>NC_090937.1:1494076749-1494725499 GCF_040938575.1 Ambystoma mexicanum | reverse complement strand
GTACTTCAGGTTGTGCTCCATTAAACACAAAGTGTACCCATTGCTGAGCTGATCACTGAATGCACTCAGTATTCATTGGGAGACAGCCCACCAAACAAGACCATGCCCCCAGGACAAAAACCTAAAAGGAGAGCCCACATCATCCCAATGGAAAACCCGGACAAAACCATGCATAAAAAACTTTTGAAATTGTCAAATAAAACCAACACATGCCAAGATGACTGGATCTTAACCCTACAGATAATTCAAGCCCAGGTTCTTTGTCCTTTGCTGCCGCAGTACAATTCCACCAGATATGTCCCATCACACCCTCCAGTAGAGAAGAGGCGAGTACCCCATCCTGGCTAAAACACGACATCCATGCCAGAACGGCCATCCATTTATGATGTTGATGACAGTATTGGATAACAACAAACCTTGAATATGTTCACCAGAGCTGGTGCTGTATAATATGATGTACAGCATGTACATTATGTCCTGGAGATTCCCAGATGGAAAGAGCCTCTTTAAAAATAAATGCAACACTCCCCCCTCCAACCTCCAGCCTGTCACTTCAGATCATGGCATAATCCTCCTGAACTTCCGCCCGCATTTTACATTTTTGGCACTCTGAAGCAAATACGCTGGCATGAAATACGAAGGAATAAAAGTTGTGTGTGATCAGTAAGACCGCACCACAACCCCACTTGACAATGAATTGAAGAATACGAAAGTCAATCATATTTCTGCAGCAAAAGCTCAGCAACTTCCATTGCGAGCATTCAAAACGAAGGATAATGGCATACAGACCAACATTTCAATCATTGCAGGAAACATATGCTTCAGGCTCAAGTTAGCACAGTTGTAACACCCCGCAAGAACATCAGCAGCAGTGTCCAACAGCCACTGATAAATCGTCATTTTATATACAAGACCCTGACATAATGCCCATCAGTTCTGTGACTCAGTGCCAAGAATCCCTTCAAGTATTTCCAGACGCTTCCTACCTCCGAGCCCACAGTCCTCACATTCTGCTTTCACAGAGATCCGGTTCCATTCTCCGCTTCCAAAAATTAGTTTGTCAACGTTGAGTCTGTTACAGTAGATTGGAACTCCGAGTCTCCTCCTTCTTCGGTCTTCCATATTACAGCTCGGGCCCTGACGTTGCACCTCTGTCTTCAATCTCCTTTACAGATTACTATGCGTCGTGTCGGCCTCACAAGACATAGCGCCCCACTACGCGTCGTGTCACATGACATGGTGTCCCATTGCAGCACACCATAGGTGCCTTCCTTTGATCGGCCTCACAGCTCCGGAGCATTATTTAATCTTAATGAGCATTCCAACATCCGTCATCGAAACCGAAAAAATAATGGCCCTCGCTCTTAAGCAATACTAATAATATAACTACTAAATATTTAAACATCCAAGTAAAGAAAAAACAGGAGGAAACAGGAGAAAAATAAAGAAAGAATAACCAACATATTTAAAGTAACCTTTTCTTCTTTGAAGGCACATTCATCTGGGGTTCGGAGGCAGTATCCATAGGTGAAATTTCAAGATCAGTTAAGAAAGCTTCAGCACTTTTATGGTCTGAAAAAGAGTGGGTCTGACCATTAACCACTACCCTTAAAATCGCTGGATAGACCATGTAGTATTGTATATTTCTACTTCTTTCTAGTTTTCTCTTTTGCAGCACTAACTAGTCTCCTTTTATTCAAAACATATTTACTTATTTAAATCCTGATTTTATGTCCACCCCACGACCAAAATCACCCAACTCACGTGATTTTTTCAGTATCAGTTCTTTAGTGTTTCCTATAAGTGGATAGGCATATGTGGATTTTGAAGGAAAGGTGGACCCCTGCGCTATCAGTTAGTTTGCATGATTAAATATAGAATATATGACCAGTAGTTGGAAATACTGGAGAAAGAACTAGGTTAAGAAGAACTTTTGGCTACTGAATTGGCAAAAGAGACTCCTGCGGGAAGTCAAGATTCTGCATCAGGAAGTCAAAATGTGCTTGGTGAGCCAATTATTCAAACTGATGTTGAGTTTACCATCGAGGAAGTAGAAAGTGCAATGGAACAAAGTAAAGTTGCAGTGCACATTTTGATGAAATAGTTACAAAATTAATGCAGAACAAAAAGAAGTGTATTATACAATGTACGAATAGTTCCTACATGGTTTACAGCATGACAAGCCTGAATGTTTTTGTGTGCATTACAAACCTGTATTGTTGTATGTTAGTGCCACACCTTGGGGTAGATGGTGTGTTTGGGATCACTGGTGCTGTAATCCGCCATTGAATGTCCCTTCACGTTTTCCCCAAATGACCTGTGCAGGTCTAGCCTTTTCTGCTTCGCGCATGTAACCGGTAGTTCTTATTCCCCTACTTCCGGGTTACGTGCGCGTTGCAATGTTTCCTTGGTTTCGCCTTGGTTTGCCTTCGCTCTGTGCTTTCGCCTTCTGTGTGGTTTTCCGCTCTTTTCCTCTCTCGCTCGGTGATCCCTGTCCCGGGATCATCCTCTCTTTTGCTCCCCTCCTCCGGTGTTCCTGCCTTCTCTGTTCGTTCTGTTGTTTCCCCTCTTACCTTCGCTTCGGACTTCACTCCGCCTCTTTTTCTTTTCCTTGGCTCCTTGTTCTTTTCTCCCCTGCTCTCTCTTGTGCTTACCTCCTCCTCCCTACCCACTGGACCCGATGATTACCTGTGTACTGGACCCCGGCTTGCTTACGGACTCCTCTGCCTCCTGATCTGTGCTGCTTTGCTCTTCTGTGTACCAGTTACCCTGCTTCTCTATTTGGACTGCCTTGCCTCCCGTATTTGTTTCCGCCTGCCTCCCTGTGTACCAGACCTTTGGCCTACTTACTGGATTGCCTCAGCTTTTTTGAACTGTACCTTCTTGCTCGTCCTCCTGAGATCCATACCCTTGACAGGCTTCGGGTCTCCTTCTGCCTCATCGGACATCGTCCATGTTCCAAGGACCACGGATCGTCCTACATCCGTCCGAGCACTTCACACAGGGGCTTTTTGTGCCTTTGGCTTTTTCCCATTTCTCAGATGGTCACAGAGGATCGCCCACCGTCCCACCTATACAGTGGCACTGTGGCATCCTTCCGCGGTCGTTCCTATCAGCATAAAATAAAGGAGATACCAGGTAGCAAAGAGAAAAGGAAACACAGGAGGAAAGATAAAGGTGAGGAGGAAGGGGAGGGTTTTGAGACGGAGTCTTCCTTTGATGAAGAGGACATAGCTGACCCTTGTACAGTTAGTGGTCAAACAGGAACAGGAACTTCTTTTTTAATTCATGTAATTAGAGATATGATCCAAGATGTTATGGATTCCACTTTGTCATGTATTGTAACTGGTCTAACAGGTTTAGCAGCGTTTAATGTAGGAGGTGTTAATTTACATTGCCTGCTAATGTTAGCAGTGGAGCATGAAAACAAACTAGAGTATCTGAAACTTGTATCAAGTTAAGCACAAGAAGTATGAAAAGGTCTTCGAAAATTGAATACCGTGATTGTAGATGAAGTGAGCATGGTGTCTAACTTGATGCTAGCTTTCATTCACTTGTGAATGCAAGAGGTTTTGAAAACTGAATACAATGTTTTATTTGGAGGTAAACATGTTCTGGTTTTTGGAGACTTGTCACAATTAATTCCTGTCAAAGGTCAACCAGTTTCCAAAAAGCTGCAATATATGGTTAGTCAAAAAAGTATAGGAAGTATTGCTAATTTCTAAATCAGCAGGTCTGGAAGGAGTTTTAAAACTGTGCTTCAATGAACGAGTAATGTTAAAAAGGAACTTGAATACAGGAATTGGTCTAGTTAATGGAGCGATGGGAAGAGTGATTGCATTTCATACTTTTCCATACAAACATTGAACATGTTAAAGTGAAGTTTGATTGTGTGGAATTAATCCATTTGGTTTCTCAGACTGCTGCACGTTTCATGGTTTTTACGGATATATTTGTGAAAAGATTACAGTTTCAATTGTGCTCTGCTTATGCAGTAACTATTCATAAATCACAAGGGTTGGCACTAGAAGCAGCACTTATTGACATTGGTCATACAGAATTTAAAGAAGGAATGTCATATGCATCTTTGTCACATGTGAAAAATATAGAAGGTTTATTTTTAATAAACTTTGTTGAAGGAAAAGAGACACATGAAATGTCTTGCATTGAATAATATTCTAGATTACATGCCCTGTATGCTCCTAACCTGAACATTATACCTGTACCTGCTTAGCCCTTAGCTAGGAAACATAAGGATGCAGTGCAACTACCTGACACACTGTCATTGCATATTTAGTAATGAGATAGGAGTTGAATGCTATTCGAATGCAGCTTTGTGTATGTTGTTTAAAATAACAGCATTGATGAAAGAGAAGCAGCTATGTGTGGAACTTTCATTTCTTAAACAATCTGTAGATGAAACACAACACATAGTATACATTTGACAATGTCAATTCGAAATGTAGTAGGTGTTGCAAGTGGAAATAAACAATTTTCTCACAGTACTCATGAAGATAGTCAAGAATTTGTAATGACTGTCCTTGGTGTATTAATGCAGGAAACTGTTAGTATAGATAGGTATGTTGGAATTAGTTACCAGTGAAATCATCAGCGTCCACTATGTAAGAGTCTACTACAGATATTTGTGAATATATATCTTCCTATCCCTAATCAGAAAAGTGTACTTTTTTCTGACCTTGTAAGTATAGCATTCCGTGACATGCAATGCAGTGACTGTGGTTGTAATTTACAATCAACACTGCAAAATCTAATTGTTAAGAAGTATGTATTGATTATTTTTCAAAGATACAGTGTAGAAGGAAGGAAAATTAACTCATGTGTATAATGATTTTTAAATTTGCTCAAGTTCCTATTAGTAAGAACACTTGTAAAATGTGTGCAATTATTTTTCATGAGGGGGCATCGATTGATTGTGGATATTTCACCACACGGGTGCGTACAGAAGTAGATTGGATTGTTTGTAATGACTCTATAGTCGCACACCAAGCTAGATTGCCAAAGGGATTAAAGAATGCTTATCTAATTATGTTAGACCCAAAGTTTAAAAAAATATGTGTTACATTCTTTATGAATATAAACATGTAAAATAAAAGTTTAAAATGGAAAAATAGGGTAATATGTGTTTTATGTAAAGTAGTAGAGGGATTGTTACTAGGATGTACATTAAAAATAGTATCTAATACATGTACCGATAATATTTAGAAGATTATATAAATTAGAAGAGAAAACAGCATTCTGCAATTACCTACTTCTGCTTTATTGTGCAACACACTGTATATTTCATATGTACAAGTGTTTATGTAAAGTAGTAGAGGGATTGTTACTAGGATGGACATTAAAAATAGTATCTAATACATGTACCGATAATATTTATAAGATTATATAAATTAGAAGAGAAAACAACATTCTGCAATTACCTACTTCTGCTTTATTGTGCAACACACCGTATATTTTCATATGTACAAGTGTTTCCTATAAGTGGATAGGCATATGTGGAGTTTGAAGGAAAGGTGGACCCCTGCGCTATCAGTTAGTTTGCATGATTAGTATTTCTGCCCTGCAGCGGAGAACATGTTTTGCTAGGGAACCAAAACTCCAAAGTTCCCAATGGTATTGTGTATTGGTAAGTATGAAAACCTTGTTTAGTAATGGCGCTGGAGAATGGTTGGAAGCGATTGCTTGATTCAAAGAAGTCTGCAACACGTTGTTCGTGTTTACATGTAGAGTTTATTATTAATTGTTAGTTATAGAAGAAATCAAACAGCCTAGCATGATATGCTAGGTGCATGTAAGAAAAGCCAACACATGTTTTGACCAAAGTCTTTGTCAAGGCTGTGGATACGTGGTGAAATGAGTGTGTGTTGGTGACAGGATCGGTGCATGTCGACGCAACAAGTATGGGTCACAAATCAAATACATTATGTATGTACATAGTTCAAAGTGGTGTGTGAAGTGCCATTGTGGTGACAAGGTGAATATTCATACAAGACACTTAGGGCATCATCATGAGTTGGCCTCTAGCCCTTAAATGCAATGATAATGGTATTACTGCTGCGTTTAAGAACTGGCCCTTTCACAAGTTGGGCGCTAAATGGGCTGTTTTACCTCCAGCCTTTCTCTGGAAGTGCAAATCCCCTGTTTTCGGCTGTATAACCGTCAGCTTTATTAGCCTGCATAATTAGCGCTGAAAATGCCCCATTGAATCCAATGGACCCAATGGGGAATGGGGTATTTCCGTCAACACCCAACCTGTGATCCGGCTGTAATACCATCAGACCGGTCGGTGCTAGGGCTAATACAGTGAGGCTGTATTACAGCCAGGATACAGCCCAACTCGTGATGAGGCCCATGGAGTTTGAAATATACATGGTTTAAGTTGCATTAATACACAATAATGTACCAAAGCAGAAGAAGTGGATGAGGATGAAGAGAAGGGGTAGAAATTAGTTAGGTGATGGTAGCTAGATTAGCTAGGGTCTGTTCAATGAATTATGTAGCGTCTTAGCACAGGGCGAGTGGTGGGTGATCCTTCTTAAGGATGTCTTGGGCCTGTCAGTCTGTGCAGTACCAGTTCCTTGTAGCAGTCTGATTAGCCACTGTGAAAGGGAGAGGGCATAAATTAGTGAGCGAGAATACGCAGTCTGATGGTAGCTTGATATCATGAATGGAGTGTCTCTGCATGTGTTGGATTGCGTGCATCTGCTAGGTGATTCTTGTGCAAGTGCGGTGTACCTAGGCCTATGTTGGTGAGTCTGTGTGTTGTGTGGTGATATTGCGGGCCAGTAGTGGTTAGCCAAAGGCTGATAGAGAGTGCCACATGCTGGTAGTCTGGTGGAGGTGGGTGGCTTAATGTATCAATATTGCAATGTCTGAGTCCCCATTGTGTTGAGGCGTGTGGTGAGAATGGGGTTGTGTGGTGAGAATGATGGGTCATGAATATGGCGGCGGGGTGAGGAGGGGAGTTGGTGAGAAGATGCCTAGGGTGTCCTTGATTAGTCACATTGTTGTACACGGTCCACTGTACTGCTAGGTTGCGAACTTGGCAAAGGTGTAGGTTGTCGCACACGTTGACTGAGGAGCAGCGCGTTGCCTGGTTGCTGAGGGAGCCAGGGTCGACTCGTGTGAAGGCATGATTGGCCATGTGGGAGTGGTGCGGGAAAGGGGTCCGTCCCTAGGGAAGGAGAAGGCAGCCTGGTGTGGGTTTCAAGAGGGCTTGAAATGCAGAATGCGTTCCAGCAGGCCAGTGTCTGCTAGTATTGGGAAAAACACATTGAAGATCAAAACGAGGTGACCGGTAGTCACTGAGGGCTAGAAGTACAAGATGCATTCCAGCAGGCATTCCAGCAGGCCCGTGTCGGCTAGTGTTGGGAACGAAAGATTGCACATTGGAGATCAATAGGTGTGACAGGTAGTCACTGGGGAGTCCAGAAGGCCTGGTGCAGGTTGGCAATAGGCAACGGAGTGTAAGGGGCGGTCACAGAATCGGTGGCAGACGTGGGCAGAGCCTGGCTAAGCTAGTGGTGTAGTATCTAGCATGTCTGTGTCGATGGGTTTGTTGTGGTCACGTCTGGTGGAGATCCTAGAGGGGGTTGTCTCACCTGTACATTTGCTGGAGGGTGGTCCGTGCTTCTGCGGTGTGTGGCTCGATGAACCAAGTGGGCACAACGCCTCTAACATAAATAGTACAAGCTTTCTGATGCAAGGGCACGTTGATTGTCTGTTGACACTAGTTGATTGGCTGGCAGGCAGCTGGGAGTTATTTGTGATCCATGTGTGGGTTAAAACTGCTATGTGTAATGCCAGGTCCTGTGATACTTGGATAATTAGGTAATGGTGGGTCAATTTCTCAGACATTTATATACAACATATTGTTGGTTATTGGTAAGGAGGTGTGGGCGTAGCGCTGAGGAGCACACACACTGACTCCCATTAGTGCAGGGTGGGATTCAGCACCATGGTGATCATGAGCACTGGCGGGCGGCATATAACCTGGACATTGCTCGGTGCTAGGTTGGAACCATTTTATCGGATGGTGCATGAGTGTGTCCCACTGTGTGGTGGATCCCATTAAGGGGTGGGGGTTGAAGTGTGATCAGTTTACCCGTGGGTGGTTAAGTAATCCTGTTGGTCAATAGGGTGGGAATGGTTGGTGCGTGAATACCTTTTATTGTAGGGAACCTCATTAGAATACTTATAAAGACAAGTAACTCATGCTGGTCTGCAGGGGTTCTCTCCTGTTGGGAGTTGCTGCTAGTGGTTCCATAGTAGAAAGTGCATGGAAGGCGTGTGCCCTAATTTGGACGGCTGGTTGCTCTCCCTATTGGTGCAGGTCATAAGACAGACGAATGCCAGTAGGCTTGTATAGACAAAAATCCCAAGCTGGTCTGCAGGGTTTCTCTCTTGTTAGTACTTACTGATGTGGTTCCGTTGTAGGGTGTGCAGGGAAGGGCTTGTGTGCTAATGATGACCCGATTGGTGCAAGTCACAAGGCCGATGACTGACAGTGTGCTGGTTGGAGCCAGTTGGATGTAACTGGTGTGTGGGCCGCCTGGTTGGCTGGAAGTGTTCTGGAGGACTAGGGCAACGGGTCGGGTGATGTATTTACCTTGAATCACAAAGGTTTTATTACAATGTATTGTTCACCTTAACGTCCCTGCAAAAAAAAAACATTTTACTTGAATATATATTTTCAATATTCAACATACACATAATCATAGAGAATATTACTATAACGTTCTCGTCCAGAGGTCTCCTTTATTTAGTTCATTATCATATCTCATATATATTTATTATCATATAATGAAAATAATTCCTCTATTATATCATGTGGCCAAGCTTATATACATATATATATATATACAAATATATATGTGTAAAACATACTTCACCTGTATCTGCTAGGCTCACTACCTTTTACCCGTAGTCACATGCGACTACCTTCCTTCAATTAAGATCAACAGAAAAAAAACTCACACACTGCCTTGTTGTCCACCTTTTATCTCTAGTCACCTCCCCTTCATAACTACAAGTATTTACCATTTCTTATGTTGCTCCTTCCAACTGCATTAATAGCAATACTCTGATAAGGCTGCGTGAGAAAATAATACCCTTTAATCTATAACATGAATGAATATATCTGTTGATATTGCACAACCACGTTAGTGGCTGTGTAGTTATGGTTAAATTGCTAATCCCATAGGAAGAACACTTTTCGGGCGGCTTATAACTTCGCTCCCCCTAAACGAATCCTCACCAAGCATTGCACAACTATTATATGACCCACTCTGAATATTTTTGCAAATTTTAGTGAGGTTTGGTTCGGGGGTGCGGCAAAATTATAGGGGGGGTCCCAAATCTTTTTTTTCCATAGACATAATGGAAACAAATTTGCACATGCCTAAAGTTCAAACCGCTGGACGGATTTCCACCAAATTTGTGTCAGGAGCAGTGGCTTAGTCCTGAAAGTATGCTTTTGTTAATTTGATGTAAATCCATCCAGTCATTTTTATTTAAATGGCCAAAAGTAAGGCAAAAAAACTTGTGATATCTATGTCCGCTCTGCGGACACACTTGCCTGTTCACTCCGCGGCAAGGACACGGATTGGCTAGTCGGTTTACGTCATGTCCGCGGACATGCAACGCGTTTGCCGATTGGCTGAGGTGAGGCGTGAGGCACATCACATTGTTTCGATGCGCCCGCTACCTTGGATCTGCTGACAGCGCAGCGGCGAACAGAGGCAAAATGCAATTGTGGGGAGTGTGTTGGTGTGCAGGAGTGCTCTGGGAGGGCTAAGGAGTAAGAGATGGGTCAAATACTGTATTTGTTTAGGTGGCAGGTGCCCTTGATGTGTTTATGTTAAGCAGGAGACCAAGTGAGATACTGGGTCACACAGCCGCTCTCTATAGAACCCAGTCTGGGTATGTGTTTAATCAAAACTATTAAAAGTTCGGCTTGAAGGTGAAAGGGGATACCTTTCGTTGAAAAAATTAAAAAAACATTACGCTCCAGTATTTTTTCAAAACAATTTTATCCAAAATAATCTCAAGAGTGAGAAGTCACTAATGTTTTCTTAGTGAGGAAGGATTTGCCACAAACATTTTTATCAATCAGACCAAATTGCCAATGCATTTCGGAAATAAGTTTCCTTCGTCAGGGCCAGTCTAAAGATAATACATACATGCTCACAAATAGCAAGAACAATTTGTGTAAAGCAACATATTAGTGCCATGAAATATTGAAATAAAGTCAAACAAATACCATTCAGTTGTGGTTTTCAAAAGTAGGAGAGTGAGGAGGGAACAAGGGAAAAAATAACATAAAATAAATCAATAAATTGATAATGAAACCATGTTTGTAGAACCAAATCAGGAAAAAATGTACCTGACATAGGTTAGTTGCATGCAGAGTTTGTGGCACGATATGCTCATAAAGGTCATGTAGAAATCACAAATTGTCTTTCCTTAGTGACAGAAATCATCGCTGAACAACAGCCTGTCGCATTTGGTATGTTTCAAGTGCATCATCTATAGCATTTTAGAGTGTAAAGGATAAAATGTATAATGGTCTAAAATATTGGATTCTGTAGTAGTATTTAGAAGTTCAAATTGACCAGTTTCTGGTGACTCTTGAATTATTTCAATGCTTTCTCTCAGGTTTTCTTCAATATTGATTTCTTTGTAGTATTCATTGCTGTTTTTTCGATATTGCAGGGTTTGTCTAACATTATGTAAGTCCACGAGTTGTTGCCAATTTCCTTTGTTTTTTGTAGGTATGCCATTTACAAAGATAATTAAAGATTGATCTATTGGCCATTTCACTCCTAGAGTGTTTACATTTTCTGTCAGATCTAATGGTAAATAAACTACTTTGCCACAAATGCCTTTGACTTATTCAGAGGGAGGTAATTTTGCTGTTTTTGGTTGGAGGCATATTATTGCTTGAAATGGGTGCACTGTTTGAATTATGATGCTCTCATATACATTTAGTTGTAGTTGTAGTTAGAATAATTCCAAGTTATTTGTGATAGCACTTGAAGGCGTTTGGTTGTTACCAAGTTTTGCAGTGCAGTAATTGCAAATTATTAAGGGATCAGTAATGTTGTATTTGTTTTCTGCTAAAAGGTAGATAGCTAATTGGGACCATTTTGAATCGTCATTGTCTTCTATTTTGTAGATTATGTCTATAGTTTTTGTGGTACTTTTATAAGAAGTCCTGCGGCAGCACACGCACACATGGTTTGGTACTTCAGTGGAGGTACTTTTAAACTTTAGTATTTCTTTTTTGTATGTGTTTAACAGAAGGTTGCTATTTGTACAGTAGTTGCTAGTTTGTTGTACATCTATTTTATGTTCTAAGTGGCTTTCAATTCCAAAACATTTTCTTTGGATATGGTCTATTTCTTCGAGTAGTTTTTTGGCTGTACCATGTAGAAGATTGTTATCTAAGTTGGCTAGTGCTAAAGCAGGACTTTTATCATAGTAGAGTTTTTGGACTAGATTTCTTATAGTTGAATGATATGTTGATATCATTTTGATATGATGGAAGGTGAGTTTGCAAATAGGTCCTGAAATGCAAGCTAATGAGTGTCCTTGTAGTCCTGTGTATTTGCACACTGGACAGGCATCCATATTTTGTAGTAGTTTCATTTTGAATTTGTCTTTGCTTTTTACATATTGATTGAATAATTGGCGTATAGATTTGAAATATGTTTTGGCAATGTTACACATTGATGTGCACGGTCATTTGTAGACTGGATGTTTTGGTTCAGTAGATTGGGGAGTTTTCTGGGGATATTTTTGTGAGCAGAGTTTCTTGTTCCATAATGGTAATATTAAGTTTTCATACCCTTGTCCACTGCTATGTATGGCAATTCGGTTTGTTTGCTTTTATTTATATGTTTCTTCATTAAAATATGGTTCTGTGGTCGTGGTGTGTCTCCATTCACCTGCACAGATGTTTAAGAAGCTATTTTTGGTGATATTCCATTTATTGAGAAGTCTTTTTTGTAGTTTAGTAGTTCTTTTTTTAGTGGTTTCATCCTGTTTAAAACTAAAATAAATAACTTCCTTTTGAGAAAGATTGCACTGTCAACGAGAGCTTCTAGGATTAATTTTCAACTGTAGGTTTTAAGGGCTGTGCATGATTTCTCTCCTGTTTTTAAAAGGTTCTGATATATGCTTACTTGCTACTACATCAAGATTTATAGTTCCAGTGTTAGCAGTAGTGGTAGTTGAAGTCTTGTTAATCACTTCCTGTTTGGTTTTACATTTTAATAGAGGAGGGAACGTTTCTGTACTGGAATCTTGTTTTTTTTCGCTTAATGACTGTATTAGCTGTTTTGTTTGAACTTTCTGTACAAAATCTGCTTATTTTGGACACTTTTATTTAGATTTGTTCTACTTCTGCATTGCTTTTTACAGAGTTGCTTTTTGGTAGGCCTTCTTTGGGGTCTGTTGGAGAGAAAAAGAAAGTATGGGTTGGGCTGTTGTGCAGTGTATGCATGCTTTGTGCATGAGTGTCTGAGTATGATGGTAAGTATGATTGTGGAGCTGTGTGATTGTGCAATGGGCAGGTACATCAAGTTGGGAAGGGTATTCTTGTATGTGTGTGTTACTATATTGGGCTTCAGATGACAATATAACGTATGTAGCTGGCAAGGGGAAGCACTAATAAGACATGTAATGGTAAAGGGTTAATATATTTGTTTCATCTACAACACCAAAATGCTAGTTTGTTTGAGTAACAGTTAGAACATTATGTTAGTTTTGTACGTACCCTTCTGTAGGGAAAGAAAAGGTTTCTTTTAAGTCCTTGTTCGTACTTCAGACGCTGCTGCTTTTCAGGAGAGTGGTGTTCACTGAAAGTGTAAAAGAAAGAAGTTAGTGCATATGTGTGTTTATAGTACTTTTGCTAATGTAGACATTGTTTTGCACTTTTATTTGCCTATGTGCATCCTGTATATTCTATTTAGAATCTATTAGTTGAATGTTTTTTTTTTTGATTGAGTATAAAAGTAAACGTATAGAGCACACTTGTTTTTTTAATGTTATGTTAATGGATGTTACGAGATAGAAGAAATAATCATAATAATTTTTTGCTTTTTTTACAGGGTAAATGGCAGAGATTGTACATAAAAGCTTTCAATGTATGCCTTTGTGAAGGTGTGGGTAATAAAGCAGAAGGATTTGATATAGAGGCAGTGGTGTTGTTTGATCTGGGAGCCTTTCTAATGATATTGTCTGTGTGTGTGCTTGAATGAAGATGTATGTACTCATCCTGGCTGCGTGTAATTTTATAACACACTGGACAGTCTTTTTCATAATTATACTGTTATTTTTTTCATCTTAAAATATGAAACAATATTTTTGTAGATAGGTGTCGGAGTAAATAAAATTTGGAGAGCTGAAAGCTTTGCAAGTGACACTTCATCATCGCAGATGGGAGACATGACAGTTACTTCATTTTACAGTTTATACAGGGTCAGTGGCATTTATTCTGTTGATATTTTTATTTATTTTGATTTACATTTTTAAAGCACTTACAGAGCCCACGGGCATAGAGGTGCTGATACAGGAATTGTTTGTTTTTTAGTTGCATAATTAATTTGTCTTAGTTGCGTATTTATAACACACTTAAACACCAAGAGGTTTCTAAGTGCGGACCCAGGGATCGAATCTGTGTTGCTTCGTGTCGTCTTGCTTTCAAGGTGCGCACGTTGCCGCTGAGCTATTCTCCTGGGATGTATTGTATTTCTAGAAGGGGTGTACATGTACTGTGTAGAAAATATTCATACCTGTAGTCTGTGTTCATGCATATGGATGTGCTTGAATCTGCAAGTGGAAATCTTGGGAAGTTTTATAGTAGTTGTTGCTATAGGTTCTTTGCAGTGACAGCCAAATTGTACTGAGAGTGGTGAATAGTACATCTAAAGTGCTGATCTGTGATGATAGAGTCAGATGTAGAATTCTTGGATGTGATTGGTAGATGATTGTGCAACTGCTTAACAGTAGCCAATGAGGAAATGGTGCAGAGAGTGCAGTGGAAAGGGTATAAGGGCTGCCTTCAGTGTTACTTACGCCCTCCGCGGACAGTGCGGCTGTTCGCAGACAGGACATGCTATATCCGGGGTTTCCGAGCATGAAGTGGGAGTGTATTTTGAGGATTAGCCAATCAGGTGTTGAGGTTCTGCTTCATATTGAGAGAGGCTGTGTGTAGTGAAGATGGCGGTGGTGCAGAAAGTCAGGTTGTTGTTGGTTGTAGATATGTTTGTAAATTGTTTGGAGCAGTATGCAAAATCTTGGAATGTGGCTAACTATTTTGACACAAACTATTTTGACACAAAAGGAGTGGATGTGGTGTGGAGCACTGTGCCTGATTTGAATTTGCAGGTAATTCTAGTAGTTTGTCATGTTGTGGCTAGGTTTCATAGTTCACATGTAGTTGTCCAAGACTGTGGTGCAGTGCATTTGGGCTATGTTAGTGGCCCTACTTTGTTGCAAGATCTGTAAAATTTGGTTCAGGAAATCATGAAAGTCCTTCCAAATGCCAAGGTTATTTTTTTCTGCGTTGACACCTAGAGCAATATGGGACAATAGTTCTGTTTTTTGTCCTCAGCAAAATGTTGCTAGGTGCTTAGTCAACCGAGGCATGTTCGGTTTTATGACTAGATAGGGCATGTTGTTTTTCAACAATGAGTCTGGTAATGTTGATTACTTTAAGGAAGATGGCATTTCTTTATCTTGTATGGGAAATGCCATGCTGTTATGGAACATAAGGGTTGCTTTGGAGAAGCTAATGTGAAGATTTTTGGAAGAAAATAAGAAAAAAAAGGAAAAAAAAATAGAAAATAAAAGGTGTTCTGAAGCATATGCAACCCCCCCAAAAAAAGCTCCTTTCAGAGCCAACCTCAAAGGAGAAATGGGTACACTATTACATTTTCATCCCCCACGCACAGATTTTTTGATTTGTACGTGGACAGCGCGGTTGTTCGCGGGCAGCGCGTATTACATAGAGGGATTTTGGGGTTTGCGAGGCATGCAAATGAGACTGAGCAGAGAAGGGATTGGTCAATAAGGTTTACTGGGTGTGTTGTGTAAGGAGAGAGTTTGTCAATAGGTCTTTTTCCTGATACAAGAGTGGATAGCTATGGCTGTGTGTTTGAGAAAGCAGATTGTTTGGAGATTCATGGATAAATTGGTTGGAGGTGCATGCAGATCACTGTGGAGTGGCTAAACATCTAGGATTCTCTCATGTGGAAGTGAACTGGCATGGAGTGCATGGAATGAAGTGGGTGGATTTGGTACCTCTCTGTGCTTTTTTGGTGACACAGCGTCATCCAGATATTATTATTATTCATTGTGGAGGAAACAGTTTAGGACATGTGTCTGGAATCTTTTTGCAATTTGCAATGAAAGAAGGACTTTGATAAGTTTTAGACATGTATCCAAACGCCAGAGTAATTTTTTCCCTTATTGCGCAGAGACAAATGTGGATGCATTCTTTTTCATTTGGTCCACAAATGGAGAAAGCAAAGCGCAATGTTAACAAGACTGTTTGTGCTTTTTTGAGAGATGTTGGTATGTCCTCTTTTCAGAATGAAAACATTATGTTTTGTAGCAGACACATTTTTTGCAGAGATGGAGTATATCTTACTTGCGCCGGCAATCAGATTTTTCTGTGATATATACAAAATGCATTGCAACCTTTTTTGAAATTAGAGCAATCCATTTTGAAGTAGGTGCTGACCAATTGAAGTTTTCGAAACACAAAAAAACACCACAAAAAGGCTTTTTTCAGAGCCACCACTTCCTCCCAGAGAAAAGCGCAATGGTTGTGACATGGCAGCACTGCACAGCTTTTAGATGTCCGCGGACTTCTAAAAAATGCACAGGACCCTGCACTATTTATTTGTCATTTCTGTTTTTAAACTGTGAAAGGCGGGTCTGAAAAGAGACTTTGTTTTTTTTTGTTGTTTTATATTTTTTGGGGTTTTTTAAACACAACAAACAAAGAAAGAAGGGTAAAGGAGGGTAAGGAAGGGGCACCAACCATGGGGATAAGACAGGGTAGGTGGAGAGAGGAAGATGTAGAGTGGGCCTTATTCAGGTAGGTCGCAGACCTTCTGATTCTCCTTGACCCTAGTCTCGGAAGCAGTCCGAAGGTTCTTCCCTCTCCAGAGTACTGCGTTGCAGTACATGCACAAGATTGTGACACTCGAAAGGTAAGGGTCAACAGCATCATGAATGGCCTGTGAGGCAGCTGGAGGGATGCACTATCCCACAGGAGTGTCTTTTGTGGTGACAGGAGTGGAAATGGAGGATGCTGCAGAGGAACTCAACCTACTACGTTTATTACAAGGTACAACCTTACGAATATCCCCATCGTGGAATGGGGGTAATTCATGGAATAAATGTGCGCCAAAATCAGTGGCGCAAGCGTGAAAAAGCCAGCGCACGTGTGCGAATCGCACGCGTGCGATTCATGTAAGGCCCTGCGTGTGTAATTTCCAGGATGTGTGCCAAATCCGCGCGTGGCGCACACCAGCGTACTCGTCATTTCCACATCGTGAACGTCATGCGCAACGCGCACACGGAAATCACACAACATAAGCGCACACATCAAAAAGGGGGCGGAACAAGGGGAGGAACACGCGGAATGGGGAACGAGTGAAAATAAGGGCGGAACTGGTGATGTACCGCTGGGAAGTACACGGAACGCCCACACGCATGCGAACTACATGTATTCATGGAATTGAATAGGGAAAACCCATGCACGTCAAAACACATGCACACGCACAATTACATCCGCCACAAGAAAGCAGCCGGAAGCGCCCTTGCGCAGCATAAAAGTGCACGCAAACAACAAAGAAGCATTTACAGCTACGATGAATGTCCCGTTCCTCGCAGCAATGATCGTGGGACACCGCAGGAGGAGGAGATTAGCCAGGCCCTGCATTTTTGTTGCCCAGGACCAGCCTTTTTGGGATGCCTGGTGACCAGGTCTATGGTAGGTATAGGTTTCTATCTCATATCATCCTAGAGCTGGTCAGGGGCGGTAGGATGAACTCACATCGCCCACCCTGTGCTCCCAAGCATTGAGCCCCTTGGAGAAGGTGCTAAATGTACTGCATTTTTTGGCCACTGGGTCATTTCAGCGGACAACTGCCATAGTGGGGGGTGTCTCACAGGCCACACAGTCACGCTGTCTACACCAGGTGTTGGCAATCATCACTTCGCTCCCCTCAGTCCGCAGGCACATATACATGCCCAGAACACCCGCAGAAAGGCAGGCCGTGGTCCTGGACTTCTACAGAGTGGCACACTTCCCCAAAGTGCTTGGTGCCATAGATTGCACCCATGTGGCCCTACGTCCACCTAGGGCCACTGAGCACATCTATCGAAACTGCAAGCACTGGCATTCCATCAATGTGCAGGTGGTATGCGATGCCAAGGGAATCATCACCACTGTATATGCAAACTTCCCTGGGTCCACCCATGATAGTTTCATATTCAGAATGTCTGCCCTGCGCTGGGAAGCATGGCGACACATGGCTCCTAGGTGAGTACAAATGCCTGTGCACATGCATACATGATACACACAGACAAATACATAAGCCCCACTAATTACAACTGTTATCACCTTACCAGGGAACAGTGCCTACCCTCTGAGCACCTACATGATGATGCCCATACGGAACCCCACCACACCACACCAGGTAAGATACAACGCAGCCCATATTCCAACCAGGGCCATAGTGAAGTGCACATTCGCTCAAGTTATGCTTCCGCTCCCTTGACCACTCTGGTGGACAGCTACTATATGCACCCCCAGTAGTGTGCAGGATCATTGTGGCAGCATGTGTCCTGCACAACGTTGCAACACGGCATCGCGTACCGGTGGACATTGCGGTGCCCCCACATCCCCAACCACACGCACAGCCACTGAGCATGGGAGGGGAAAGAGCATGTGGCGAGGCAGCCCGTACCCAGCTTGTGGCCACATTTTTCACCTAAACTCCAACCCCTGCAGAGTGCACACAGGCCTGGCACATACCATGTCACAATCGATGATGAGAAAGAGACAGTTAACTGTCACTACCTTACCACCCTGAGAATGTGTCATCGGAAGTGCCATATTGTGTGCATCCGTAGCTACTTAAACACAACCAATCCCATGTGACCAAAGGGAACACATTCAAGGCATCCCTTCCCCCCCTTGCTAAACAGGGCATGAAGGGACTGGCATGCCACCCAAACCCTCCAACACTCCTCAACCCTGACTGCCACACCATACCATGGCATGCAACGTCAAAACATCCAACCATATGCACAACACATGACACAATAGTCATGAAGTGCCATTGTGAAAAATGTATATTTGCACCAGACAATTATACCTCACATGGAATCGGAAGAAAGGAGTGACCAAAACCTTGCACCCTGAAAATGGTGCCACAAATGCATGCCACCAGTCGTTCAAGCAACAAAAGTCTGAATACCTTTTGCCATGCACACTGGACAATAGCAAATGGACATATCAAATACTGCACACTGCACAGCACAGTGAGTGTGCATTGCATTGGTGAAAACCCCTCTGCATCATTTCAAAAAATAGCATAAACCAAATATTACCCTGTCATGCATGTACACGATTAATGACTCAGAAGTGAACATGGATTGTCGTGACACAGCATGCATGATAAGGCAATCTGAGTGCAATGTAGTTGGGGGGTGTTGCCTAAGTGTATTCGTCCATATGGACATGCCTAGAATACATGCATGTGAAATGAAGTGAATGCCAGTGTCCCGTACAGAGCACATGTGAACATAGCACCAAGGACCCCCCTGTGTCTCAAACCACACCCATCCCCTGACACCTCAAAAGAAATCACTACATTGCATCAGCCATTGACCAGCAGAACATATCATGTACAGAGTACACCACATCGGCAATGGCAGCCAGTGACCCATCACTGATTCATAGAAATCGATTAAATGAACAACACACAAACTTCATCAAAGCGCATCAATGAGGGAGTGAATAAGGGAGAAGAACAGTACATTCCTGCATGTCCTTCAAACAGTCCACAGTGTGAGAATGAACTGGAAAAAGTACATATTACAATTGCTTGGACCAATGAGGGAGAGCCTAGGGAGGGAATGTAGGATGACATAACTAGCATCAACATTCCTATGCGTGACGGGGATAGTCGCAGTGCAGGAGTCACATAAGGAGGTGAGTGATGGAAGAGGAGGGAAGAGGTGAGGAGAGTAACAAAACAAGTGGCAAACTGTGGTAGTTCTACAAAGAATCAACATAGTGCTGGGGAGGCGGAGGAGAAAGACAGAAGGGAAACTGGGAAGAGATGACCTGTAATCAGTGGTGGATGGACTAATGATCAAATTGACTGGCAAAATAATACTTAAAATCGTGAATGTGGGGTGTGGAAGGTTGGAGGCAGAAGGGCAAACGTCTGTAAAGAACAAGCACCTACGTATCACCATGGTCAATGGCAATTGGGCTAGTGGTTGAAAATGACAGCCAGAGTACAAGGAGGAGGCCAAAGGGTGGTGGAGAGGGAGAGGGAGGAGAGAAGGGAGGAGGGGGCAAAGCTCAAAATGACCAATGGGGAGGATGGTGAAAGAAAGCACACACAGGGGGCAGAGGGAAACCTGACGGTGCAGGAGAGTAGGGGATGTGATGAAGAATGGGAGGAGACAGAGGGACACTGACAGGGGCAGGGGAGACAGGGGGGTACTCAAGCGACTAAGAAGGCATGTGGACAGGTCTAGACACGGCCATCTTAGTGGGCTTTTGATAGTGGTGGCAGGCACAAGCATCCTGGTTGGCCGGATTGTCACAAGGTGTCATGCTGCACCCTTGGAAAGTATGGCAAAGATGGAAGTACTTGTAGCATGGTGGCCAGTGTTCCGTTTGACAGTCTAGTGTTCTTCCAACATGGCTGCCACCACTATATTCCTGGGTGGAACCGTTTGCTCAGAGCGTTGTATCCGTTTCCTGGTATACGCTCGGTGTCCCTTCCTGCACCAGTTTCACTTTTCCTTGTTCGCTTGAGCTCTTACTTTTGCTGGGTTCGCCCGGCTCCTCGTCCTTGTTACCCTTTCCTTTCCTTCCTCCTGCTGTCCTTTTTTTCTCTGGTGTCGGGTAAGTGCTTTTCACTTGTTATCCCTTCTTTTCGCCACTTATACTTTCCTATTCTTCTCTCTCTCCTGTCCACGGTATTCTCTTACTTACTTACCTATTCTTCCACTTGCCGTTCCTTTTTCTGCTACCTGGACGGTCCTATCCTTTTTAGTTCAGTTCTGTTGACCCTTCTGCCCTCTTTATGCCTTCCTTTCGCTTCCTGAACACAAGACGCCTTCATTCAGCTTGGCCAGTCTATCTTCATTGAAGCAGTTTCTCCCAGCGTACCTCCTACCATCAGTTCATACGACAAGAATTTCTTCTGGCACCACGATTTCCCCCTGTTGTTTAACATCTATCAAGTACAAGAATCCTTATCTCATTCACTTGCAAGACACAACCAGAAGCTCTCAGGGCTCATCCATCTCAGTGTTTTTTACGCCAAGGAGGCTTTTTCCCTGATATTTGCGAGCTTGCTCCTTGGGGTCCCCCTGGGCCTGGTTACCCACACAGGTCAATGTGGCCTCCGAAGGAGCTCGCCCTTATCTTTACCAAAAGAAGGATAGAAAGATCAAGGAAGTACGAAAGTCTTGTCGAAAGAAGGAGTCAGAGACATACGACAGCACAATTGAAGACACAGGTGAGGAGGAGGATCGGGAGGGTTTCACCGGGGCTTGACACAAGGGCCAAATGCAAACAGTGGGAGGGGGGGGGCAGGTCCAGGGCACAAACTGAAAATTTAAATGACTAACAATGTAGTCATAACTCAGATGTCACATACAAACACCAGCCAGGGCTGGGAAATGTCCAAAGTGGTGCTAGCAAGGAATGGGTGTTTGTTGAAATGCGTGGTGACATGGGAAACTCAGCGTGCAGCCTTCATGTGGCATATCAAAATCACAGTTGGAAAACTGTCCCAATTCAACATTCTCAGCAAATAGACCCCTCCCACCATCATTGTGTTGTATGCAGCCGAAGGCTGCATGGTACCAGCTACAGCAGGAAGTGCATCAACGTAGACATTCAATAAATAACAAACATCTCAAGCAACAAGATGAAATGCACAGTCAGCTTAATACTCACCAAAGTTAAGTGCAGACATGCATTGGGGAAACCCATCTGGAATGCTCATGCTGTTGTATGTGTATGGATGGTGCTGCCTGCTGCAACATTCCTGTTAATTTGCGCATGTGTGTGGATTCAAATGATATGTGTGTTGGGGAGTGTGATGCCATCTGTGAAGTTTGATCCTGCCACTCATGTGCAACTGTCATGTGTGTATCAGACCATTGGAGAGTGCCCTGATGCCTGTGTTCTGTCTCTCCCTGTCTACAGCGTCAACTGATGAAGAGGGCAGAGACAGTGCTGTGGAGCACAGCAGCAGGGCTCCCACCGCCAGCCGGAGACGCAAGACTCAGCTCCCCTCCCGGGTTGTCATCTCTTCGGGGAGTGGGGAGTCTGGTGCTGAGTCCGCGGCCACAGCTGCCGAGGGTAGGACCAAGAGGCGAAGGTCGGAGGTGGACTCCTCGGCAGCAGAAGGGTCAGCTGAGCCTCCACAGGGGCCTATGGAGAAAGATGGCACGGATTCATCCAGGTTGGTGGTGGGTTCAGTTGCTGTGGAAGGTCCATGCATGGGGCCTGGAGGGTGCATTCCAATGGTGCTAGTGGCGCAATCCAGGGTTAGGGACAGGAGGCAGCACAGGCCGCCACAGAGGTGCCTGTGTGTAATCCTGTCCCGATCCTGTGACTACATCATCCCGCACCAGCAGGGAATCCCTCGTCCAGACCCTTTTTCAGGGAGGGGATGTGCAAACAACAACTGGCCTTCCTCTCACTGCTGGAGTGGCTGTCCCGGACCGGGTTGAGCCTGCCCTAGCTATGGTGGAATTGCGTCAACGTGGTATTTGGGATGACGTGCAGGGTTCTCGTGAGGGCAATGCACGTCATTCCGAATACCACATTGACTGCGTCTGCCTTCTCGGACAGGTCCCCAAGCTGGGTTCCTCCGTGTGCTGGATATTCTAGCGACCCCCTCCTCAACTGAACCCCCTATGCGCCAGTCATCCTCCATGCCATCTTCCAGCCCAAGTATCACCTGGGCACCCTGTGGAGCTGACCCTGAACCAGCGGCCAGGCTGGTGGAGGAAACATCCCTGCCACAGTCAGGAGTCGGAGGTCCAGCAGGGGTGGCCACCCCCACAACTGGACCCCAGCAAGAGGAGGATGTGCAGGCATTTACCAGCAGGGCACATGCACGGCAGCAGCAGGCTCAGGGTGGGAGGCATCATGGCTCGGGGACATCTAAATCAGAGGGGCAGGCATCGGCTGGAGGGCAGGAGGACCCTGGATTGGGAGTTTCTTCCGTGTGGCAGCGGTTGGGCCGGGAAATAGATGCAGAGCGGCGGCGGGCGGAGGAGGCACGCTCACTTTGGTCAGGGCGGAGAACTCCATGTGCAGGTCGTTGAGGCCGGCTGAGTACCTCAAGGCCAGGGAAGAGGCCCGCCTCCAGGACATTGACGTGGAGTTCGATGATGCCCTTGGCCGGAAGAGTGAGCCGTTGGACATGCCCGCTGCGTTAGTACATAGTTCTTTGGTGTTATGTTTCCTTTGTTTTTACTTTATTTTGGAGTTCATGGATTTTTGTTTGTAGGAGTTCTGGTAGGTTTCCTTTGGTTTGGGCAGCATGGACCCTTTGGACTTGCAGTGTATATAGCTCCCAACTTGTACATACTTTGGTTATTTTATCATCCCATGGATCAATGATTTTTCCTGGATTTTTTCATGTACTTTATTTGGACATTGGAAACTGACCACTTCCCTTTTTTCCTCTTGTGGATTTTTGTTTTACATTGGATTTTTTCTTTTTTTATGATTTCATTGTCTCTTAATGTACAAGTTTTAATTTATAATATGCTTTTTTCAATATGATTTTTAATACATTTCATTTATCTTCATTATTGGTGTGGTCTACTCTCATTGGTTTTGTGCATGTCTCTATGAGCATTGACTCAGTTATGTGTTGCCACTGTGTGGCTCTGTTGTACATTTATGCATGACCATGGTGGTTCTCTTCAGACTCTCATGGCATGGGTAATTTGGGAGTGGGTGCAGTGGATAGTTGCGTGATTGTACTGGGGGGCAAGGGGGAATAGGGTTGGCATTAGGGACATGGGTCAGTTTTGTTAGGACATGTTGTTTGGTGGGACATGTGTCGGGGCCTGCTGGCAGGTGCCCATCACTGCTCTTGGGGGACACGAGTTGGGGCATGCTGGCAGGTGCCGTCACTGCAGGGTGGGTGAGGGTGCAGGGGGACACGAGTTGGGGCCTGCTGACAGGTGTTCATCACAGCTGGGTGGGTGGGCAGTTGGGGGACATGAGTCGGGGCCTTCTGCCGGTGCCCGTCACTGGTGGGTGGGTGGACAGGCATGTGGCTGCCTGCGGGGTATGGTCAGGGATGTAGGGTAGTCCCCTGTGGTGTGGGCTGCTTGCAGGGCATGGGGAGGGCCCACACTGCCAATGCACGTGTAAAAGTCCACACGCACCCCTCGGAATAGACCTACCCCACTCGCATCAGGTAAAATGCATGTAGAAATCCATGCACACCCCTCAGAATACGTGCAGGCAGCCCATCCTGCCTTCCCATGCCCCACAGGCAGCCAATCCACCCTCCCCATTCACCACAGGCAGGCCAAACCATAGGTGGGACTTTTTCCATGCCTTTTACCTAATGCGAGCATGGTGCGCGTATTCTGAGGGGTGTGCAGGGAGTTTTCCACGCGTTTCTGCTAGCGCGGGTGAGGTACGTGTATTCCGAGGGGTTGCGTGGGGAGTTTTACACGTGTTTTTGCTAGCGCATGTTTGGTACGCGTATTCTGAGGGGTGTGCTGGGAGTTTTACATGCATTTTTGCTAGCGCGGGTGGGGTACACGTATTCTGAGGGGTGCGTGGGGTGTTTTACACGCATTTTTGCTAGCCTGGGTGGTGTATGCATATTCCGAGGGGTGCGCATGGAGTTTTACACATGTTTTTGCTAGTGCGGGTGGGGTACGTGGATTCCAAGGGGTGCGCAGGGAGTTTTCCACGTGTTTTCCTGTATTCTGATGGGTGCCTGTGGACTTTTACATGCATTTTCGTGCTTGGGGGGGTCTGTATGCCGGACCCCTGGCCTTTGCGCCATGTAGGAGAATTTTGCGATGTTTTTGGTGCACAGGGCGGGATTGGGGGCATTACTGGCGCTGCTGCAGGGTTGCTGCGCCACTCTGCGCCACGGCTGGTTATGGATGTTGAAATCTATAAATAGGCTGTGCGCTGAAATGGGTTTTGGCACATACAGCTGGCGTAGACTGCCGCACGTGCACACTGTGCGCCTGCTGTGTGTGCCACTTGTACGCCGATTTCTAAGAATTACCCCCAATGACTTTAGGTGTCTCTTCATTGATGTAGTACCAAAGCTATACGAATCAGCCTTGCCACGACTCAACACCATGTGGCACTGAGTGCAGATCACCTTGTTTGCTTGAGCTTTTGACTTTCCATCAATGGTGGTAAATAACCGCCACACCCAAGACTCACGATTTATTATTAAATGCAATGTATTTATGTGGTGCTTTTTGAATATGTTTGTGTGTTTTTTATAGTATGATACAATAATGGAAGAAAACCTCTAAGTTTTTGGAGAGTGCTGATGGTGACGGTCCGCGGACATCAAAATCACTAGCGGGGCAGGGGGCTTAGTATTTTCTATGTTATCTAAATGTAAGGTAAATGTAAGGTAAGGGAGTCTTAGGAACCATTTGTCACATTTCCATTATCTATATTTATATTCAGTGACAACATTTTTGCTAAAAGGACGTTATGATTAAGTTGTGCTACGAAAAACCTATGAAATTCAGTGAAAAAAACTTTGTTAAAGGGACTTTATGGTTCAAAGTAAAACCGAAAAACCCCTGAAATTTACAAGTATGGTAAGCTAAGCAACCATAACTCGCGCCACCATCGTGAACTGCTAAGACTAACACCCAGGACATCAAAGATGACATCACAAATGTCATTGATGACATCACTGATGACATCACATGCCTGGCTCCCCCTTTTTCCTTTACTGACATATGTAGGCCAGTAACAGTCAGGAACTAAAAATTCAAAAAGTACTACATTTGTAGACGTATCCTTCAAGTATGTTCTTACAGTAATTCCCTTATGGTCCATTCACATCATATGAAACATATACATAGAGGAAGACACAGGCTTGAAAGAGAGCAATCCTGTCAATCCAATCCCACACATAGAGCTTACATTTAAATGAGGTAGAAATAGGTTAGTGTGTGTATTGGTACAGTGAAAAGGTCTGCAATGTTCTGCTTACAATATGACGTGCATGACTCAATGCTCAGAGGGTAAACGAATGCTACAGTGGACACTCTATTATTTAGTCGGCACCCATTTCATTAAAACTGTACTTATTGTAATACTTAATTGAATACATTTGAAATCGCACATTTTTAGGACATCATTGTGTATATATTGATATCATACATTACTTTGTGTATTGTTCAACAACAGTAATCCTTGATTAATAATGAAAGGCTTGATCATGCACTTCATGGTGTCGTGTGCGATCTGGGATAGATGAGGTCCATTTTATTTCAATATGTAAAATCTTTCTCATGGACTCAAAGCTACTGCGGAAGGTGAAAGATACAGTGTTTGTAATGTAGCTTGTTCGTGCCTAGTCTCCCGTGAGAACAGGCCTGCAGCAGAGCCACCAAGGGGAGGATGGTGAGGGAAGCACCAGGCTCGATGTGCGCGGTCAGGAGAGGAGAGCTGCAGCCCTGCATACTGCTTGTACCAGTGAGGCCTAAATTATTGTATTAAAAAATGGAGTCTCAGTGTATCTCAAAATGGAGTCTGCTACCATCTTAACAGATGAGCGAGCATTGCAGCCATATGTGTTGGTCAGCAATCATCCTGCATCCCTGGCCATAGGCGCATGGGTGGCTGCTTGACGAGTCATAGGGCCTCATTACACGGTAGGCGGTGAGCCATGGCGCTATTACCCATGGCGCTATTAAAATACCGGCACCGCCTTGGCGGAAAGGGGATTTACCACCCCATTCCAAGGTTGGAGGGGCGGTAAATCCCCCTTCCGCCATTGCCCTTCCCCATTCCCATTTCTGCCCCATAGGGCTCTATGGGAATGGGGAAGGCGCTAATTACGGCACCGCAATTTTGCTCCAAGATCCCTTAGCGGGTTGGATTTTAACGCCTGCAAAAAGCAGGCGTTAAATCCCCCAACCCGCAAAGGGACCTCGTAGTAAGGCGGTAAGGATTTACCGGTACCGGTATTTTACCGGTACCGGTAAATCCCTTCCGCCATCTGTGTAATGAGGCCCATAGTCTGAATGCTTGGAGAGAATGGAGGGGAGGGGCCATGAAGACCTTTCCTCCCATACATTGCCCTTCCTCAGTAATTTTCAAATGCTTCAAATGTGCTATATATGTGACGTGTGCTCACTCCACATGTGCCTGTGTTTTGGGCCTGCAAGGCATGTGGATACTGTTGCCTAATTTATTGCAGTGCTTGTATGGTAGAAATATTGTCTGATATTGTGGGGGATGCATATGCACAGCATTTGTTGGCCCTTCCCCCACCCTCTATAACCATATGGTGACAAAACCCTGCAGTGGTATCCCTCTACTTCTGCATGTTGTGCATAATGCCCAATATTACCTCCACCAAATCTGAGTTTCCACCCAATATTATCTCCACTCAAATCTGAGTTTCCACCAATTCCTTCTCCCAATCTCTATCTGAATCTTCTTCTTCTAACGTTTCTTTTGAATTAGTTGAATTTAATCAACCTTACAATAGTAAAAATTAGTACATCATAAACAATTTCACAGTAAAATTTCAATTAGAAAAGGGAAAATTAAAATAATATCAAAACATTTCCAAATCAAGAACCTTACATATATATATGCTCATAATTCATTCCTGTTACACATTCATGATTCATGACTTGTTGCTAATTGTTTCTGAGTATGCATTTATGACCTTCATTAACACTTATTTACAATTCATGATCCTTACATATATATAGACACTATTAATAATTCATTCCTGTTGCACATTCATAGTTCATGGCTTGTTGGTGAGTATTTCTGTGCATGCAGTTATAGACTAAATTGATACACTTATTTGTAATAGGTCCGAGAAGACCTAATGTATAACCGTCCTGAGTACGACTATACAATGGGCTCTGGTGTTAGACTGAGACTCAATAAAAAATGTACTGTAGCATAGAGAATTATTGGCTTATTACAGCTAAGAATAATAGTCCAACATAAATCTTCATTAAAGTTTGCAAACTATAGACACTGTTTCCCATAATGTGTCTGTCTTTAAAACATCAAACAAGGACACTAAGTTATAAGATGCTGTAGAGTCTCAGGGAGGCCTTTTGTGGCACAAAAGCGACAAATATTATCGCCTACAGGGATTAGTCGCCGTTTCATTAAGACCTCTCGCGTCTGCCAGAGATGAAAGCGTAGACGCATGATTGCATGTCTATAAGTCGGAGTTGGCGATCTTAAAAGATATGGGGGCAAGAGAAATCTATCATGGTCCCCTCCCTTGTATTGTAAGCATTTGTCAAGTGTATCTATCCAGTCTGTCTGGTATAGTTTCGTTTTGGCTTTAGTCGGAAAGGTAACCAAAAATCCAAGAGTAAAATCAGCCTTGCATGTGATATAGTTGATTTTACTCATCCAGTCTGTGACAAATTTATCCCTGGTTGAAAACATATAAGAAGTGAGAGATTGCAAAGTGGATTCTGCTGAGGTCAAAAGCAGGCATTTCCTAAATAAAGCACATAATCTCCAGTTATAGATGGCTCGAAGGGAAACCAGGCCCAGCTCATACTTAATCCATGCATTGGGGACACACCCTGAAAGATGCAGGATTTGTTTCCAAAATTTGGCTTCCCATTTATCAAATTCAAGGGCTGTGGTACTTGGTAATGTTTCTAGCCCATATAATATGGCCGGGATTGCCTTCTGGATCCAATAAATCCAGGCTGGCTTGATAGAAAATTTGCCAAATTTTGCCATGATTAAACTAGCTTGTGCTATTGCTGTGTCAAGCTTTCTCTCAAGCCACTCCAACTGGGAATTAACATTCGCAGTACCCTCAAAACACATACCCAAATAGATGTAGTGAGGGACTGTTTGTAATACTACTTGATCAATTGACCATATAAAATGCCTTGACCCTGATTTTTTGGGGCAATAGATAACAATTTGTGTTTTTTTGGTGTTAACTCTCAGTTGATTCAAATGAATGTAATGTTCGAAAGTTGTAAGAAGATTGTGTAGGCCAATCTGTGTTTTAGCAATTAAAATCAAATCGTCCGCATACATGAGTGCCTTGATAGTATGTATACCTAGTTTTGGACAATCAGAGAAAATATCACTAAATGCATCTTGAAGATCATGTATGAAGTAGTTGAAGATGGATGATGCTAACAGACAGCCCTGTTTGAGACCTCTTGCTGTTTTTATTGCTGTGGATAATACTCCATCAAGCGAGAGTATGACTCGAATAGATGTGTCTGAGTGTAGTGCATATATCAAATCATAAAGCACCTTGGGACAGTGATCTTTTGGCTTTAATTGCGTTTAGGCAGACCATATTGGTCCCCATTCTCGCAACAAAACCCGATTGACATGGGTCTCGTAGATGGTTTGCCGTAGTCCAACTGTTGAATTCTCGAAGCATTATTTTAGTGAATATCGTTCCCGGGGCATCTAATAATGCAATGGGTCTATAATTTTCTGGCAGAGTACGATCGCCTTTCTTAAAGATCGGGATAATGATTGAGGTTTTCCACGATTCTGGTACCCTGCCAGATTGTAATACTAGTTTAAGTATAACAGACCACTCAGCGGGATTTGATTTCAATGTCATGTTGGAAATGCCATCCGGACCAGCAGCGCGCGAGGAGCTTGCTTGGTGGATCATAGATTTAATGGAGGCTGGAGAGAAGACTAGAAGCCATTCTGTTGAGTCTGAACTGGTGTATTCGCATGCAATGAATTCAGAGTCAGCATAGAGTCTAGAAAAGTATTCAACCCAAGTGTGTTCTTTGACGGCAGACAGTTGAGCATCAGCTTGTGTAAAGCCGGTATGATTGTTCAAAAGTGTCCACATTTGAGCTGAGTTTTTATTGAGTATAGCAGTAGCCATGTGTTCACTATCGCGTTGAAATATGAGATGTTTCCTCGATTTAATCCAGTTTTTATAGATGGATTTGGCATGCCTTAGGTCATTTTGACAGGTGGTCGATCGCATCGCTATGATAGCTCTTCTTTGTTTGCGGTAGGTCACACGTGCAAACTGAATATCATGATCAAAGATATGCCAATGTTTACCACGAGGATTCAACTGTCTATGGAAAGTGTTTGTAAAAGAAAGTAGTAGCTCAGTGTATTGAAGTGGCAAAGGTAAGCTAGCATTTTCCATTACAGACATACCATAAGCTGACAAAGTACTTGGGGACAAGATAATGCGTGTTTTGCCAGTGTTAACTAGCACTGGTTGCAATCTGCTAGGTCTTTGGTGTGCAATAAAGTCACCTCTAATGGTTAGCGATAGAACTTTATGGTCGCTGTTTGCGGACACAAGCAAGGATAGACCTGTCACTGAATGAAAAAGCACAGAATCAACATAGATGTAATCAAGTATGCTGCAGCTGTTGTTTCTAAACCAGGTTGTATTTGCTGTTATATCACCAGGGATAGCTCCATTAATCATCACAAAATGTCTTTCTTCCATGTAAGCAATCCATCTACGCACTTCTCTCTAATGACGATTAAATGCCCAACAATCTAGGTTTAAGTCGCCTAGAATCATTGTATGTGATATGTCGTTAGAAGTATTAATTAAATGCAACATCTTACTTAAAGTGCCATAAAATGCTTCATCAGAGAGACCCACCGGGTTGCGATATAAGTTAACCAAAGCTAAGCAACATGTGCAAAATTTAATTTTCACCAATTGTAAATAGGCATTTTCTGCAAACCATTTTTCAATTTCCAAACCCATCTTTAGATTCACAGCCACCAGTAAGCCCGACAACGGGCGACCACCTGTTAATAGAGCTGTTAACAAATCCACATCATATCCATCCCAAGTTGGCACAGATGTGAGCCACGTTTCCTGAAGTGCAATGATATGGAATTTAATGCCACATTTTTTAAAGGATGAATGTAAATGAAAATGTCCTCTAGTATTCCAGCTCGCAAGATGCAAAATGGAAGGAGTGGATAGTATTGGTGGTTAACATGACTCTTCCCCTATCTGGGCATCATCTCTAGTAGCCAAGTTACATGCACTAACATAGATATTAGGTTTTAAAGACACATTGTAGCTTTTTGGAGGCGCTTGTTCAGGTTCCAAGGCCAATAAAAATCCCATGTTGAAAAGGGACATTTTCTCTCTCTAAATTACATTGGCAACTACTCCTGAATGCAACCATAATCTGATGGTGGAGTTTGTAAATTCTGAGATGAATTCAACTTGTGCAATGTCTTTAGAAGAGACATCACACAGATTTCTAATATCACTAAAGATGTTCAGCACACTTCTGCGATTGAGGACATACAAAGGAAAGTTACCATCTCTACACTTCAAGATAAAAGAGTGCCCTAAGTGTTTCTGTTGGATGTCCGATTGCGGAGGGCGCTCTTAATCCCCAGTACATGGGGTTTTGTGTGTGTGTGGTAACTGCACAGGAGGTAAACCTGTATTGAAAGGGTTTTCAGCAATTATGTCACCCTCATTTCCTTGTGCGGGTGGACGCATGCAGTGTTCCCCCTTCCCCATTCTTTCATGATGTAGATGCTCTACATGAATGCCAGCCTCATTAGATACAACCCCACGTTCAAACAGATATGCGTCTACCATTTGTTTAATAGATTCAGCCATATTTTGTGAGTGTTCTCCTTTGGCTGGAATTATATTAGGATTAACAGGAGCCAACAGGGTGCTATTCAATAGTGGAACACTTAAGGATGGCAATGGAGATGTTTTTCTTGATGTCAAGGCGTCTACCAATTGGTTCAAGGGGGAGTGTAAAAGAGGCACTGTCACCGTGGATTTGCTTCTTTCAGAAATCGATGCTTTAATGTTAGTAGCCAGACCTACTGGCTCAGAAACCGGGCATGAATCCTTATTCAGTGAGTTGATATTTATAGCAGGCACCGTGGGCAGAGGCGGTGGAATGGTGCCTCCAATAGCCTGAAAAAAAGCATTCAACGTTTTTTTAGGCCCTCTAATGTTGGGCATATTTTTTGTTTTTTTTGTCAAAATTCTCAAGCCTTTAGTTTTGGGCTGTCTGGTATTAGGCTTCATACGAGAAGGTTTTTTAGATTGCTGGTTAGTTCCCATTTGGGGTCTAGCCTGAGAATTGGATCCATCTATCACTGGGTCAGCCAAATCTGATGAGAGATCAATATATGATAGATCTTCAGTAATGTGAGGTGTAACCCCTGCGGCAGGGCTTTGAGCCGGGCAAATGATGTCTTTGATAAACGGTAAGGAGGTCACAAAGATTTCATTGTGAATAACACAATAGCCATACCATTATCATGTGACAGGTTGGTTAGGCAATGATTACCGATCGCCAATTGAGAGCACTTTGTACTTAGTGCTTCAAGAAGCTTGCGATTGGCAGCCAGACCATTAGCAAGAACCTCCAAGATTGCAGTTTGCCTATTAAATTTATGGTCTAGTGTTTCAAAGAGTCTAAATAGACTCTGTACTGACGAATTTATTGCTGCAAATGCCAGTTCTAACATGGCAGTATTACTTGCTGATGGCGCCAGTTTTGTATTGGCAGAAGAAAATGTATGGGAAGCTCTCGGTGGGGGATGAACAAAGGAGCAAGACACAGACCGTGAGAGTGATATTGAGGAGGACACAGATTCAATCATGCTTTTACATGCTTCTATTTCGTTCATAATGGAAATTGGTGATTCACATTGTGAAGCATATATTGATATAGCAGAGTCATCACATGAGCCTAGACAAAAGGGAATAGGAGTTGATGCTATTGGCGTGTGATTAGTAGGGACAGCTCGGACAGCTTTAACAGAATTCAAAATAGTTTGGTCCGATACATGGTTGTGTATGATTGCAAAAAAAATGAATAAACATAAACAAAAAGAAAAAAGAGAAAAAAAAAACACGTATTTCTAGTCACTTCACAGTGCACAGTGCTCACAGGCACTAGGTCCAGGAGGCAAAAAAGCGTGCGGGGCACAGTCTACACAGTCTGGCCACAACGTGCCAACACAGTCACTTTTTTCCTTTTTTCAAAGCCAGGCAGGGTGGTGTTGCCTTTAAAGACGTCCTCAGGCCGTATATCAGACGAGCCTCTTGATTTAATGCAAGTCGAAGGAAAGCTGCAGAAAGTCGCCGACCAGCAAACAGTACTTGCTTTTTGATAGCTCCTCCATCATTTGGGATAATACCTATACTCCTGTATTACATCCCACTGGTCCTATGTGCTAATATCCTTGCTCATGCTGCTTCTAACTGTCCCTTCCACTGCAATTGTTGCTCTCTCTCTCTCTCTCTCTCTCTCTCTCTCTCCACACACTGCCTTCGTGTCCATGAATACCATATGTCATTTCCTTTTCTTGTTATAATTCTACAAAAATTAATGATATACATCTGTATTCTGAGCAATTCCCCTTTCATAATTGTGCATGTGTGTCATCAGTGAGGCACTATTTTAATTATGTGCTGGCACATCCAAGAGCTTGTGCAGTCATTACTGTGTCATTGTGTGTGGAAAAACATTGGGCCAGGCTCCTACCCTTTCTAAATGATTGTCCATTATATTGTTTATTACTTAAACTCCAAAAATGTATTTCCCTTTCTTGATTGGGTACCTCTATTCCTATTGGTGTGAGTGCTGTAGTGCCTTTTCTGATAAATGTACCCTGACTGCTTTCTTGATCAGTGAGACAGCATGCTCCCTCTACTAAAACTAACACGTTTTTATTTTTCTAAAAATGTTCTGCTAAAATGTTTTATGTAAAACTGCTAAATATGAAAATGTAAAATGTATTTATTCAAAAATATACACTAACCAAATATATAACAACAATAACCTCACACATTTCTTCATTCTTTCCTCCAAAATCCTGTTTCTAAAATCTATTTTCACATGTGCACTTTTTTGTGCCCAAGATCACACCATCAACAAAAGATGAGTCCATTTAATGTACCTTCTCTATAGTCCTCTTCTCTTCTACATCCACAGAATATACTTTTAAAACAAATACACTTGTGCCAGCCAGTTCCTCAGTGATTTAACCTTTCCTTGGGTGCTTCTGAAAATCAATCTCTTCGATTGGCACATCTTGTATAAGATCACACCAAATTAACAAAAAAACAAGAATGCATCATCCCTTAATACACTCTGTATATCTGTCTCACATCTCGGCATCTAAATCAGCATGCAATACCTGCCACCCAAAACAAACTGCATCTCCTTCACATTACATTTCACCATTGCTCAATATATATATATATAATTTGATAATTTGATATTTATATAGCTCTTTAATCCAAAGCAATTTACCTGACACATCAAGATGCATTATTATTATTACTATCCCATCAAAATGAGCACTGACATAGGAAAGCTCCTCTCTATGTGTCAAAATGTGCCTGAATGCATTGCTTCACTGAATAAGCCTGTACACATGGCAACTTTCTCTCATATGTTATTTCAAAACACTTATGAACAAACCGAAATTAAACAAACATTGCGGTTGTATAAAACATTACCACTTACTAACAGCCTTTCTCTGCCACCTACATATAAAAATACATCCACTTCTGATTACTTTTCCCACTGCCATTCCCAAACAATCAATGGATACAGCCGCAGCCCTACTAACCTCTCTGTGGCAATGGCTTAGAAAGGGGCTTGCCTCAAATACCAGACTTCAACTTTTCTACAAATACAATCACTGACTCCTAAGCAACTCCTCCTCCTTCTTGGGATCTCTCTATCAGGGTGAGTTTAATAAATCAAATATAGACAAGCACAAATGGAGGAGCTGTTTAATCTATACTATTGTGTTATTTTTCAAATACCTCATTCCCGTTCTGCCTGAACCCTAATTGTATTTAATACTTTGCTAAAACAAGCAAAGTAAGCATACGCTTATAACGTTATACTTTTAAAATGGCCAAAAAAATGTCATTTTATTCTACCTCAAAATACATATTGTTTCCAACAATGTGGAGAACTCAGCTACCGATGCTCATAGCCACTGAGCTGTGGAGCTTTGCACAGTGTGCTCCGACCCCCACCTCACACCCCTTTCAAGTGCAGGCTATGTGAACAGAACAAGGCTATGCCCACTGAATTTCGCGCCTCCATTTGGAATGTGTTCTGCGTGTACAGACCAGCCACAAACAAAAACTGCCGATTTCATAATGAGGCCTTTTAAATGCACCAGGGCACTGAAACACTTTTCATGTTCAAGTTAAAGACAATCATGTTATTGTTCAATGTTTTTATATCACACAATTGATTGTGTGGTCTCCAGGTGCTCACGCAGATCGGTAATGCAAGGAGGGAATAGATGTGGTTAGTACGATTGAGCGGGAAAAGAGCAAGGGAACAGTGATATGCTATTGGCACCTTCAGTTCAGAAACACCATTCACTGAGCATGGGTGTGATTTTTGGAAGTTGGCCGTTGTTTGCTGTTGTGCAAGGTTATGTGTGGTTTGTTCTGTTGTTGTGGTGTTGTGAAGTTTGTGCAGGTTATGTTACGGCAGCGGTCTGGTTGTGTTAAGTTCAGAGTTTGAGAGGTGTATGCAAAGGAGTGAGTTTGTTAGTAACGATTGTTGATGAAAGTCCTGGATATCTGTCCGAGTGCTCCACACCTCCCACCCCTTAAATCCACCCACATTCTCCATATATCCCACCATAGGAAACCATCCAGGTGTGCTACACTCCCCCTCAAGAATCCACCTAGCTGGACCATGGACCATTCCACTTACCCTGGCTATAAGCCCAAGAGCTTCACATCCCCCCGAACCTCCATCCAAGTATGTTGCATCACACACCATTGCATCGCAATTCACACAAGTGCGCAGCCCTTCCCACCCCTGAAGTCCATCCAGGTGCATCACACCTCCCATCCAGGGAATCCCTCTTAGTATTTATAACTCCCCCCTGTCTTGAAAATCTACCTCAGTTTATCACATTTTCTACTTCTGAAATGCACCTAATTGCAAAAGATTCCCTAACCCTGATATCCATCCCAGTGCAAGAACAATTACCACCCCTGAAAAGTGTGTCAGATGTCGTATGTAACAAATTAATCTCCCTGCATTACCTGTGATAGCCTTGAACGTTGTCTCTCCCCTAATTGCACTTTCTGGTTTTTACCTTGTCATCTCAGCAGTCATGATTCCTAGGCTTCTCTGGGGTTCGTTAGGCTGTCTGATATCTTGGTACACGTCCTATTTCTAGCTGGGTGGTGTGTTCACTGGTCTGAGGGAGATCTGCAAGGAAAGGTTATTCATCTTTCTCAATACCCGTTGGGCATTGTCTTTTATCTATTGAAGACGGTATGGTGCATTACTCCAGTTCATTTTATGGTTCTTAATGGGGGGTGCCCTTAGGCTGGGTGCTACTTTTCCTGATTTTACCTCACCTGGTTTCCCTTATGCCTCATTCCCTGGCCTAATCATACCAGGCCTACCAGCTTCTCCTTTTTCTGGGAAGTCCCTCTTTAGAGGTGTAGGGGAGGGAAGGTCTCTGTTTGGATCTCTATTCCCAGTTCTATCCCTCATTTCTCAGGGCTACTCTTCCTTTTTCAGTACTAGATCGGTTACGAGGTGTGCCAGTTTCATTGTGTTTGGATCAAGTTTCATAAAGTTTTCTGAATTGTGTATGGTCATCCATAGTGTGAATTTACCTGAGGAGGGAGTGTCATAGTTTTGCAGCTAAGCATGAGAATGCTGGTCCTTCCAGTTTTTTCTTCATATACTGTTTGAGTTCTAGGCAAATGTCAGCTCTTAGGTTTCTGGTGGGTGTGTAGATTAATTTTTCCTTTTTAATAATTCCCACTCCCTGATGGTGTATTGCTCTGTGCATTATGCACATTGTTTTGAAAGAGATTTTTTTTTTTTTACCAGGATCCAGTGTAACATCCTAAGAGATGGTGTGATCTTTTCTTTTGAGTTTAAGGAGAAGTCTTGCTGCTGCATTTGATATTAATTGCAGTTTCTTTTCTAGGCAGTCTGGCATTCCGAGGTATATGCTGTTAGCATAATCTATCCTGGACATGATGAGGGAAATGATGACCAGTGTTTTGAGCATAAATAAAAGGAATGGTAGAATTTTGTAATCGTTAGCAGGGGGAAGAAGAACTTCTGGATGACCATGTTATTTTAGGGTTGTAGTGTTATCTTGTTGTCTGTGATGATTCCAAGGTTTTTTACTGCTGAAGATGGTATCCGTGGGTTTACCAGTTCTATGGGCCGTGGGATCTACTGATTGTTTCCTCTGTCTTCAGGTGTAATTATGATTTTAGTTTTGTCTCGGTTAATTTTGAGTTTGTTGATGTTCATCCATTGGTAGAGCTCCTTGATACACTCTATTAGGGATGTGTTCTCTTCTTGAATGTTAATCTATTTGAAGATAATGTGTGTATCATCTGAGTAGTTGTAGTATGTTAGCCCATGTTTTTGATGAGGTTGATAAACGGTGTCATGTAAATGTTGAAGAGTAGCAGTGGGAGGAATGAACCTTGGGGCACTCACTGGGTGTTGTCCTGTGCTATGGATTTGAAAAGGTTTAACCAAACTCTTTCTGTTCGTTCTGAGAGGAAGGATTTGATCCAGAGAAGCGCTCTGTCAGTGAACCCTATATCATAGCATGAAACACACGTTAATAATTCGACATAACTGTGAAGATTAGCTGTGTGTCCATTTTAAATAACATTATAAAAATTAGTCATGTGTCAAATTCAAGAAATCTGTAAAAATGTGCCATACATCACATTCAGTACATGTGTACAAATGAACCTCCTAAAAGGCACTTCATAAATACCCAATATACTAACCACCCCGTTGCTTCTCCCCTTTAACACACTGCCCAGATATCACACATGCCCTATGGGTTCACCAAACTGCATACAAACACACATACAACATAACAATATTCACAGACGCCAAAACAAAGCCAACATTAACATTACACTACACAAAAACCTATATTTCAAACCTAATATTGCCACAACAACACACCTGCAATGTCCTATATGATACCACAACAAAATACATTCCAGCTGGCTTTGCAAATATATGTGGGGTAATCATTCTTAATACACACAGCTCGCACCACAATTACTACACAAATGAATGTATTACCAATACGATACGGCTCCCTTCTTACCACCTGGTAAGGTAACTTCTTATCTCATAAATATTACCTCGACCTGAAGTCTACAATGCACCCTTCCGGAACTGTGTTCCAGGATATTTCATTTTCATTAATACCTCATACAAGGTTTAGTGCATAGTCTTCCATGACCCTGCAATCATTATTAATCCTGTATCACAATTCCCCTGTTATCCCCCCAAAAATACCCCCATTTTGCCAAGCCAATGATATATTTGCATGTATAAATACTCCAGTCCCTGTTCCCTGCATGATGTGCAATCACCATAACTCATGAGGTTCATTCCTCCTCCATCAGAAACCTGCGTTCCACCTCAGGGGATGAAGAGACCACCTTGTCAGGCAGCTGTTTTGATCAATATGGTCAGACTGCAAGCCATTTTTCTTTGCACCTTATCTGGCTGCATAGGGCTCTCAGCACCCTCCGTGCTGCACATTGGAAGAGTGCCAGGATTCTGTCAGCTGCATTCTTATGAAGATAGACCTAGGTCTGCTGGCGCTCGCTCACCATATGTTAAGAAAGTCGTATTTTCAGACATATGCCAAAAATGGATACACCACTTTGCATGGAACAACAAAATGTATTGAAACCCCCATTCCGCTGGGAGAATAAGTCATTAGCAGCCTGCTCCAAAACTGATTGAAAAGGTTCTCAACTCTGTCTGCCACTTTAGAGCCATTCTTAAATCAAAAACCAGCAAATTAGAAACACATTAATTACAATTTATCAGGTCCTTATAGATCAAATAATTCAACAAAGGTAGCAGGCGCCCCTCTCTCGGAAGAACAAGGCATGATAACCTGTTCAGTGGTTGTTAACTACATTGAGAGTTCGCAGCCATCTGATTTTTTACCACTGTACCTTTCACAAATCAGTCTTGGGCAGTCCAGCACCGAAATGCTATGGCAATTCCCCTCTGAACAAGAGTACCACCAGCAACCCCATACATGTGTTTCAGCCTTGTTGGGCATCATCAGTGAAGTGAAGCTGAGCCTCTCTAAGCACAGTGAGCAGGGAGTCCACGTCTGGTTGCCCCCAGGTAACCTAGGGTGACGAACCCCAAGTTCCTTCAAAGAATTCAACAAAGGTAGCAGGCGCCCCTCTCTCGGAAGAACAAGGCATGATAACCTGTTCAGTGGTTGTTAACCACATTGAGAGTTCGCAGCCATCTGCTTTTTGCCCACTGTACCTTTCACAGATGGGAAATTCCCATTTGCATATCAGTCTTTGTCCCGCCCACATGGGCAGTCCAGCACTGAAATGCTATGGCAATTCCCCTCTGAACAAGAGTACCACCAGCAACCCCATACACGTGTTTCAGCCTTGTTGGGCATCATCAGTGAGGTGAAGCTGAGCCTCTCTAAGCAATGTGGGCATTTCCCATCTGTGAAAGGTGCAGTGAGAAAAATGCGTGTGCTGTAAACTCTCATCTCAGAACAGGTTATCATGCCATGCTCCTTCTGGAGAGGAGTGCCTGCTACCATTTTTTTAAATCCTTATAGATCAAATGCATTGCCCTCCTCTTATTGGGTAAACACATTTCCTGGGCTCAAAACTCACGCCACCCACTTCTGACATCACTGTCTAAAATCTCCTTCCCATATTACATCATTATACACTGAGCAGTAGAATAGCTTGCAAAATATAGGTTTTAATCGGTTCGTATTTGCTTGAAGATAGAGCAAATTTGAATGAGCTGGAAAATCATACCAGTGCACTCGAGTTGGCCCTTATGTTCAATCCCTATATGTTCTCTTACTGTGTGCCAAGTTGTAGTTATAAAAAACTTCAACAAGACACTGATGAGACTTTGTTTTCTAACCTTTAATTCTAATTTGTATTACAGTTGACTGCCAGTCTGTGGACCGGCATTCTCTGGGCAAATCTCCTCCCTAAATTCTCAGTAAGCTTGCCTTCAGCTGCAGACTGCTGTCTAAGCTCTGCACAGACCTGCATTTAATTAACTCAGCATGTTGTGCTATCTGGGCGAACTTGGCTGTATCTTTCATTTTAGACAAGATGGCTGTCCATTACTCTCGTATGTTCATATTAGTGAGCTATGCTTGTGTAAATTTGTGTTGCATTCAGCTTATACTTCGTTTATGCAGTGCTCCTCATGTATGAATGGACTCCAAATGTAATATTCGATATGTATAAATGCATCTTTTACCTAATGTCTGTGTTTCTTCATGGTGTGTGCATATGTATGTTTCTATCATCTATCTGGTCATTCTCGCCATTTTGACCTCACATCATATTCTTCAGTTGTCTCACCTGCTCAGAATATGGGCGATATGGCTGCCTCAGTGAATAATGTTTCTCACTTTTACAATATTTGACCTGGGGAGGGGCTTGAACTACAAATGAAATATTCATCTGCCCCTCAACATTATTCGTGTATATATTCTTATTCTGTGTTTTCTTTACAAGTGAGTTGTGGTATGTAGCATGATATGATATGGTGGAGGATGTTTCCCTTGATTTTATCATATACAAATGTGTTTCTATGTATTATTATTCTTAATTAAATTACTGTTTGATTTCTACATCTTGTGTTCTCGCTAACTAGTTTTCTTTTGATTGTTGCTTCTAATAATTTCAGCCTTTTTTTGGCAGTTGAATGTGAGTCAGCTGTCCATTGCTATTCAGGTATCAGGAGAAAGATATTGTACAGGGCCACAATGAAAAGACACATTCAAAAAGGGTAATTATGCAGCACCCTTACACAAGTATAGATGTTATTGCATTCCACGATACATTTAAGTAAGTCATTCATAGAAAGCATTCCAGTATGGCTGTGACAAATTGACTTCTGCTCTGCAGGCGCATAAGCACGAGTAGAGGCTAAACAGCCCCCTCAGCCCTCACACTTATAGAAACCAGGAGACAACACAATAATAATGGTAATACAGGCTGTGGGAAACCCGAAGGTGTCTCACCCACTAGTCCCCAGAGATCAGTCATCCAGGTGGCCAGGACATGGCCACCACTATTGGATCCAGTCCCTGGGGGTGGCACATTGGGGGAGGATCACCTGGATGGGGTCTTTAGGGAGTGGAAGTGGGATACTGACAGGCAAGACTTGGTACCCCATTCCCTGTAACACTTTTTCACCATCCTGCCATGTAGGATATTTAGAAGCTCTACCCCCCTTTTTCGACACAAACACTTTCCTACACTGTGAAAAACAATGGGATAACACCACGGCCATTTACCTGACATGTTGAAACACAAGGGTCATGCAAAGTCAGGGAATTAACCACAACTACACACACCTGACAGCCCTTCCTCTTCCCTACATAGATGAAAGGCAAAGCACGAGAGCACACTATGAGCAAGGCCGACCGCACAAGGCAGCAGCTATTCCCGAACCAACAGTTCAAACTGATAAGAAAAGGGGGAAGACCCAAAAGGACAACAAGGATGGAAGAGCCAATGCCCCTTTCAACCCATACCACAAAGCCTTTGTGAAAAGAATAATAAGGCTGGGATATATAGCTGGTGTGTGGCATGCCAGATGTCAATGGTGCATATGGGCCTCCCGCGCTGATAGCCCAGACGGGGAGGCATGCAGGCTACCATGGTACTGTCCTTGACTCCAGCGTATAGAAACGCCAGAGAGTTCAGCACAGCCAGTGAGTCGGAGAGAGTTGATAAGTAAGCCAGACTGTGTTGATCTGAAGGTTGCAATTGGCAACACATTGTGAATGCAAGGACTTGTTAACAGAGAACATATGTGTGTTTGAACATTTTGGGAAAACCCAGCTAAGGGGCAGCTGCAGGGTGGTCAGGTGCCGACGAGTATTCTTTCGAACTCTGGATGGCCCCCTTTTTTCTGTGTTGAAACTACAAGTACCAGAAGGCGCTAGGAGAGGGCAGCGTAAGGTGTCAGAGTGGTCCTACAAGGCTTACGTCAAATCCCCTGTACAATTGAAAGTCTCTGACGCATTGCCAAGAGAATGCACTGAAAGAACTTTTGTTTCTTTGTTGTTTTGGTCCAGTAGGCCTTCTAAGGCAAGAGCCTTTCTAGAAAAGAGACTCAGCCCCTGAAGGTCCTGGTATTGTTGAATGGAACTGTAACCTTGTTCTAGCAAGGCCCAGGAGTGCACTGTGCTCAGAAGTCCCGCCTTGTTCCGTGCTTAAAAACATGGGGAAGGGAGACCTTAGCCATACTATCCTGACTTATCATTTTGTGAACACTTCTTTCTTTTTTGATGAACATTACCCCCACACTATTTTGTAACTTGGCAGAAAGGATTGGCAATCATTTATTTTTTATAGTATAATCCCTTTTTTCTTTACAGGATGCCACTAGGACTGCCTTATTATTATTTGATGGTTGTAGCTTGCTCCCATCTTAGATTTAGGTTTAGATTAGGCATTGTTGTCAACCTTTAGTGTGGCCACCATGAGTTCCTTACAAGACACAGTTATGACATATAACCCCTTTGTGTTTTATGGTAACATGGGCAGAAGGAATGCTATATTCTTAAGAGTACACAAAAGGTAGTAGGCACCCTTCTCTAGAAAGAACATGGCATTATAACCTGTTCTGTGGTTTTTTCCCACTTTGAGACTCCACAGCCATTGCTTTTAGCTCACTGTACTTTTCACAAAGTATGAATAACCATTTCCATATCAGTCTTTGTCCCACCCAAAAGGGAAATCCAGCACCAAAATTCCAGGAAAACCTCGTTTGAACAAGAGTACCAACAGCAAACCCATACACGTGTTTGAGCCTTGTTGAGCTTCATCAGTGAGGTGGATCTGTGCCTCTCTGAGCACAATGCGCAAGGGGTACACGCCAACCTCTCCCAGTGCCCAAAGCCCGACTCGGCCTGGCCAACTGTGAAGCATTTTTGGGACTGCCTCGACCTGCATCAATAAACCATCACCATTTGACAGCAAGCTTAATAGCTGGTTCAGCCATTTTACCCCTACTCATACTTGTACTCTTGTGAGGCACAATCCAATTCATCACAGGGCCAGAACTGGCCTCTGCCTTGGAACATCTGTCTTCACCTCACAACTGGAGGACTTTAGGAAGGAATGCTCTATCGCCGGTGTCCAGAAAATCTGCTCAAGTGATGATTAAAATATGCTTTAAGATGATTCTCAAGATTAATCCTAAAAGTGGTGGGAGACCCCATCTTTTATAGGCAAAAGTCCCCAGGTGATTGGAATAACGTTAGCATGCATAAGGGGTCAAATATGTGCTCTTGAAATGTGTGGACTGTGCCCTTATGGTGTCTCACCCAAAAGTGCTTTGTTCCAGAGGAAGTGGAGGGGACAGGAAAGATAAAGTGAAGCAGTGAGAATCAAGATGGCAGGACCCTCCCAAAACAGTAGAGATCCCTCTCTGGCTACTACGCCCAACCCCTTTCCTTCTCAATATGATCTACAACCTTTAGAAGTGCAGCCCCCTGGGGTGAGACCTGCCTCTCTGTGTGTGGGTGTGCCTCTTAGTTTCTGTTCCAAGGCCATCATACTGTGAAGTGGCTGTTCTAGTAGAATGGGTGTTACCTGCCTTTCCAAAGGAATAAAGAGAAGCAATCACCCAAGGCTACAGTCCTGTCAGTGGGCAGGGGTGGGCCTTGTCTTGGAGTAATACCCATAGAATGGCCACATGTGCAAAATTAAATTGGATGTGGCTGTAATGATTATGAGAAATACCATCCACCATACCATAACTCAGGTATGTTTTATGTTTAAAGATTATTCTGCCACCAAGAGGTAGACCCAAACTAATAGGGTTTTTTGAACATGGCTGCATATTTTAAATGCAGCCCTTGTGCTGCAAGACTTAGATGTTGCTGCAGCTGTCAAGTGGGCACCTGTGACCTATGAACCTGCAATGTGCCACTGTTAGAGCAGGTGCTGCAAATCAGGGTACTGATGCAGGAGGGCACAAGTACACACTATGCTTTTGACATGGAGCTCATTAAAGGGGCATCCGATTAGCAGATTTCCCTCTCAGAGGTGAGATTACCTGCATCATTTTATTACTTAAGGACAAAAAAAAGCCAGGGCTTTCACATCCTTGCCAGATGGCAATTCATCACACTGGTATACTGTGTCTGTTTGCAATTAGGGGTGCCATAACATGAAAATATCTCCATTATTTGTACACAAAAAAGTTGTTATAAACATCTTGTCCATACATCATGATATTGTGGGTTCAATGTGCTGCCGGGTAGAACTCATGAGCTTTATCAGACATGCCTTCGGAGAATGCTTGCTGATTTCAGAATGTAACAGGGAGTAGCAGGGTTGGCAAAAGGAGGTGGGGCATGGGCCTGGCGGTGGGCAGATGGGAACTCAAACATGCATTACCATCTTCCTTGTATATTACCTCTACCAAGTGGCCTCTCAGCTGCTAACTTCACAATACACTTTTTCTAATTCCTCTACCTCAAAAGCCTTTCAGTGTGTGGATATGATATGATATGTAATGTATAACATTGGGACAGTCAATAGATGGGACAGTGAGTAGATTGTAGAGAATGTGAGCAGATGAGTGCATAGGTGAGTGAAGGTTTGTGTGTAGAGGGGAATAGTTGAGTACTGAATTGAATGCGTGAGATTGAATGGGTGAGTGTAGGGTAGCGTGACTGCTAACAAAGTTTGTAAACTTGCATTAGCAGTGTATGGTCTAATAAAAATAATATTGAGCTCAAAAGCATTCTCTAGGCCATGGATGATAAAGTCTACTCTGCTATGGGTATTTTTAACAGCTCACACCAATTGTAGGTTGAGATGCAACCTGAAATTCCTCACACTTAGTATTTACAGGTGTTGGTGCACATACATGTTCTAACATGTTTATTTTTATACTGTGTGCTTGAAATTCAAAGTTGTCCTACCTTACAGCTGCATATAAAATAAGTATTTGCTCTTAGCAACACTTTTTTCTTAAATTGTGCACCACTTATTGTGCATGAATTCTGACTGCCTGGGCAGAGCTGTTATTAACTAAAGGCATGCTTTTGTTTGGGACTTAAGGGGCATGCAATGTAGTAGTAGTGTTGGGGCCATAAACGAGCCTAAGGGTAGTGTAAGGAACTCCTGCTGGCAACAGTAAAGACAGACACAAGTGATCACAGTACCAGGGTGTTTATTAAACTCTCAAAATGGGTTGTAAAAATGCCTAATCTAAACTTAAATCTAAGATGGGAGCAAGCTATGACCATCAAATAATATTAAGGCAGTCCTTGTGGTGCCTTGACAAAATAAAAGGCCCTATCCTATAAAAAAAAAGAACTATTGCCACTCCTTACAATTAAATACAGAAAGAGTGCGAGACAAGTTTCTGGGGAAAGAAAGACGTGTTCACAAATGATAACTCAGGAAGTAGTAGCCTGGAGTCTCCCTTCCCCATGTTTTAGCACAAGACAAGGTGGAACTCCGGAGCACAGCACAGATTCAAGCTTTTCCCAGCACAAGCATACAGTTCCGTTCTCAGGTATCAGAACCTCTGGTGGTTAAGTCTCTTTTCTACAAAAAGTCTTTTGCCTCTGAGGTCCTGCTGCAATCAAAACATTAAACACAAGAGTTCCTTTCTGTCTACATGTTGGGTGATGCTTTTTCACCCCTCGGTCCCCCTCTTCTGGGCTCAGACACTTTTGAAGGTTAGCCTCTCTTTGCTGGGTTCACTATAGCTTGTATTCCAAGGGATTTTAAATAATCTTCTCTGTTACATTCATGATTCTTAATGTATCAGTTCACAGTGAACCTCCCTTTATCATGTTCACTTGTGTGAACACAAATGTTCATTGAGGCATCAGGCTTTGCCCCTTTTATCGGCCTCCCTTCAGCGGGTTCACTCCTGCCAATCTTTTCTCTCACCTTGCAGGATTAGTTTCCATTATTTTTCCTTTACTTGCTGCTCAAAGACTTTTGACTGTGCAGCAGATTTTGCTAGACCTCTGTATGACCACTTTGACACTCTACTTGTGGCCTTTGCATGGCCTTCTGTTATCAGTAGTTTCAACAAAAATGGGGAACCAACTACAGTCTCTCGCCGTACACCCAGATGGTGCTGGACTGTTTCAGCTGGCTGTCCCATACAACCTTCACAGTTCTTTGAACTTTCCTTAACTTGCAATTTACATTCAACACAGTTTGGTTTCTTATTGGTTCTCCCCTTGACTCACCAACTGTGATGAGCCGCTTGACTTTCCTTGTATATGGAGTCAAGGCGGTACCACAGTAGCAAGTGCCTCTTGTCCTCCGGCTTATTAGCGTTGGCGTGCTCTGTGTACCTTTGACATCTGCTGCAACACACGTTAGCTCTTGTTCATGGTCTTATGATTCCTTTCACAGAGGAACTGCTCGTCTGGGTCAGAAAGGGCAAGGTCATTTCTCTCCTTATCACTGCTTCGGTTCTCAGCGCTTTTCTCCTGCTCTTTAGTTGCCGCCCTGGCATAGCTGTCTTGTGGTGCTGTCTGCCTCTCTCGTAGTGTGCTCTCATGCTCCACTTTTTATCCCTGTGGGGAAGGGATAGGGCAGTCAGGTGCGGGTGATTCTGGTCAATTGCCTGACTTTGCCTGACCCTTGTGTTGGGACATGTCAAGTAAAGGGCTGTAATGTTAGTCTGTTGTCTCTCGTGGTGTGTGAAAGGGTTTGTGTTAGAAAAGGGGGGAAGAGAGGTTGAGTATCCTATGTAGTAGAATGGAGAAGAGGGGTCGTGAGAAGGGGAATACCAAGTCTCACTCGTCAGTGTTCCCACTCCACTCCCCGAGGATGCCCCATCCAGGTGATCCTCCCACACTGGTCCAGGAACTGGATTCAATAGTGATGGCCGTGTCCTGGCCACCTGGTGATAGATCCCCAGGGATTAGTTATGGAGACACCACCATGTTTCTCACAGTGGGGAAATTGAGGGTAGGGTTGGCCAACTGGGTTGAATGAGGATCACCTGTAACTGAGCAGCACCCTTCAGGATTGTGGAAAAATTAGGAGTCAACTGCAGAGGCTGCACGGCTACCAGGTTTCAGCTCATATAGTGTTTCTGTATATTTAGCAGGAGTATGGTTCAATTAAGGCTAAACATAGCGAGCACTGGTTAAAGTTGAGCAATGTAATTTGCATGTGAAATTCTCTTTGGGAAATCAGTTGAGGCACCACAAAACACACAGGTATGTCTCTCAATTACATCTCAACTAATAAAGCTTCATTAATGCAGACTGCACTCCAGCGATATATTGAGACTGCTGGCTGATAAAGGGCTGGAGTTGGGACAATTAGGGAGCATAATTGGTTTTAGGAAGGATGCATCCACCTTTCCTTTCTGTGGGCTATTCTCTCCTTTCTGTCCCCTTACCTTCCTGTGGAACAAGGCATTCTGGGAATGACATCAACAGACAAATGGTACTTGTCACAATGACAGGGATTTGACATGTATAGTAGGCTGGCTTTCCTCAAATCCCATGTGACATTTTGCCTATAAATGGTGGTGTCTCTCACTCCTTCCCGCCATTCAGTTTTGTATCTTCAAGTTCATAATGAAGAATTCACTTTGACCTCTTTTGGGAGAGTTGATATGTCCAAAGCCCTTAGCCATTGAAGTGAAGAAGAGGTGCCACAAGGCAGAGGCTTGCTCTGTTCTTTACCCACTCCCAGGACACATTGGAGATGCCTCTTGCTGAGGAATATGACCTACCAGCCTGCTTGTATACCTCACTAAACTAAGAGGGCAGAGACTGAAAAATGACTCGCCTTCTCCTGGAGTCCCCAGCAGTGCTTTCACTGCATCCTGAGATCAGAACAGCCAGGGACCCTGTTTGCATTCCCTTGAACTGATCAAGGTGCATTCAAATTGTGTGCTTCATATTTGAACCAATTGGACCCAATAGTGCTACCTTTGGCTCTGACCCAAACTTTGAACCACCACTGCTCACATCGTCGAAAAACGTTACTGCCACAACACCCCAGTAGAGCCCCATAACTTGGAGGAACCTTGCACCAAAGCTCAACTCGAATCACTGAAATATTGCATCACTCTTTGACCCAAACCAGCAGTATTCATTGTAACCTTGCACCAAAGCTCAACTCGAATCACTGAAATATTGCATCACTCTTTGACCCAAACCAGCAGTATTCATTGTAACATATTTTTTCCTCCAAGACATATCTTTTTGAACAACATTGTTACATTACTTGACTGTTTCCTCCCTGAAAAATAATCCTGACGGTGTATACATTCCTATTCTGGCTATCATGTCAGTACCAATACCAATGGCAATTGTAATAGCAATAGCAATAGCATTCACATCAGGCTAGAATCTGAGAGTGGGAAAGACGACACCATGTGAATTTGTGGATATGGGGATGGCTTGGAGAGCCAGTTATGGGTAGAAAAAGCCAGTTTGTCAGTTGAAGACCTATTAAATAGCATGATATTACAGCAGCAACACCAAAAGACTCACTCAGAATAAAATATGCCTCACACACAAGTGATGAATGATAGGGGGTAATGGGAGAAGGTCATGGAGGAAAAAAGCAATTGAGTGGAGTGGGGGGACCCGGAATAAAGCATGGTGACACATGTCGAGTGTGTGTGAGGATGTAGAAGACTTTTGATTTCTGAAATATGTTTCCCGTTATCAAGGGAATCAGCAAACTGACACTCTACCGCAGGAATTTCTGTTATTCGAAATGATTACTGTGAAATTGTCACGTGAATAAGGAGATAGAGAAAAAAAGGGTTACACATCTGCTGTCCCTACAGTTAATGGGCATGGGGCAGTGGGTGTTTGGTAATGAATGCATGGTGTGACATGGCCATTGGCCATGGTTAGTGAGCCCAAAACAAAGATTTGAGACCTCAGAAAATGATGCAGCAAGTTCGGCATGGCCATGCTGGAGGCAACGGCTAGAAGCCCAAAAAGAAAACTATTGGTACAACATGTGCAGTGGCCAAGGCAGAAGGCCATGGCTCGTGGGCCCAAGGTATAGGAAAGCCCTTGAAATTCAGTGAAAAACCAATTATTAAGAGAGAGTTAAGGGGATCAGATTTAATGCAAATAAAACTGAAAATCAACACTCGTATTTTAATCAAGTCTACTTTGGAGAAGAAGATGCGTCACACAAACCAAACAGTGATATCGGGTAATGGTCAGAAAGGAAACAGCAATTGAGAGGAGTGGAGGGTACCAGGGAGAGAGGAGAGGGGCACGTGGTCATTGCCGGTGAGGACATGGAAGATTTTGGGATTTCAAGCATTTGTAGGGGAATACCAGGTGAAGCCTGCGTGCATGGATAGCTCAATGCCACTGTATGCGTAGATTGTTGCCATTATCTGGGGAATATCGGGGCATCCTGTGGGAATAGCGAGAGAGGGAAAAGGCTCCAAGGCCCAGTGAGCTCCAAAGAAACCTATTGGTGCAACATATACAGAGACCACGGCCGAAAGCAATGGCTAGTGGGACCCAAAGAAACATCTTTGTGAAACTTGTACAGTGGCAATGGCCATAGGGCATGGATAGTGGTCCCCAAAAGATGATAGTTTAACAAAACCCTTGAAATTCAGTGAACACACTTTAGAAGAGAGTTATGGTGATCAGGTTTAACGTGAAAAATACATAGAAACAAAGCCTTTAAAATTCAGTGAAAAAAGCTTGGTTAAGAGAAAGTTAAGGTGATTAGATTTAACACAAAAAACAGAATTTATAGCAAGTCCACCTTAACTATGTGTTCCCTGTTGTGTAGTGTATGACCACAATATTGACATCACAGATGGCATCACTGATGACATAACTGATGACATAACTGGTGACATCACAAATTACTCATACATGACTTCACTGATGAGATCAATAGTTACATCAAATGTGACATTACTGATTACATAAATGTGAACACTTGTTTTACTTCTTTTAATACATATTCCATTTTAAGTGTACTTAATAATAAGAAGAGCATGACATGGAACAATACACTGGTACAAAAGTATGATATGATTACATGTGAACCATTCTAAACATAGTTTGAATTTCATACATTAGTAAACAATTACAATACTTCATTGCAGGTGAAGTAACTGATTCTGGTAAATCTATTTAAGGTATTCCAAACATAATATAATCATTGTATGTGGTAGTAAAACTAAAAATAAGAATAGATAGAAGTAGAAACATGTTATGATATAAATAGTACATTTTCACATTTAAATGTACAATTTCACTTATTGTAATAACATTACATGAACACATTCTTTTCTAAATTACACGTTTAATAAAAAAATGTATCACAAACAAACACATGTATGTGCCTATGTGCATTGTGATAATAAATAATCTCAGAATTTGAAGTTTGGTTAATATGCACACAAAACATCAGTTAATTATGCTACATACTTACATTTATAGAAACAAAATGAAGATTAAAAAGTACATATTTAATTATAGACAGATCAATGACATAACTACTATTTTTAGTAATTTCTTTTGAAAATACATTATGAATTTGTATTCAAATAACACATTACATTCCAAAGTACATAACTGCTTACATGCTATTTTTTTTTGGAATAATGTCTGTATGTGCTTACAATTGGATACCACACATTACACTTAACGATGCATTGGAAGAATACATTCTACTGTGTACATTTGAAATATGTACATATGTGTTATTTTAAAAACAGAGTTGACATATTTCAAAATGTAATTATTCAAACCAGTGATATGAGTGATGTCATGCATGATAAAATTTGAGATGCCGTCAGTGACCTAACCAGTGATGCCATGTTTGATGTAATTAGTGATGCCACCAGTGATGTCATCAGTCATGTCATCTGTGATGTCATCATTGCGGTCATACACTGTGCAACAGAGGGTGTATCATTGAGGTGGTAGTGCTCAAAATGTAAATGCTAAATTTCAGGGGATTTGTTGCACTGATATTTATACAACCTTGTGCATACATTATTTTATTGGTGTGTTTAGGTAACGTACAATATACACACATTGCAATCCAATATAATAGCAGATTCTAAATGGCCAGCACAAATAAAATAAGTAGATTTTAATTAAACATAAACAGTATGATCCCAGGAATACCTTCGGAGACATATCCAGTTGTTATACATTAAGACAGATTAAGATGTACACAAGTTGCACTTAAATTAACAGTTGTTCACAATTAGTCGTTGTCCAAATTTCATATCATATATTACAAAATCAAAATGCCAGTATAGCGAGTACCACATTCTGTTTTTTGTCAGTAGCAATGAAAGTTGTGCATTTATTTAGGAAACAGCTTAATGTTTAGCCTGTAAAAGTATATTTTGCATGAATACTGCCTGATAGTAAACGATTGGCCTAAGCACATTCGCATTGCACTATAAATTGCATTGAATTAACCTAAACCGGCTGACTATGCTGCCATTTTGATTTAGCCGCCATTTTGATCACATTTTGCTTTCTGTCCCATGTTTAGAATTGTTTTTTGGCTCCAGCAGAGCAAAATTAACTTTGTACTGTTTCCATGATGTCAAAGTAGATAAGAATGTTGAAGCTGCTAAAGTGGATTATTTGTCCTACACTGAGAAACCTTGGAGTTAAACAAAAGCCGTACTAATCAGTAATGTAGATACCATCTGTACCAATAGTGCCTTCCCCATTCAAACAGCCTAGTAGAATGTTGAATAGCTGAACATGTTCTTCTTGCAGAAATCTTTGTTTTCGCTCCTTGAAACTAAGCTGACTTTAAACTTGAGAACAAATGATAGACAAATATAAGCAAGCAAAATAAGGAATGATACCTTTGTTTCTTATATTTGGAAAACATGTGAAATGTTTAAAGGAAAACAGCAAACTATTCCAAGATGTTGAAGCATGACTTAGTTATATGGATATGCCATGAACCCTAGGTAAATGTATTAAGCAAAGAGGGTCTGGACGATGTGTCTGGGATTGTGGAAAACTTGTAAATGTCCAGCACTCTCATCTCACAGTGTCTGCTTGCACACAGTGTGGGGTGTTGAGAGCCAGACATCTGCCTGTTAATAAAAGTACATGGTACCTTTGGACTCCTGACTCGTGACTTGCGTATTCCTATTATGTGGTATTAAGCCTCAATATTATTTAATCTTTCAGGTGGCACCCGAATAGGGACCCTCAAGATTGATACAACATCGCTATAAGAAGATGAAGCTACCGGACCGGGATCGGAGAGTGACGGGATGCCCTGCAAAGTGAGATGTGATTCCTCCACAGTACTGCACACCAAATCCCTGAACGGTGAGCAGCGTTTAGTAGGGCCTCATGGCGAGGGTCACTGCATCGAAACCTATTTTGCGAAAACGCCAGCCACAACAATTTGATGTCCAATCAGACCCTTTGATTTTAAATCAGGTGAGTTATACCCCGATTCCTAATAAATCCTGATATTTGTTGCAAGTGTTGTCTCTGCAGAAACAAACATAGCCAGGTAAGATTGTGATTTAACTATGACTGGGAAATTGTAATCCTGTTATTAAGTCGCTGGCTTATTTACTGTACTGTAAGTAGGGCCTTGGAGCAATCGTATTTAATGAAATTTGGCATAGACAGACCAGACATGTTTCCGAACTTCAGTGGCTAGTTTATGGTAGTTTTGAAATTGCCTACCTAGAGGATTTACAATCTGTATTGTTGAGAAAAAAGGCTAGGCCTGCAGCATTTGATGCAGTTAAAAATTGGAGAGAGGAAGCTATGCCGCAACTCAAAAGTAGAGAAACACATGCACGTAGACACATGGCGAATGCTGAGGAAACATTATTGCATGATCAGCAGAAACTGTGAGAATCCATTAGAGATATGGATAGGGCTTTCCAACTAGATGTGCAAAACATATATATCCCTCTCAGGATTTTCATACATCAGATGAGTTGTTGTTGGTCCTACTACACCTCTACCCATGCCAACAGTTGCCGTTCCCATAATTCCTTCTACACCACCAGCAGTATTGCCTCTGCTACCTATTGAGCAAGAATTGTATGAACCCTCTTTGCCAGGTGGTTCTGCTCCACCTGTGTTGGTTGAAGGGGCTGGAGCTGATCCAATAATAGTGACTTGTGGTTCAGTATCTAAAGACAGAAAGAGAATTGTAAACGTGAGCTAAAAAGTACATAGAAGAGGGTGATGAATTGGCTGTTTTAGTTTTGATTTCTGATCCAGGGGGTATTCCTGAACAGAATATTTTGATAGAAGGGATGGGAGCGTATTTAGTTGATAAATGGAGTGATTTGACAGACATTAATGTCCCACAGGGGTTGGAAGATTTGAATGTCCATGCCCGCTCAAGAGACACTGCACCGAAAGTATATGAGCATGCAGAGAAGGTATTTGAGTTTAAAAGGGAGCTAGACCAGTTACAGAAAGATGAGAAGGATGATAATGGATGGCAGGCTTCATATGTGCAGAAGCGATTTCTTCCTCCATTGAAACCAATGAGTGGAGAAATGCGTATTTACACAAGAGACACTCTTAGATGGATTTCGGATGTTTCAATTTCTCCCACTGAAGTGCATGACACTGTTAGTCAATATACTCCTGCAAATGCAAAGGAAAGTGTTACAGGTGATGGTTGAATATTTACAAGATGAATTTATGAAGAGAAAGGAATGTTGTCCCGCAGATTTGATAGTTATTTCTAAAAGAGCATTTTCGCCAGATACTGCTTTGACTCCTTTATCACTTGATTTGGCCTCGTTGCTTAATAGACGTTCGGATTTGCCTACTTTACAATGACAGATGAGGGAGGTTCCTCCAACATTTGTTCCAAAAGTAGAGATTCCTGCTAATGCTGCAGCAGGAACACCTGCCACCACTGTTGAAGGACACTATGTCTCACAGTTTATCCATGTCCCGTTTTCTAGACAGGAATTGAATACCATTAGGCAATCAATTTCAGATATTAGGAAGAATCCAACAGGATTTTATAAAGAAATTGAATCTATCTTGCATTCATCAGTTTTCACGCTGGGTGATATAGATTTGTTGTTTCCAGTGATCCTTCCTGCTGATTTATGGAAGCAGATTAGAACTGTAGATGATCAGGCAGAGATGGGTGACACATGGGATGCCTTAGTACAAGCAGATGGGGAAAAGAAAGCGGGTGAAAGCCCACCACAGGTAATATTGATCTTGCCAGGCAAAATAGTGACTAAATTAAAAACTCTGGTTTCTGAAAAAAGAATTATATTAGATAAGCTTAGGGAAGTCAGAGGGTGCAACTGAGTATTTTAACAGATTTGAGCAAGTATTATCGGATTTCAATGGGCAAGATTTATTTGAGTACAGAGCCAGGAAAGATGCTATTTGTTGATAAGTTTGTGCGTGGATTGTTACCTGAAATCCAATCACAGATCATGACTTCTGAGAGTGCTTGGCAAGCGACATTGCATTCTGAAGTGTTACACATGGCACAGTACTATGAACATCTGTTTAATACAGAGAAGGAGAAGGTGGAAAAGAAAAAGGGAGACTTGAAGACTAGAGTGTTTTTGAAGCAAATAGCTAGAGGAGCCAGAGGTGGGAATAAACATTTCAGAGGCCAGTTAACACCACAAGGTGCCGCACAACTGGGTCCTGCACACATAAACCAGTGTGCATATTGTAGACAGGAGGGTCATTGGCAAGCACAATGCCCGATCCTACAGCAGAGATCAAATAGTATGTATCGTGCCGTGGGTAGACGATCCAGAGGCTGTCCTGGGATAGGGGATCCTGGTAGAAATCAGTTTGCACAGAACCAATAGACACCATCACAAGATAAGTGGCAGTAGTGGGAATATTTTTGATAATCCTTCGAATGTCTGTTTCTGAGGATTTTGCATCTGACGACATACTGTTCCGTTAGGACAGCCCTAAGCAGGGTTCTAGAACCAATACATATTCCCATTGATCAGAAAGGGCACTACGTTGAAATGAAGGTGGGGAATAGAGAGCATCTCTTTTTGATAGATACAGGTGCACAGAAGTGTTCTATTGATCATTCACGGGTTCCAGATATTCCACTGTCAGAGCAGAACAAGATTTCTGTAGGGTTCTCTGGTACCCCAGTGGTTAGTCCGGTCTCTCGGCCGATACTAATTTCACTGGGACCATTCACTGATTCTAGTCCATTTTTATTGACGACAAATTGTAGCAAAAATGTGTTGGGACTGAATTTATTAAAGAAATTGAATGCTGTGATTTACTGTTCTCCAGATGGAGTGTACTTAATTATTTCGCCCCAACTAACTTCCATCCCACAATTTTTGTCTATGCCTTTACCAACTGAATTGAATAAGGTTTATGGGCAGTTAATGATAATGACGTTGGAATTTTACACATTGAGCCAGTTAAAATTGTGTTGAAACCAGGTGTTAAATTGACGCATATCCCGTAATATAAGATTTAGGTCGAAGGTGAAAAGGCTTTGAAAAGTATTATTTCAGATTTCGTATACCGAGGTGTAATTGAAGAAATTGCGGGAAGTGTGTGTAATAGTCCAATTTTACCAGTCTATAAGAAAGGGGGTAATGCGATTCCTTTTCATTTTATTATTGATTTGCAGGCAATTAATAAAGTGGTTGCACCACAGTTTCCGATTGTACCCAATGTCACCACAATTCTGACTATGATTCCAGCCACGGCTACACATTTTAGTGTCGTGGATTTGAAAAATGCTTTATTTAGTATTCCTGTGCATGTTGATAGCAGATATTTGTTCGCGTTCACCCTAGGGGGGCGCTCGTTCACATTTACTCGTGTGCCGCAAGTATACACTGAGAGTCCAAGTATCTATAGTAGAGGATTGAAAGAGCAGCTTGATACGCTAGAGTTGCCTTCTACTTGCACATTGTTGCAATATGTTGATGATCTACTTCTAGCTGCTGATTCTGAAGATGCCTGCAAAGAGGGCACCGTGTTGCTTCTAATTCATTTAGCAGAACATGGGCATAAGGCTTCATTTAAGAAGTTTCAGTATTGTTGACAGGAGGTTGCCTATTTCGGCTAAATCCTGTCGAAGGAGTGAAGAAGACTGACACCTGAACGGATACAAAGCATCTCCGATATGTCTGTTCCAAATACACAGAAAGAGGTCAGAGCTTGAATAGACATGGCCTCATATTGTAGACAGTGGATCCCAAATTTTTCATTGTTGATAAAACCTATGCTAGCACTGACAAAGAAGGATATTTATTTGCCTTTACTGTGAAACATGGATTTCCAGAAAGCTTTTGCTTTGCTTAAGGCTGCATTGTGTTCAACACCAGTTTTGGGCACACCAAATTACGAAAAAAAAAGTCTTTGTTTTGTATGGCATGAACGTGATGGATGTGCTTTGGCTGTTTTGACACAGGAACATGAGAGCAAGGATAGGCTGTGCGGCTATTTTCCCTCCATGTTAGACCCTGTTACATGTGCTTTGCTGAGATGTTGGAGAGCTGTAGCTGCTGCATCCGTAAACCAAAGTGAGGGTATGGTTTTAGGTCACTCTTTAACCGTGATGGTACCCCACTCCGTAGATGTTCTATTAAACAGAATGCAGACGCAACATCTCACACCAGCTCGACTAACACAATACAGGCTGATTCTATTTGCTCTGCATATTCAAATTAAGAAATTTTGTTCATTGAATCCGGCTGAACCATTGCCTTCTCCACAAGAGAAGGAATGCAGTGATGAAATGTCAAATGATTGCCTTATTATTACAGAACAAGAAACAAAGGGCAGAATTGATTTAATTGATACACCTTTAAGGAATCCACAAGTGTAGCTATTCTGAGATGGCTCCTATTTTAAACTGGTTTAAACTACCGGATGGTACATCTACCGCTGCTTATGCAATCAACACATTAAGCACTGTGGTGGAGAGTAAACAAATTCTGCATAACTATGCGCAAACTGCAGAGATTATTGCCTTAACCAGAGTTTGTGAAATTTCTGAAGGGCTTAGCGTAAACTTATATACAGATAGCCAATACGCATTTGGGGTGGTTCATAATTTTGACCATGGTCTGAGAGATGATTCTTGATCTCACATGGAACAAATATTCAACATTGCATTCTGATAGTCTGGTTGCTATCAGCGCTTGCGCTTCCTACACAACTAGCAATAATCAAAAGCACCACACATCAGAAAGTGATGGATGATGTAGGAAAAGGAAACACTTTTGCTGACAGAATAGCCAAACAGACTTTGATTTGATTTGATTTTATTTTATTTATAAAGCGCAAAAAACCAGGCCCAGGGGCAACCGGGCGCATACTCTTAAACATGTTACAAAAAGCAGTAGTTACAGAAGTTACAAAAATATACAGCATATATACATGTACATACTCTTAAACATGTTACAAAAAGCAGTAGTTACAGTGAGTTACAAAAATATACAGCATATATACATGTACCGAAGGGTACCATTAACAGCGTATAATACAGGGACAGAGCAGAGAGAGAAATTCAGTTCTGTACCCCACATGGAGTCTGGACTGTGTCAAGGTCTCATGAGACTTGGGAGAGCAGCCATGTTTTAGCATTATTCTTGAAGGAGTAGAATGATGGTTCAATTCTGATAGGTGTGGGCAAGGTGTTCCAGAGTTTGGAGGCCAGGACGGGGAAGCTCACCCCACCAGCTTTTTGGAGTTTGCATCTAGGCACGATGAGGCTGTGAGTTTGGGCTGCTCTGGTAGGTCAAGTGGAGGTGTGGCGTGAGAAGCGAGTGGACAGGTAAGGTGGGGCGTTGTTGTTCAGACATTTGTGAGTCAAAGCTAGGGGTTTCAGGGCAATTCTCTGTTTTACCGGGAGCCAACGTAAGTCCAATCTGACGGAGGAGATATGAGAGCGTCTCGGGATGTTTAAGGCTGCCCTTAAGGCATTATTTTTTACAGTTTGCAATTTATTAAGGTTAGACTGACTGGTCCCTAGGTAGAGAGCACTACAGTAGTCGATTTTGGCCATAACAAGAGTTCTGGCGAGTGTGATACAGTTGGTGGAGTTTAGGAAGGGTCTACAGGCAGTGATAAGTGTGCAGGTATAGGCCAAAGCTGACCTAACTGCATTTATTTGTCTGTTCAGAGAAAGCGAGGAGTCAAGATAGACCCCTAGCGTCTTAGTATCTTTGGAGACTTTAATGTCATTGCCGTCAATAATGAAGGACTTGTAGGTTTGGTCTAGTTTGTTGAGCCGATGATTTGATCCTAAAAGTAAGAGCTCAGTCTTATCATTGTTAAGGTAAAGTTCGTGCTGTGCCATCCAGGCCTGGATGACCGAGTAAACATCGTTAAGGGCTTTGGTGTCAGCTGTGTAGTCTCCTGTGATAGGGATGAGTATCTGGGTGTCGTCCGCATAGTTAGTGTAGGAGACTGCTATTGATTTACATTAAAAAATCTACATGCTGGATTCAGCAAGATGGGTTATTGATACTTGTATGATGGACGAAGGGTTGTAAAAGAAATTCAGGCTGAAGCTACTCTAGAAGAAATCAAACAGTGGGCTGAAGGTCCAGCGGGTCTAGACGATGAGGGTTGTTGGGAGGATAATGAGAAGCAAAGATGGATGCTACCCAATGCCTATATCTGATTATTGTGAACAGTTGACTCAAAACCTGAGTTTGATTCACCAACAGGTACGAGCAGCCCTCCCTTTAAAATACGAGGGTCCAGGTCACCCGACTCCGACCTGGTCAGTGGGTCTTGTTGAAAGATTTCGAGAGGGGCACCTGCCTTGCACCTAGTTGGAAGGGACCACATCAGATCCTTTTGGCTACGCACACTGCAGTACGAGTGAACAGAAAGAAACACTGGAGCCACGTGACACATGTGAAGAGGATTCCTTTTCCTCTGCCCTATGATGAAGGGGAGGAGAAGGGAAGTGATGATCCTGACTCTCATAACAAGCCTGCTTTGAGTGACACTGAGGGTGCTACAAGAATTCTTTCTGAGCCCGTGAGGCCTGGGGAGATTACTGCTTCTTCTTTGAAAGTCCTTCCTGAGCCCGTGGGGCCTGGGGAGATTGCTTTTTCTTCTTCAATTTCTTCTTCAACATCGATCATTCTTGTTTCTGCTTCTTCATCTTTTCAGGAAACGACAACGCTTTGTTCACTGACTATTCCGTACCTGGAGTTTTAATGTACAATTTGCGACCACAGAACAGGATTTAGATTTAGGGCCTGCTGACATTACATTAATGTATATAGAATAGGAAAGTGCAGCAAGGATTCTGTACCCACAAGAAACCCACAAGAAAGCAACATTGAGCCAGTCCCTCGTCATTTCTCTGCTGCATACAATAAGAGGCAAGGACCAGCAAAGTTACATTCAATCAAGATAGGCCACATGGTCAAGTGCCACCCACGGATGAACTAAAAGAGCCTTACATTGAGGCTTCTTAACGGACACTGAGAAACCATGCCTGTGTTTGGGAGCACTCGCACTGATAAGGATACTGATCGTTTTGCTGAAAATGAGCCCGCCTATTGAGGGCCTTTGTCCCCTAGGACCAAATGGATACTGATCACAATAACAGCTTGTATTGTAATTATTTATTTATGTAAATTTATATAGCACGCAAACAGCCCAAGGGCATTGAGGCGCTTTTACTTGTAAGAGCTTAGTTACAGAGGTACAGGAATGGTAGCAGTCGTTGGTATATTATAAATACTACAGACATAATTCAATACTTACAGCTTATGCAATTGGTCATTACATTACAGCTTATGCAGTGGGTCATGGGTATAGTATTAATTCTGAAGCGAGGGACCTTATGTGAAGAGGATGGTATTCATAGCTTTACGGGAAGCGATGAGAGAGGCCTCACCTCGGATAGTGGGAGGTAGGGCATTCCAGTATGTGTTTGCAAGATATGGGAAGCTGGAACAACCCGCTCCGGCTCTTTTTACTAGTGGCAGATAGAGCATGTTGGTATAGGGTGATATGGTTGGCCTTGTAGAGGAGATGGGGCGGATCCTTTGTGAGATGTAAATAGGAGCAGTGAAGTGAATGCACTTGTGGGTCAGTGTCAGAGCCTTGAAGACGATTCTTTCCTTTATTGGGAGCCAGTGGGCTAGTTTTCTAGACTCTGAGATGTGTTCTCTTTTAGCAATTCCTTGGGCTGCACGTAGAGCACTATTCTGTATGACTTGTAGCCTCTCCAGATTTTTTTTGGAGGTTCCTAGAAAGAGTACATTGCAGTAGTCTAGCCTGTAGCCAGTGATGTCTCTGGCTATGTTTGTGCAGTTCTCTTTGGAGAGAACTGGCCTGACTGCGTTGATTAGTTTAGCGTGATATGCAGCTGAGGAGGCTATTGCATTGACTTGTCTGTCCATGGATAGGTTGGAATCCAAATAGACTCCAAGAGTTTTGACGGAGTCTGAGACAGGTATTTTGATGGTGTTGATGGTGAAGTGACTGAATTGGGAGTCTAGATTTTTTTAGTGTGTCGGGGGAACCTATCAGGAGGAGTTTGGTCTTATCGGAGTTGAGGCATAGCCCATTGTCTGCCATCCAGGCTTGGATGGTTTTGTAGAGGTTGTTAAGGGTCAAGGAGTCAGTGTCGTAGTTGCCAGTGAGGGTAGGGAGGATCTGGGTATCGTCAGCATAGTTGGTGTACGAAATACCCATAGCGTCGAGGATGAGGAAGAGGGGTTGTGTGAAGATGTTGTAAAGGGTGGGGAGAGGCAAGAGCCTTGGGGCACACCACATAGTATGAAGGTGGGTGAGGCGGAGGCTAGGTCAGAGAATACTTGCATGGTTCTGTCTTGTAGGAATGAGGTGATCCATGCAGTGGCGTCAGGGGAGAACTTGGCCGTGGAGGAGAGGTGGTGACATAGGACTTGTGATCTACAAGATCGAAAGCCGTGGATAGGGCAAGAAGTAGGAGAAGTGTTGGTTTGCTCATGTCTCTGGCATCGTCCATCTGGTTTTTCAGGTCAAGAAGGGCTGTTTCAGTCCCGTGTCTAGGGCGGAAACCAGATTGACAGAGTCCCAGAAGTTTGTTCTCTTCAATGAAGTGCTGAACCTGCAGGTAGGCAGCTTTGTCCAGTATTTTGAGGAAGAATGGGACAGTGGTGATGGGTCTATAGTTGTTGGGGGATGTCGGGTCGAGAGTTAGTTTTTTTAAGATAGGGCAGACCCAGGCTTCCTTGAGGGAAGCTGGTACTTTCCCTGTGGCAAAGAAGGCATTGACAAAGGCTGTCAGGAAGGGAGCCAGCGCTTCAGTACAGTCCTTGATGATAGTGGCTGGGCATGCATCACCTTTACAGTTAGAGGGTTTGATAATCCTCATTATGTTGATGATGTCTTTTTCCTGTATGGTATGAAGGAAAAAGGTTGGGGGGGTCCGAGGCAGGTGGTGGGACAGGGATGTGCATATTAGGCAGGGCTTGTTTAGTAGCTAGTATTTTGTTTTGGAGAATACTCAATTTGGTTTGCATGGCCGTTTGTATTTCATCGCACCAGGCTTTGTCTTTGGTGAAATTCTGAGGAGGGGAGTGGGTGTCTCTAGCTCCCTGGAGATGGCGAAGATTTCTTTTGAGCTAGATTGGGCTTCCGAGATTCTGGATTCAAAGGATTCGTACTTTTCTAGGGTGATTGCCTTTTTGCATATGGTAGAGCGGGTTTTAAAGATCAACTTGTCTTTGTCAGAGTGGGACGTTTGCCACTGTGTAAGTGCAGCCTTTTTTTCATTGCGGAGTATGAGAAGGTCCAGGGTGAACCAGGAGTTGGAGTAGGTGGTCGGTTTGGATTTCCGGGGTTTAAGTGGGGCGATGGAGTTGATTGCTGCTTTGATGGCAACATCATAGGCTGTTGTGAGAGTTTCTGGGTCTGAGGAGAAAGGTGGTCTGAAGCCTGGGCCTTGGAGGAAGAGCAGTAGCCTTTCCTTAGTGAGCTGACGGGAGCTTCTTGCGAGGCAAGGAGGTAGGGGTTGGGGGAAGGCAGGGAGGCAGGCAGGGAGGCAGGGAGGCAGGGGTTGGGGGAAGGGCTGATGGTAAGGATGCTAAAGGTGATGATGTGGTGGTCAGACCAAAGGGTGGGAGTGTTTCCAGTGATGATGAGTGGGCAGTTATGCTGTGTGACCCAGTCGGGAGTTCTGCCCTGAGTGTGAATTGTGCTAAAGATGATGTTTTTGTATCCTATTGCCTTGAGGGCTGAATCAAGGGATTTGGCTGCTGAATGCTTGCTGTCCAGGAGGCCTAGGTTGACGCCCCCAAGGGGAATGGCTTTTGAATTTTTTTTGAGGTTGTCAGAGAGGAGGTGGGTGAGAGAGACTTGAAAGTCTCCTGTTGGGCCTGGAGGGTGATAGACAGTGTGAATAGTAATGGTACAATGGGGAGAGAGGTTGATTTTGACTTGGAGGTAGTCGCTGTTGTTGTGCAGGGATTTCTCTACCTTTCTAATCGAAAGACAGTCTTTGGCAATGATTGCTACACCTCCCCCTTTAGAGAGTCGATCCTGTCTAGTGATGGAGTAACCAGAGAACAGTGCAAGGGAGAGCGCGGGGCCGGAGGCCTCGTGTAACTAGGTTTCTGAGATCATGAGCAGATCGAGGTCATGGGTGGTTATGAGGTCATGGATGTCCAGAGCGTGGGCATTGATGGACCTAGCGTTGAGATGGGGTTCTGCAACGGCTTGGGTGGTCCATGGGGAGAGTGGGTGCGGTGGTGGGCGTGGTTGCGCTGGTGGAGGTAGAAGAGTCGCACAGCGGCGACTTTCCAATGGTGGTGGACACATGTGGAATCACATTTGGCACAATAGCATTCAAAATGGGTGCAGAAAAATTGCATATCACCGATTTTTCACTGGGGGGCTCATTTTCGGTAGTGGTGGACACATGTGGGATCACATTTGGCACAATAGCATTCAAAATGGGGGCAGAAGAATTGCACATTACAGATTTTGCACTGGGAAGCTCATTTTCGGTAGTGGTGGACACATGTGGGTTCAATACATTGACACTCGTATTTTGGTATCTGGAGAGTGCACATCCGGTTGATATTTTATTGCCAACTGCAAGTATCTCCACTGTGTCTCCCCCATACGTGCATTCACACCCTCTTTATCCTCGAGACCTCCAACATAGAGGGGGTTATCACAACAAAACCCTCTTGATGATCATGAATGCCACACATACCATTCTGAAAAAGACCAATTGTTAGATATGTTCACATCTGCTTCAACATGGGGAAAAGGGATTGGGCTGGTATATACATCCTCTCACTCTAACTACTGCTTGTTATGCTTCAATTAGGGCATTATTCTTTGGCAGGTGGAACGATAGTGTCACTGTGAATTTTTTATGGGACTAACCTCAACGAGTTTGAAAAACGAGTTTTAGCACCTTTAGGATGTTTGGCATGCTCTCTGTTTGCAAATAGGAGCAAGCTAAATGTTGCTTCTATTAGGCCTTCTCAACGTTGCTTCGCTTAGGCCTTCTGATAGACTCTGCAGGCCTTTCCAATCTATGATTACCGTTATGTGGTATTAAGCCTTGATGTTCTTTCATCTTTCAAGCCAAGTAAAGCCTCTTTAGCCAGGCCCTATGAATGTATTTGGAGGCGAAAATGCACACTGTCCCAATTACACGTTGATTTACAAAAGGCAATGGCCTCATTCAATGTGTGAATCCCATACAGAGCAAATAACGGTTTCAGATATATAATCCTCAGATATCTTAAGCCGTCACATAGGAACATAAAGTGCATCACTGACTCTTCCTCAGTTCCACACGCAGGATATTTACTTTTATACAAGTCAGCCCAGTGCTGTGTATATTTTCTGACTTTTAAGCAGCCCACAGGGAACTCTATAAATAGGGCTCGGGGGTTGGGGGAGGGGAGTGGGTTAAGATATCAAGTGAACCCTCATATCCATGTCCACCCTTGTTTGCCAAAGATAATGACTAGGGTTTGCAGATTGACACACTTTTTATAGTTAATAGCCAGGTTTACCCCTGTCTTGACATCCCTTTTGATTGCCTGTGGTTTGTCCCAGTATTGTCGCAGGGCTAAAATAATCAAACACTTTTTAAACATGAATCAGCCAGGAGATACGATGGTCACTACCTAGTGTCATTACATGACTCAAGACTTCACGATTTTTGGTGAGCTGTGGGACAGCCACAAATTTGAAGTCAGTAAAAAAGAGGTCTAAACTCTGCCTCGCTATCAAATGTGAACATTTCATTTCCATATTGCATAAACGCATTGGGGGTTTACGCGGGTGATGCTTGATGGAGGTGCTTTAGCCTGTGCCCTATAAACTTTGAATACCGGTCTAAGAGGGTCATCCCTGTGTGTGAAAAATAAACTTTTGGATGGTGCCACCATATTTCTCCCAGCTAGACATAGCCTTGAGCAATTGTGGACCCCAGCTAGTGTTACCTGAGGAGGGGATCGTGAGGTAATAATACCAAGGGACCTGTTCCAGTTTCTCGCTGCTCACTTTCACATGGAGGGTTGCTTTTTTCCCATGTGGTGGGCAAAATACCATAACTTTTGTTTTGGTGATACTGATTTCTAGGCCCTAGACCCAGTTCACCACATTTATTTTCAAAACACTGGAGAGATGTGTGTAAGTCTGCCGGGGTTGTTGTCAGGATTATGGCGTCATCTGCGTAAAACAGTGCCAGAATCCTATCATCCCCGAAATGGGGTTTATCGTGAGCAGATGTCAGGAGTTCCTCTATGATGCAGTTGATGTAAATGCAAAAGAGTAGAGGTGCCAGAACACAACGCTGTCTGACACCTCTTGCTACATCCAATGAATTGGGCACATCACCTGATGCACTCCAACGTACCTTCATTGTGTTGTTAGTATATAGGCATTGGAGCAGTTCCAGTAGTCTATTAGGGATATGTTTGGCCACTAACACCTGCCATAGCCGACTCCTGGGAACGCTGTCCAAGGCTGTCTTTAGGTAAACGAAGGCTACGCAAAGCCTTGCCTTCTGCAGTATGGTGTACTTCTGTACAATCAAATGCAGGCAGAATCCCTGGGCCAGCGTACACAATCTAGATTAGAAGCCCACCTGCATCTGACTTAGTGGGCCCTCGAATTCAGCCCAGGCATGTATGTGCTGCAAATGTGCCTTTGCATAGATCTTGACTGAGCTGTTCCGCAGGAATACCTGGCTTGTCCCTGCCCACTTTTTTATATATAGGAAATATTTCTGCCATCTGTCATGATCTGGTGACTTCATTTGTTTTGAGCAAGGCATTAAAGACCCTCAATTCCACTTTATATTAATCCACCAGGATTCTATCAGGGCCAGTCATTTTCCCAACTGTTTTAGACCTGACAGCGTCTTTAACATACTTTAAAAAAAGTTGGAGTCATTGGAAACAACCCCTGGTTATCACATCTTCAGTCAGACAATGGTTCAACCTGCCTTCATGTTCTTTATATATGGGCTCAAAATGGCCCTGCCAACAGTCTGGGGTTATGCAGCCATGTATTGTAATGTCACCATCTAGATCGTTATCTGTGATTGCTTTTTGAAAACCTCCGGTGTCCCCTTGTTTAATAGCATCCAGCATTTCTCCCCCTTTTCTTCCCAGAAAGTTTTTTTTCTTGCTCCTCAATGTGGTTTTATAATTGTTTCGGTAACTCGACTCTATCTCCTGGTTCGACTGATATATATTCCCAGGGCTTTTTTTTAGCTTCACTAAATGCACCGTTGAACCAGTTCTCCCTCTTTAGGGTGGCCTTCTTAATAATGGGTTTAGAGCTGACCACCTATGGCTGGATACTTTGGATTAGCTTATCGAAAAGTGCAATCGCTTCGTTATCTCCACAATCATTGGTAGCAAGTTGTTGAGTATGTGTGATGTCCTTTCTAAAACACCCATTGCAGGGCATCAGGTCAAGGCTATTAATGACTTGGGCAGGGTTACTTTCTAGTCTTGGGATACCCCATGCTTCATCTTGATCAGACAAGAGCCGGTCCAGCTCTCTGAGGGGATCCATCTGTAAATGAAAATCCCCCATTAAAAAAGCAGGTATGTCCCTGGGTTGTTCACCTCCCAGCTGAGCACACACTCCCGCAATAGAATGATAGTGACCAAAGCTTAAGCTAAAGAGGGTCTATTATAAAGGTTGAACGGCAGCATTCTCAACCCAGCAGGAGTTTTTATGCTTAATTGCTGCAGGTCCGGAGAACTGGCATGCAGCTGCATGATTGCACACAAGAAGGCCTCCACATGGTCTCCCCTGGTGCCTTGTCAAGCAGAAATGAAGAAGGATTGGCATCCTTGTACCCTAAGCTCATCTAAAGACTATGTTTTCTGTGAAGTGCAAACACGCTACGTGGACCTTAGCATTGCGGACAGGTTGTCCTTTTGAAGGTTCTGAATTACAGAAGCTCGTTTTGAGGTACTCCATTGCCACTGTATGATACTTTGGTGGTAGTAGTCAACATGGTGATAGCATTAGTGTTTGGTGGTGGGTTTTTGACCGCTATTTATTGTGAACCACCTATTATTACTCTACCGTTGTGTATGTATTAGAGGAGCAGCCTATTAGGCCTCCTCCTCCATTTTTCGAATCTTTTTGGGCTACATCGGTGGTGGCTATAAGAGAGTGGCACTTTTTAGTGGTGTTGGTGTCTGGCTCTATACTATTTGTTCGGTTACACACTTGTACAGACAATTTACTCAGTTGTTCTGTGTTTGTTTGCAGGTATAATTGAGACTCTGAGCTACTCAAGAGCTTCCATGAATTAAATACAAATTTGACCGAGGAAGTTTGAAGCTATTTGTGAATGCACTGAAGGCATCCGTACTACAAATACTTAATGAGAGGTATATGTTTTGATATTTTGGTTGGCAAGGTGGTAACACAATCCTTGAACCATGTCCTGGTACTCCACTTGTTGTTGGGGGTAGAGGGACAGTTGTGTTATGCTACGTTCTGAGCATGGTACTGACTGTACAAGAAATTGGGTAGTGGTGTTTATTGATGGCCCCTTCGTTTGTTGTTTTAGGAGTAATCCTTGTTTCGATTTTGGGAAACCTACATGTGGCCCTGGATTGGATGGTGACAATCAAGAAAATATGTGCCTTTCTCCCCTGAAGAAAGTTCATGCAATGACAGCCTGGAATAACTGAAACATGTCAGGATTTTTATGTTATTTGAGTGATATACTAAAAGAGTGTATTAATTGTACTGTGTTATTTGGTTGTATAATTTTGTTTCATTTTTGTCAAATTTCAGTGTGGTTATTTGTTTGTTTATTGTGCTTTCACCATGTGTGTAATATTGGGTCTGAACATGTTTATGAGTATTTTTATTCATGCATAATCATTATTAAAATATTTTTTAATTCTGGGTACATCTTGACAATACTTAGTCTATTCTTTCCGGACTATAAGTATAGGGAAGCCTGTAACCACATACCTGCTCTAGTATAGATCAGTGAAACTGGTAATTTTGGAAATGGGTTGGTGTGCCCTTTCTCCTTTGTGTATAAATATATTCTGTAGGCACACAGCACTATCGGATTCCATTAAGTTACACCATTCACTGCCTATGAAGTGCCTCTTCAATCCTGCTATATTCCAGCTCAGAATCTTACTGCATAGTGCTGACCTGCATTGCGCTGGCTATTATGGGATCTTAGTCAGTCAACATCCTCTGAGTCTGCCATAGCCACTTTATTACCTACGGTGGTTGTATTAGGGTCACAGTTGCCTGACAGTATTTTATTTTTGGGCAGTGGTACTAGTTCTGTAGCTAGTGTTGCTACTATCTCACACTCACACACCTTCAAAGAGTATAGCCGTCCTTCTGCCCGGTTAAGACTAAAGGCAAAGGAGATATATCTCTTAGCTGTGCTTGTCTTATGATTGGGATAACTATTGGTGAGTAGAGCTTTGGTGGCTGAGTAGGTGTGTTAGCCACTACACACCCTTGCAGAGACCTAATAGTATGTAGATGGTGATTACTTTTTCCCCAGTGCATGTCATAACCTGAAAAGAAGAGTGGATTTGTTCCATGGTTTTGGGAAATATATATCTTCAGCAGTGAATAGTGTTAGGAAAGATTTCGTAATTGTAGGTAATTTTCCTTCCATGTGGCAACCCCTAAACTTTTTGCTGTTGTTTTTCACCTTGTTCTCGACTTTGCCAGAGAAGTGCAGCCTTCTGCCGCACTCCTCTGGGCTTTCGCTCCATTCTTACGGGGAAACTGACATGCCCTTAAGACAGTCAGTACCGGGAAACACTGTTTTCCGTAGTTTCTTTTATCATGTTGCGGCTTTCGTGCAACATGACACAAGAGGGCACTGTAAGCTAAGTTACTACTCTCTTGGGTCTCTAGCCTTCTACAGGCCCTGGATACTCTTTTTGGATTGTAACTGATCGGTGCAAGTGATTCACGGACGGGAATGGTGGGAGCGATCGTTTCTTGTGTTTTGAGCTCCTTTTGGCGTTTTAAGCGCGTTTCTCGCGCTTAGCCCAAAATGGTGGCCTGGCTCCCAAAATGGCCATACCACAAGGCTCCTTTGTCCTGTCCACTGATCGTCTTGCTCCCTTCACCTTCCCCAGGTCGAGCCGACCCGGGGCCTTCCTTATTTGGGCATGTACTTTCCCGCGAAACACGGATGCTTTTGCGGGCTTCTACATGCCTGGTGTGTGCCTCCAGGATGTGGGCTGGGATGTCTGGTCCCAATACATATCCTGGGTGCCAGAGAGTCTAGGGTGGTGTGAAACCTGGGACCACCGTGGCCCGTGATAGGTCACGTATGGTGTGAGTGTTGATGAGCGGATCTCCCATTGGGTCCCCTCCGTTTTGGCGCGAAGGGAAACGTGGATAAGAGGGGGCTGGAAACACCACTACCATGTCGATCTCCTGAGTTCTCACGAACGAAGGAATACAGGACCCAAGTATCCTGCAACCAAGAGGCTGAACCGAGGAATCGCTGGTGACCTGCTGAAGGACTGCTCCTCTGCACTGCTGTCGCCTTGTGAAACCCTTTTCACCTTTGATCGAACCAGAAGGCCTGTACTGGTACTTCGACCCTTGGAAAAGCGGGAACAGCTATTCTCGGCATCTTCACCATCTCCTGCTCGTAAGCCTTCGGAAGTGTCTCTGGGCCATCCAGCAGACTGACCAGCCTACACAGGAGTCTTGCTCTGTAACCGCCGCCAGGTTGTGTAGTATTTCGAGTCCTTGTCACTCTCACACGATTTGTACACTTGACGTTCCCAGGTCTGAAGTGAGTAGTGTACATTTGGCTCAGATACACACGGCTGCTCCGTTGCCCTGCTGTGGTAACAATCTGTGCGGGTCCACTTCATTTGGGACGTCTTGTACTCAACTCTGCTGCTGCAGATTCCACACAACGACGAGACGTCCCCTGCTCTCCGGAACCTGCCAGCGACTGAAACTGACGCGGAGAAGCCTGAGTCTGCTTGCATCAGGGACCGGTGAGTAGCATAGCTAGGAACTGGTCGCCCTCCTGCAGGAGCCCATAGCTTTTCCCTGCTGTGTCAAAACAGCACGCCTTTCCGTACTCGCGCTCTGCTTCTGCCCACAGTGGAGGCTGCGCTTGAGTCGCAGAACTGTTCTTCTTCATTTGTGCACTAAACTGAACTGCCTGACTCCCTCGAAGAGACTCCCCCTTTTGCCCGTTGGCACCAGCGTGTGCAGGTACTTTTGAGCACAAGGCTCCACTCTTCGTAGGGCTCGGACTTCCTTTTAGTTAGGTGCCTCTGAAGGCGGACTGGGTCTAAGCATTATCTCGCACTGCCTGTTTTCCTTCCCTTTTAGGTGGACTACACATTTCGTGCATCTAACGCTTGAGACTTGTTGTATTTGTATATATATTGTATTGGTATGGTATGTGTTGGTTTATTAGAGTTATATTGTGATTTCTCGCTACGGTCATTGTTTTAAAGGCCTTGGAATAAATGTGTATATATTTTTAATATAACACCTGTTTGGAGTAGTTTGTAAGTGTCCTTGCTTTGTGTGCTCATTGCGGGCTTTCAGTCACCCTCACCCCTCCTGAGACCTAGTCTTGACCGCCGCGATCGCTACCCTGATTGGTCTGGCTTGTCCAGAGGTTACCCTGTTCCAAGTAATTAGGTTGGCCTTCTGAACTTCTGCGCCACCAGGACAGAGTTCAGAAATCCGTCTTAACAAATATGTTTCACTAATTTGAGAGTAATGCTTAATCCTGATCATACACTTGATATGCATTCTCATATTCACCCACATTGGCGCCCCCAGACATTTTTCATAGGGGTGGCCTGATGAAGTCACTGGGGTGGCAAACAAAACAAACACATAACCGGCAGGTGGGCTGTTGAGGGGGCCAGTGTTTTTATAAGGGTAGTCGTCACCTACTTGGCCACCTCTTGATGGCACCTCTGCCCTCATAGCTCAGCTTCAAACTAACATTCTCATATTCTCAAAGGAGATTTCAGTCCACCTAAAGACTGTAGCTCTTTCAGATGGTGGAGCCGCCGATTTAAGTTGTTGCATTTTTAATGTGACACAGCAATCGACCAAGGTACTTCAGTTCTTTCAGTCTACCACTAAAGTTTTCAGGCTCTCCCACAGAGCATTTTGGAAATGTATCCAGATTTTCCCAAAGACCACTGCCATATCACTAATGGGAGAGTAACCATGACTGGTCAGGTCCTCCCAATATTGCCTCATTCCTTCCCCACTGCACAATACCACACAGGAGGGAAGGGTGGTAGAGTTAATTGCATGGTTTAGTTGCACTGACTAACACGGATCCACAGAAAAGGCAGTAGACCACCCCATGCCTCATTATGTAATTAAGGTTGTCCTAACCAAGGTGGCACTTTGCTACTTGTGCATTGCTCCCGACTGCTTGTCTTGGTGGTGCTGGCAGCAGCAGCCTGAGACTGGCCACAGTTGCAGGTACTTCTGGCACATATTAGGCAGGCTGGACACTTTCTGGAGTTTGGCCATGGTGTGCCCGGTGTCACTGCCCTACTAACCCTATGCTCTGTGGGTATATGCTAGAACCCTCAGTGTCCCCCTTGCCATCATTGTATCTAGTGATGGCAAATGCATTCTTCACTAGCAGCCTCTGTGGAGACTGAGAACATGTGGTCTAGTATACGTGTGTGTTCTGCCAACACATGTGGCTCCTCATGGTCATCATCCCTTATGATCTAATCTATGATTGGTTATTTATAACGTGCTTAATACCCATAGGTTTCTAAGTGCGGACCCGGGGTTCAAACCTGTATTGCTCTGTATTGTCTTGCTTCCAAGGTGAGCAGGTTGCCCCTGAGCAATCCTCCCTATACTTCAGGTGCAGACCTTGCCCATTCTTTCTTTCCTCAAATGAGTCCCCTCCCAAAGCCAACCAGTGCAGAAGATCTACGGCTCCTCCCCCTAATGGTCGTCTCTAGTGATATAGCGAAATTGTCCCACATCTAGGAACTTGTGGGTTGTGTAGAGAGTTGAGGTCACAGCTTCCTGCTTCTCCTCTTGGGCATATCTTGCCTCATTCTCAAAAGCACGAAAACGCTCTTCCTTCTCCATAAGCACCTACATTTGCTTTTACTCCTCCCCAGTCTGAGGTACACATCGTATTGTGACACCTCTGCAGGCTGGCCCTGATTGGACAGCCAATTACTGCAAACGGATGAAAAGCCTACCATGAGTTTACTGGGGATTTTTCAGCGCCAAAGGTCCATCTCATAATCAGGGTATGGACAAAGATAGACTACAAAATGTGTCTCCTAGCACAGGCCCGTGATTTAGGAGTATCCAGTCCTTGTTGGGAATAAGGAAGTTCCATTTTTGTAAGGCCACAAGTGAGAATAAGTGGAAGAAGAAATCAAAGCAGAGGTATGAATATATGAGACTGACTGGCTAATGGGTTACTTTGTTTTTCACTGTCATGATTAGGACTTACAGTACTATTATGTATCCAGCAAATACAAGCCAGGATCAATAACCCATCAAACTTCAATGGTTTACCAGGCAAATCTAGAGCTCCTTATGCATCCAAACATTGCTTCTTGTTCTGGTTTCCCAAATCGGCTTCAAATAAAGTCAAATTCAGAAACACTTTGGGACGTACCCTGCTTTCTGCATGCGTTCTAGATGTATGCCCCATCTAACAGGACCAATATACACCCATGATACCACAAAATATTCTTCACCATGCTGCATCCGCCCCTCCATGTTCCCGCTTTCCCATCCTCTTAGCTTACCCCTGATCTGCTCTCAACCGCATTGGAAGTACTGGATAACCTTGGTTTTGGGCACAATAAACCGGTTTGCAGATACGCGGACTACTATTGTGGTGACTTGACACAGTGTAGAGCATAACATATGAAAGGATGTTCATAGCGGAACTTCAAACATCGATGCAAAGGTGAATAGGAGAGATTGCGTCAGGTATACAGCCTGAGCATGGCGTTTACCAGTTATGCATGCAAAGGTACCTTTCAGCTTCCCGACTGGATGCTACTCTGAGCGCATCCTCCCTATTTAAATCACCAATGACAAAGGTCCCCCTGTCCAGCTCTGGCCAATGAGCAGTTTTAACCTAATTGAAGCTTCATATATCAATTCCAAGTATAATAAACACACACATGAAGACACAGGCAAATAATTTTCTCTCGGGCATTTGTCACATTTGTGGAAAATACACTGAATCCATATAGGAGTGTGTTCCGTTATTCTGTCTTTATTTTAATAGGGACCGAGGAAAAGGTTTGGGGTGTTTCAGCTTTCACAATGCAAAATATCGTCCACTTCAAAACCAGATGAGTGCTCAGGTACTTTTGTCAGCAATGACCAATGCAGGTCCATAAGGCAAAGCTTGTTCCGGTCTTTTGAGCAGCGGAAGTGGCCAATTAGCTGTTTCCTCTCAAATTCCTATTGCCTTGCCTGTAAGACAGTGCTTGCTGTCTTTTAGTCAATCTGAGCTTCTGAACAATTAATTGAGCTGGAAGTAGCAGAGGGTAAGCATCGCAATGTGTTTTTCCAAATTGGTGTTTTGCATATAAATTGGAAATTATTTCATGACTTCACCTGAGGTTGCAATAACCTTATTTTGTACCAAAGCGTTCCCTTCAGACGAAGCATAACAGACTTATTGGGAAAGTATACCATCTTGCTGACAGCGTGCTTACAAGTGATCCATCAAACAGCTCAAGAAGGAGACAAACTATTTTTGCTGGTTCTTTATTAGTCTGAATAGCTTTCAAAGGTCAGGTTTTTCCTCTTTTCCAATTCAAGGACATTTTGTAAAGTCAATCAATTTAAGTTAAGCATCAGACCTTACTCTTCCATTTTCACCTCCTGGATTAACTAGCATAATTAAAGCTCTGTTGCTAAGCAAAATGCTGATTACCTTTTCTGATGGGTAAAATGCTCCATCTGGAGGCTACTTGAATGTTCAGTCGTTTTGCTGCGGCTGATTTATGTATCTGCGGGTCTCAGCGAGACGGTGTGCAATTACAGGCTGCAGTCGCTGCTGAGCCGACTAAAGTCTCAAGTGTTGTTTGCATCAGGAGCGCCAGCGAGCCAATAAAGACTTCACACATCAATAAGAGCACATGTGCAAATTACAATATCCCTAAACTCTATATTAATTTAATGTGCCCCCGCTGCGGGCATGACAAGACGAATACAGTATGATGACCTTGCTTTCCAGCAACAGTAAAATGTGCACTTTTCGGCACAGTTTATCAGTCGCTGCCAGCGGTACTGATGTGGCCATAAACCACAGTGACAGGTAATCCATGCTAATTGTTACCAAGATTGACAATGAGATTAGACATAGTTCGACAGCATGGGTTGGTTCACTTGTTATTTATTTTTTGCACACTAGAAATAATGCCTTGGTTGAGTCTGCAGCAAATTATGAGAACCCAATCATGGAACGGTTGTATTAAAAAATAGTAAACATTATTGAGATACCTTTAATGTTTAACACCATTTGACTTGCTGGACGGATTTGGCTTAATTGTACCTAAAATAATCATAGGCAATTCAAAAAAGCAGGTTTCGGTCTTTTCCTATTCATGTTCAAATTGGGAACATATGATTTCGTTATAGGTACACACCATGGAAACTGGGGTTCACATAAATGGTAAACAAGAAAGAAGTGAGCACAACGCGTAGCAGATATTATTATGTGTGCTTGTTTGGTGCAAACCGGACCAGTAGCTTTAAATATCCCCCAGGGTGCATTGCAGTGCTGAGACTTGGCAAATCTGTGGTAAGGTAAAAAAAAAGAAACATGCTCAAAATAGAGTGGAAAAGAGTGGTTCACATGAGGCTAGGGATGGTGAGGGTCAGTGGCATCTTTAAGCTTTCTGCTGCCCTATGCCCTAATAAGTGCATGTGCCCCCCAATTTTACTCCAAAGACTGAGCACAATCACCAGATTCCACCCCTTCAACAAACTCTGTCCGTGTTGTCCAAACCATGCCTCTTCACCCCAATTCTGTCCCTCAGTTTGGTTCCATAACATTATAAGGATGTTTTTTAAGGTTACAGGGATTAGGAAGTTATTGCTTCCTCTATATTAATTCAAGCCTGCCATCTTCTATGTTATGTTAGTTGAAAGAGTGTTATCAGATCTCTGCTTCCCAATATTTGGGAAGGCAGCATGTTCTACAGTTAAGTGCACTATAGTTAATTCTTACAGCTAATTGTCTATTTTTGGTTAAGTCTGAAAACAATCTTTTAGAGGAAGTGATAAGAACATACGCTGCCTGCCAACTGTACACATGTGAAATGTTTGGAAGGAGGAATGTTGGCTTCAATGCTCACATCTGGTTTCTCTCCAAATAGTCTGCAGGCAATTTATGAGAAGCCCCTAGACTGGTCTGTAATATTAATGCAACTGCATTTTGTAAGAGGATTCAATTCAACACTACAGCTAAGTCAATGCCTAGTCTGGGATACTGAATGGAAACCCTTATTAATATATCTTTATGTCCAGTTCATGCGTTCTGGATGACTACCCCTATATAACACCCCTCTCTTTGAATAACCCTGACCCCACTGAGCCAAGAAGTAGTTCTGTTTTGCAAGTTAAAAAGTTTAATTGATAATTTAAACAATATATATATATCACGCTTTATAATAAATTAATAATTGAATAGCACACTTAATCTGATATGATAAAGATTAACAACGGAGAATCTGGCACTAGCACACTTCTTTATAATCACTAAGGAGTTGACATGAAATGGATAAGATAGCAACAATACTTTTATGGTTTCAAATGAATGCAATGTGGAATGAAATGCAGTACAGAAAATAACTTGATAGGATTTCAGCAAAAGACAATGTAATCACTTTCTTGGACAATTAACCCCCCCCTTTTTATGCAATGCAAGGAAATGGAGGGAAGCACACAGTTCTCAGAAATGCAATCAAATGTGATTCAGTTCACCCCAGCAACTTAGACTACAGAAGTTGAAAACACAGGCCCAAATGCTTTTAAATGTGCTGGAAATGAAGAAAAAATATGCTAAAATGCTTTTAATTCCCTCTAGAGGTTCAGGGTGAGTGGTATCTAGTTAATATTAGTCCAGGCTCACTCTAGCAATGATGCAGGGATGGTTTTTATGAGGCAAACGAATTTCTTTCAGAGGAAAGCAAAAGCAGCTATCTTTTTGCAAGTGGAGAAATTTGCAAATCGCGGTAAAATTCGCGAATGCGTCTGGTGCGATTACAGAGGAACTACAAGGGAGCAATATCGTTTTGGGGTCCTAGGAAAGCCTAGGATCTCAGCTTCCAGATGAAAGTTACTGCAAGTCTCTAGCACAAACGGTCACGGAGATATGAGCGATTAAATAAAGGTCGTTTTTCAGATTTGAAATTTTAAAGTTCATAAAGACAAGTGCAGCTTGCAAATAGAAAATGACAAGTGACAGCTTTACAAATGATAGGTAACAGTTAGGAGGCAGTTCTACTTAGATTAAAATAGCTTGGATTATATTATTTTAACTAAGAGATTGGTTCTGCACAGTTTTCTAGGTACTCACACTATATTCTTGAGTGAAATGGGCCTCGCCATGGATCTGGTCAGGTTTTAGACGGGACTCTGGTCTCTGCACTTCACAGTGATCTGGGTCTGCTCTCTCTCTGGATTCTGAAGATTGAGGGATTTAAAGTCTGGATCTTTCTGCACAGCTTTCTCTGGAGATTAATGGAGGTAAAGTATGGATTTTCCCGGCAGAGCTTCCAGCTGCAAATGGATTTGAAAGTCCCTATCTGTCCTGTCTCTCTGCTTTTATGTGTTTTGAAAATGGGTGTGTGTGAGCAGCATCACTAGCCAGCCCCTCTCCACTTGTCATTGGCCACTTCATCCGCTTCCACTTGATTGGGGGAATGAAATGAAGTGTCATCATGATGAGGTCTGTTTATGATACAGAGAACCCACCCCTGTCAACTTTACACACAATCTATATTTGCTCAAAAAAACATATTTGCACAGGTACACATTTGTTTAAAATTACATGCACCCTTCACATATCACAGGAGGTATACCCTGTCCAAATCTGCTCTTCCTGGGGGCTTGCATTCAAAAATGGCACATATTTCACTTTTTAACTGGTTTCGCAATTTCGGACATTAACCCAAATTTACACACATGTGCGCAAGGAGTATGGACATTAGTTGATGAAGTGTCAGATTTTTCACATGCACACATTTTGAGTAATATCCTCTTTTCCGCTAAAACCCCCCTGAACATGCCACCGGTTCTAAAAACCTCTTAAAATGTGGGCAGAAAAATCACAAGAATTATGGTGTCATTTATACAATTTTCACATGTCCGCTCTATGAGTTATTCATCTTTTTAGAGTTATGTTCTGGCCCCAAAGGGGTGTGGTTTTCCTCCAGCAAAAGGTTGAATTTCTGGTTTTTCCAGTTCTGCCAAGCCAGCTTGCTCTCACAGGCAGTGCCCCTCCCCTGTGCTTCCAGGAGAAATCTCCATTTACGACTCCAGCCATAAAACATTTGCCTGAGTCAAGACAGGGCTTTGTTCAATTTCCTGCAGAGCCCAGGTAATTCAATCAGGGAAATGTCATATCCCTTTTGGCGTGAGCAGCAAAAGGGCTGCTAGACCTGGGAACACAGCTGTGACTCAAGTTTCACTCCTGATGGGGGTAGTTGCCAGGCAAATTGGAATCTCTTTAAGCCAGTTTTTAGCTACATGTCATTTCTGTTCCCCAGTTTCTGCATTCAAATAAAACTAAACATTTTCACATATGCAGCTAGAAGGCTGATTCTAAGTTTAAAACTATGACATTTAAACAATTGCAACCTATGTGACACTCAAAAGTAGGTCACTCAGTCAATTTAAACATTTAGATTTTTTTAGTGTCTTTCAGTCCAAATTTACTTAAACTGCTGAAATCCACAGCTCAGCCAGTCTTGTTATACACCTTCAAGTCACTTCAGAATATAACTTTACATTGGATCCACCTCTCAGTAAGTCTTTCTTTGGCTTGCTTTGGGTTCATTTATTCAGTTTTCTACAAAATCTGGTGGTTTTAAAACGCCGGCTTTCTGATAGTGGTGAGTACTGGTACTGCACCCCTTTTTGGGATTTAAGAAAATGAATTCCCAACAGTTATGGGTTTGCTTTTGGCAATCAGCATTGCCACTCCCAATGGTTTCAGACTACTGTGTGGGTAGTCCAATGGTGGTTTTAGGCAGTTTCCTTCTGTGCCCATAACATCGGCAAAAATGAGTGGCAGCCTATTCTTCATGCATTTCCCTGTGCATTTTCTGGGAAGCTCTGGCCATCATGATGTTTTCATGTCAGTACTGCACAGTTTTGAGGTAGGGCTCGGATGCATGGGTAAATACATCCCACAATTTCTACATCTGGTCTTGTCAAATGGTAAAGTTGACATATGAAATATATACAGTGGTAAAGGTACATCTTACAACACTGTAGAATACAAATAACACAATCCCCTTCTCATGGTTACAGCTCTGGTGTTAGCAGGAGGAAAATGAAAATGAGGCAAGTTACCTATTGCACCCAATGTACCTCCAGTCCCTTGTGATGGACCCCATTAAAATGTGACAAAATCACAAGTGAAATATGTAAACCCTGCCAAGGGCATAAACACCTCAATAGAGTAAAGACAGTTGGAGAAGATTCTTGGAATCGTTGGCTGTGCATTCTCATGGTGGAGTAATGGATAAGAGCGACCCTGAACATGTATGTGCTGGAAGCAACAGCATTCCCTGTAGCTGTACAATACAGTCACCTTTTATAACAATGAAGTGGTACCTACTGTTTACATCATTGCTGTTTGTGCAATTGTTCAAAATACCCAACATTCCAAGGGTAGAATTGAGCAATGGGTCAGCCGTTCCAGCACAATACTGCCTTTATGGTTGTGATTTAGGTTGTGAGTGTTGCCAGCCAGCAATTAAGGTTAATTCAAAATGTTAACTCCATAGAGTTGGTTGGGCTGTACAATACATAGGAACATCCTGAGATGTTTGGGTATATATATAGATGTCCTGCTGTCGTTTGAAGAACTGTTTCACAGTAAAACGCCTACCTTGTGTTTAAAATGTAATTAATGTAATAATTACTTATAAACTATAATCATCAGAGTTACGCATTGTGTGTCATACTTTGCATTTGGTTCTCCTGGTAGTACTGATCATGCACCAGAATGTGAAAGACACATGATAAACCCAGCAGGAATGCCATTTTCCTGCTTAGCACTGAGCAGCTTCTGTAAAGATGGCTGAATGGATATCTTTATAGGACACCTTTACAACTGTGAAACAGTGTGTACCTTTGGCACACACTTTTAGTTCTCACCCTTCTATGGTTTTGGGTATCCTTTCACAGGTTTCTTGATGCATGTGCGCATTCAGTTGTACTCTTAATTTTATTTTCTATATGATCTGTTTCATGCTTGCACCTTTTGGGTGGCCACAGACCTCAGAAATGTCAGGCCGACGGGGTGTTTGGGTTTGAGGGGATTTAGTTCTTGCTTCTGAACATCATTATAGTGCAACCTGTAGGAACTCTGTGCCTCACTTAAGCATAGGAAAGTGTTTAATATTGTAAAATAGTGCATCATTTTAACCTTTACTTTTGTGAAGGGAAAACCCTCATGTTTGGAGTTGTTCACAAATTGAAGGTTGTGTCTTGCTATATAAAATGGAGTGTATGTGTGTATTGATTACAAAGAACTCCAAAGATAATGTGAAGTGGCATCACTAAAACCAATGATGTTTGCATATTAAAGAGCATTTTGGGAAGATACGACTGGCCAAATATATCTGTCAGATATTTCTGGGAGAGTTTTATGTCTGAATCAGTAAATACCTAAGGCACGGTGGGATCGGTATGCGTTTCTTTTTTTTTTTTAAACCAGAAGTCACCCTATCAACAAACCTTTTGCAAATATCAAGCATATACTTTAACTGTCACAGTGGAATGACTGCTAACTGCTCAAAATTGCTTGCATTGTTATGGATCGGCCAGACTCAGGGAAAGCAAATTGGTTTTATATTTAACAAATGACAACCAGTAAATTGAAAATAAACTGCAATGAAATGCCCATCCTCTGCCAATCTGCAGCCTAGGCCTGGGCATAATCGGCCTTGTTGTAAATATGTCTATGGTGAGGGGAAAGGAGGACAAAATTGTTAGTTGGGTACTTTGGGAATGGTTGGAGAGCCTGTTTTGTGGCAGATCATTTTTGCCTTACAATGGTATTCCCATAGATTTTCCATACGAACATGTCAAGAAACAGTTAGAAATAAAGAGTGTTACTGGAAAGAGCAGGTGAAAGAGGATAATAAAGGGGTGTGGAGTGCTTTAGATAGTGGGGCGGATGGCTTGATTTTAAATGGAGCATGTACTTGAAGAGTGGCTGTGGGGAAGGGAAACACATTTTAATGTTCAGCTTGTTCTGATTACCACATCGTTCTGAAAACACTGAGTCGCCACAGGAATTATTTGAACAGGATTACAAGGCAATACCACAATGACCGTGGTTATGTATTCATGGGAAATGTCTCAGACTAAATATTGTGGACGCAAAGAATAGGGACTGTTGGTCATGGCTATGCCTACTCCCATTCATTTTCTCATAGAGAAAAGGTCAACATTTCTGTGCAGCGCAGTGCAAAAGATTTTGGATTGGACCAAGTAAGAAACTGCTTGGGCATGAAGCATAGAATCAATTTCTGAAAGGAGGCTGGGGTTCTTCCATCCAGTAGTTTTCGAAATATTTGACGAGGAAGCTTGTGACACTTTCTCTCACAAATTATAGCTATATCTCCCATGGTGTACTGCAGCAGAGAGGTTTTTCATAAATGAAAAGCCACCATTTTTAGTTTTGCTTGATGCAAGCGATTTCGCAATACTTAAAAGGGTCATGCAAAAACAAAAAGAAAAAAAGCTGTTTGGAGGTGGAAAAAGGATGACATCACAACCAGCTAGAGGTCGGGAGGGGAAAAGAGGACAACATGTGAAGTTGGGGAGTTGAGGGCGGTCTGCGGATAATGTCACACTTAAAATGTTCACATTACTGCAGTAGTGTATCATAGATAAAACCCCAAACTCAAAAATAGGGTAAGGAAAAAAAAGGAGTGTCACAATGTGGCAGGCTAGCAGCCTGACCTACCAGAAATTAATAATGCACATTCACACAATAATCAAGTTACACCTTTAATAAAAAGAAATATAAAATAACCTCTAAAAACCACAGTAAAAGGAAACCATTTCATCCATAATAACAATAATAATTTAGCATTTATATAGCGCTACGAATCCTCAGGTTTCTGAGCGCTGCTTATTATTACCCACGGTGTGTGTTGCTCATTTATCAACCTCGGAAGGATGAAAGGCTGAGTTTGGCCATGCCGGGATTCAAACCCGTGTCAGCAGGCTCTTCACAGATGTCAATGCGAGCGCTCCACTCGCTGTGCTATCGGAGCAGCTATCCATCATTAGGAACACAAATAAAGTGCAAAAGTAAAGCAGCCTAATTAAAGTGCTCATTTCTATCCAAAAGGTAATTGTCAAATGCACACAGATAAAACAATGCACACCTAGAGACACAAAATGAAATACAGAAATGAAAATGAATCACAGAGAAATTGAAGATAGTTAAAAATGCATTGCAAACATTCAGAAGACTAAAATATTCTCAGATAAAACTGGACATTATTGCAGTAATTGCAGTGTGATTACTGCTGTAATTATTGGGGGAGCGGAATCTGAGCAACACAAAATTAATGGGGGGAAATCTATTGTGATCACATCTACTAGACCAAAGGAAATAGGTCTTTGTGCCAGTGATCCTCTTCAGTGGGCCTCAAAGAAATCTATTGCTGCAACATGTACAATGGCCACAGCCAAATGCCATGGCTAGTGACCCTTGAATAAACTATAGCATAGCAAAAATCTTGAAATGTATTGAACAAATCAGATTAACACAACAAAACCCTTGAAATTCAGTGCATGTGAGAAAGGATGATCATCTTAACTCAGCGTCCCCGTACTACTAGTACTTGTAGAAAGTACATTAGTAATTCTTGTGGATCTTGTGGATCTTCCTGTGTGTGTGTATGGTGTGTATATGGTGAATTGTACCATTCCTGCACAGCAGTACAATTCATGCCTTATACTTGAGACACTGTAGGTACTGCCAGGATTGTTAGTGGCATATGTATGAAGGACGAGCATTTACAAATGTTAGGACACCTACCTGGGCTGGGAGGCAGGGGGGTCCTTTGTGGCGAGCCCGAGCCTGGCGGCTGTACCCCGGTTCTGGGTCTGGAGGAGATGCGCTTCCAAAATTCATTGTCTCACGGGGTACCATCCTGTTCTGTGCGGGCTGGTGCGCATGCGCCGATTGCACGGGTTGTTGGTGAGTGAGCTTGCATCTCAAGCCTCGTTCCCGTGGCAGCTCTGCCTCCGTGCATGTGCCGGACCAGTTTGCTTGTCAAGCCTCGCTTCCATGCCGGGTCCCTATTTAAACAATCTGGTCTGGATACTCGCTGCATCTCAACGCGGTTCGGGTTTTGACCTTCTGCTTCGCTCCTGAACTTGAATTGTTCACCAGCCTTCCTTGCTCCTTGTTCATGTGCCGGAATTCTTCTTGGGTTCTGGTTTTTCTAGTCCTTGTTCCTCCTTGGGTCCTTATCTTCCTGGTCCTTGGTTCCCGGTTCTTGCCTTGGGGTTAGGCTCCTGTCCCGATCCTTCCAGGTCTCTTCCTCCTGTCCTGCCACCTTGCCTGCTCCTCCCTGTTCCCTTCCTCTGGCCAATTGCCTTCTCACCAGAGTTCCTTTCTCCCTCTTTTGCCTCGCTGCCTCCTGCCTTGCTTGGGTGCCGTTGCTCTCAGACCTCTATACTCCCTTTGCTGCAATTGGAACACTATGCACTCCGTTCAGCATACCCAGCAGCATTGGACTACTACGCACTCCGCCCAGTAAACCCAGCAGCATTGGACCACTACACACTCTATTCTGCAGATCTACATCGACAGACCTTCCCTGACAGTGCTTGCACTGTTCTGGCATCACGTTAAAAACAGGGAAGAGTCCATCCGTGGCGTTAGGAGCTGGTCCCCTTTCAATCCTGTGTTATCAGGGTGGAACCGGGGCCAGTTCTTTGCAATGCCTTATGTCTTCCAGACTAAGGGCCTCATTACGACCAAGGCGGTAAGGGGTTTACGGCAGCGTAAACAGCGCCGACCCTTACCGCCTGATTCTGAGGTCCCTTAGCGCCATGGAGGTTTTAACACCTGCTTTTAGCAGGTGTTAAAATCCATGGCGCTAAGGGACCATGGAGTTAATTACGCCACCGTAATTTACGGTGGCGTAATTAACGCCTTCCCCACTCCCATTATGCCCTATGGGGCAAAATGGGAATGGGGAAGGGAAAATGGGAAAATGGGGATTTACTGCCCCGCCAAGGTTGGAATGGGGCGGTAAATCCACCAATCACCATGGCGTAAACATAGTTTACGCCATGGTGGTAAAGTCACGGCCCAGGCGGTAACTTACCGCCTGGGTCGTAATGAGGCCCAAACACTCAAACGATCTGGCTACTCCAGTGCACAAGTCTTCTGGAAACTCAGGTACGCAGCGTCCACGGGATGCACATCTTAACAGCAACTGGTCTGAGTTGTTTAAGTTAATGTTGTGAACAATTGGTGACAATTGAAAGAGAAGATTGATTGCTACTTTTAATAACTATGTATCCTTTGATGGGCCTGCAATTCTTTTTTGACAAGAGTCATTTGTCTCTGTGTCCCTTGATGGATGTGCAGTTGTTTTTGTACTCGAGAATATTGTTCTTGTATTATTTGATGGAGCAGCAGATGTTCTTAGGTTTTTTAGTAGTAGTAAGCCAACAACTGTACCAACTGCTCTATGTCTATCAAACACTTGTGAATAGGTGCGTTATAAATGCCATATCATATCACATCACATCATATCATATCAATTCATGTCAAGGTTACACTTTAGAATTACTCTGAAGTGTACTCTGCAGTTTAGACACAGTGTGAATAGTTTTCCAAATCCAGCTGTGTTGGAGATACATGTTTCCTATTTAGTCACACTGTTGTTTGGTGACACACAGAGAGTATCACTTCTAGTTTGTCGGAGGAGATTATATGCACTATGGGTTGCATTTATTTTTTAACATTGTGTTGTTGAATTGGCTACAGCTTTCAAATGCATTTTACATTTTGTTGAATTAATTGTTCCATGACATCAGGAGCAAATGTCTTTTGTACATATAGGTCATTGATTACTATAGAATATAAAATGGAGTTTGCATCTTTAGTAAGCAGGCTAGTTCTAATGCATTTTTTAAATGTTAGCATGGGTCAGATCTGCACAGATCTGCATATCTTTGTAGTTGTTTTTTAGGACAGTATTCTTAAATTAATTAAAGCCAGCATGAGGTTTGAAACCATGCTTACTTCATCGGCCAGGAGGACTTTCATTTGTTGCAGAACTCTGCTTATTTCAGTAGCAGCTTCTGCTGATAATTTGAAGTATTCAAATTGTGTCAGTGTTCTACTCGGAGGAAAATTTTTCAGTGTAAAGGTACACCTTCTATATTGTAGACAGCTAGACCTGTGAAGGCTGTTACAACAGCTGAAAGGTTGTTGTTTGTTAAGTCTTATAGCAATGTCCTGATTGATTTAATAGAGGAGGTTTTGCCAGAGCAATCTTCCTCACTTATAAACAAGAGCCGAGGTTTATAATTTGTATAGCTAAAAGCTTTAGTTTTATGTTTAAATCCATGTTCAATTTCTTCAGTGATTTCTAGGTAAATGGTGAGTTGTTCATCATTTAGCTGTGATTTTAGCACTGACAATTCTTTTTCAGATTGTTTAGATTGATACATGGTCTTTTCTACCTCATTCATGGCTATGTCTGCTTCATTTAGAATGGTGGTCCTTGACTTCCTGTAAGAGAAGGTTGATTGCCATCAGTAGTGTTTTTATTTATTGTCTTCCTCTTGTTGGCATTCGTATCACATTCTTCTCCATTAGGTATGTCTTTTCAGGGCATTTCCTTTTTACCCTGTGTCTAACAGAAGACATCAAGCTATGTACTTGTTGTTTGGTTGAAACTGGTCTAAGGAAGCCAAAAACGGCATTTGGTATAGTATTTAAATTTGGTTTTATATTGAAGTTGGCAGTATTTGGCACACTTACGTTTTGGAAGCGTAGGATTTATGTACGTAGGTCACTATGTGTTGTGTCTGAACCGATGCCACAGGTAATGTATTTTATAATAAATTGTAAAACAGTGGCATCACTGTCATGGCCAAATGTGTGAGCATCGTTTATCCATGAAAGCATGTGAATGTGTGGTGCTCCTCTGGAGTGATATTATTTCTCCAAAATATTTTTGTACTTCTCTGAATGGAGGGGGATTCATATTGGAGATGAAGTGCAGCATGGCAATTAAATGATGGTGAAAGGATCTGGAAACATTGAAGGGTCAAGAGAACAGAGTTCTTCTGGTGTTTGTGAGTATATTCCCTATTTATTCTGGTTTGCAGTGCATAAGAAGTCATGCAAGTCATCCCATGCATAGTCTGCACAACTTAAAGTAACAAACCATGTGGGTTGGCCTAGGTTCCTTAGCATACAACGTACATCAGTGTGACATCAGAATCACTATTCATTTGCACCACGCAGGTTTGCCAAGACATTTGTTATACTTGACTGTACAACTTCATTTTTGTCTTTAAGCTTTTGAAGTGTTTGGATAGCTGACATGTTTAAGAAATAGAGCATTTGTGTGTGCAACTCCATAACATAGAGTTCCTAGCTCACTTAAGAACAGGAGGTGGAAAATGTATTCTACATTTTGGGCCTCATTACGAGTCAGGCGTTAAGGGGTTAACGGCGCCGTAAACGGCACCAACCCTTAACGCCTGATTCCGAGGTCCCTTAGCGCCATGGTGAGTTTAACGCCTGCTTTCAGGCGTTAAAATCCATGGCGCTAAGGGACCGTGGTGCTAATTACGCCACCGTAATTTACGGTGGCGTAATTAGCGCCTTCCACACTCCCATTATGCCCTATGGGCAAAAATGGGAATGGGGAAGGGTAAAATGGGAAATGTGGATTTACCGCCCCACTCACCTTGGAATGGGGTGGTAAATCCGCCAACCACCATGGCGTAAACGCAGTTTACGCCATGGCGGTAAAGGTACGACCCAGGCGGTAACTTACCGCCTGGGTCGTAATGAGGCCCTTTGTCTCAATCGTGGGTCTTCAGAATACATTAGTAAAAAACAATATTCACAGCTCCTAGACCTATTTAGAGTAACTTTCTATCTGCAATCCAGGAGAGAATAAATGCTTGGGAGAATGTTAGCACAACTGCTATTTACCTTCGAAAGGGCATCAGGTGTCACCACCACCAACACACCACCACCAGTTGGAGGGTCTGGACAATAGAAAAAGAGCAATGATGCAGAAAAGAATCAAGAGGGCCAGGAAGATGAAATTTTGGAAATGCCTACCACCAGTACCCAGAGATAAATCATGGGTTTGGTGGTTCTTTACCACTGTTGGGGGTGTACCAAAGGCTAAGGCTACCAAGTTGAAATTAACTGAGTGCAACATTGTGCTCAGTCACGGACAACCTGGGAAGTACTCCATATACCTCCACACCAAATCCAGGCTGTTCCTTTCTCAGGAAGTAGTAGGCTGTCTTCCTCTACCTCATCTTCCTCAACCAATACTTCCACCACACAGGCTACTCCGGTGGGGCACAAAATCCCCCCAGCTACCTTGCAAGCCATAAAAGAGGATGTTGGTACATATCTTTCTAAGACAACAGTATTCTGTATATACTGCAACACATACCTCGGCTGAGGGTTGAAGTTTCAAAATGTCCTTTCAAGGCTGTAATCAAGGTGCATCTGACACACCACCCCGTATCTTACATTTAATCCACACCCAGCATATTCCCCAGTCCACCTGCCCCTCAATATCTGTGGTTTGTGCCCCTTCCCTCATTTCCCTTTGCAACCATACTTTTGGCCTCTCCTGCAAAAACCAAAACATTTTTTTAAAACACCCAAAAAAAGGTTCCTTTAGGAACCACCTTGCACATTTAAACAATAGAAGTACCAATTTTGGTTGGGTGATATTGTATGTAAATATGTGCTCTGTAAAGCACTTTGGGTTAAGGCGCTATATAAATAACACATCATTATCATTATCATTACACAATAAATAAGCGTATAGACTTCATCTACTTTACATTGTTCAGTAAAGTAGACTCAATAAGACTCTACAACAGTTCCATTAGCATGTTCTACTATGCTAATGGGTAATGGATAATTTTATACTAGAGAAAAAGAAAAGAAAACACAAACATCATTTTCTCTCCCAAATACTTTTCTCAAGCATACAAAAAGGACCATAATCCATGGACCTTCATGATTACCCGTGCTCTCTACAGTTGTGGACTCTGCAGTACCCTTTCCAGGCCATGAATCCTTAAAAAAACAGGATTGCACACCATCGCACAAGACAGTCCTTCTACCCTTTTTTCTTTTATGTTTGCAACACTCCCTCATTGCCTGCTTTCAAACAGTCAATGATCTATCCACCATTCAGTTAACAAAACTCTATATATAAACCTATCATCATATTAAACTAACACACCAACTGCCACTTAAGGATGTTTTAGAAATCTTTTGCATCTGTGCATCTACATTTCCCTTGCTTATCCCAAACAATAGTACTGCTGCTATGAATGCACATATGAATTGTGCAATTAGAGAAGTGCATGAATCGAAAGGGGAGTAATGATTTACAATAGCACAGAAGGAAAGTGCCAAGAGATGCCAAGGTGGGAGGCCGCTGGAAAATTGCTGGGGCAGAGTAGTCTCATGGTTGGGGTACACAGCCGCAAAATGGTACACCCACAAAGGCAGGGAGGGTTTACTGGTGTCAACTAGATATAGGGCTGTGAGGGACCAGGCCAACTGTCTCAGTGACCCAGTGGCAGTGGTTTGAGTAAGCAGTAAATGAATAAAGTAAAACAGGAAAGGAAAATCAGAGTTTTCATAAGTTTATGGAAGTCCAGCTGAAGCATAGGAGGAGCAGGAAGGCTGTGCCAAAGAGAGGTACAGGCCGAAGAGAGAGACATGCCTCTCGCCCTCTGTTTCAAATAGCACTTGACAAGCAGAGAATTGGATTTAGGGGAGTAGAGGACTCTAGCAGGACAATATTCAGGGAGACCAGATTGGAGATATTGTAGTCCCAGGCCCCAGAAAGCCTTGTCAATGATAGAGAGGATCTTGAATTTAATCCTTGCAACCACCAGGAGCCAATATGCACATTTTAGGGTGGCAGCAATATGATCCCTGGGTTTGAGGCCAAGGATAAATCTTGCAGCCCTATTCTAGATTAGCCGATAGGGCATAGACATGAAAGGGGGAGATTAAGGAATAGGCTGTTGCAGTAGTCCACCCTACAGAGGACCAGATCTCTAGAGACGTTGAGCTTTGGGGGAAGGTGAGGAACAGTAGAATGCCTCTAAGGAGGTGAAGCTGAAAGGGGGCTTTCATTACAAGCTCCAAAATGTAAGGAGTACAGGAGAGAGTGGACTTAAAGATGACCCAAGATTTTGGGACTCACAGGATCTTGAGAGTTGAGGGCACAAGCAATGCGGTCAGAGGATAAGAGAAAAAGAGGGCACGGGTAACACAATCAGACATATCTCTGTCTTACTGGCATTGAGACAAACATTGTTAGCAGCTCGCAATGCCTTGATGTTGGTGAGAAAATCAGGGATACAAACAAGGAAAAGAAATGTGTTGAGTGAAGTTTAAGGAAAGCTGTTTGTCATTAACATGATTCTGGAAATGAGAAAATAAGAAGGACATCAGGTGACTCAGAGGGATGAAATAGGTATTGAAGAGCCACAACGATAGGATACAACCCTGGGGGAGTCAGCAGGGAGACCGTGAGGTTGTGAAGTAGAAACAGTCCAGTTGCAGCTGGGAGGCGTGGTTAGTGAGGGAACCAGGTCAGCCAGTCCAGTGTCCGGTCCATGTTGCTAAAGGTAAACATTTAATGAGGATAGAATGGTTGACAATATTAAAGATGGAGGAGACTTCAAGGTGCACTATCCTCAATTGTGCTACTATCATAATACCATATACACTTCAATTATATAATTCCACCACATTTCAAGTACTGTATGCTCCCCATACCGTACCTATAATTACTATACACATATTACTATTCTATGTATTGCCAGTGGTCAGATTATTGGGGCCATGATCACAATATAATTAAACCATATAACAAGTACATACAATACACCTTTAAATAACAAGACTCACAACACATATCTCTGCCATCCAAAATGATGTCTGCAGACAGTAAAATTGACAGCAGAGTTGGCAGCACCTTCAGAGCTTTTTTCCAGATATATAAACAGCTCCATGTCAACATTATTCCACTCCACCTCCCTTTCCAGGCCCTCTTTCGGCCACCAAATGACCCAAAATGTGTTTTCCACACTTTTTCTCACCACACTGTCTGCAGTCAGCAGAGATGTCTGCAGACACAGCGGCACCTGCAAACCCATTTTTTACCTATAAAAACAGCTCCATGTCAACGTTATTCTGCTCCCCCACCCTTTCCATGCCCTCTTTCGGCTACCAAATCACCCAAATGTGTTTTCCACACTTTTTCTAACAGCGTGGTCCGCGGAGATGTTAGTGGACTCAGCAGCACCTGCAAACCTCTTCTTCACCTATAAAAAACAGCTCTATATCAAATGTATTCCACTGCCCTGCCATTTCCAGGCCCTCTTTTAGCCAAAAAATAACCCCAAATGTTTTGCAGGCTTGTGTCCCACTGCGCTACCCACGTACAACAGCGGCTGTCTGTGGATCCAACATGACAACCGTATTGAAAAACATGACGCATCTCAAGTTTTTCACCATCCAATCAGCGGGTGCGTACAATGTCTGTGTACAGCATGCAACCCCTGAATCGCCCAGACGTGTTCGCCGACCCTCAATCAGGAAGTGAATCCATGGATCGGAGCCAGGTTTCCAAATTTTGTTTAACCTAATTATTGACCATTTAAAAAATAATACCAAACAGATTTACACCCAATTTATAAAATCATGCTTTCGGGACCAAGCCTCTGCTTCTAGCACACATTGGTGAAAATCCATCCAGCGGTTTGGGCTGTAGGCGTGAGCAAAAAATGTTTTTCCATTGCAACTATGAAGATTTTCACAGAGTTTGGGACCCCCCCCCCACTGAAACAGCTCCATGTCAACTTTATTCCACTCCTCCACACTTTCCAGGCCCTCTTTCTGTCACCAAATCACCCAAAATGTGTTTTCCAGACTTTTTCTCACAGCAGGGTCAGCCGAGTTGTCAGTGGACCCAGTGGCACCTACAAACCCCCTTTTCACCTATAAAAACAGCTCCATATCAAATGTATTCGAGTCCATCTTTCGGTCACCAAATAACCCCAAATGTGTTTTCCAGACTTTCTTCTCACTGCGCTACCCACGTACAACAGTGGCTGCCTCTGGATCCAACATGATGACTGTTTCGAAAAATATGACACACCTCAAGTTTTTCACCATCCAATCAGTGGGTGCCTACAATGCCCTCTAACAGCACGCTAACCCCTGATTGACCCAGACGTGTTCATGGACCCTGAATCATGAAGTGAGTTTGTGGACTGGACCCAGGTATTCCATTTTTTTACTTATTTTTTGGCCATTAAAAAGAAAGAAAAAAAAAACAGATTTACACCAAATTTACGAAAGCACGCCTGTGGGACCAAGCTGCTGCTGCTAGCACACATTTGGTGAAAATACTTCCAGCAGTTTAGGCTGTGGGCGCAAGCAACAATTGGTTTCCATTTCATCTATGAGGATTTTCACACACCCCCCCCCCCTATAACTTTGCCCCCACTGGATGAAACCACACCAACCTTCGTTCTGAGGGGGTGTGAGATACCCGAAGGAGTCTCACCCGCTAGTCCGTGGGGATCTGTCATCCAGGTGGCCAGAATATGGCCATCACTTTTGGATCCAGTTCCTGGGGGTGGATCAGTGCAGGAGGATCACCTGGGTGAGGGGTCCTCAGGGAGTGGAAGTGGTACACCGGATGGCGATATGTGGTATACCCTTCCCTGTAACACCATTACACCATCCTACTAGGTAGGATACTTAGAAACTCAACCTCCCACCCCCTTTTCCACCTTGAACCCTTTCTCAGAGACAGCTCACTATGAAAGAAAACAGACTAACACCCAAACCGTTCCCCGGACATTTCCAAATACAATGGTCAAGCAGGCTCAGGTGATCACTGACAATTACACACACCTGACTTCCATCGCACTTTCCGACACGGATAAAAGGCAGAGCACGAAAGCACACTCGAAGCAAGGCAAAGCACATGAGAAAAAAATGAAAGAAAAAAAAAACAGTTTTACACCAAATTTACGAAAGCACACATGTGGGACCAAGCTGCTGCTCCTAGCACACATTTGGTAAAAATACATTCAGCAGTTTAGGCTGTGGGTGCAAGCAGCAATTGGGTTCCATTGCATCTATGAGGATTTTCACACATTTTGGGCCCCCCCTATAACTTTGCCCCCTCTGGATGAAACCACACCAACCTTTGTTCTGAGGGGGTGTGAGATACCCGAAGGAGTCTCACCCGCTAGTCCCTGGGGATCTGTCATCCAGGTGGCCAGTATATGGCCATCACTTTTGGATCCAGTTCCTGGGGGTGGATCAGTGCAGGAGGACAGGGGTGGGCTGGGAACCAAAAGAGGCCCTGGAAATAATGTTCAAAGTGGCCCCATAGTACACATTTTCAGCAAGCCCAACTGTTTTCCTATGAGAAAATGTGGAAATAAAATAGGTTACCACACAAAAGAGTCCCAGGGGGCAGAGGCCCACTGGGAAATCTCCAGAGTTTCCTATAGGACAGTCCGCCAGAGCAGGAGGATCACCTGGGTGAGGGGTCCTCAGGGAGTGGAAGTGGTACACCGGATGGCGAGATGTGGTATACCCTTCCCTGTAACACCTTTACCCCATCCTACTAGGTAGGACTTTTTTTACAGACAGCTCACTATGAGAGAAAACAGACTAACACCCAAGCCATTCACCGGACATTTCCAAATACAATGGTCAAGCATGGTTAGGTGATCACTGACAATTACACACACCAGACTTCCATCACACTTCCCCACACAGATAAAAGGCAGAGAACGAAAGCACACTCTAAGCAAGGCAAAGCACATGAGAAAGCAGCGATTCCAAGATGGCAGTTTAATAAGTGCCCTTGACCTTTTCAACGAAAGAGCGTTACTTTCAGGAACCTTTGAGAATAGGAAACATAAGACCAGGAATCGAGGCTGAAGAATGCTGCATTGTGTGTCGAAGGTAACCGGGGCTCTCCTGTGTCGATAGTCAAGGCTGTGAGCATCATTTGCCGATGTGATACTGTCCTTGGCTCCTACAACAACACAGCACCAGTGAAGTCAGCACAGCCGGTGAGTTGGGGAGACTGATACCAGACCAGTCTGTGTTGCAGCCAAGGTTGCCCGCGGCAACATTGTATAATGAAAACTGAAGAGAACGGTGTGAACCGTGAGTCACCCAAAGAAGAATAACCTACATAGAATTTGATGCATTAATAGTATACAAACATTGTGGTGAAAGGATCTGATCCCGGCTGAGGGGATCCGAGGTGAATAACTAATCACCTAAGAACTTGAGTATTTGTGGAAAACTGAAATTGGAAAATAACGTATTGTTTGTTTGTCGCATCAGGCCCTCTGAATTAAGAGACTTTGCAAGAAAAAGAGACTTGGGCATGGAAGGCTCTGATGCTAATGATTGAATTGTGGCCTTGTGCTAGAGAAGCCAGAGACTGTGTTAGGCTCGACTGTACCACCTTGTCCCTAGCTGAAAATGTGGGGAAGGGAGGCCTGAACATCATAACATATAATTTTGTGAACACTTATTTCTTTTTTATAACATGGTTTGCCACACTATTCATATTTAGAGGTAAGGATTGGCGATAGGGTTATTAGTAAAGGCCTTTTTATTTTGACATGACACTACAAGGACTGCGTTATTATTATTTTCATGGTCATAGCTTGCTACTATCTATACATTTAGGATTAGAAAGCCATTTTTCCAACCCTTTTTGAAGTTAAATAAACACCCCTGAACTGTGTCTTACTCTTGATGTCTTACTGTTGATACCATGCCTTCCTTACAGTGGACAATATCCTTTTTTTGCAAAGATTGTTGGGAATTCGCTGAAATTGTTGGGAATTCGCTGAAAGTTATAAGCCACCCAAAAAGTGCTTTTTCTATTAGTTGGACAACTTCACCATAAATACAGGGATGCTACCGCATGCCTTGTAATAAACGTGTTGAAAAACGATACTTTCAAAAATCTAAGCATACCTGTAGAATGTCTTGTTAGATTTAGGTATTGTTGAGTCTGCAAATAGAAATATTGGAGATTTTCAGAGTATGTTTGTGATGCAGGTGACTGTGAATGACAGGAGTCATGTACTCTGAGAGCTGAAGTGTATATCTGAACTATTGAACTGAACTGAAAGGGTTACATGTAGAATTTTTGGATGTGATTGGTGGTAGGATGTGTGACTGTTTGAAAGTAGCCAATGAGGGAGTGTTACAAACATAAAAGTAAAAATGGGGCAGGGCTGCCCTGTGTGATACTGTCCAAAGACCATCCGGGTCTTTTAAGGATACCCTGCATGCAAAGAGGACTGCAGAGATCACGGACATTCACAAACCTCCATGGACATCGAGGGAGTAGCCAATGAGGTTTTGTGGTTGTGGAGGAGGAGTTCATGTGTACAGGAGCTCAGGGTAGCAAGTATTTCTTTCTTTTGTGACATGGTGGAAAGCTAGTTTGACTATGGCTATGGAGAAGTGTGTGAATTCTGGAAGATTCATGGTCACACTGATTAAAGGTTTCCACTGATCACTGTGGCATCTCTTCTAAATGTGGATCATTAGAAGTGGAAGTCTCCTGGTACAGAGTTTGAGGATTAAATTGGACGGCATTGTTACCGCTGTGCGAGAATATGGTTCTGTTTAAACATCCAGATATCATTATAGTACATTGTGGAGGCAACAGTTTGTGGTATGTGACTAGAATATCCTTGCAGCTTGCCATGTAGGATATGTTTAAACACTAATGGATTTGTTTCCAGCTTTGAAGATTATTTTTTCACAGACATCTCAAAGGCAAATGTGGAAACATTCAAATTTCTACAAATTGAAAAAGTTGGGCAAAATGTGAATAAAGCTGCATTTGCTTTTTTACAGGATGTACAAATGTGATATTTCCACAATGAGAGTATAAAGTTTGATGGTGTGGACATTTTGCGAAAAGTTGGAGTACATTTAACAGATGTTGGAAATTAGATTTTTCTTTCCAATGTTCAGAATGCCACGGAACAGTGTTTGTGAAAAAAATGAAAACGGAACATGTAAAATAAGTAGTAAAGCATTTTTTTAGTATCTATATTACATAAAAACAAAAACACAAAGAGTGAAGCAGTTTTTGTAAAAGTTATAAAAAACTAATCACTACAGAACATCCTGTGTTAGTATAGTGCGTAAACCCCCACAAACACCAAAATGGTTATTTTAGGAGTCGCTATTGTGGACTAAAAAAAAGTAAATTGAGTTTAAATCCCCCTTGTAATTCTTGTAGAGTTCCATAGACTATTACACTGTCTGCAGACTAAATAGGGTCTTTACAAAGTTATGGTGTTGGGTGGTGTAATGTGCATGGAAGTTTAAAACCCTTGAGCATGGCTGAAAACGTATCTCTATTAAACAAAGCTCAATTAATTCCATTTGCATAGAACATGATGCTAAATAAAGGGGCTGATTCACAGAGGCATTTTATAATGGCACAATCCCGTAGGAAAGTGCTCTGTGAATCAGGCTCAACATTCTGGGAGAACATTGTTGAGTCTTACTACTTTACCACAAAATGTAATGTAGATGAAGACTATAAGGTTATGGTTTTTTAGTTTTATTTTTTAACTGTGAAAGGCATCTCCCAAAGGAACCCTTTTTGAGCAGTTTTAGATTTTTTAGTTTTTAGTTTAGTTTTTCTTTTTTTAAACTTGTTTTTATTTGCATTTTGTAAACATAAACATTGGGACTTTTAACATTGTCCCCTCTCCTTTCCCTCCCTCCCCGTTCCCCCCACTGGCATTACGTTCTTGAAGTTCCATTAGTGCAACCTTTGAGTCCTTGTCTCGTCATGTAAACATGTCCAGAATTTGTATTCGATGTGGGCACCACTGCAACATATAGTCACTTTGTAGGTATTCTATTACCACTCCCCAGTCAGATATGAAATTCTGGTGGGCCCCCTGTATGTTGTATGTGATGCGCTCCACTGCAACATATGACCATACTCTCTGCAACCATTCCAAGTTGGATGGAGGCCCCTTCTGCTACCATTTTTGTGCATAGCAAGCCAGTTTGGATTGGCCTCGTCTATGTTGGGATTATTTGACAGATATAGGACTACTGTTCTCTTGTGATTTCCCTTCCTAGTGTTGTTTCCCATCTCTTCATATAGTGCCATTTTGTTTTTTCTGTTTGGGCGTTTACAAATTTATACATAGTTGAGATGAATTTTGTAGTCCCTGATTGTGTCGTAATATATGATTCGAACGGGGGTCAGGGCTCTGGTTGCTGCTAATGTTATTCTCGGGAGGAAAGCTAGTGATGGAGTTGTTCATATTTAAATCTGTTGTGTTCTGAGAGGCTTAGGAGTTCTCTGCATTCTATGTATTTTCTAATACGTTGGCCTTCGTACATGTCCCCCACCTTTGTGTAATCCGCTTCTAGCCATTTCTGGAATGCTCCCCTCTTCAAGCCCAATTCGAATTCTGGATTCTCGAGTAAGGGCATAAAGGGGGCCGGGATTTTTGTTATTGTTTAATTTTGGGTTGCGTTGTTCCATACTTCCAAGGTGGCGCTCATGATTTCGCTTATCTGCACGTTCTGGTGTCTATGTTCCGGTCGTAGCCAGAGTAGATGCTGCAGATTTGTCCTTGCCACTGGCCTGTCCTGTGTTTCCCATAATTTCACTGACGTATTTGGGATCCATTCCTGCAAAACCCAGAGTTGAACCGCCTCATAATATTTTCGGAAGTGTGGGCATGCCATGCCTCCCATTGATTTTTGTGTTGTGAGCGCTAGGTTTGAAAGTCTCATTTTTTTGTTCTGCCATATGTATTTAGATATAGACTTGGTGAGTGTTTTGAAGAACGTATGTGGGATCCGTATGGGGAGTGCCTGGAAATTGCAGAGCAGTCTGGGTAGAATTGTCATTTTGACCGTTATTCTGCCCCACCATGTGATTGAAAGAGGGTTCCACTTTCCCAGGTCTCTTCTCACCTGATCTAGGAGGTTTGGAAAGTTCCCTGCGTAGAGGTATTTGATCTTGCAGGTCATGGTGACACCAAGGTATTTTATCCCTTCTTCCTCGACCCTCAGGTGTAATTCCTCTGCCCGCTTGTGGATTTCTTTTTTGTCGCCAGCCAGGATCATTACCATTGATTTTTGCCTGTTTATCTTCAGACCTCAGATGGATCCAAATGTATCTATTTCTTGTATGAGGAGGGGTAATGTTCTCACCGGGTCTGCTAGGGTCATCATCATGTCGTCTGCATATGCCGCTGTTTTATGTGTGATCTCTCCCATATCATGCCTTTAATGTTGAGTGTTTCTCTGATTTTCGCTAGCAATGGTTTCAGGAAGATTGCGTATAGGAGGGGGAGAGGGGGCAACCCTGTTTTGTGCCTCTTTCAATTCTGATTGTTTCTGATAGTTCTCCATTCACTGCGATCCTGGCTGTGGGTGCCTTATAGTTGCCGCGTATCATATTGATGTATGTTTCTCCCATGCCCATTTTCCACATTGTGCCGAACAACATTGACCACTCCACTCGGTTGAATGCTTTTTCTGCATCTATCGCTAGTATTGCTGCTGGGATGTTGGCAATTCCCACTTTTTTGATCAGATGGGTGATTCATCTGATGTTGTCATGTGTTGTTCTATTATTGATGGATCCTGATTGTTCCTGATGTATCAGCTTAGGAATTAGCGGTGTGAGTCTGTTAGCTAGTATTTTTGTCTACAGTTTGGCATCTAAATGTATTAGTGCTATTGGGCGATATGAGCTCGGGCTCTCCGGGTCTTTCCCTTTCTTGTGAAAGACTAATACCTTGGCTTTGTTCATCGAGTTTGTAATATTGGCTGTGTCTTTAAAGGTATTAAAGAGTTATAATAATATCAGAGAGAGGGATCCCGTTTAGGTTTTATAAAATGTAGCCGTCCGGTCCCGGGGCTTTGTTTTTTGGTAGTTCTTTGTTGCTCTTGTTACCTCCTCCGTTGTTATTGGTTCGTCGAATAGTTGTTTCTCCTCTGGTGTTATGGTTGGGAGTGTTATATCTCTCAGCTAGGCCATCTGTTCCTCTTCCTTTTGGTTTGTCTGATGTGTATGTTCTGTGATAATAGACTCTGAATATTTCTTTTATGTACTTCGACTGCGTTTTCATCTGATCGCCCTTGTCTTTTAGTGCGTTTACTTTTTGACTTTGTTGTTTCCCATTGTCTTGCCAGGAGTTTGTCCTCTTTATTTGCTTTCATTGCATACCAGTGTTTCAAATTAATCAGTTGGTTATCTTCTCTTTTGGTTTGGATGGCTTCCAGCTAACCTTCTACATGTCGATAGGCTCTCTTTAATTTGAGGGAGTGGTTGTTTAACATTTCTTCCCTAATCTTCACTAGGTTGTTTTCTAGTTCTTTTTTCAATTTTCTGGATAGCCTATCCTTCTGTGCTTTAAGCGCAATTATCTGTCCCCCTAGTACCGCATTAAAGGCTTCCCATATAGTGGTTTTTGCCATTCCTGGTGCGCTACTCTGCTATCTGTTCTCTAACTGTCTCTCGCATGACAGGATCTTGTATGATTTCTCTTGGTAATGTTCATCACCAAAGATTGGATATTGTTTGCGGAGTGTGGGAAGTGTAATCCATAGAGGGGCATGGTAGAAAGTGATATGGGGCCCACTTCCGCTTTCTGGATCTCTCCTAGCAGGCTTGCCGAAGTCCAAAGGTAATCTATTCTGCAGCTTGTGCCGCGTACTAGAGAATGACATGTGTGTCCCGGGGTCGATCCCCTGATTCTCCGCCATGCATCTTCTAGCACCAGTTTTTGCATTTCATTTTTTAGGGATTGTGACAGGGTCCCCTGATGTGAATGCATGGGATTTGAGTGGTCTTCACCGGGATTCCACGCCAGGTTGAAATCTCCAGCTAATATTACTTCTTCTTTGGTGAGGTTTTCTAATTTGTTTATAGTGTCCTTTATGAATCCATCCTGGCCTGTATGTGGGGCATATATTGTTGCTAGTGTCATTGGGCGGTTCTCGATTCGTATTTTCATAAATAGATAACATCTTTGTTTGACTGGAAATGTTTCTCGAATTTATACATTCAGTGAGTTGGCGAATGCTATCAGGACCCCTTTTTTCTTCTCCCCGTCGTTGGCTTGTAGTATCTGGTGTTAACCTGTCAGGCATAGGTTCTCTTTTCCCTGTTTCTTTATATGTGTTTTCTGAAGCATTATTATGTCATACTTCTCCTTGTGAAGAAAGTGTTCCACTTTTTTTCTTTTGACTGGGGAGTTTAGTCTTATGTGTTAATATTTTCAGCCTCATCCAATCCTATATTGTTTGTATCTCTTTCTGGTTGGTTTGCAGTGGTAGCTGTGGATGCCGGTGGTTTCCTCTTCTCCCTCTTGGTATAGTCCAATAACTTCCCTCCCCGATCCCCCTTCCTACCTCCCCCCTTCCCAACTTTCCCTTCCTGTTCCCCCTTGATCCCTGAACTCCCCCACCCCCCATAACTTCCCTGAGGAGGGCCCTGGGTCCTATGATCGCTAGGGCGTGTTGCCCTTCGCTCCATGCCCTCTTAGTCTCAGGTATAACTAGGTTGTGGGGAGTGCTAAACCCCACTTATAGGTCTCTGACAATACTTGTGCTTTTCCCAGCTCTCTACATCCCTATGTGTTTGCCATCAGTCGCTTGTTAGTTCCTTGGGTTTTTGCGTCTGTTTTCTGGTGGACATCATCATCTTTTTCTCCTCCTCTTGAAGGTGCTGTCTACTTGGTTTCCTGGTTCTTGCAGGAACACTTATCTTTAGAGGTTATAGTTTGCCATCCTCTCGGGGCTCTTTGTCCTAATGTGGATTCTCTGGTACAGGCTTTCCTCCCTGCTTCTTCTTGTAAATCCATGATTCACCTGCCTTCCTCGCATGTGGTGACCCTCTGTTGATTGCCCTCCTATGTGAATAGGAGGCCAAATGGGAACATCCATTTATATCGGATTTGTCTTGCTATTAGTTCTTTTGTGATTGGAGCCATTTCCCTACGCTTCTGGAGTGTTATTTGTGCCAAGTCCTAATATAGGTGTATATTTACCCCATTCATCCTAACCTGCTCCATCATCCTCGCTTTCCGTAGTATCTGCTCCTTCTGTGAGTATGAAGTCATTCCGACTAAAACATCTCTGGGGCGAGTTCCTGGTTCTCCCGATCGGCGCAGGGCTACTCTATGGACTCTGTCTATGTGTATCTCTGTTTCTTCTTCCTCCTCCATGATGTCTCTGAATACCTGTTGAACTGCGGTTTTGAGGTCTTTTTCTTCAATCGACTCAACCATATTTTTCATTCTTATGTTCGGTCTGTGGGATCTGTTTTCTAGGTCCTGGCATTGTATCTCTAGGTTGTGGGATACTCTGGCCAGACGTTCTTGAAATTATGCATACTGTTGTGCTTCTTCATCTATGTTCTGGACTGTTCTCTCTAGGATGTCGGTCCTTTCTTCCAGTTTCCCTACCTCCGCTTTCAGTTCTTGAACCGCTTGTTTCATTTCACCCGTCATTGTCTCGAATTGTGAATGCATGGAGGCCATAAATTGTTCTTGGAACTCCTTAAACCAATCTCTCATATCTTCATTGGTGGTCATGTCGGCTCTGTCTTTCTCCACTTGTCTGTTCTCCGCCTTTTCCTTTTGCATCAAATTTCTTGGAGTCCCTTGCTGGTACGTTCCCCAGAGTTGTGTCAGATTCTGGTCCGGTTTCACTTTATTGGATGTAGCCTGTGTCTGCCGGCCCCTGGATTTTGACATGTGTATTTTTCGGCCCTGGACGTGGTCTATGAGTCGTATTAGTTGTTCCTGCTCTCTTTATTTGGGACTTGTATGTTGCAGGGACTATTTATTTATTTATTTTTTTTTGTGCCCTGCTCCTCCAATTTATGCCTCTTGTGATGCAGTCTTGGGCTCTCCGGTCTGATCTCCTGAGGAGGGGTGTGTGATCCGTGTGTTCGCTCCCTTTGATTTATTTTTCACCACTTACTGTGGCAGGTGTGTTGCTTCTCTCCATCCCCCTTTAGTTTGTTTCTCTTGGATCCCGATTCTCCTGTGCTTCCTTCTTGGGCGGACGGGATACTGGGGGCCTTCAAATGTGGTTGCCCCTACTCCTATACTCATGCGCAGCTTCTAATGGGTCTGGGAGATTAGCTCCTTCTATAGTGTCCTGGGGCCCTCTTGAGTGTTATTTCAATTGTAGCTCCTTCCTAGGGGGTTCCGGGGATCTTTGTGGTGACTGGTCCCTCTCTTTTCCCCTTATAATGCTTCGAGTGGGTCCTGGGGTAGCATTCTCCTCTGTAGTCCCAGGGCCCTGTCTGGTGTTGTGGGTTTATTTTCCTGGTGTGTACAATTCCCCAAGGGGAGCCCTTGTGTCTCCTCACCTCTTATGGTCCCCGTGTGGGGGTCATGGGTTGGGGTCCTCTTGTGTGCCTGTTTCGGGTAGCTCTTTCTCCCTTCCGCTGGGTCGGATGATCCCCTGCTCCGTTGTGCTCTAGCCCCCTTTTTGAGCTGTCCAGTGTTTCTCTGGCTCCCAAAGTTGCTAGGAGCCGTTCGCTGCTTGTGGCCTTTGTTACAGGGGGGGGGGTGTTCTGAGTTCCCCTGTGGGCCTTGCATCCCTTCTCCTTTTGTAGACTTGTGCCTTGCTTCTCCTGTTTGACGCTTCAGGGCTTCCGGTGGGCGTTTCTCCTTGCCCTGTGCTGCTCCTTCCTCTGCGTACAGGTAATACCCGGATGCGGGGCTCCCAGATGGTGGGGCCTTCTCGTAAGGGGCACTCGGGTCGAGCCCTCTGCTTTTCTCAGGCTCCCGGCTTTTTATGTGATTGTCCTCCCTGGAACGCCCCCGGGCTTGTCTCCCCAGGACTGGAGCGGTGCTACCCGGCCGGTTGTCGTGGCCTGGGCGGGCCCCCTCTGTGGCACTGCTACTCAGCTGATGGCGTTGCGAATGTGCTCTCCAGCCAAGCTTTACACCTGCCTTTGTGTCATGGGTGTTTCTCCAGATTATCGACCTCTTCTGGGGCCGTGGCAGCTTTGTTTGTCTATCTTTATTAATACGGCCCGAGCCGGGAGACAGAGCTCTGCTCACGCACTTCTTCCCTGCTCGGCGGCCATCTTAGAATCATGTTTTGTTTTTCTTGTAAGGAGAGGCATGTAGGTGAGGTTAGGGAGGGAAGGGAGGGAATGGGCACCAACCACTGATAAGGAGGGACAGAGGAAGAGGTTGGGTGTCTGACCTTAAATCTAAGGTAGGGGGCAGTGCTTCTTGTGCTCCTTGACAGCAGCCTTCAATGCACTTTGAATCCGCTACCCCCTGCAGAGGACGGCTTTGCAGTGCATCCAGAGAAGTGTTGTCCTAGTTAGTAAAGGAGCAACAACCTCTTGTATGGCCTGTGAGGCAGCAGGAGGAATTCTCTGCCACACAGCACTAAAATGTGTGGCAGCAGGAACAGTTGATGAAGATGGGGTAGAGGAGGTGAGCCTACTGTCTGAGAAAGGAACAGCCTTTCTCAATACACCTCAGTGGAATTTGCAGTTCTGGCAGAACATAGAGGTAGTACCAAAGGAGTAATGTCCATGTTGTACACAAATGAGTCTGGCTCCAAACTCTGTGCATTTCACATGGGCAGACCCAGCCTTTGGCACCTCTCCTACAGTAGTAAAAAACTGCCACCCCCATGATTCCTTGTAAGTGCTCATTGTAGGTACTTCCTCTACTTCATCTGGGTCTTCTTCTTCCTCCTCCTCTGCTTCAGTGCCCCTGTTCCGCTGTCCAGGCCCTCTAGGTGGTGGTGGTGGCACCTGGGGAAGAGGGATGGGCATAGCCATGAAAGATACCATTTTTCAGCAAGTTAGCAGCTCTCCAATGCAGCTCTTCAAAGCAGGTGCCCTCAGGATCTCCAAATTGAGAATGACTAGAAGTAGTAGGTGGGGAACCGTACATGGACCTTCCTCTTGTCCACAAACTCGGGAGTTTAATAAGTTGTGAAAATTTGAGAGATCAACTAAGAATGGTACTAGGAACTCTGGAAGGGTAAACCTTTAACTACAAACATCCTAGATTGGCTGAAAATGCTGTTTCAAACTGTCAATGAAGCAGGGCATCGATCAAGGACACGTCATCAGGCTGCACTGGCGCAGTCAGGTGGTGATGTTCGCAAGCATCTGTGATGTCGTTTAACATTTTTGAACGTCGAAGAGAAAAAAACTGCATAAAAAGTTGTAGGAAGTTGAAAGAAGTGTTAAAAGTGTTGCTAGGAGGTGGGGAATGGCAATGTTTTAAATTGAAACTTCCTAGATTGGCTGAAAATACAGTTTCAAAATGTCCACGAAGTCTGGACAACGACCGTAGACAAATTATTACGATGCATGGCTGCAGTCACATGATGATGTCCTGTGAAGTATGTGATGCCAGAACTACATCTGTGGACTACGGCGCCAAAAGCAGATGGCGCATGCGCAGTGGCATCTGTGATCGTGTGCATACATTTGCAGAATAATTGAAAGTGTGCCATGCGAGAATGGACACGTCCAGAACAGACACAATGTCTGCGAATATCAGATTTTTGTGATGTCACAGTGACAGGTGTATGTGGAAATGAACATGTATGTGGTTGGCAGACTATTAATTGGCATTTCAAAAAATGTGTACAATTCAATGACAAACAAAATATCCAAACTATAAACAATAACTTAATTTAAGAAAGGGATTGGGAATCCGAATGGGAATCATACATAGGAGTATTTGGAGATTGTATAAAGTCATCACCAGGGGAGGGAGAGAAGTTTCAACACACTGTATGTCATTTATATGTTCTGAATTTGATTGAGGTGATTCCTGGGGGCAAAGGAGACAGGTGCAAGTAGGGCAGCAATAATCAAAATTTGTAATGACATGATGTTTACCATAAATGACACATTCTTTAAAGTCTTGGCTAAATTCATCTATTTTTAAAGACAAGTTCATGATATAATTCTGTACAGTTGGGGATTGTGATTATCTTTGTGGTTGTTGAGGTTCTCCATGATTACTCTGTGGTGTAGTTTCTTGATCTACATTATGTACCATCAAAAAATAATAAATTAATATTTCAATAAGCTCTGTATAAGTTATGTTATTTGTTTGCATTCAAACATATATTGTTTACCATTGGAGATTCAATATCACTAATTTGTTCACTAGGAAAGCACTCTTGTAGCCACTCATGTGTGTTTTCCTTTTGTGTCAAAATATAGAATGGTGATATTTGCGTATGAGAAATGTTTATATAATGAATGGTAATAATAGAACAGTTTGAACAGTACTTTAAATGAAGAAGAAGGCTGTAGCTGAGGCCGACGTTCCTGGCAGGTCCTGCAGGCTCAGGGTTCCTGAAGTGACTGTCGGACTGACATGAAGTAGGAAGACTGGAGTGTCCTGCACTGCCCAGGGAACAAACCAGCAGCAGAGCAAAGGAACAAATAAAAGGTGCGCTCCTTAAAACCCAAGCAGGGTCCGGTCTTCCTGGATATCCGGTTCAATGTAGCTGTGCACAGCAAATTCGACCAGAGGAGGGATGTCTGACTTGTAGTTTGGCAAACTGGTTGGTCCCACCAGCTCAAGGGGAGAAGATTCCTTGCAGATCTTCCCTGTCGTCAAATTTTGGAGATTCGGACCTGTAGCAGGGCTTCACCGGGGGTTCAGTCGTGGTAGAGGTCCTCTTCTGTCAGCTTCTCTTTGGTTCTCTCGATCCAGTGGTGACTCTGCCTTCTCAGTCCCAGAGACCTGCTTTTTATGCAGTTTTCCCCCCATCCACACAGCCTGGCGGTCAATCACACAGCAGGGTGGCTGTCCAGGTGGGACAGTCACCACAGCCAATCATAGAGAGTGCGACATGGGTCTCCAAGGAGACCCTTTGCAGAGAGTCTCAAACCCCTCCCTCACATCCTCTCCCCCTCAGACATTCAGGCTCCTAAGGAGGGACTCTATTCAGAAGCCCGCCAAAGGACGGCGAACAAAGGAACCAAACCTGGTTTGGCGTGCAGAGTAAAACACAAGAAAGACCTTTACAAAAAGAAATGCCGAATAAAGCCAGCCGGAACCAAATAAACCTAAATGGGGTCCAGCGGGTTTAAGTTTGAGGCTATTAACATAGCCTAGAAACTGTACCAAGGCTATTTAACCACTGCCACCAGCCAAATCTTAAAGGAAGGGGAACAAAATAATGTTGCATGAGAAACAGACAAAAAGGGATAACTATTAACCCTTTTCAGAACTCTATGTCAGATAGTTTGTACTGGGTCTGTGAATTTAAAAAGACTAATAAAGTCAATGGCAAATGTACATGTTCTGGGAGACAGTAGTCAGTCTCAGAACATGGAGTCTGAGTTGGGAAGTCTAAAAAGACAACCCGGTGTCACTGTACTAAAGGTGCTGTGTGACACACAGTAAAAAGATTATGCTTGTGGAGTAGGTGAGGCTCCTCAGTCCATGAATACATAAAAATGTTAAACACAGACAACATAACACATGTAAGAGTGGGAAAAAAGGCTCACACTCTTACCAGGTGAAAAACAGAAATCCTAGAAATCCAGCAAAGCTGCTGAGGGACTCAGTAGGAGCGGGAAATTAGCCATTCTGGAGAATTCTCCCTAACAATGTCCTTGCAATCCCACCCAAAAACGAAAAAACAACTGCAGTCCCATCATAGGATATAGAGGCATAATTCTCTGTTCCATTTAAGTTCTGAAACCCAACTGGAGTAAATTGCTATGGAAATGTAGCAATCACTCATCTCTTCCAAATGGCACCACTTTTTGAGAACATTTACTTAAACGGATCAGACCAGTTGTGTTTGCAAATGCTCATCCTTCCCAGAAATGCCACAAGTAATCCTGACAGCACCTACAGTGTCTCAGGTTTAAGGCAAGAATTGGGCCACTGGATAGGAATAATTAAATTCACCAAAAACACACAGGAAAATCCACAAGAATGCCTAATATGCTTAATACAAGTACTAGAAAAAAAACATGGAAACATGCATGAACTCTCTACAACCATGTTTCACAAGAACCCATCCCTAATGAATAATAAGTTTATGTTTCCATACCAAATTGTCAATCCATTCCATTTCAATAGCTTCTACAAAATGCAAATCATGGTTTATTATGCTCTTTTTGCAATTCAGACAATTTATCCAGCATACAAATAAACTCACATTGCTAATATGTTATACTAATCCTTTTCAGGTACATTACAGATGGTATCAAAAATAACTGTAAGCTCACTAGTTTTACACATGTCCAAGTATCTCTTGGCAAGAAAACCTTCATAACAGTCGGCATGATATAAAACACTTGCCCCATAACCACTTCAGGCCACTATACTGCATATGTGAAAATAATAAATGGTTGGTTTGACTCTAACAACATGTCTGTTACTCAGAAATATAGATTACCACCAAATCTAACAAATTCCTACTTAATATTGCTTAAAACAAACGTTACTCATTAAAGTGCACTGAAATATCTCAATGACTACAATGCACAGTTAGAATATGCCAATGGGTATCTTACTACTTTAAAGATACTATTGATTGGGGGCGTGGTTTGGCGCCGTAGGGAATTTTACTTACCTTATTTTTTTATGTTCCTGGTTCCCGTTTGCCTGCCGTTTCGCTTCCTGAGGGTGGGGCATTCTTCCAGACTTCAGATGCTGTCTTCCATCGAGATCTTCTTCTGGAGGACTGAGCCTTTGGAGCCGCGTCGTCCCGTACATTGCGCAGCTGGTGCTTCCTGTCCGCTGTGTGGCAGCGGCGAGAGACGTGTCTCGCTTCTTCACATGGAAACTGCGTATTCACACAACACGGTGAGAGGAAAGAAAGGAAAGAGTTACGTGTTCCTTTTTTTTTCTTTTTTATTCGTTTATTTATTTATAAAACTATGACTGTACTTAACATATAAATATTTATTGGAAGTGAAAGAAAGGGAAGAAGAAGAATAAGTAAGGAAAAGAAAGGAAACGGAAGGGAAGGAGAGAATGAGAGGAGAATGGAAGGGAGAAGGAGGAAGTAAAAAGAGAAGAGAAAGAGGAGAAAGAAGTAAAGGAGGCAAGAGGAAAGAGAAAGGAAGAGAGAAGGAAGAGAAGAGAAGGAGAAAGATGGAGAGAGAAGAAGAGAAGAGAAGGAAGAGAGAGTAAAGAGGAGGAGTGGGAGAGGTGCAAGGAACACGGTGAGGAAAAGAGAAGGAGAGGAGTAAAAGGAAGGGAAAGAATGAAGAAGTAGGGGGAAGGAGGGAAAATAAAGGAATACAACATACAAGTTAAGAAAAGACAAAGCTGAAGAAGAGAAAGGAAGGGATGAAAGTAAGAAAGAGAGAAAGAAGAGCAAGAGAAGTGAAAAGAAAGAGAAAGGAGAGAAAGAAGGGAATACAGAATAAGGAGAAGAAGAAGAGGGAACAAAAGAAGAAAGATAGAAAATATGAAGAGAAAGAGAGAAGAAAGGTAAAATAATAAGAAGAGAAGGAGAAGAAAGTAGAAAAAGAGTAGGAAAAGATAAACAAAAGAAGCAAGAAGAAGGATAAGCTTAAACACACAACAAGTAAATCACAAGATTAAAATAATATCACTAAAAAGTAGAAAGAAGAAACCTGCGGTTATAATTAACAGATAAGAAGTTGAGAAGGAAAGAGGAAGGAGGGAAGGAGACAAGCAAAAGAAAAAGGTTAGAAAACTAGGATTGAAGAAGAAGAAGAAATATACTCTAACAAATACACCATGACATCAAAGAAAGGACAATGCAAAGATGGGTCTCTTTCAACACCAGCCGTGTTCAAAAGACAAAAAAGTGAGTCACCCCCACCTATGGAAAACACTAGCAACCCAGTTATGCCAATTATATTGTCAGAAATCTGAGCTCTCAAGCCATTTATGGAAGACACCAATGCCAAACTACAGCAACTTGATAGCAAATGGTCTGCTTTTGAGGCCAGGATGAGTGAGGTAGAAAGGAGGGTAGGGGATGCAGAGGATATTGACAATATCGTAACATTACTGGAAGCCGCAGTTTTAACTTTACAGCAACAGACTGAAAATCTTGAAAATCGCAATAGAAGAAACAATCTTCACATTATTTGTCTTCCTGAAGGAATTGAAAAGGATAATCCTACAACCTTTTTATATACAGTCATACATCAAGCCCTGAACCTCCCAACCTCAGTACAACTTAACATCCAAAGAACACACAGAATCGGTCCACCTAAACCCTCACAAATTTCCCATAATCCACCTAGGACGATGATACTAGCTCTTCTTGATTTTAATCATTTCACTCTTATTATAGATAAAGTAAGACAAATCAAGAATCTGACATGGGAAGGAAGACATGTTTTTATAACACAAGATGTAGCCAAAACAGCAGCAGCAAGAAGAAAATAACTCCTCACATTTAGACCAGCGCCTAGGCAATTAAATGCTCGATATGGCATTGTTCATCCTGCCTCCCTTAACGTTACTCTAAATGGACAGACTTCAACTTTTTAAAACTCAACGGATCTACAAAGGTATATCCAAGCACAGAAAAGCAATGATATGGATATGTCACCCTATAGCACCTGAAGATGCTGATATCGACCTCTGTATGCTTCCCACCGGGGCAGAGTTTTGGCGGGCCTAGTTTACCTTTTTTCTTGGATTCCCCCCATCACATTTTTTCTTCTACAATAACATGGACTTGTGTGGCTCTCTTTATTTAGCCACCCTCTTATTCATAATCTTTTTTGATTATACACTATTAATTAAGTCCATGTTATACCTTTTTGTTGTGTTCCCATCCTCGTGTCTCTCTCCTTTCATATTTTCATTTGTTTCACTAGATATATAACTATTACATGTATCAAAATGCCATATAATTCCAGTACATTGGTACTGAAATGTATGCATCTCTTCTTTTATTGCCTTTGTTGTTCTATATCATACAGTTTATCGATTCAACTTAGCATTTACATGTCTCTCAATATAGTTTCCTGTACATAATCCAATCAAAAGACAAAAAGTACTTTCTCATCTAAATAGATTGAAACCCTCAATCGCCTGCATTCAAGAATCTCATTTTACCAATGACGAAGCTGCCAAACTGAAGAGATATTGGGTTGGTCAGGTGTTCTCTAGTGCCGCTAATGGAAACAAAAAATGGAGTCATCATGTTAGTTAGTAAATCTTTTAAATGTGCCAAAATCTCCAATTAATCTGATGATATGGGTAGATGGCCTTTACTCAAAATATTGATTAATGGTGAAGAACATTCCATTCTTAATATCTATGGCCCAACTTCCACTGATCCTAATTTCTGGAGGCAGCTTAGAGATCATATGATACAAGTTAACCCCCATAATTTAATTGTTTGTGGCGATTGTAATCAGATTATAGACCCCTTTTTAGATAGGAAATCTAGTGTCCACATTACCAACTCTACTTCCCATAAACAATTTAACAATTTTGTATTAGATTTAAGCCTCTGTGATGCATGGCACCTTCACATCCTACAGATTATGACTTCACATTTTATTCTCCACCCCATAAATCCTTTTCTAGATTAGATTATATTTTCATACCCTATTCCACAGCAAGACTTCTCCTAACAGCTCAAATTGAATTCATTACGATCTCAGATCATGCTCCAGTTCATATCCAACTACAATCCCTAAGGATACCCCCTTTCTCCAATCCTTTTCATTTTAGCTCTTCAACCATTTTTAAAGACTATTAGACAAAAAAACAAGATATTAGGAATCCAAACTCAAAATCTTCATATCAAAACAGTGGCATATGTGAATAATGTTCTCATTTTCCTGAAAAATCCGGAAAATAGTGGATCACATCTCTTAAAGACTATCAGTAACTTTTCTAAAGTATCTGGTTATAAGCTCAACATTGATAAATCTGAAATCCTTCCTTTAAATAAATACTGTTTACCACACCATACACTATCCTTAGGAATGAAATGGTGTTCCCAAGGTCTCAAATACCTTGGAGTCCATATGACCAATTCTATCTGTGATATGCGGAAAAGAAACACATACATGATACCCCTTTCCTTTTTCAAGTCTTTAGACTCTTGGCTACTTACATTTCTATGGGGAAAGGGAAGATGTAGAATGTAGAATATCACTTAGCAAATTAAAGAAACCTCTCTCTATGGGTGGTGTTAATTTTCCTGAATTTAGAAAATATCAAATAGCCTTTGTTATTAAAGAAGTACAAGCAAGAAATGTTAGAAGATGTTCCGAATTGGGTTCTGCTAAAGAAAGTTGTGGCTTCCCCAATTCCCCTATCAGATATCTATCTCATTAAAAATAAGAATAAACTAATGAAATTCTCACGTATCCGTCAATCTGTACTATATCTTAAATTATATCTGTATCCATCTTTAACCAACATGTATACCTTCACCTCCCCCATAATCTCACTCAACCCTCTAATTAAAATAAAAGGTAGATCTATATTGTGGAAGCCATGGTTATCTAGAAATATTAAATACTGTAATTAATTTTTCTTACATAATGTTCTTATTACTTTTGAAGAATTTGCAATCAAGTATCATCTGCCTCCATCTGCCATGACAAAATACCTAACTATTATTTGAAAATTTTGATCAGCTTATTCTTAACTCCAGCACTCCTGATGTACTAAGACTGTTCTATTTACTAAAAAGCAATTGTACTGCCCCTTTCTTCTACAAATCTCTGATGGTAACTTCAGAAGCTAGTCCATTACATAACGACTGGAAAGATGATTGTACATTACCTGACCTTCAATATGACTGGCCTCCACGTTGGGAATGCATTTCGTCAGCCAGTTTAACCCAAACCCTATTTTTCTTCCTTCAAAGAGCCTTTGCTACCCCTGTTTCCCTCTTCAAGCATGATCTGACACCAAATTACCTTTGTTGGAGTTGCTCTATATGTTTTGGATCATTTAAACAAATGTTTATTGAATGTCAACATGTCAAACCATTTTGGATTTCTGTATGGAAAATGATCAAACTGATCTTTAAAACACAGCAAGATTTTTATTTTTATTTTCTTATTTTCGGGAGCTCTCTTCTACAAACTGTAATAGCCAATGAACATACAAAAAAACTTTTTGATTTATGCCTCATAGTTGCTTTGTAAACTATCACTTGCAACATGCTCAATATAAGTGTTGGTGGAATAACAGCTGTAATATTCACAGATTAGAAAATTGTATAGTGTCCACTTCTGCTCTACTATATAAACACAATTTAAAATGGCAACCGTTTCTTGACTTTTTTATCTAACTCAGATTAAAACTAATCCTATTATTACATTTACTTTTATTGCTTCCCCTGTCTACCCCCTTTTGTATGTGTTCCGTCCTGTCTGTCTTGTCGGTTATATGTAGATTATATTATTACACTTCTAGTTTTGTTACCCCCCCTATTTCTCTATATCATAAAATATGGCTTGCTTAAAACTTTCTAGTAACACATGCCAGAAGTTTTTCTTACTCACTTGCTCTGCTTTGAATAATTCTGTTAATTTCACGCATTTACGCATTAGCATGTGTTTTATGCAAATCATCAGCATTAATTGAAACCCTTGTATGTTGAATGCTCATAATAAAAACCTATTAAATAATATTAGTTACAATACACTTAAAACATGCTATCACACTTATACTTACATAATACACCCATAGTTGTACAATAGTACTTTTAAAATCCAATACAATTAAATTATGCCAATGGGTATCTTACTACTTCAAACACACACATGGATTGTGTAGCAGGTACAATTTAAAATCACTTAAATGGCAGAAGCTGTAATTGTATACAATATGCTTTTTCAAACCACCATGGATTTTATTTTTCCAATGACCCAATGATTACTACATGTTAATACAACAACAGTGTACCACGCACACGTATTGTACCAAACCTAGGACATGCAATGTGATACCTATGAGGGTCAAAAAAGTAAATATATAAGTACAACTGTAGAACTGTAACAAATTACATTTTTCAAAGTATGTTCTATAAAAAATACACTTTCTTTTCTTCACAGAGAACCACAGAGTGTAGCCTTCTTTCCATATTTAACTAATTCTGTTCTGACTTGATGGTCGTGTAGATAAATAATACCTCCGTCCCCAAGTACCACACAAGTAAGAGCAAAAAAACTACTCGAGCAATCTTTGAGGCCACAGGTGTAGAGTGTCATCAGCCTGGAACCGGGAACGCCGGAAGAACCCCCTGACCACTGTAAGGCAATGAAGGGTTATGTTAAACAGTGATAATTGACAACAATGGTAAGGACAGTAGTGACAATGTAACAGCAGCTTACCTATAGTGGGCAGGTGGGAGGTTGTAGGCGTAGGCAGGTAGTATGCTGACAGCAGCGGCAGGCTGAGGTGTTCTGATGGCACTCTGGGAGACACCTGAGTTAGGTATGGAACAAGAACGTAATCCATGACCAATCCAAAACACAATCCGAGGTCAGGAGCCAAAAGACAGAACTGGAGACAGGGGAATCCAAGTACCAAGTCCAGTAACCAAGCCAGTGGTCAAAAGTCCAGGTGATCAGAGAGCACAACAAAATCCAGGTAGGGAAAATCCAAAAGACAGTCCAAACAAACGTTCCGTGATCAAGGTAGTACGTGAATAACAAGAGTAATCCAAACGCCAAGCAGTTCTCCGTGAAGAAGCTGTGAAGCAAAGATTCTGCGTTTGCTCGCCCTTTTTCAAAACGAGCATGGTCATGTGATGTGGTCACGTGACCGCAGCTGCGTGTCATGTGGAATGCAACGCAGACAGGGAATGGTGTTGCGTGCGTCTTCCGGGCATGTGATGCATGGGTTTCCCGACGCTCTTGTTTCGCCACAGAGCATGAAGGAGTCGCCATGGCAACCGCCAGCGTGGAAAGGGGCGTAAAGACACTGGTCCACCAGCCAGGAAACCTCTGTGGCTGTGCCGCTGCTGCTTTCGCTGCCGTTGGGAGTGCATGTGGGAACTGGGAACAGTAGCAGGTGAGCGATTGGACATAACAGAGGACATGGGGTAACATAAAAAGGCAAAACATGGACTTGAAGAATAGCTTGGCCAATATTGGAGCTGAGGGTATCCCTTTACATGGTATAAATCGTGCCACCTTTGTATAGGAGTCAACCACCACCCAGATGGTGTCATAACCTTGAGTACGGGGTAGGTCGGTGATCAGATCCATTGAAACAGTATGCCAGGGTCTTGGGGGAATGGGAAGAGGTTGAAGAAGACCTAGAGGGCGACCCATATGTGATTTACCCTGGGCACAAACGGAACAGGTGTTGACATAGTTCTCAACATCACGTTTCATGGTTGGCCACCAGCACCAACATTTGAGGAGGTCTAGGGTACGTTGTTGTCCAGGATGACCGTTAATGGCAGCATCATGGGACCAGTCTAGTGCCTGATTTCGTGTCTCAGTCATGGGTAAGTAGAGCTTCCCTTGTACGAAAGGAAGCCCGTCTTGCATAACCGATCCCAGTCTGTTACTGAGTGCGGATATTGAGAGGCCCATTGACGTATGGTGGACAACATGGAACGCGATGGTGTACAGGCGCAAACAACATGCCCCTTACCTAGTAGGGTATCAGGAAAAGACGGGAGGGCCTCCCCCCCAGGGGAGCGAGACAAGGCATCTGCCTTCCCGTGAACCTATCCAGGTCTATGCCTAATCTCAAAATCAAATGCAGCAAAGAAAAGATGCCAACACACTTGTCGACTGTTCGTGCATTTGAGGGAGGCTGTAGGTTTTTGTGATCCGAGAGCACCACAGTTTGATGTTTCGCGCCCAGAAGGTGGTGCCTCCAGATCTGTAAAGCATCTTTGATGGCTAAAAACTCCTTCTCTGTGACTGTATAGTGCAGTTCGGTTGACTTGAACTTCCGTGAGTGGTATGCCATGGGGTGCAGTCGGCCTGTAGTAGGACAAGGTTGTGAGAGTACAGCACCCATCCGCTTCTAAGACAAAGGGAGCTCTAGGTCAGGGTGTTGAAGCACTGGTGCTGTTGTGAACATTGCCTTGTTAGGCGTAAACCTGTGCAGTTCCCTCTGGGACCACTGCAAAAGATTTAGGACTACAGGTGTTTGGCAGTAAACCCACTTGGTAGCAGTCTGGACCACACAGATTCACTTGGTAGCTGTGGCTGAGCAGTCAGACTTCCCTCAAGAAGAGTTAGGCAGTATGTGGAGTATACAAGATAGGGCAATTTACACAGTAGAACAAGCAAACACGGAACAGAGCTTCGGTGTAAAGATATATAGTTATTTATTTATAAAAACACATCTATGAAAAACACACTGGCACTAATACAGCAAACAACTTCAATTACAATTACTATAAGTAAATCAAACCCCCTAACAATAGTTCGACAAGTCTAGGTTCAACGGCACCACTTATTTGCAGACAGAGGTGAATGCTTTAACCTAGATGGCACTCTAATATTCGTTAGGACGGGAGAGAAAAGGCAGGGTATGAAATCAACTCGGTACCAACACTTTTACGAACAAATGCAAGGCAAGTAAGGCAGGGTCTACTGTAGATCGAAAAGTTCAGAGGCCAGGCCCACTCGGAGAGAGGCAGGGCGATATGTCCCAAAACGTATCACAGTGGAAATGCACTTCGAGTCTTTGTCGCAAATTGTCACAGAAAGTTTGGACCAGTTCAGAACAGAAAGTTAAGAAGGCTTGGAGGCGGCCCATTGGAGAGGCGAGGATTAAGACACCTCACGCTAACCGTCACAAGGGAAGCCAGGCGGACACGGTACCTTGTATGTGGAGAGACAGCTCCGGCGGGGGCAGTTGTTCCTGGTGGTGGATGCAAGTCGGGGCTTCGCCAAGAGAAGAGATGCTGTCGTCGTCGAAGGAAAGTTGAAGATCGTTGCACCACCAGGGAAGAGACTAGCCGCGGATGCTCTGTCACAAGGCACCACCTTTTTGGTCGTGGTACGGGTTAATGGCTATCCGGTTGCCGGTGTGCTCAGCACAGGCAATTCGACCACTACGCCCTGGAAGCGAAGAAAAAGCAAAAGGGACTGGTTGTTCCCACCAGTCAGGGGAAGAAGACTCTCCAGCCGGGAGATCTCCTCTGTCGTTGGGAAGTGGTGAGTCGGTTCAGCAGGGCTCCACCAGAGGTGTCGTCATAGCAGGTCGGCTCAGCTTTACCCTCGTCGGATTCTTAGGTCCTGTGGCAACTTCTGAAGATCCAGTCCCAAAAGCCCTGCTTTTATGCAGAAAACCCCCATTCATTCAGCCTAGCTGTCAATCAAATCACGCTAAGTGGTGAGCAGGGTGGATCACCACTTGGGCCAATCACACTAGAGTGCGACTTGAGTTGGCAAGGCAACTCAGTCCAGGGTACCTAAACCCCCTCCCACACCCCCTGTGGTACCCAGACAGAATGGCACCACTTTGGAGGGCCTCTGTGCAGAAGCCCGCCAAAAGTGGAACAAAGGGCTCAACCTTTGGTTAAGGAGTCACAGAGACGAACACAGACGCCATTTTAAAAACCGAGTTCTGGCAAAAAATACCAACCGATAGATTTATTTAAGATAAATAAACCGGTGGTATGTTAGAGATTAACGAGAAAAAGTATTAACCTCCAACAATGGGAAGAATCCCATAGAGTTATATTCTGGGTCGAATATAACAAGTAGTTTCCACTGCCACCAGCCAAAACTCGATGAGGGGGGACGGGACAGTGCCCCCTCGAATAGCAGACCCAGGGGTAATCAAACTACCCCTACTAGTACGTCCACAATAGGATGGTTTGTACTAGTTCTGTTAGTAAATTTAGGTCTAGTAAAGCCAATGGTGACTTTACATGCCCTGGGAGACAGTAGTCAGTCCCAGGGTATGGAGTCTATGGTGGGGGTCCTTTAGGACGCCCCAGTGTTACGGCACGGAGGGTGCGGTGTAACACACATAGTAAAACATATGAGATCATATGGAGTAAAAGACTCCATAGCCCATAGAACACATTCACATTCAAAGGAATTAACCACATTCATGTCCAAGAGTGGGAGAAAAAGAGTCTCACTCTTAGCAGGATGGATAAAAACAAACTCCAGAAATCCAGCAAAGCTGCTGGGGGACTTACTAGGTTAGGAAATTCAGCCTAAACAGAGTATTCTCCCTAACATGCCTTAAAGCCGTTTGTTGTCCTGCGGACCAGGAATAAGGGACTAGGGGACTAGTCAGGGCAGTGAGAGGGGCAACAATAGAAGAGAAACCAGCAATGAATTGCCGGTAAAAATTGGCGAACCCCAAACATTTTTGCTGTTGTTTCAAGTTCGCTGGAACCGGCCAATCGCTGATCGCTCGGACTTTGGATTTATTCATGGACAGACCCCCAGGTGATATGTGAAACCCGAAGAACTCGACCTGACTGGTGTGGAAAAGACATTTTTCAGGTTTGGCAAACAACACGTTCTTTTGGAGTCGGGACAGCACTTCCCGGACATGTATAATATTTTCCTCCAGATAAGAAGAAAAGATTAATATGTAGTCTAAGTAGACCACTACGTAGACGTTCAAGATGTCACTGAAAATGTCATCCATGAAACGTTGAAACGTGGCTGGGGTGTTGCAGAGGCCAAATGGCATCACTGTATATTTGAACAATCCCTGTCGGGAGCAAAAGGCCGTTTTCCACTCATGCCCACTACGCCTGCGAATAAGGTTATACGCCCCCCGAAGGTCCAGTTTAGTGTAAATAGAAGCATGAGTGAGTTTATCTAGCAGCGTAGAGATGAGAGGGATGGGATAGCGGTTTTTTACAGTGATGGAGTTTAACTGCCTGTAGTCCACACAGGGACAGAGATCCCGCTCCATCTTCGGGACGAAGAAGATCGGACTCGCTGCTGGCGAAGTCGAAGGACGGATGTGGCCCAAGCGTAAAGCCTGCTGAATATATTGCTGTAGGGCTCGTTCTTCAGCCTGTGTTAAAGAGTAGATCCTGCCTTTTGGAACCGGAGCCTCGGGGACCAGATCAATGGGGCAGTCGTATGCCCTATGTGGAGGAAGGCCTTCCGCGGAACCCTTGTCGAACACAGCTTGAAAGTCATGGTACATAGAGGGGATTCCTGCCATGACCGCTCCTACCACATGCAGGCCCAAAGACACGGAATCATCCTCGAGGACCAAAGAAGCTACTGCCCCAAGCGCATTCACCAGATTGGAGATCGAAGGGGACTCTATTAGACAATAGTGTTGGCATATCTCAGACTCGAAGAAAACCTGGCCTGTGCCCCAGTTGATTAAAGGGTTGTGCTTCTTTAACCATGGGATGCCTAGGATGTTCCCAAACTGAGGAGTGGCAATGAGATCAAAAGACAGAGTTTCCTTGTGGATTATTTGTATTACAACCTCCAGCGGGGTTGTTTGTTGCATAATCGGACCTGAAGCGAGAGACGTCCCATCAACCGCCTGAACCGGCTCCGGATGTCTTTAGGATATCAATGGTAGCGAGTTGGCTAGTGTGATGGCTATGAAGCATCTTGTAGCCCCTGAATCGATCACTATGTCACTGGATGCGTGTTGCCTGTGGGAGGATTAAATGAAGCCTGGACCATCACGGGTCGGACAGGACCAAAGGCAAGGTCAGAGGGGTTTTGAGAAGGACTCGCCCCAAACCCTGATCTCAAAAGCGAGTCTTCTGAAAACCCGGAGTCTTATTTTTTGGGCGGCAGGGATACTGCTTAACGAAATGACCGTTGAAACAGCAGTAGAAACAGGCATTGTCTGTTCTCCTACATTCTCGTTCAGCCTGCGTAATGCGACTGCGTATCACCTATCGGCATGGGTTCACAAGTAGGATCAGATGTGGGTGATGGTGGAAGGTGTGACAGACCTGTTTCCGCCTTGCGTTCGGTCCGTCTCGCGTCCAACTGTAATACCAAGTCAACCAGGCCAGCATAGACGGAGGGGTGAGATGGTACAACTGACGTTACACAGACCCCGATAAAGCACTACTGCCTTTTTGTTTTTGGACCAAGAGTTTTCAGCAGAGAGTTGGTTAAACCAAGCAATGTATTCTATGAGCGACTGTCTGCCCTGGGTGAGATCCAACAATTCCATATCCCGGGACTGCGCCTTGTACCTAGTATCGAAAACCTTGGCCATTTCACTGACTAATAGATCAAAATCGTAAAGGGCAGGATGACCACTCTCTAACAGAGGGTTAGCCCAAGTGGCTGCCACACCTGATAAGTGGGAAAGCAAAAATGCAGCCTTAGTTACTGAGTCAGGGAATGCCTGAGGTCGGCACATAAAGTGGAGTTTACATTGGTTTAGAAAAGTGCAATACTTTCTGGGGTCTCCCTGATATCTTTCGGGGCTGCAAGAGGAAATGGTGTTGGAATATTCACAGGGACAGCTGATGTAGGGGGTGGCGTGGCAGGAGTCGGGTTCTGTGACGAGGAAGGATCCCCAAATTCGGAATCTGCAGGCAGAGGATGATGGAAGCTTTGGAGGGTGTCAAGGCGATGATGTATAGCCGTAGTGTCGGCGGTCATGTCAGTCCTGAGTGCTGTGGTGGCAGCGGCCATGTCAGTCCTGAGTGTTGTAACTGCTTGCATTAGAGCAGTCACAGGGTCCCCGGCTGAGGTATCCATTATCTGGACAACCACAAGGCTTCACAGTCTGTTCTGACTTGATGGTTGTGTAGATAAATAATACCTCTGTTCCCAAGTACCACACGAGTAAGGGCAAAAACGCTACTCGAGCAATCTTTGAGGCCACAGGTGTAGAGTGTCGTCAGCCTGGAACCGGGAACGCCGGAAGAACCCCCTGACCACTGTAAGGCAATGAAGGGTTATGTTAAACAGTGATAATTGACAACAATGGTAAGGACAAGTAGTGACAATGTAACAACAGCTTACCTATAGTGGACAAGTGGGAGGTTGCAGGCGTAGGCAGGTAGTATGCTGACAGCAGCGGCAGGCTGAGGTGTTCTGATGGCACTCTGGGAGACCCCTGAGTTAGGTATGGAACAAGAACGTAATCCGTGATCAATACAAAACACAATCCGAGGTCAGGAGCCAAAAGACAGAACTGGAGACAGGGAAATCCAAGTACCAAGTCCAGTAACCAAGCCAGTGGTCAAAAGTCCAGGTGATCAGAGAGCACGCCAAAATCCAGGTAAGGAAAATCCAAAAGACAGTCCAAACAAACGTTCCGTGATCAAGGTAGTACGTGAATAACAAGAGTAATCCAAACGCCAAGCAGTTCTCCGTGAAGAAGCTGTGAAGCAATGTTTCCGCGTTTGCTTGCCCTTTTCCAATACGAGCATGGTCATGGGACGCGGTCACCTGACCGCAGCTGCATGTCATGTGGAACGCAACACAGACAGGGATTGGTGTTGCGGGCGTCTTTCGGGCAAGTGATGCGTAGTTTTCCCTACGCCCTTGTTTCGCCGCAGAGGGTGAAGGAGTCGCCATGGCAACCGCCAGCATGGAGAGGGGCGTAAAGACACTGGTCCACCAGCCGGGAAACCTCTGTGGCTGTGCCGCTGCTGCTGTCGCTGCCGTTGAGAGTGCATGTGGGAACTGGGAACAGTAGCAGGTGAGCGATTGGACATGACAGAGGACATGACAAATTATCTATGCCCAGTATCAATTACTGAGGACACATTACTGTAGCCATAATGACTAAGGAAAAAGTATTTTGGCCATTGCCAGTGTCAACATTTTTAGATTGCAGTCTTCATACCATATTCAACTAAGTGTCCATGAACACTATCAATAACTGTGGTCATTTTACTGTAGCCATAATGACTGAGGAGAAATGTTTGAGGACATAGCCAGTGTCCAGATTTTTGGAGCATTATAAACACGGTATACACTTCAATGATACCCTTCAATAACTTTTAATACTGTTGGGGGTGGTTGTTGCTGGTGCCAACACCTTGGTGGTGCCCCGAGGGAGGGCCAGAGGAATCCTGAAAGGTTTTTGCAGTCACCTGAATTAGGTGCATGAAGTATGTTGAGTGAACCATTTGCAGATCTTCGGGTGACGGAGACACATCAGGCAGGATGCCTCATGCATACATCAGATAATTAAGCCTGAACTTTAACTTTCTTTTGGCTTTTGCCCTCCTTATATATGACACCTAAGGGTGACAGCCAAGTGTTGCAGTTGAGAGGCAGGTGAGTGATGTTTTCATATTCTGACTACCTAGCATTAAATGGCTATGCATGCCCTAAGAAGTAAAAGTGGGCAAGGATTACCTGCAAAGGACATGTGTAATGAAATTAACACACTCTCTCACTCTAATCAAGGCATTGTTACCTCTACGACACACTTGGCTACGCCCGACACGTTTATAACCGGTTTGCACATTTATCTAACACTAACTGTGAGGACTAAATTAAATAGGAATAAAATGACGGCTACAAAGATTACGCAAACACCAATGGGAGTTATGGGAGTTCCTCTGCTGGACATTAGTCCCGGTTATGAGAGCCTTACCCAGATTCTTTAGCTCACTATCTTTCACAGAGGAGAAATATCCAAAATATATCAGTCTTTGTCCTGCCTTGGAGCAGTCCAGCACCGAAGTGCTGGGCAATTCTCCTCTGAACAAGAGTACCAACAGCAACCCCCGGCACATGTTTCGGTCTGGTTGAACCTTATCAGTAGGGTAGAGCTGTGCCTCCCTAAGAATAGTGAGCAAGGGATCCACGTCTTTAAATCATGCCAAACATAAGTGGAGTCCTGGGAGTCCCTCTGGCAGGCATCCATTGCGGTTACGATAATCTTAACCAGATTCTTTAGCTCACTTCCTTTCACAGAGGAGAAATATCCAAAACATATCAGTCATTGTCCTCCCCCGGGGAAGTCCAGCACCGAAATGCTGGGCAATTCTCGATCGAGCTAAAGTACGAACAGCAACTCCAGGCACGTGTTTTGGTCTTGTTCGACCTCATCAGTAGGGTGGAGCTGTGCCTCTCTAAGAATAGTGAGCAAGGGTTCCACGTCTGGATTCCCCTATTAACTTAGGGTGAGACCCAAAATTACTTAAATATTGCAAAAAACAAGGGTGGTGACAGAGGGCCTTCTGCCAGACATTAGTCTTGGTTACGAGAGCCTCACCCAAATTCTTTAGCTCACTATCTTTCACAGAGTGAAATATCCAAAACATATCAGTCTTTGTCCTCCCCTGGGGCAGTCCACTACCGAAATGCTAGACAATTCTCTGCTGAACAAGAGTACCAACAGCAACCCCAAACACATGTTTCTGTCTGGCTGGACATCATCAGTAGGGTGGAACCGGGCCTCTCTAATAATACTAAGCCAGGGGTCCATGTCTGGATTCCCAAAGTAACTTAGGGCGAGACCTAAAGATACTTAAATTATGCAAAAAACAAAGTGGTTCCTGGTAGACACTCTGTCGATTATAGTCCCGGTTAGGAGAGCCTTACCCAGATTCTTTAGCTCACTATCTTTCACAGAGGAGAAATATCGAAAAACATATCAGTCTTTGTACTGCCCTTGTTTTTTGCATAATTTAAGTAACTTTGGGCCCATATCTGAGGCCTCTACAATTTTAAATAGAGTGAATGTGTTAAACCTTTTGTACATTGTGTGCAATTTTATCTAGTAACATTGACCAGGTTGAGTTATACAGTGATAACTGTTTAGATAAAGTGTTGTTGCACATTCCCTCTGGATTGGTTTAAAAAACCATTCTGGATGCTGCTATTTTCTTTCTGCCAATGGGATATGATTTCAGAGAAATAAGGAGAAACAAGATTCTGCAAGGCTTTGAAAAGTGAGGCAGAAAAAAAGAATCTGATCTTACAGATAACTCGTCAATCACTGCAAATCACTTGAAAGAACTATTCGAACCTTGCCACAGGAAATAGAAAACTGGTCATGGTGGGCGGGTTCTCTAGCAAAAGGTCCGAGTAACAATGAATTAGGAGAAACTATAAAAGGGACTGCAGTCAAAAAGGGTTTGTGGAGTAGCAGGGGATTTGCTCATTTATTTAATCTGTGGGAACAGGTTCTTGATTGTGGTGTGTTAATGTTTCAAGAAATGTGGCTTATGTACCTCCCACCCCTTTTGGATTGCTACACAGTTTTATTCAATCTGGGATAAATGGGCCCAAGGAGAAGACTATCATCAGGTTTTTTAGGGGATGGCCTAAGGTTACAGGAATGGAAAATGCCAAATATTTATGTTCAGGTGGCAGAACTGGTATGGGATTGTGGGATGATTCAACCCACTTGTTGTTCTGCAATGCGGCATCACTGTGTTCTGATGGTGCCGGAAAAATCAAAATGTCAGCAAAACCCCTGTGCGCGCCAAAACCTCTGAAAATCGCACTTTGCAACGCACAAAAAGATGGCTGCCCAAACTGCCATGCATGTTGTCAGTGGTTGAACAGAGATGTCACTCCTGAAACATATCACTGGGCTCCACAACATGTGAAGATGGAGTACAGAAGGAAAAGCAGTGCTTTGATAGATGAAATCCAAAATCTTGCTTTCAATCACTTTTTCTTGGCTGCTGAAACTTCAGAATGTCAGTACAAAATACCCTCAAACACCCACAATTCTTACTTGGTGCTACAATTCACTTAGTGCATGAAACCATTGTGAACTTACAATGTCCTGAAAAGTGGAAAGCATCAAGGGATTTTCACAGCAAAAGCGGCTCTGTGGATTTGTCAAAATCTGGACGCAGTACCCTCGGCCGCCTGAATGACAGCTGTCAGGGGCCTGCAAGATTAAAACTTTAAACATGTATAAACTAAAATCAAATGTTTGCAAGCTAAGAGGCCTGTTCTTGAGAGTAACCCAACTTGTAATTGTTTTGATTCCATGGTGTAAAATCTTGAAGAAGTATTTAGCTGTGATTTGATCCCACAAGTTTGTTGTAAGCTAAGGAAAAATTCAACAGAATTTACATTTAAATGTAAGCCTGGCTAAAGCAACCAAACTGGAATAACAGCTTTCCTCACAGAGGCAAGACCTCCGCTTCCGGCTCTCTCCACCAGGAAATCACACCTAAATGATAATTATAGGGTGGGGGAAGAACCTTGTCTGCAGTGGGGAAGGAAACAATGAACAGCTGCAAAGCAGGAAAGGCTAGGTGTGAAGACTGTCATAAAATGGCCTGTGCCAAGAGAACAGGGAGGAGACTTCTCCTGAACTGAAGGGAGACAAAAAGAGGTGGAGACAAACAGCCATCTGTGGCTGGACATTCTCAAAGAACATTTTGTTTAAATACCTATAACTTGCCACTTAAAATTGTCAAAAACACAAAAATAACAGAATTGTAAATCTAATTTGTGGCTGCACATTTCAAGAGGCGGTAAAATTGTGTGACATAATTTGGAGGGAAACAACAGAAAATGTGATTTTACACCAAATGTATTTCTGCTAGAAGTTTGAAACTGTATACACTTATGCACACGTTATATACGTGCACACTTGTAGAAATGTGCTGATAAATGGGAATTGTGTTCCTGATGAAAAGGGCGAAATTCTGGGAAAAGCAGACACAAGATCCCACAGCTACGGGGTTTGGAGGAATAGCTGCTGTACAAAATATGTAATCTGTATATTTGGTTGTTATAGAGGTTGCATATGTGTAAATATGTATTGTGGCAAAAGTAGACTTTGTGTTCAAGAGGCTAGGGGTGTTCTCTAAGCCTCATAAACCCACACCATGAAGGTGACACCCTGTTTTTCTCCTCCTATCAAGGCAGAGAGGAGATTCTGACCAATCCTTGTCAAATGGGTGAGCTTAGGCTAAACCAGCACACACACCCCCTTTAGCATGGCATAAATAGAGACAGCAGAGGGCAGATAAAGACAGACAGGTTCACCCACTATCCGAATGCTGGCAGAGCACCCTGCTGCAGAACTTTCCATCTTCCTTGCTCCAGACTCCAGAAACTTGACAAAGCAGAACCCATTGCATAGCTGAACCTCCTTCAGCTAGGCCTCAATTTCCAGAACCAGAACCAACCCCACAAACCTAAGGGGAACTAAAATACAGCTGGGCTGCGCTGTACTGCTTGCCTGCTGAAATAATTATCATCAGAAACAAAAAGGGCAGATCCAATCCAGTCCTGTGACGTGCTGTGACCAAAGGGCATTGAAGATCAGATCCAGTCCTGTGCCGTGCAGTGTCCAGAGCACCTTGACGCTGCTCAAATCCGACGTGCCCAGCAGTCTGTCCTGACCAGAATCCCTGACCAGAATCCCTGACCAGAGTCCTGACGGTTCCGTTTGAAACATATCGAGTGAGTATCTATAGATAGAACTGTGTCACTAGCATATGTACCTTGCTTAGTCCAATCCCTATCATAGATCCATCTTATCTTGTCTTCAGAACCTGCATTGTTAGGAGTACTTTTGAATTGCCTGAACTCTCTATCCAATCCCTACTATCTTCCTCCTGTGCTAGTATTGCTAGAACTATCTCTGCGCTGATCTTTTCTCATCTGAAGAAGGCGGGACCACTGCAGGCAGTCGCCCTGATCAAGTGGCTGTGTTCCTGTGTGGTATTCATTGTCTTCATAGTTATCCTCTAGTTTAAGAAATCATTTTTGTCATTTTAAAAGTGCATTCCTGGTTCCCTTCTTGCGCCTATCTCGAAAAAAAGACCTCCACTAAAACGTCCATAACCTTCTCAGTTTTTGTGCTAGAAACAAACCGCATCCCAAATCCTTACAGTTATCCCATTATTGCGATAATTGCACAGTGTAAAGTTTGCCGCAAATTTTGTTTTATGGAAATTCTTACACGTGTAAAACAGCTTATGATTGCTCCCGACCTTAATTTTAAGATTTCTAATTGTTTCTTGGTATTAAATCACTGCTAGTGTTTTTGTGCAACTATCTAAAGCGGCTCCCATAAGAATTATAACAATTTCAGGAATTTAAACCATATTTAGTGTTTTTGCCCAATCCAATTTCCAGATAACTTTAAAAGCCATTCAAACAGCTTGACAGTCAATTCTGTTTTCTTCTGTGTTCGCTGGGGGAAAGTGGGATTTTTATTTTGTTCGAATTCTGCTATTCCTGAATACCTGCTCTCTCCTCCTATCTCTTTACATTGCCTATTGGGGCTGAGGGGTGTGTGTGGCGAACCGTTAACCACAGTGCAATCTGATCTGAACACACACACAAAAGTATTATTTCTGTGTTTAATTGTTTTGCTCCTTGTGTATTAAAGAGATTATTCACTGTTACATCACCCCAATGGTGATTATTGTGTACCCATTAAAACATAGTATGAATAAATTGTGAATACCTACATAAATATTTTAACTTTGCAAACCAGCCTGATTCCTGGTTCAGTGTGACCTGGGGGGGGGGTTCAATGAGAGGGGTGTGATATGAGTGGTACATCGTTCAGAATAAAAGAACTTTTAGACAAAAATAAATAAGGATTTCAGTTGTGCATTACACGCTAGGCATTGACTTGAGTGTGTTCCGGATTGAAATCAATTACAGCATACAACTAGGTATTCCGGACTTAAAACATGCGCACTGGATAATGTGTACTGAAATCAGCTAGGGATCGCAAACATTGCTTTTTTTAGATTGCATTGCTGAAGTAATTTATGATTATTTGAAAAATCCCATGACAACTGGAATATTTATAGCACAATGCTGTATCCCTCCTGGGTGTTTTATATCTCCCCAGGTAAACAGTGAAGAGAGATTTTGGTTGAGTATCTGTATGAATCTCATGGATTCCAGAGGTTTATGTATGCTAAACGGGGCATTGTATGCAATATACCAGCTAAAGCTACCTGGAACAGAAACAAAAAGTATGCAAATTGCCTGTGAAAATGTATTAGAGTTGGTAACGGAACTGAGACTGGAGAATAGTGCTAATAGTAACCATAATTTACTAGTGGTTAAATGATCGGTACGACTGTGACTGGAGGAAGAAATAGGGTTTTTTGGAAAGAACATGATCTGGTGAATCTGAATACCTTTTTGTTAACTGAACTTGTGGCTGTAAATGTACATGGAATGTATTAATCTTCGGATTATGTGCAGATATTGAACTCTTTCCCACCTGTTAAAGACAGATTGGTTAAACCCTACTATAAGCAAACTCATAGATTCAAACATATGGTACAACAGTAAAAGAGAAAATTGACAGCTGGTATTAGAAATGTAAAGATCTTGAGGATCTTACATATTGTAGGGAAAGTTGAAAATGCATGCAAGTCTACTGATACTGGCTCAGAGGATATAAAGCTAGCTTGGCCCAGAATGATACTGAAGCGATGTTGAGGGCTTTATCGACAAACCGGTCATGTCAGTTTTGGAAACTGATTAAGGTTGTTGATGTTCCTTAACAAGCACTGTAGATGCATCCATTGGCAGGAGAGTCATGGATCTAATATTTGGGACTCAGTCAATCCCAGGTCATGTTCACACCTGGGGAACACGGGGGCACTGGTCAATGGCCTATAGACTTTATTTAGAAGGAATTGAGAACATAATAAAGAAAAGCAGTCCCTCCTGGGCTCTCAGCCCTTATGGCCTCTACAATTTTATGGTAAGGGCATCTCGAAAGGCTTGGGCAAGTGTATTATACACTATATTCTAAAGGATTAAGAAACACTATTTGATACCTAGCTCTTGGAAATATGCATTGGGGTTGCCAATTTTTAAAAGGGAGATACAACACACGTAAAGATCTGTCGTCCTATCGCCCTTCCTGATGCTCAGCGGAAGATATTTGCATCTTTGGTTTTGAAGAGTCTCCTAGAATGGGTTGAAAGTGGATTTAGAATATATGTGCGCCAAGCCGGTTTTATAAACGGTAACAGTAAAATAATGAAATGATTTATTTTACATTACTTTAAGAAAAGGGCTTTGACAAAGGAATGTACAATTTCTTTAGATTTATTGACTTCGAAGCTGCCTTCGATAGCATTGATAGAGGTGTACTGTGGCATAAGGTTTATACTTGGGGGGTGTCCACAGGTATTATTGGGCATCATAAACCAGTCACATAGTGATACCTTTCTACAAGTATGGCTTAACCAGCAGTAGAAACTGTCCAAGTGTATTCTCACAAATAGAGGTTTAAAGCAAGGGTGTACTCACCTCTGCTTTATTTTTTTGTTTATAGCAAACCTGGGTCATGCATTACTAGATACAAGATCGGACCCTCCGTGAATACAAGGACCACCAATTCAATGGGCCTCATTACGCTGTTGCCGGTACAGTGACAACGGTACCGTTGTTACCCGACCGGCAAACTCTGACTTGTGCCGCGGGTGCCTTTCATTTCACCAGATCTTCCCTGGTGGAATGTTACTGTGTCTAGCCACAGAGACGAATAATGCAGTTTTTTTTAATGATCAGTGGCACACAAACTTCATGTAGAGGGGAATGCAGATTATGTGAGATGCCCATAACTCCTCAAACTATTTTTGAATGCAGGTATATATTTCGGGTACCCTGCTTTGGCAGCTGCAAAGAAAAATCGGATAAATAGCAGAGGGGGAGGGGAAATTTAGGGGGGCAGTGTTTTCCTCGCAGGAACGGATTAAAAGGACGTCAGCCAAACTGTTAGAATGGATACTTATTTAGATTTTATTGAATTTGTAAAAACATAGTACTGAGAAATGAATACACAGTAACATAATCATATATGAAAAAAGAAGAGCAAAAAGAACCAGGAGTAGGGGGATATGTGAAGGACATTCCAAAGTTTGGGGTCAAAATGTGAAATGGTGTGACAACAGTATGAGCATAGGTAGGATGTCTCGGGGGGATAGCTCAGGGGCAACGTGCTCACCTTGGAAGCAAGACGACATGGAGCAATACAGGCGTCAATCCCCAGGTCCGGGCTTAGAAACCGCTGGGTATTAAGCACGTTATATATTACCTATCATATCGAGCCAGCAGATAAAGAGATGAAGCGCACACAAAGAGGAAAGAAGGAAGATAAGGGAGGCAAGAAAAGGGACTCTTGGGAACTGAAAAGGCATAAAGAAATATCCAGCAGTGAGCAATAAGGAGACGAGAGGTGCAAGTACAAAGTGGAAGACGACAGAGAAGAGGGCTATCAGAGTTAAACATATTCTTAAGAGGGGCGGCAGCACACACGAATGCCTACTAAAAGTGAAGAACAGGAATCAAGCCATCCAAAAAAGTGTGAGGAATGGAGATTGTATAGAAGAGGAAACGAGAGAATGATGAATTCTGTGAATATTGCAAAGTGGAAAGTGAGTAGAATGAGTAGGAGGAGAAATATGATTGGAGAAAGCAAGTGAGGGGTAATAGTAGAGGTCACAATTCGAGGCTGATTAAGAAAGAGAGGTATCCTTTGAGGGAATGCAAATAGGGGAGGGAGTGGACAGCTGTGAGGGGAGGAGGCAAAGAAAAGAGGTTCTCAGTTTTATTTGGCCTGAGATGAAGATAATGGGTGGGCATCCATGACTTAGTGGTAGAATAACATTTAGAAAGTGAAGATTTGAGTTGATCAAACACGTTTTGTGAGACACCACTCAAAAAGTGGCAAAGAAGGCAAAAAAGAGATTAATTGAAGAACAGGGAATGCTATTGCGAAAGTATAGTTAAGCAAGAACTTCCCCCTGTGGAACTCCAATCCTCAAGGGGCGAGAACAAGAGGGGTCTGCATGCCATGAAACAGAATAAGCATTATTTCATTGATATGAAGGAACCAGGAAGGAAAGTTCAGAAAAAGAAATAACAAGAGAAAAAAGTGAAAAGCAAAGAATAGAATGTTCTACCTTGTAAAAAGCAGCATCTAGATCTAAGTGAATGAGCAAAGACACTTATCAAGAAACAGTAAGGATATCTGTCACTCGAGGACGCACTGTCTGAGTATAGTGTGGAGGATGAAAGCAGGATAGCAGCATAGGCAGAGGAAAATTGGAGACTTTTTAAACAAAACAGGAGTAAACTATCTGCACATGCAGGTGAGTGAATTCAGCCAACGAGAGTGATTCGTTCACAGAAGGAATACATTTCTGAGATCAATCCCAACTGAAATCAACAATGCTTTTCTAATAAGCGAGAAGACGCTAACAAAACTGGTATCTATACAATTACAAAAGGAAAGAAGTTTGGAATAATAGCCCTGATTTGAGAAATGCTTTGAGAGCCGAAACACATGTTATCAACAAGGGCACACTTCTGAATAAAGTTGAATGTTTTTTGACCAATGTGGTGCAGAAGTTCTGGAGTTTTTTTCAGATTTAAATCTATCTGCACATGGAGGTTAGCGGTAAAAGGATGAAGAGAAATAGGAGGGTAGATTGGAGGAAGAGATGGGTCAAAGGTAATTTGTGAACTGGAAGAATTGCAGCATGCTTAAAGGAAGAAGGATGCACTGCCAGCAAAGAGGTAAGCATTAAAGATACAGCTAAGATGGGTGGAAAGTCAAGCTATACCAAAGGAATGAGAGCTGATGGAAGGGATTAGTATGGATCTGCAATGTGATTAAAACGTAGGAGCAGGAGGGAATGGTGACTGCAGATTATACATTCCATATGGAAAGTCAAGAGGCAAAAGTCAGAAGTTGAGGGAAAATTAGTTGGAAAATGAGTTGGATTCGGAGGGCAGGTGACAGGATATTGCTAGGAAGAGGCACCGAGGATAAAGAAAACAAGTCACAGGTGAGTGTAACTTTGTTCAGTGTTGAATAGATCAAGAGCATAGTACGTGTGAAGAGAGGAGAGTCTTGGCACATTTAAGGCCAAATGGGATTATTTTCATCACGTTAAAACCCATGAGTTGACTGGAAAGACGTTAGCTCTGGATGAGAAGGCTCACACTTAGGAATGCAAGGAGAGAGAGGGCAAAGAGAACCAGGCGAAGATAAAGACAGAAGAGTAATCAAGATAAAGAAGGGACACATCTGCAAAAGAAGGACGATGTAGATGCACGTTAGGAAATGAAGATGTTTCAAAAGTGCCAGGGGTCACAACTCCAAAACGTAGTAGTAGGAGAGGGTGGTGATGAGAAAAATGAGAGTCAAAAGAAAATAACAGAGAAAAGTGATCAGCAGAAAGAAAGGTCGGTGCCAAAAAATGAGAAAATGGGGAATTGAGAAGATATCAAACGCAGGGTCAGACATTTGAGAAGGAGGGTTTTTGATAAGGCAAGAAGGTAATGACGGACACAAAGCACTATTAGAACAGGCTGTGTTAGGTCGAGGACTGAGTGAAGTTGGAATGTTGACAGAGCTACTGAATTGTAGATTATTTTTTCACAGAGAGAATGCAGCACCAATGAAAGGTGCACTTTGTCCCGTTTTCACTGAACGAACCTGGGAGTTTTGCCTTTTTCTTTAAACACAATTTGAAGCCAATTTGGTTTTCTTCAGTAAACATTGTGATTTCTTGTTAGGGGAACTCACACTAAACTCCTCTTATTACTGGAAGAACAACATTTTATTTGCAGTGGATTTTGCAACTACATTTGGTGAAAGGCACATTGTTAGGGGGTTAGTGGAGGAAGGCACTTGTTGACTTGGTGACCCAACTCACCACTTGTTTGCGTATTTTACGATAGGAATTGTATTGATTAAACACCAACAATACAATGTTTAAAGTGAGTCGGTGTTAGGCAACTTGAACGCCCGTTTGCTTTGAAGCATAATGCAATGACACCACCTGTTTGGACATTCTGCAGCTGGTAGTTTATTTAATATTTAAAAAGCATTAATCAGAACACATTCTAGATTTTCTCACACTTAATTCAGCCACTACATTTACAGAGAGTCTAAATGTGTAATACAGCAGACACACGGCTGAAAAAGTTGTGCCGAAAAGTGTCTCGTGTACCCAAGAGCATCTTTACAGAGAACGTCTATTTTTGTTTAGAGGATGGTGTTACTGTACTGGCATGTTGGCATAGAAAGTGATGTAGCAATGCATGTGAGTCATTATTTTGAGAAAGTCAAAGCAATACATAGCAATCTTTCTAGAGCCCTATTGCTTGTGATGCTGACACGATTCGCAGGTGTTATATGCACAACATGGAAAGCCATGTGCACATTTACTGCGATGAGTGTTAAAAGCTTGACTGCTTCGAGTTAAAGAAACAGTTGTGTACACGAGAGTTATAAATGACTTCTTATCTTATCATAACATATCATACCATATCCGCTTGTTGCCTATTGAAGCAAGACATGATAGCTGATCATGTGAGTCAGTTCCTGAAGAAGCGTGCTATTTTGTGAATTCGTGAATTCAGTATGTGCTGCCCAGGCAGGTTACTAGAGAAACCTCTTCTGTTCTGGATGGCAGTGGGATGTCCACAGAGGATGGGGAGAGAGAGAGAGTAGCGAGAGAGCGACATAGAGAGTTAGAGAGAGCTAGAGAAAGAGAGAGAAACTGAGAGAGTGCAAGAGAGAGAGAGAAAGGGAGAAGAGGAGGGTGCTCTTCAGGGTCTACCCACCTGTGTCCGTTGAAATAAAGTGGGAGCAGCTTTACTGTGTCTCGTGGTGTTCTGGAGGATGTCCGCCTTACAAGAAACCGTTTTTAACATTGAACATATTGGGCTTGATTAACTGAGCATTTATGAATATGAGAACCCCAAGGAAAAAATCCATTCTCAATCATACCATTGTGAACCCAGAGACTAGTGTTTAAAACCTGTACTCTTCAAGAACGTGCTCAAGGATTTAGCCCTCTCTAAATGCATTTCTTATCCATGCATGATTCACTTCATCTTCATCCTAATTCCGCCCTGCTCCAGTATTAGGGATCGATCACTCTTGACTCCGAACCTGTGCGCCACCCACCACCTGACCAACCTGCTTCTTATATAAGAACACTCCACTTGGCCAGCCAGTAGGACCAGGTTTCACAAGCAGAGGTCTACTGATGTTGGAGGGTGTAGTGAAGGATGCTGCACCACATACCACGGGTCGCGACCTCGCAGGATGTCAGACAGCCCAAAATGCTGCAGTATCAGCAGGAGCCTGATGGCGGGCCACACTGCCACCGTGCTTAGGCTGCTGAAGAAGTGTATACAGCTGCGCTAGCGTGTGATTAGTTTTAGTGTATTTATTTATTTTATGTTTTATTTGTGTAACCTCCAGACTCACGGGTATCACAGCGTTTGCACACGAGGAGACTAGAATAAGGTTAACAGACACTCAGGGTGCGAATTCAATAATCATTTCACAATGTAGAGATGCAGATCCAGAGTAAAATTAGTCGTACTTATTGAACTGCCAGGTTTTCAAAAGTCTCTTGAGTGCTGGGTAGGAGGGCTTGTTTCTTAAGTGCAAAGGGAGTGAATTCCAGAGAAATGGGGCAACGTGCTGAACATACCCCACCTGCTCTGGCAAGTTTCAAGCGTGGGGCAGCCAGGGTGAGCTGGTTGGAAGAACAGAGAGAGCGACAGTGATGTTTCCTCACAGTGCAGTATTGGGGGGCTTCATTGTAAATGCAGCAGTGCTCAATGGACAATGTTTTGAAGTCAATCTGTGCTTTTATTGTTAGCCATTGGACTTGACAACGAGTTGCAGATATGTGGTCCGATATGGGGCGGCCCAGTGCCACACGCAGGGCTTTGTTTTGTAGCAGCTGCAGCTTTGCCAAGTTGGAAGCAGACATGCCCTTGACTAAGACATTACAAAAGTCAAGTTTGCTCAGGAGGATGGCTCTTGACAGCATGAGACAGTTCTTTGGTCTCAGGAACTGTCTTCTTAGAGAGATGAAGTTTGTAGTGTGGGCTGGCGAAGATGCAAGGGCATTCACATGCCTGGTCATGGATAATTCAGCGTCAAGGTAAACCCCCAGGGTTTTGGCATGTTTAAAGACCTGAATAGAAGTGCAATTAATTATGAAGGAAGAGAAGAAGGGGTCAAGGTATTTAAGGCAAGAGGGGAGCCCACAACGAGTAGCTGTGTCTTCTCATCATTGAAACAAAGTTTGTGGGTAGCCATCCAGGTCTGGATAGTAGAATGCATGCTGTTAATGGTGTCAGAGTCACTAGCGTGGTTGCCAGAAATAGGGATGCAAATCTGTGTGTTGTCAGCAAAGTTGGTGTAGGTAATACCCAGAGCATCATGTATGTCAAAGAGAGGTTTGGTATTGGTGTTGTAGAGTGTGGGGAAAGGCAGGAGCCACCAAGGGGGTCAGGGATGGGATTGGCTGCCTGGTTGTCGTTGAAGACTCTGGAGGTACAATCACAAAGAAAATATTTGATACTGCAGACTGCCTCAGGAAAGAAGTGGAAGATCAAGGAGAGATGTTGGCAGAGAAGGTCACGTTAAACCAGATCAAAAGCAGCATAAAAGTACAAAAAGAGAAGGATGGCGAGGTTGCCGGTGTCATTGATACTGTGAAGTTGCATTTTTAGATCAAGGAGAGCTGTTTCACTACTGTGTTTTGGATGGAAACCAGACTGTCTGATGCCAAGGAGTGAGCGCTGTTCAAGGAGTTGCTGAAATTGGAGATATATATGTAGAGTTCATGATATTACTTAGGATACAGGTTGTATGAATTAAAATGTATTGCTGTTTATGCACTCCCTGTCCCGATACTCACTTGTAAGATAAGGAATTTGGTTCCTATGTTATGACATTGTCATTAGTTAGTAATATGGTGAGACTATGATGATTATGTGTTGTGTATAGTGCATGACACTTTATGGTCTTGCCCACGTGCATGCTGTTTGCCCCACTGCTGATGTCTGTAGGGTATGACCAGCATCTTCACTCACCTTTTCTTCATGTAATAAATATGTGCCAAACAACTGATATCTGCTCCCTGCCTGGTATAATATGCTTCACTGATGTTGCATCGTTACCTGACAGGTGACTTCACCCATGAGTCTTCCCTTCTGTCTTTGAGGATATCATTGTAAATTTAAGGTGGGTCATGGAATATGAATAGCTGGACACAGAGGGCCTGGTTTACATGGCGTTGCTCAAGTGGATGACTCTATTGAAAGTTGCGGTTGGGAATCAGGCCCACGTGCTTTGTGGCACTTTCTCACGTTGCACATGCCTACGTGCCACTTGCAATTGATGGTTGCCCATGATTGTTCTAATGCGTTGGTACAATTGCAGCTGTCACTCTTCGACCCTGTTGAGTGTGTGACACTGCCTAACCTGAAGGTATTAATGTAAACTTGGAACTTAACTCCTGTCACATTCTTAAAATTCCTTTACACAAGGCAAGGGATGAAAGAGAAACATTTATGGGGATGGAGGTAATGTTGAGCTGTGCATGTTAGGGGGATCATGGTGGATGTGCATATGTCCATGTCAGTGTGCACATATGGTGCTCCGTGGTTGTGTGTGTATCAGACAGTGGTATCTGGTGGAGCAAGAGGGGGAGGAGGCAGAGAAGGACAACAATTTAATAATAATGTATTTCTTATATAGCACTACACACCATAGGTGTCAGAGCGCTGAAATAACAGAAGACATTATTATCCCACAGAGTTGTACTCAGTTTATCAACCTCGGATGGATGAACGGCTGATTTGACTCTGCCGGGATTTGAACCTGCCACTGCAAGCTGCACACAGATATCAGGTGTGAGCACTTAGCTCACTTTGCTATCTGACCGGCCGTGACGAGAAGGAGGTGATGTGAGCCTGAGGTGTACGATGAAGGCTGCTTCCTTGGCCTGCCACATCCCTACTTCTTTCTTTTCTCAGCCTGGTGTGCCTGGATGCCTGGGAAGGTTGTATACCGGCCGTCCTGGTGTATTGTGTTCCTACAGACTGATTGAGTGGTAGCCCAGCAGGTTTCCTGTGGCATATGAGGCAGGGTGCCAGTGTCCTGCATGCCCCCCCTTGCCCACTCAGGTGTCCTCCTGTCCCTGTTGTGTCAGGTTACCTGTCCAATATACTGTACCTTTTTCCCTGGGACACGGTTAACATTCCCTTGAGTGTTGTGTGCCATGAAACTTCACTGGTCCTTTGATCAAGGCATGTCTCTGTGCACGTCAATACTTGTGTCTAACTTTGCAGGTGTCCTTTGACTAATTTAAGGGTATGACACTCATGGAGCACTTGTAAAAGTTGGTGGATTGTGTAAATTGGAGGCTGCTTCTGTGATTTGAAGGGGTACCATGGGTGTTGCAGAAACCAGAGTGTGCCAACTTCACTAGATCTGTAATGGCTCGTGTTGGTGGTAAGTGGACTTAATTCAATGGTGTCGTGTCAAACTGGGTTGACGTTCTTAATTCAACATATGTGTGTAGTACATGGTTGTTGGCATGGCCACAATCATGTTGTATGTGGTCTGTGCCTTCATTGCTGAATGGTATACGTTAAAATCTTTATACACAGAAATGCACATTAATGTGTACTCATTCATTTTTACACTTTAGTTCATAGCACTTTTACGTATTTTGTATGTACAACTACATTTACTTTCACATATAAAACATAAGAGATATACAACATTTATCAAATACACTACAAATACATTTTCTACATATTCTAAAAAAAGATGCTAAAAAAATTGTTAAAATATTCTTAACACATTTTAAAAATATATGTTTTCTTCCCAAATTCAATTCAAATTTGCTTTCAAATTTCATTTATTTACTTATTTCCATTTGTAAAGCGCACATCAGCCCTTAGGCATCGTGGTGCTATTGGAGAAAACTTACTTAGTTGCGGAGGTAATACAGAGAAATGGCATACAAACATTTGAGTACAGGGTACAATACAAAGTATAGGTACGTTTCAGGAAGCGAGGTGTACAGTATGTACCTTGGTTACATTGGAACAGAAACCGGTTTATTACATTTTTATGCAAATTAATTAAACAGTTTGGTTTTAAGAGCATAGCGAAAGGTGGTGTAAGATGCTTAATTTCTGACAGCTGTCGCCAAGGCATTCCAATGTTTGGGCGCTAGATGTTGGAAGCTGGCCTCTCCCAATTTAGTTCTATTGAAGGTGGGGAAAAACATCATGTTGGCACGGTTTGAGCGGATGGGTCTGGTAGCAGTGAGGGGAATTATCTTTTCTGCTAGGTGGGGGGGGGGGCAGTGTGGGAGATGCATTTATGAGTGATGGCCATGGTTTTGAAAAGGATGCGTTCTTTAACTAGTAGCCAATGTGATCACTCCTAGCTTGAGAGAGGTGTTCCCTTTTAGGTATGCTGAGGGCGGCTCGGAGGGCGTTGTTTTGTGTAACTTGTAACCTATGGAGATTTCTGGAGGAGGTCCTCAGGAGTAAGGCATTACAATAGTCACGTTTTCCCCCAACTGTGGCTCTACCTATTGTTAAACGGTTAGTATTGGATAGGTAGGGTTTTGCAGCATTAATGATTTTGGTGGTGAATGCTGAGGCTGAGGAAATAGTACTCTCCTGGCATGTCATGGATAGGGTTGATTCAAAATAGACCCCAAGGGTTTTGACTGCTGGGACACCTTAATAGGTGTGTTGTCAATGAGGAAAGTCTGATATTGCGGGTCAAGTTTGTTAAGCAATTTTTTAGAGCCTACAAGGAGGATCTCTGTTTTGTCCCCGTTAAGACATAGTCCATTAACTGACATCCATGTCTGTATGGATGCATAAATGTTGTCCAGGGCGACAACATCTTGTGCATAGGAGCCTGTGAGGGGGAGTAGGACTTGGGTGTCATCAGCCTACTTTACGTAGGCTATGCCAAGTTCATCCAAGTCCTTGAAGAGGGGAAGGGTGAAAATATTGGTGAGCGCGGGGCTGTGCAAGAACCTTGCCGGACACCACAGAGTAAGGTGGTGGGTGCTGCAAATGCCTGATCTGAGAAGACCCTCATGAATCTCCCCTTGAGAAAGGAGGAGATCCAGGCTGTGGCTTTGGTGGAGAAGTAAGCAGCATTTGTAAGGTGTTTGCACAGGCTGTCATGGTCCACAAGATCAAAGGCAGCCAACAAATCCAGTAAGAGGAGAAGTGCTGGTTGGCCTTTGTCAACTAGGTTACAATGTTGGATCTTGAGATCCAATAGGGTGGACTCAGTGCTGTGGAACCTCTGAAGGAAAAGTGCTTTTTAACTGCAGTGGCTGTGCTGGAAGTGGAGCAGGTGGACATCTGTATTTTGGAGAAGTAGTTGTGGTGGTCGCTGATTTTCTTTTGCAGGAGTTCAATTTTTCTAATCATTGCTTTTTGAACATTGGTGCACAAGGACTTGTCTTTGATGACTGGTTGTGTGTTGGTGACCGGGGAGGCCAGTTCTTTAAATATTGAGAGCAACTCCTTGGATTCAGAGGTGGTGTTGGAAATCCTGTCATTGTAGGATGCTGATTTAGCTAGAATAATAGCTTTTTTGCATTGATTTGCAAGGCTTTTATAGATGTCTACAGTAGATGCCTGTGGTGTCTTTTGCCAGTTGCTTAAGGCAGATCATTTGTGGGAACAAAGTTCCTTGAGTTTGGCAGAGAACCAGGAATTGGAGTGTTTCTTAGTTTTTGCTTTCTTGCTCTCCAGCGGGGCAATGGCATCCATAGCTTTTGTGAGAGTGGTGTTGTAAATTTCCACTTGCACAGCGGGGTCTGAGGAGAGTGGGAGCTGGAAGACTGGGCTGTCTAGGTATGGGAGGATCCTGTCTTAGGTTAGGTTGCGAGCGCTTCTAGCCATAGCGGCGAGATGGATATTGGCGTATCTTTAGTTTTATTGGTGCTGGGAATGAGACGTGGATAAGGTGGTGATCAGTCCATGGGGACGGAACGTTAGAGCTGATGTCTACACCACAGTTATGATCTGAAAGCCAATCTAGAGTGTGTACTTTACCGTGGGTTGGATTGTTGATTTTTTGCTGGAAGCCTAGTTCAAGTAATCCCTTGGCTCGGGCTTTGGCATTTTTATCTTTTGGATTCTTGAGGCCCAGGTTGAAATCACCTAGAAGGATTGCTTTGGTGGGAGTTTTTAGGTTACCACCCACGAGGTGGTTTAGGTTGTCATGAAAGTCAGCTGGAGGGCCTGGTGGCCGGTAGGCTAAGTGAATATTGATGGTGATGTTGCTGAGATGGAGAGCTTGACTGAGATGGAGTCCACGTTCTCAAATGACAGCGATAAGGTTTGTTTGCCTGTTAGGTTTTCTTTGAGGATAAGGGCTACTCCCCCACCTTTGGAAGTAGGTCTGTCTTTGCGGAGAATGGTACACCCTGGAAGAAGAGCAAGAGAGATGAATGGTCCTGAGGCTTCATGGAGACAAGTTTCGGTGATGGCCAAAAACATCTAGGTTCAAGTTAGTAATGAGTTCCTGGATCTCAGTTGTGTGAGCTGGAAGTGATCTAGCATTGATGAGTGCACATTGTAGGGGACAAGGTACATCTTTGATGATGATAATGGACAGTGAGGACGGCTGAGTGGCTAAAGCTATTTTTGGGACACTGGGGATAGACTGGGGAGGTGGTCTGCTGGGGCGCAAGTAGTTAGAATTATTTTTGAGGGTGGTGTGCTTTAGGGTGGGTCGGGAGCAGTACCTGAGATGTGAATTTCTGGTGTGAGTAGACCTAGGGCATTTGCAGACATCAGGGGGTCTTGTGCGGTTTCTAAGCCTGTGAAGTCTACGAGTGAGTTTGTATTGCGTCTGATGGAACCAATTACCTTTGGGTTAGGGATATGTTGTGTATTGTGGAGAAGTGGCAAGAAGCGGGTAGGGGGATGTCTACAGACTTGGGTAGTCTTCTGTATAATGTTCCCAATCATTCATATTTAGAGACAAATGTAGACAGTCAAACTGCTATTCATGTAAGGGAATACACATTCAAAATATCAAAAGATTAAAAGATGTTAAAAGTAATTTACAGTTTTAAAAGTCATAGATTCTTAAAATTCTTTCAAAGTGTCTAATGAATATGTGATTTGTTCCAACATGTGAACAATCAATTTCATATTTAGCCTACCCCATGCTCTTTTGAATGCAGGCAACGTATTGAATACAGGCAACTTGTTTATCACCTGGCTTCATAAACATTCCATAACACCTAATTTTTTGTAGGGGTTTTCCTTATAAGTTTGTTATTTATATTCCTTCACAATATATTGTTTTAATGTTCGGTCCGATTTAATACAAATCAATGTGGACTGATGTGGAATTAGTGTTGAGACAATAGATCCAGAAATCATGCTCTAATATTGTCTCATAATTATGTACTAAATGTCCTAGGTATGCAATCTATAATGGGCAAAGCTTTGGCCATTCCGTGAAGGTATGCCTCACTGTTTCTTTATTCGCAGGGTTCTGAAAGATTCTGCAGAATTTACATTCTTCATTCAGTTTCAGCCGACCACCCAGTGATGTGTGTGGCCATGCATATGTGTATTTGGATTGACATGTCTGTGTGTCGGTGATGCGGGAGCATGATTGTTGTCAATTAATGAAAGCGCACTAATGTCCATGAGAAGCTGGTGTTGGAAAGCCATTTGTAAAGTGATGATGCAAATGGCAGAGAGGTGGACAATGCTCAGGGAACATAGGGCTGTGCATGGAGAGCTGGTGTGTTGGGTGTACATTTGCTCAATGCAACATTGTATTAATATTCATGTGTGGCAAGGAATGTCACATGTTGGTGATTTGACAGCTCTTTTGGGTGTATTCACAGTGTCAGTGATCAGAGGGTGCCAGGCCGAGGACTATTTGTGCAAAGGTTTCATGTGGTGCTGCATTTTGTTAGTGCCTTCAGACTACTAACATCCTGTGTGTGCTGTGTTACAGACTTGCGTACTATCTGCTTTGTGAATGTGAATATATTGTCAACGAATCTCCGATATGTTTTATTTTCACATATGTCTCTTGACTGCTTCACCTGTGGCTCATGGGAATGTATGTCTTGATTGCAGATAGTGGTGGTGTTGTCAGGGCACGGGTCCAATGGGGTGCATGCATTGTTGGATTGTGCCAACATGCCCAAGAAGTGGTGAGGCAGCTGGCCTGTAAGGGGTTTTGTGTTGACGTGGCTATCACTGTGTGAGTGACCCAACTGGAGAAGGCAGTTGCCTTGTGTCTTCTGCACGCAGTTTTTTTTTAAATTGTAATTTTGTTGCTAACTCTATTTCTGTTTTAAAGTAGCCTTCTGCTGAAATTTGTTTGTGTTTTTAGGCGTGTGTGTTTTATTTTTTCAGTGTCTGTGGGGGCATGTACTTGACTTACCTGCTTCGTGGAGGCATGAGTCTTTCTTTACGTGCTGCAGGATTGGTCAGGAGTAATTATTCACTTATCCCTGCATCTACCATACAAACCAGACGTTCCCTCTCCCTTTTCAAGAAAAATGAGTCTGCTTTAGTTTTTAAGTTCACCCCTAGTACTAGGAAAAACGTTGTCTTTTCCATCAAGCATTAGAAATAAAGTGACAACACTCGCCATTTAATCATACCGTTTATGGATACCAAGCCTAATTTGTAACATATGATATGAATCAGAGTCCTAACACCCTTTTCCAATATATCCCTTCTTGTAGGTTCCATAACAGAGGAGGACAACATAAGACTACCTTTCCTAGTACAACTCCCTGAACTACCGACACTTTTTGCCTTTCTACTAAGATCCAAAGTGTTTGCATCGCCTCATGCTTCATTACTCATATGAATACCCCACGTAATGATAATTAGTTACAACTTGGACATGGGCCTGATCCAACTCAACGAGTAGTCATAATTCTGTTTGGCTTCAGATGGTATGAAAACAAATACATTGGATTTATGGATTTTAACTTTCATATTTTTTCAAAGCATTGTACACCCTTTGTAGTCTTTCTGGAGTTTGGTCCAGTCATCTACATATAGCAGACTCATTACGAGGTTGGAGGTAGCCTTGCTGGTAAGAGCGGCAAGGCTACCTCCATACCGGCATGAAAGACCGGCACCCGTGAATGGGCAATTACCAGTGTATTCTGACCCCGCCGGATCGGTATTTGCCCTTGCACGGGTGCCGGTAGATCCCCATTCCCATTTCAGCCCCATAGGGCTCAATGAGAATGTGGATGCCTGTATCACCAGCATGCTGTGCTTACGGGTGCCACTGCATGGTCAAATGTGGTACCACACTGCTGGATTGGGATGCCCAGACTTGAGTAAGCACTCACAGTGAAAAGTGAGTACCGTCCATGTTTATAGGAGGTTGACTAGATGAATATGGATTCATAAATGCCAATGATATGATATGATATGGCATGTATAAAGCGCCTATATACGAGTGTTTCAAGGCACAACGAGGCAAGGGATGGGGAACAGAGGGAAGATGATCTTACTAGGCCAGGTGACATTGAGATTGTGCAAGTGCAGGGGAGGGGTAATGGAAAAGTGCAGGGGAAAGGGGTGGGCCGGCAGTACAAACATAAGATAACAGTGAAATAAATAAAGTCTATAAATAAAAGTGTGGCCAGATGGTGGCAAGTGCAAGGGTAAGTGCAGACATCAGGTGTCTAGTGCTGGTAGGGGGCTGTAGGGATACAGAAACAGCCCCTGAGTGCCAGGGTTGCCAGGGGAGCAGTGCAGGTGTGCAACTGGCGGCGAGGGGACCCGGGCCCGAGATCAAAGGGTAGCCAGGTAACCAGTGCAGTTTCAGTTTCAGCCAGGAGATCAGCAGAGGAGAGGAGGAGAGAAAGCAGAAACAAAGAGGAACGTCTTGAGGTTCTTCCAGAACCAGAGATACTTCTCCACAAGTTTCAGAGAGGCAGTTAGGCTGTTCCAGTGGGGGGCCCCAGCAGAAGAAAGAGATCTACCACCAACTCATTACTATGAGTAGTGACTGACTCTGAGGGAGATGGAGGCGGATGAGCGAAAAGCTTGAGAAGGAAGATATTTGGGAAGAGAGAGTTGACGGTATTGAGGCCCCAGTATCCAGAAGGGCGTGTGGACAATGCAGAGGGTTTTGAACGTAATCCTCGCAGGGCAGAGATCTAAGTCCTGGAGAGATATGATCCCTGTGCTTAAGGCCAAGGACAAGTCTTGCAGTCCTGTTTTGGATGATTTGCAGAGGGTGGAGAGTAGAGGCAGGAAGATTTAGAAAGATGTTGTTGCAGTAGGTCATCTAGAGAGAACCAGACCTTTGGAGACAGTGGCTTCTGGGGGAAGGAGAGGAACTGAAGAATACCTCTGAGGAGGTGCAGCTGGTAGTGTGACTTCTTAGAGACCTCAGAGATGTGAGGAGAGAAGGAAAGTGTGGAGTCGAAGATGGCCCCAAGTTTGTTAGCCTCGCAGGTGGGAGCAGTAAGAGGGCCAAGACAGGCAGGCCAGAGAGCGACAGGGAAGGAGGGAGTAGGTGTGCTGATGAGGAGAATCTCAGTCTTACTGGCATTAAGGCAGGGATCATTTGCGCACACCACTCCTGGATAGCAGACAGACAGTGAGAGATGAGAGAGAGAGAAGAGATGGGAGAAGGGAGCCTGAAAATGAGTTGGGTGTCATCCACATAGCACTTAATGTTGGGGCAGAGAGTGGCAATGCGGTGGGCAAGAAGTGCCAGGTATTGGTTGACCAACCAGGGAGATAGTTTAGACCCCTGGGGAACACCACAGGAAGAGATAGAGGAGAGGAAGAACCCAAGTTGGACCTGTGAGGGTCGATCGGATAGGAAAGAAGCCAGCCAAGCCAGGGTCTGATCGGTGATACCCAGGTTATCACAGAGACGGTTGAGCAGGATGGCACAGTTGACCATGTCAAAGGCAGAAGAGAGAGCAAGTAAGATGAGGACGCAGGGGATGTTGGAATCAAGGTTGGAGAGCAGGTCTTCATGGATGTTCAGGAGAGCAGTGTCCGTGCTTCTGGCAGCTCTGAAGCCAGACTGATGGTTGTGGAGAGAGCTAACCAATTTAGTGTGAAGATTAAGCTGGGAGATGGCCAGCTTTTCCAGAAGTTTGCCCAGGAAAGGAGTGATGGAGATAATGGGCAATAGGTAGCCGGGCAGGAAGGGTTGGCAGAGAGTTTCTTAAGAAGAGGGTGCACAAGGGAGTGCTTTAGGGGGGAGGGAAGACTCCAGTGGCAAAGGAGTAGTTGCAGAAGTCAGCCAGAGCAGGAGGCAGGGTGTAAATATGATCCTTGATGGTTTTGGAAGAACAGGAGTTGACCTGTTTTGACAAGACTTTCATAGATCAGACTTGTCTAGAAACTCGGTCTAGGGAGAACAGGGGAAAGGCAGGGAAGGAGGGGGAGAGGTGGCCGAAGAAGGGCCAGGGGAAGAGCAGGGAGTAGAGGGTGTACGGGGAGAAGAAAGGAGGACAGGATGTCCTGAGTTTTAGAGATGAAATGAGAAGCCAGGGCTGTGCAGAGGGCCTGGGAGGGGACTGGAGATGTACTGGTATTCAATATTCTAAAAAGGAAGCACACCTTAGCTTTAGCTTATTTTTAGCTGTAACAAATAATTGTACAATGCTAAAAAAATGCAGGGGTTCAAAGAGAGGACAACATTATCTCGGTTGTACCTGTCTGTATGATCCTCGCATATTTATTACCATAGTCTCATTCCGAAACATAATTATCATTTCTCACACATCCCACATACAATTCTTTGCAAAGTGCACAAAAAAAACATATTGGTAGATTATGTGATGTCTGCTATTTTGCAGGTGTTTAAATTGTCCACAGGTACTGCATATAAAATAACATTTTCCCTCTTGAGAGAACATTTACTTGGCTTGAATTACAGAACACAATGTTGCATGGATTATGATAATATTGCAATCAAATTCAGTGTGCTGTTTGCTGAACAAATGCAGATATCTCAATGCAAGCTCATCTTAATTCCTGATCTGCTAAAAAATAAAGATTTTGACGCCCTAAAATTTAGAACTATAGTAAAATAATGTTCCTAAACTAAATCGACAAAAGCTCAACTCCTTGTAAATATGTATCCCTTGCTCCATGACATTTTGCATTATTTTTAAAAACAAGATAATATCACACCAGTAAAATCACAATGTCTTTATTAATGTGACATGATTAACAGCCCAACTGCACTTAGCAAAATCTGTACTATTGGCTTGTTGTCATGTTTTGCTCATTGTGTACTAATAGGATACGCACAAATATTAGGGGAGACAAAGGTTAGCCCAATCCAAGAAATCATGAAATTACAAATGAAACTTCTTGTTCCTCCAGATCTCAGTCTTGCATTAATTAATTAATTTATTTATTACTAAGCGTTTGGCTTTTTGCAAACCTTTCCTTTCAATAAAGGATCACCATTCCAATACGTATCATTCAACATTCTAACAAGAACAAAACAAGTAAAATGCAGAGTAAAACGCATATTTATAAGTGATTTCCAGAATCGGATAACCTAACATTTCGTAATGTGTAAAATATCGAAGATTTGAAAAACTGCATTAAAGAATCTAATTGTAGTTAAAGTCACTGATGTATTTTTGCCGCTACAAAGAACTCTCCACCATTCTTCAGCACTCATTTCTTTATAATGCACCAAAATGTAGCGTCCTTGGTAGAGTCAGCCCTCTGCTAAATAGCAGCAGATGCTATGGTGGATGGCGGATTTACCGCCCCATTCCAAGGTGAGTGGGGCGGTAAATCCCCATTTCCTATTTTCCCTTCCCCATTCCCACTTTTGCCCCATAGGGCATAATGGGAGTGGGGAAGGCGCTAATTACGCCACCGTAAATTACGGTGGCGTAATTAGCATCAGGGTAGGTTAGCACCATGGATTTTAACGGCTGCTAAGAGCAGCCGTTAAAATCAGAATAGGCGTTAAGGGTTAACGACGGCGTTAACCCTTAACGCCTGGGTCGTAATGAGGCCCAAAATCTATAAAAGGTAAATAGATTATTGAAACCTCTGATAAAACTCTTCTCCTAAAAATATTTCAAATAAAACCATTTAGTGTTGTACCTAAACCTCTCACAAACCCTATTTGATAAATATCTAATGTACAACTCTCCTTAATCAAGTCAGCTAGTTGCTTTAAAATTAACGAAATTAGTAGGCCCCAAAAAAAACAAATTACAGGAAGCAGGAATACATTTAGTTTTATAAACCTGTTCAGAGAGCGCATACGGGAATTCTGACCAAATCGCAAGGCATTTCTTCAAGATGGCTTTGAAAAAAGACATCAGGCCCTGGAGCTCACGAATTACTGGATTTCTTAATGATCACTGCTATATCTTCCTCATCATATACAAGATCCCATTTCAAAGAGCGAGTAAAAGAGACTAAATCCACATTATGTAAGCTCTTCGCCAATGTGCTCTCAAAATACTGAACCCACGCTGTGTCAGATACATGGTTCAACTGAAGACCTTATTGGGGGGATCCAAACCTTTTAAAAAGCTTCCAGACATCCGCAGACCGTCTAGTGCTTGAGGCAGCTAGCATTTTTTCAATGCCTCGCTGCAGCAGTAGTGCCCGATGAGAGCGCAACCAGTTTTTATAACTTCATTTCAGTTGTTTTATTTGTACTATCAACTCTGTCTAGGTTACAAAAATTACTGCCATCTGATCGCAACTGCCTTTTTTTCTGTTCAACTTCATAATGAAAAATGTGTTTGTTCTTGTAACAAGACCTGATATTATTTCCCCTTATTGTATAAAATCTAGTTAAAATCAGCAGATAATCCACACCAGCATTTAAACTCTTGGGCTAGGCTTTCACAAGCGCCTCATTAAATCAAGGATTACATTTCTGTTTTGTACAGAAAGTGATTTCTTCCGTGAGGTACTTCCAACTTCAATATATTACAGGCACTTTCCTCGGCTTTTGGCAGTGACCATAAAATGTTAAGAATGAAATGGTCATTACAAAATGTCGAAATGATCTCCAAAGCGGAGGAGCATCAAAAAATATTCCCTGAAACAAACATTTAATCTAGGGTAGCTGTTTGTGACCCTCTCCTCCAGGTGCCTTCGCAGGTATGTCCCCCATGAAATGACCATTTAACAAGTGTAACCCTCGGGATTCCATGAGCGACAACCATAAGGAGCCTCGCTTGAAAGGTGAAGAACTGCCAGTGCTCTGTACTAATAATTCCTTATTTTTACCAAAACAAACAATATTGAGGTCTCCACAAACTAACACCCTGTTCACAATGGGGTCAATATATCATTCATCCATCATCCAACAGCTCCACAAACTTAGATTAAAAAAACTTGGTGGGCAATGCAGCCGGATTCAAATGTAAATTGATGAAGGAAAACTTTGCTATCCCTGTAAAGTTGAGGGTCCCACGTTAACTTGACTGCCTGAATATAACAATTCTGAGTTTTAGATCTAGTTATTTCCCATTGTTATGGAGAATTCTCAAGAATGTGCTAATTTCCATTACCTTTTGAGACCCCCAGCAACTTTGCTGGATTTCTAGGATTTGATTTTCTACCTGGGAAGAGTGTGAGCCTTTTTTCCCCACTCTTCCATGTCTTTTGATGTCTGTTTTACTTTTGTGTTCTTTGGTTATGGAGTTTTAAGACAACTCCAAAGACATCATCTTTTTCTGTGTGTCACACAGCACCGTCAGTGCAGTGGAACAAGGATGTCTTTTCAGACTTCCCAAGGTACCTTCTCTGGGACTGACTACTGTCTCCCAGAGCATGTACCGTTAAATTGACTTTACTAGTCTCTTTAAATTTACGGACCCGGCACACACTATCTTCCTATAGAGTGCTTGAGGGGTTGCCTAGTAAAAACAGACTATGGTCACTTTTGTCACCATTTCTTTTAGGAAAGGTCCTTCTTGTGTTTGTCTCTGCGTGCCAAACGAGGTTTTGTCGCTTTGTGCGTTGGCCTTTGGCGGGCTTCAGTGCTGAAGACCTCCTCTGGCGCCTGAGTGTCTGGGATGGACAGGATGTGAGGGAAGTGCCCAAAACTTCATGTGCTTAGTCTCCTAGGAGACCTGAATGCACTCTGGCGTGATTGGCCAGCTGGCTGTCCGGCAAGGACAGCCAACCTGCTGGGTGAGTGACAGCCAGGCTGGAATGAATGGGTGAAAACTGTTTAAAAGCAGAGTGAAGATGCTGGTGATACCCTACAGACATCAGCAGCGGGGCAAACAGCATGCACGTGGGCAAGACCATAAAGTGCCATGCACTATACACAACACATAATCATCATAGTCTCACCATATTACTAACTAATGACAATGTCATAACATAGGAACCAAATTCCTTATCTTACAAGTGAGTATCGGGACAGGGAGTGCATAAACAGCAATACATTTTAATTCATACAACCTGTATCCTAAGTAATATCATAAACTCTACATAGATATCTCCAATTTCAGCAACTCCTTGAACAGCGCTCACTCCTTGGCATCAGACAGTCTGGTTTCCATCCAGTAGTGAAACAGCTCTCCTTGATCTAAAAATGCAACTTCACAGTATCAATGACACCGGCAACCTCGCCATCCTTCTCTTTTTGTACTTTTCTGCTGCTTTTGATCTGGTTTAACGTGACCTTCTCTGCCAAAATCTCTCCTTGATCTTCCACTTCTTTCCTGAGGCAGTCTGCAGTATCAAATATTTTCTTTGTGATTGTACCTCCAGAGTCTTCAACGACAACCAGGCAGCCAATCCCATCCCTGTCCCCCTTGGTGGCTCCTGCCTTTCCCCACACTCTACAACACCAATGCCAAACCTCTCTTTGACATACCTGATGCTCTGGGTATTACCTACACCAACTTTGCTGACAACACACAGATTTGCATCCCTATTTCTGGCAACCACGCTAGTGACTCTGACACCATTAACAACATGCATTCTACTATCCAGACCTGGATGGCTACCCACAAACTTTGTTTCAATGATGAGAAGACACAGCTACTCGTTGTGGGTGCCCCTCTTGCCTTAAATACCTTGACCCCTTCTTCTCTTCCTTCATAATTAATTGCACTTCTATTCAGGTCTTTAAACATGCCAAAACCCTGGGGGTTTACCTTGACGCTGAATTATCCATGACCAGGCATGTGAATGCCCTTGCATCTTCGCCAGCCCACACTACAAACTTCATCTCTCTAAGAAGACAGTTCCTGAGACCAAAGAACTGTCTCATGCTGTCAAGAGCCATCCTCCTGAGCAAACTTGACTTTGCTCAGGAGGACTTGGAAAGCAGAGTCGACCACTCGAACAAAAGAACCGAAGATGAGCTGAAGGAAGAAGACTGCTGCAACTCCTGGACTACCGTTGAAGCCCTGCTGCAGGTCCGAATTGCCTGAAACTCCATCGACAGAGAAGCCCTTCAAGGTTAAGTTCTTCCCTTGAGTTTGGTGGGAACAACCAACTCACAAGACACCTGGACTCCGTCCCCATCCTGGTCGAATTCTCTTCAGAGTGCTGTTGAAAACCGCATAGCCAGGCTGAAGGAAACCAGCTTGTGGACTTTAAGGCATTCACACCTTAAACCGACGTTTTGCCAAGCTTGTGGCCTCATCCCTGGGAAGTGCAGGAACCTCCTGACGTCCTCCTTCTGGTCCCCACGACTGAAGCCCAGGAACAGCGAGATCTGCTCGAACTGCCAGGAACAACTGCCTCCACTACAGCTCTTTGTCACTTTAAAGGTACTGTGCAAACACGGTCCGGAAATCTTTTCGGCCACTGCGAAAGATTGTGAAACTTTCCCGACTTTGAAGGCTAAACATTCATCTAACTTTTTGCCTAGCCAAATTCTTCTAAACTCCATGGCAAAGACTCAACCATTTACTACTGTAGGTGCCTTTCCCCGGCTTACTACGTGTGAGAGAAAATAAAATAGCCGACACAACCCCTTGTCGGGGAAAGAGGCACTGAGACCCGGCTGCAAGAGTTCAAAGGATGGTTTATTTTTCCAGCTAGGAAATAACCCAAAAAACTCCCTTTCGAACATTACATCAACCTTGTATATATGTCAATTCAAGTAACTCTAACAAAAAATGCTAAATGGACCTGATTGGCCAGGCGGTGTGGTGCTGTAAGTGTGGGTGGCATCTCTTCCTTCTGGTTGGGAGAGATGATGGACGTCAAATATCTTGTGCTCCACGCAGGTCAGGGTCCGGTCACTGCGGTCACTACCTAATGATAATATGTTGTACATTAAATAACAAATTATCTAAAACATTTTATGCTACTTTTCACATTTCTGCATAAGTCACACACAATGATTATTGTCAGTAGAATTGGGTCATTTGTGGCTTGTAATTGAAGACCTTGACCCTTATTGTGCATGTAAAAAAATCAGGCTGTGTTTCGCATCTCTCCTAGGTTTCAAACCCATTAGTACAAGTAAAAACATATATATATAGTAGTAAAAATGCTTAAGGTTAGTAGTGGGTGTGTTGGGTGGGTTTCGCAGCACAGGCAAGGGTCTGGCACTTGAAAGAAATACCTTACTGGGAGCGTAGGGTCAGAAGGGCAATACATTGTTCTAAAATGGGGATGGGTGGCTGGCACGTTTATGGGGATGAATCGAGCAGAAAGTGCTTAGCTCATTCTGGTTCACATGCTGGTTCTCAGTCGAGCAGTGATCTCAGAGGAAGAAAACTGTATCATATTGGTTTTTGCAACTTTCTCCGGCTTCTGCATGAGAATGGAAGCGCAGAGCTTTGCTTCGCAGGGGGAGTGCAAGGGTGGGGGCCAGAGAGCTGCCTGCGCGCCTTGTGTGTGTGTCTCTGTCCTTGGCTGCTGCGGTGGAAGAGGAGCTGAGCATTGCTGTACTATTGCAGTGAGGCCTGTTTACCCAAGATGGAGTTGAAAGGGGGCACAAAAGATGGATGCCCCGTGTCCTGCTCAGTAGTCCCAACTATGCAGCAGTCAACCGTGGTTAACTTTACATAAGGGCAAAGGGCAATCCCACTACCGGAGGCACATGGTCCAAGCTCTGTACTGAGGAGCGTATGACGCGAGGGGGCCTGAGAACCCCTCGCTCCGATACATTCCCCCCTTTCGTTACATCTAAAGTAACAAACTACTTATCTCGTTCTTTCCGTTCTCCCTTTGGTAGCGCTCAGCTTCAGCTACAGCCTCATCCCAAGCAGGTGTGCCCTTTATTGGCATCCATGCTTTACACTCTTCTTGTGTATTCCTCTGGGGTGACCATTAAGCATATTCCACCATCCCCATCTAAATCTATCCAAACCTCATTATACCACAGCAAGTTCTTTGGTTCTTTAATCGTAGTGTAATGTAGATTATCGACCACATCCCCATACTGCCCATAGATGGCAGTCATCCTATAGTGCAGTGTGGTGTATTCTCCAGTTTGTACTTGGGCATCTATCATGGTAGCCACCGTTGTCTGTCGGCCCACTGTTACCATCATCATCGCTGAATTAGGCATATTATTTTCACAGCATCTTAGTCCCAGTTGGCACACACAGAATATTAGGAGAAGAAAGACAATAATGGGAATGAGTATCTTCGCTGCTATGTTCACCCATGATCTTATCCAGCTGAAAAGATTGTCGAACCACGTGTCGTTATCTGCTCCACCTTCTGCTCTCATTCTTTCTCCTAAATTATGCACTGCTGTTATCACATGTGACAGTGTCCCGTTATCAGCATCTGAAGTTGGTACGAAGTGCAACACGCCCCCCCAATTTTTTTGCAAACACCACCGTCCATCGCCGTGATAAGATCTAAGACATATCTGTTTTGCATCGTCATCAGGCGCAGTGCACGGAGCTCTATTTTTATGATGTTGAATCCTTCTTCAGTGTCGTTAGCCAGCTGGATGAGCTCCCAGCGTGTTATCTGCAGCCATTTCGCGTTTGTCCTTGCTTGAATGACTGGTGCTAGAAATGATGCAAAAGATGTCTTTGCAGATGAGAAAAGCCTGCGGGATTTCAGCAAGGAGTTCTGACAATTTGAACAAAATATAATTGGATCTTTTGCTGCGTGACAACTTGGTTCTTAATGTTTCTTCTGACAATAGTTCGTATGCTGGGGGCTCAGTGATTGTCTCATCGGGAGCTGTCGATGGTTCAGCCGATTGCCCTGCTGCTGATGTGTCAGCCGATTGGCCTGCTGCCGATGTGTCAGCCGATTGGCCTGCTGTTGAACTGTCAGCCGAAGGCCTTGCTGTAAACTGAACGTGGCTCTCTGGTATCACCATTAATGCTGAGTGAAGTGTGGCTAGGGCACAAGTGCCCCTCCAGGATGCTGGGAGATGCAGGTAGGCTTGTTTGCCACAGATCCAATATATGTCCATTAATGCCTTTTTTCATATCTGGCATTATTAAAGTCTTATTGCACTGCTGCACGGTTCCCATATTCACCTTCCCTTCTCCATGGAAGCAAAGTTTGTGCGGTATTTCTTTTTGAATCTTTATGGGCCTCTCCAGGGGTGTGACCCATGTTAGCTTTTTGATATGCTGTGACCAGATGGGGATGCACATTTCTTTTGCCCACTCGTATGTTTCATCTGGCAGCCCTCAAAGCCCCTCAGCTTTGCATTTAATCGTTTCATCATGCCACTTGTCGTCTGCATACCTTGTCCCTTTTATGATGAAAAATGGCTCTTGGAGGCAGATTACTCCTTGTCGTCTGCTGGTGCAAGTTTGTTCGTTTTCCAATTTTTCCATAGTGACTGTGTGTGCTTGAAATATCTTTTTTATTCTACACAGCATCAGATGAATCAAACATTGGGCCTCAAAACAAGGGTACTTCCTGTGGGATTAACAATTTTGGGGTTCCAGTTGCATGAGGAATAAGTGAGCACACGTAGCAACTTTCATTACTTGCTTGTTTTTCTGCGGCGCTCATGTCTGAATACCATTTATTTGATTGGTCAGGGTGTCAGGGGTCCTCTATTTCATCTAACCCCAGGTTATTATAAATATCGTATCTGTTTTTTCCCACCCCCCTTTTTCTCCTCCTTTTGTTTTTTAATTGGGCACCAACTCATGGATATTGCAGAGGGAATATTCTGGACCATGCATCGTCTATGTTGTTCATGGTGACATGTGTGTATTCAGTAGTGGTTTCTGGTGCCGTGTGTGTGTGCATGCTTGTATTTCCGGAGTTAGTCAACCAATAGTAATCGTCATTTACATTCCATCCAAGCTCTATTTCCTTGGCCATAGTATTACTCAACAATGGAATAGCAGTTTTGTTTACATGCGATTGTTCATAGGGTGACGTTGGGCCTCATTAGGACCCAGGCGGTAAGGGGTTTACGGCGGCGTAAACAGCGCCGACCCTTACCGCCTGATTCCGAGGTCCCTTAGCGCCATGGAGGATTTAACACCTGCTTTTAGCAGGTGTTAAAATCCATGGCGCTAAGGGACCTTGTTGTTCATTACGCCACCGTAATTTACGGTGGCGTAATTAACGCCTTCCCCACTCCCATTATGCCCTATGGGGCAAAAATGGGAATGGGCAAGGGTAAATGGGGATTGGGGACTTACCGCCCCGCCAACCTCGGAATGGGGCGGTAAGTCCGCCAACTACCATGGCGTAAACATAGTTTACGCCATGGTGGTAAAGGTACGACCCAGGTGGTAACTTACCGCCTGGGTCGTAATGAGGCCCGTTGTCTTTATACTATTAGATTCAATGTTATAAGTGTCCTTCAAAATAGTTGTTGCTCCAGTCCATATTAGTTTAGACCCTGGTTTTGTCATTTTAGCCCCGTTCCCCCCTCTGTTCATTTCATTTGCCACAAATTAAACAACGTTATACCAAATAAAATAAAACATCATTATTGCAAATAGTATGGCAGCATATTTTATAACACATTCCACATTACTTAATCTACTGGCCCTAGTGGCATCCCTATTTCTATCTAACATCTCAGCCTGCTCAGCCGTTTCATCGCATTGGCTCATGTTGAACCTATGTGGGCGAGACAAATTTGTTAAGTCATCATGAAAAGAAACATATTTGTAATTGTTCATTCTTTTTCATCTCTTTGCTCAATTAGGCATTTAAGAATTTTCTTTTCATTTATCATAAAAATAATGAAGAAAAATAGAAAAAAACAACACGATTTATATGAGAAGAAAAGAAAGAAAAAAGAGAGAGAGAGAGAGAGAGAGAGAGAGACAAAATATGTAAAAACATTTCGCTTTTCCACTATACTTTCCCTGTTTTAGTTGCAGTTTTCATCATGTCAGACTGTGCTAGTGATGGCATCCACATAGTCGGTTTCATTTTGGGGAAGTGCGACGCTCTGCGCCCTTCTCACATCTGAGAGGTGCACCCAGTATTTCAACCCCTTCACTTTAACTGCAGTTGGGTTGCTGTACACCACTGTGTATGGACCATGAAATCTTGGTGAATTCCACCTTCTTACAAAATTTCTAACATGGACGTATTCCCCTGGCATTAATGGCCCATCTGGGCTATCTGCTGCCGGCATGGAGGTGTCTGTTGCTACATCTTCAGTAAATGGTGGAACAATTTGTTTTGCTATGCTGTGTACTGCGTGCGTTAGCTGTGCTAGGTATTCCTTAAACTCTTCTCCCAGCACTGTGGCAGCCCTGTGCGCATCAGACGCCCTCCTAACAGGAGAGAGCGGCGTGTGCATTGTTCTCCCCGTCACGATTTCGTGCGGGCTTAAATGGTGATCCTTGCATGGTTGATTTCTGAGTGAGTGCTAGGGGCAGACAATATACCCAATTTTTTTTAACGTGCTGCATAATTTCGATAAATTGCTTTTGAGCAGCCGTTGATGCTCTCCACAACTCCATTCGCCATTGGATGATAAATCGAACATAGTTTATGTTTCACCCCCAGAAGGGAGGTTACTTCCTTGAAGAGGTCATTCACAAAGTGCGTGCCGTTGTCTGAACGGATCACGTCACAGATTCCCTTACTCGAGAATACTTCTCGCACAAAGAACTTGGTAGCAAATTTTGCATCAGGATGGGGACAGGGGCCCGCTTCCACCCACCGTGAAAAAGGGCATACTACCACAATCAAGTATCTTGCTCCATTACATCTTTCTCTCATATCGGCATAGTCGATATGTAATTCTCAAAATGGACCTGTAGGGCGTGGCAATGTGCCATGCAGAGTTCATAATGTCATTCCTGAGTTGTAAGTTTGGCATGTAGTACATTCAGTCACAAATTTAGACAAGTATTCTTGCAGATTAGGAACAAACCAATCCTCTTGAATATCTGAGGCAATGTGTTGTTTTGCAACGTGAGCTGGGAAATGCAGTTGTTGGAATGCTACTTCTAATAATTCTTCAGGCATCACTACCTTGCCTGTCGTTTCCTGTCTCCAAATGAGATCTGTGGCTGATTGTTTACATCCTTGTTTGCCCCACAACTCCTGCTCTTCCGGTGGGGCCCTTCTCTGGAGTTCTATCAATTGTGCTATGGGCGTGTTACTGTAGGCTTCTGCTGGTTGTTCTGCTGTGGTTGTTTTTACAATGTACTCTGATGTTGGTGTCTTATTGAAGTACAAGGCCTCCTTCGCTGCTGCGTCGGCTGCCGCGTTCCCCAATGAGGCGGCGTCTGTGTTATTGGTATGGGCTTGGCATTTAACCACCGCTACTACCGATGGCTCTACTAAAGCTTCTATTAGTTCATTTAGCAACGTGGCATGTTGTACAGGGGACCCGTCTGCTCTTCTGAACCCTCTCCTTCGCCAGCGTGATAGCCCTGAGTGAACTGTGGTGGTGACATAAACTGAGTCTGAATATATTGTTACGGCACAATCTTTGGCTGTGTGTAACGCACTGATTAGTGCGGTCAGTTCGGCTGCTTGTGCAGAGTAGTGTGAGGGGAGGCACTTTTGAACAATCACTTTGTATGTGTCTTCTTCCATGCTTACTACTGCCATCCCCACATGTTTCTTTCCTGTCTCTGAGTTTATGGATGCTGACCCGTCTATGAAATACATTTCTCCTTCTTTAAGGGCATTTTCTCTTGCTTTGGGAATGTCATTGCCCTCTCCCTCATACGTGCTACAATCGTGTTCCTGTAAATCCTCAGTTGTGCATGGCTCTGTAATGAATGCGGCTGGGTTCACTGTCTTGCATCTGACCACATGTACATTTGGACTTGATATTATTATTTCATAAGCAGAGGCTCTCTGTGTTGTGAGAGTAGATTTTGATCTTTCCAAGATAGCAAATAATGAGTGTTCCGCATATAGCGTCACTGAACATCCCATTACGATCGTGGCACTTTTCTCAATGACGAAGGCCACTGCAGCGTGGGCCTGTTCGCAAGCGAAATGTCCCTGCATTACTGGGTCTAATATTCCACTGTAGCACGCTAATGGTTTGTGGCCTAGAGATGTCTTTTGTGTCAATACTGCTGTCATTAATGTTCCATTGCTGTGTGAAAACAGGAAAAATTCCCTTTCATAATCTGGATTTGCAAGGACTGGGGCGTAGTGCGTTTTGCTGTTGTGGCTGCTGCTGTTGCTGCTGTTGTGGGTCTGGCTGTCTTTGTTGCATTTGGGGGTCATAGCAGTACTGATCTTGTAGTCCCCCCCTCCTCATTGGAGCTCCACCTAGGTGTGGGCAGCCCCACCCCTGTTCATTGTTCATGGGCTGCTGCTGCTGCCCTTGAAAATACCCTGATGGTCGCATTCTACAATCTCGTGAATAATGTCCCCATCTTCCACAATTCCAACACGATCCCTGTTGTTCTCCTCTTGGTCCTTGCCCACCATACCCTCTGTTTCCCATTCCTCCGTATCCTCCCCTCTGCCCGCGGTACCCACCTCTTCCTTGGGCCTGTCTGTTCTGCCACTGTGATCCTTGGCATGGCTGCTCCTCTTCGTTCCACTGTCCTTGGTCCTCTCCAACCCACTGCGCTGCTATCCCAATGGGTCTTCCTCCCGCGTTTTCCTCTCCTTCGTTTCCTCTGTCTGCTGTTATACTGGCAGTAATGGTGGCGACCTTCACTAATTCTGTCTGTACTAATTTTGCTTCATCGGCCAGCCTCTTTTGCGTGAGCTCCTTTTCCTTCTCTTTGATCCTCCTCCAGTGGTGTACAATTATGCTCTGAATTTCAGGCCACCCTTTGCTTCGATCCCAGCTATTTTGTCCAAGGCCTTCTGCACTTCTTTCGGCAACCCCTTTTTAATGATAAAATAGAATAAAGCTGTTGATTGATTTCATGCCGTTCCAGTTTCGCTTCTCCATAAGTCTTGCACTCACAAAATGAATTGCGCAGGATCCTCGTTCTCTTCCATCGTGCACTGCATCACTGCATGTAAATCTGGAACGTCTGGAAATGCACGCCGCAATGCATCCCACACTTGTGCTTGAACATTGTTGAATGGTGATCCATCGTGTCGATCACAGCTCATTGTTACTCCCGGGAACCCTGCTCTTTCCCAGATTGTGCCTGCTTGGTCCCTGATTGCTAATACTAATAAGCTTTTCACATCACCTATAGCTAACGGCACGCCTGCCGTGTTCTTCTCAACCACATGTATCCACTTACCTGCCCCTCCCATCAGCGGTGGGAGGAGTTTTAACAAGTTGGTTTTATCCATTTGGGCCCACGGAATATAGTTTGGCCAACCTGCTCCATTATGTATCAGTGGCATTTGTAGTTTCTGTTTCTTTCCCGTTTTGCTTGTTCTCCCTTTTTTCGTTTTACTTAGCAGTATGTTCCCTGTCCTCCCTGTTCATTGTCTTAATCTACCTTGCCATAATGGCGGTGATAGTGTGTCTGGGTAACGGCAGTTTGGCAGTGGGGAACCCTCTGCGGCAGCTGCCTCTTCGTATTCATCTAAATCATCCCATATTTCTTCTATTTCTGACTCTAGCTCGTTATTATCCTCCCAGTTTTCCTTGGGTTCACTTCCTTGTCTTTCACCCTTATCTCCACTTTGTTGACTCTCCGGTGTATCTGGGCGTATAATTCTCACTGGTTTGTTATTCAATTGGAACAGGAACTGTCCTGACTGCCACTCTTGTTTTTGTCTCTGCTGCAATGACGTCCCTTGTGATGTTATAGATTGTCCTGATACCGAGGCTGCTGGGGTTGCATTGCTTGCTGCCCCTATCGGGGGGGTGAGATCTGCCAGTGAGAGCGGGGGTACCTCCCCTCCCCCTGGCAGTATTTGCCCTTTGTCACATAAAGCTCTTAACCGTGTTATTTCAATTTGCGCGTGTGCTAACTGGCGGTTCAAATCACCTATTAAACGTGCTATGTCCTCAGGAGGCGCACTCGTGGGGCCGTACAGGCCTCCTTTGTCATATGGTGGAGGTTCGGGGGCTGTTGCCCCACCCTGAGCAGTGGAGGTGGGTGGTATATACAGGGGTTCACTAAACCCTACCGCTGGCCTAGTCATTAAGGTATAGATTTTTGTTACTTCGTTTTCGGTTGTAGTTGTTGAGCATTCCCCTTTTGGTGTTGCGCCTACTTTTTCTGTTTTTTTCTGCTTTTCTATCATTCGGCTTGTACCTACCTCTGCCGTGGGGGCAACTTCCTCGAACATTCGCCATAAATCTAACACTTCTCTCCGGTTCTGTTACTGTTTCCCTTTGTATCGTGCTAGCAAATGTGTTGATACTAGGTCCAATACTCTTTTGTCAAATGACCCTCCGTCTGGCCAAATTGGTGTAACCCTGTCTCCTTTTATGTCAGTGATCCACTGATTGTGATACTTATGTATCCTGTCGCTATATAGTGCAAGGTGCTGGAAAATATGTGCCAGTGGTGTTACTCCCCCATGGCAATGTTTCTTTTCCTTTCTTGTGTATTCTGGTACCCTTGAATCTCTTCCCACCTCTCACTTGGAATATTACAATATATGGAAATAATACGTTCTTTATCAATGCTCACAATTACCATATGTCGCATTAGCTTTCTGAGAGGTGTTACCTGGTCACCTCTCACAATTTATTTCTTTGCTTTATCTTATATCAATCACAAATTACTTGTACTGAAATACTTTAGCGTGTTCAACAAGGCATATACACAAAAGCAGACCGACAAACATATAATCATGCAACACACACATGCACTGCCTGCGCGCGTTTGCTCTTTCCCTATTCCCGTTACTGTCCCTAATTTTTTCTTCTTCCCTATTCTACCTACTATTTCGCAATCACTCCCCACCTCTTTCACCTTTATTATGTCTCAAGATTTCTTACCTCCACGGAAAAACAATATTCTAAAACTACTTTGAGTTTACTCGAGATCCTTACTAGTTTTCTCTTTATCGCTATTCTGCACTTGGTCGGGACAAATTCTATGCGGCGCCACCTTCTACTCCGTACGGGCTAGGATACCACTTCTCTTCTTCTCACTTCTTACAACACCTAATGGCCATATAAAGGATAGATCAGAAAAGCATCACCATCACTCACGCAGACCCTATTCTTAACTACCTTCCCTTTGTTGCTAATTCCCTTCTTCCCGTATTTCCCCTTACCTTCCTTTGGGGTCTTTGCAAATGGGGCTCCACGTGTTCAGTCAGGTAATCCGAGGCTCGCCGCTCACGGCCAGACCTCGCTCAGGTCCGTCCCCCAACCAAGCCGTGGCCTGCCTTGGCAAGCAGCTTTTTCGATCGGGTATTCGTCAACCGGGAACCCTTGACCCTTTCTTCTTGGTGTGCACAGTCTGGTCAACTGCAGAGGCGATGGTTTTGCTGGGGGCGCACTGGATCTCGCTGTCGGGCACCTCTCTAAATCACGTTGTGGGGGTCACCAAAAATGTAGGTGCCTTTCCCCGGCTTACTACGTGTGAGAGAAAATAAAATAGCCGACACAACCCCTTGTCGGGGAAAGAGGCACTGAGACCCGGCTGCAAGAGTTCAAAGGATGGTTTACTTCTCCAGCTAGGAAATAGCCCAAAAAACTCCTGCTCAACATTACATCAACCTTGTATTTATGCCAATTGAAGTAACTCTAACAAAAAATGCTAAATGGACCCGATTGGCCAGGCGGTGTGGTGATGTAGGTGTGGGTGGCATTTCTTCCTTCTGGTTGGCTGAGTGGCTGACGAGATGACAGACATCAAATATCTTGTGCTCCACGTAGGTCAGGGTCCGGTCACTGTGGTCACTACCTAAGCTAATATGTTACACATTAAATTACACATTACATAACAAATTATCTAAAACATTTTATGCTACTTTTCATATTTCTACATAGGTCACACACAATGATTATTGTCAGTACAATTGGGTCATTTGTGGCTTGTCCTTGACTCTTATTGTGCATGTAAAAGAATCAGGGTGTGTTTCACATCTCTCCTAGGTTTCAAACCCATTAGTACAAGTAAAAACATATATATATATATAATAGTAAAAATGCCTAAGGTTAGTAGTTGGTGTGTTTGGTGGGTTTCGCAGCACAGGCAAGGGTCTGGCACTTGAAAGAAATACCTCACTAGGAGCGTAGGGTCAGGAGGGCAATAAATTGTTCTAAAATGGGGATGGGTGGCTGACACGTTTATGGGGATGAATCGAGCAGAAAGTGCTTAGCTCATTCTGGTTCACATGCTGGTTCTCAGGCGAGCAGTGATCTCAAAGGAAGAAAACTGTATCATATTGGTTGTTGCAACTTTCTCTGGCTTCTGCGTGAGAATGGAAGCGCAGAGCTTTCCTTCGCAGGGGGAATGCAAGGGTGGGGGCCAGCCAGCTGCCTGTGCGCCTTGTGTGTGTGTCTCTGTCCTTGGCTGCTGCGGTGGAAGGGGAGCTGAGCATTGCTGTACTATCGCAGTGAGGCCTGTTTACCCAAGATGGAGTCGAAAGGGGGCACAAAAGATGGATGCCCTGTGTCCTGCTCAGTAGTCCCATCTATGCAGCAGTCAACCGTGGTTAACTTTACATAAGGGCAAGGGGCAATCCCACTACTGGAGGCACATGGTCCAAGCTTTGTACTGAGGAGCGTACGACGCGAGGGGGCCTGAGGACCCCTCGCTCCCATACACTACCAGAACTCTGCTATCCTATACAAAGACTCTGAACCATTGACTTTGGTCCAGTCCTAAGAACTGAATCGCTGTTGTAGTTCACTGAAACCCTTTTCCCTGCCTATGAAAGTTTTTGTGCTGTTGATTCTTATAACCTTGTCTTTTTACCCCTTTTAAAAGTATCTGAAGTGCCATTTTGCTCCCACTTCAGTAACTTATTGGTTGTGTATTTGTGGTTAATTAGTATATGATATTGAGCTGCTCTTGCTAGTGTAATGTTTTCAAACTAACTGTGTAAATAAATCCATATTCTTTTACCATGAAACCTTGATTAAGTGTTTGTTTTAATCAGTGTATTTGTTGCTCCTATGTGTAACTTGTTCTACTGCTCACTCAACACTTGAGATACGTCTGGATCCTCAACCACTGCTAACACATAACCGTGTAGTACAGGCTTGTACCAAAGGTGAAATTGTACTGACACTTGTAGCCTTAATTGTGTGTTGTGTTCCCCAAGGGTACTGCATGTGATTCTGCCTAACACCTATGCCGCTACAGACAGCTACCAGCAAGCCCAAACTCGGTCTTCCCTTCAGGCCTTTCAGGGCAGGATTTAACAAAATTAAATATCCTTCCAAAAAAGGCACAGTCAGCAGCCAGATTTCATGAAGCAGGAGAATATCATTAGAAGCAAAATTAAAATCTCCTACATTGCATAAAATGGGAGAAACCTTGAGTGTTCCAGGAGTCAACTGTAATGGTTTCAGGAATGTAGCTATCCCTTGTTAACGAGAAGTGCTTCTGCCAGCCAGGACTAACTTATGCCTTGATCAATTTTGGAACCAGCACGTCATAGCTAAATCCTTGTTAAGGAGAAGTGCTTCAGCCAGCCAGGACTAACTTATGCCTTGGTCAATTTTGGAACCAGCACGTCTATCCGCTGCAACATGTCACACATTCTCATTGGATCGGGCATATGTGACTTGTAACAAGGGATACTTCGAAGATAACGTCTCAGTCTCCAAAACATCAACATCATCAGCCTTGAGCCCATGCACCTCAACTCTCACCACAGTAGTGCCTCTTCTGGTTTACTGCTGCAGGCACAATTGCAAGTCTCTTTTCTCTGTCCTTGCATCACTCACAGCCTGCTTGACCAACACAGAATACTTATCAGTTTCAATTAAATCAAAGCCCTTTGGGAGCAGGAATGAGGCTGCCTCAAGAGTGTTTGCCTTACAAGGCGGGAACGCACATGTAACTGATTATCACTCACAAACTCTACCCAATCAATATCCTTCCATTCAACAGACCGTGAACAGCATAGAATACATTAAAAACATAACATTTAAAATTGTGACTTCATCAGAGATCAGAAGTTTTTCTAAAAGTAAGCACATATATACATTCTGCTTAATGGCTGACCTAAATCACTGTGTGGGACTTGAAGCAGGGCATTTTAGATCTGCCATGTGCCTTTTTTGCTCTAAGGTCATAAATACGGGTGCCTTACCGCACGGTACAAGCTTGCCAGAAACAATAAAGGGTACTGGGGTAATCGGTCCCCATGCACCGCTAAATGCTGGGCCAGAATTCAGGCTCAGTTGGTCCGGGCGGTCAACCTTTGAGACCACTGGATTATCCACCACCTCCAAATTATCAGAACATTGAACTCCAGGTAAAAAGGAAAACTGTAAAGCCTCCCGAGGTACAAGTTTACAAGTTTACATGGACCTTTGTAGTTATCCTAACACAGCTTTCCTTTTTTGAAGACGTAGACGTCAAAATCAGGGTACGAAGAAACTTCCTACAGCCTCGATTGCTGGATGTAGCTATAGGGTTTTTTTGTGTCCTGATTGGTCCACTTACCTCCTTGCTTCTTTTTACACCTTTGTTTGAAGATGGCATAATTGAGAGTGTGCTGATGCACCTCTTCTAGTATTGGTGGAGGAGTAGTTGACCTTTCCAGGTCTAATACAGCCAGCACATTAGCATGGCCAAGTCTTTCAGGTGCTCGAAAAGGTGAGGCCTTCCCGGGACGGAGCCATATTCCCGGGAAGGCCTTGCCTCAAGATCGACTAAATTAGAAACATCATTAGGAACTGGCAATTCTGACTATCAATCCTCCCCTCGGCCTAGAGGATAATTATTCGGCAATGCAGGTGTGGTGTTAGAATAATTTGTAGTAGCTTTCGATCATTTTTTTATTTAGCATCACTAGCAACATTGCATGGTCATTAAATGTTTTGTTAGTTAATTCATATAGCGCTGAAGAAATGACAGGAAATGCTGTTGCTCTTGGAGCAAAACTGGCAGGGTCTGAGAATAATGAGTAAGATGTGGTAGAGGAGTCCAAGCAGGTGGTGCCCTCAGATATTTTTTATAGCGGTGGCCTGATGAGGCCACAGGAAATCTTGGGGTGGCACACCAAAATAAACACATAACTGAATTTCAGTAAATCTACTATGTCGATGTAGTATATAGTCCAGTTGAAAACTATGTATATATGAGAGTTAAGGAATTGCATATTGATGTAGTTCCATTTATTATTTAACTGTTAACTAATTAATTTATTTAATGTGCATAGACTTATACCAGTCCGGTTAACATTTTGAGTTCCTCAATCCTGTTTGTGTGAGACTTGTCCTTGGCCTCAAGCCCTGGGATCGTATCTCTCAGGCCCTGAAATCTCTTCAGTGGCCCCCAGTGGCAGCAAGGATTAATTTCAAGACCCTTTGCATTGTCCAAAGGGCTTTCTGGGGCCTGAGTCCAAAATACCTTCAACTTTCCTTCCGTAAATACCTTCCCACTCAAGCTCTTCACTCCTCCATCTCCAACTCCCTCAGGGTCTGTTACTACTCCAAGCAATGAGTTTGTGGCAGATATCGTTCCTCAGCAGGGGCCTCCCTCTGGAACAGCCTCTTTGCGACTCTGTGGAGAACCATCTCCGATTCCGGAAGCACCTCAAGACCTTCCTCTTTGCTTCTACATTAGTTTCCTCTCTCCCCTGCTGATCTGTCTGCTTTAGCACAATGCACCAGGTTTGCCCACTGCTTTCTGTACCACCGAGCCACTCACCCACACTGCCCCTGGCAACACCTGCACTTGGGTCTGTTACCTTACAGTCCCCTTACCTACACTTACCAGACACCCCTTGTTTGCGCTCATCTTGCTGGCTGCACTACCTTTTGTATTTTTGTACCCCTTGCTCAGCACTTTCCACTCTTCCCCTCTCCCTTGTACTTTCCCCCCTTCCCTCCCCCTGCACTTGCGCATTCTCAATGTCACTGGGCCTAGTAAGATCGTTGATTTGTCTTCCCTTGTTCCCCCCTTGCCTCGTCATGCTCTGAATCACTTGTGTATGAGCGCGATATAAATGAAATATCATATCATATCATAGCCAGAGAATCCTCTAAATCCTCACTCACAAGTTTTTAATTATCCAATATGGTGCTCTCAGCAGGGTTTGACTTATGTAGGAACTGAATACTAATTGTATCTTGCCAATGGACTGCATTTAAAATGGGAATGCACCCAGTGGTACATTTTACACATTGGTCTCCACAAAAAAATCTTAGGGAAGTCAGGTTGATGGTAAAATAAGGGTCTACCAAAAGGTGTATTTTCAGTTTCTAAAATGATAGCTCTTCTGCTATTCCCAATTTAGTTTTCAGAATGTTACTTGTACGTTTGAGCAACATATCTTTCCTTTACTATTTTTTTTCACTGTGAACACAACCCTGGTAAAGTCACCACCTGCCAGTGTGCATAACAAAAAAAAAAAACACGCAGTTCAAAAGTTAGACTTTCTTAGGAATACTCTTACTCTTCAGGTAGTGGGTGGGATTGGCCATAGGAATTAGCATGGCCATGGGCAGTAGTGGGCTGGTAAATGTAACACCCTCAAGTGTCCCTCCTCACAAGTCCAGTCCTTACTAATTGTACTCCAGTTCAATAGTTACAGCGTACAGAAAACATTTAAAATAAAATGAAGTAAAAGTGACATCTCTGGTCAGTTGCTCCTCTGGTCCTTTGCTGCACTGGTGAACTATCCTCTGGTCCATACCACATGGGACCCCCATCACCCGTGAGCACACCCGCAGATAGCCCAGACCACATGGGAGCCCCCTTAGGCCCCTTCACCTGAGACCACACCCTGCAGGCAGCCCACACCAGATGGGACCCCCATCACTCATGACCACACCCTGCAGGCAGGCCACATCACATGGGACAGCCCCATCATCTGTGACCACACACCGTAGGCAACCCACACCACATGGGACCCTCCCCAACCTCCCTCACCTGTGTCCACACCCCGTAGGCAGCCCACACCACATGGGAGCCCCCTCAGCCCACTTCATCTTTGACCACACCCTGCAGGCTGCCCACACCACATGGGATCCCCCCATCACCCATGACCGCACCCTGCAGGCAGCCCACACCACATGGCACCCCCATCACCTGTGACCACACCCCGCGGCAGTCCCAGTGTCATGGGACACCCCCACCACATCATCCGTCACAGCAACCTACAGACAGGCACCATGTCATGGGACACCTCCACCCCATCACCTGTCATGGCAACCTGCAAGCAGACCCCATTTCATGGGACACCCCCACCCATTCACCCATCACAGCAACCTGCAGGCAGGCCTCGTGTTAGGGGACACTCCCACCCCTTCACCTGTCACAGCAACCTTCAGGCAGGCCCTGTGTCATGTGACACCCCCACCACCCTTCACCCATCATGGCAACCTTCAGGCAGGACCCGCCATACTGGACACCACCTGCTTGATGGATGCTGACATAGTGATACAGGTTCACTCCAATGATGGTGTGTTCATGAACTTGCTTGCTGTGTAGTGACCCACCCTTACCCTCCTCCTCAGCAAATATACACCAACTCGAAAACAAAACATACTTGGCCCACAAGCTTCCCAGGTATCCCAGTTGATCACATGCAATTGCATACTACAACCATATCCCAACATTCGCATCACAAAGGTGTATGTCAAAGTGAGGCCCAGCATGCTATGTGACAAAGTAATGTCAAGATTCCACATGTACGCATTCTCTAACTGTGACAGAACACAAACCACGCTAGATATGTGTCTTAGAAACAGACATTGCAATGGTGTGTCATTGCATGAGCATCAATGAGCACACATCACCTGAACCAATTAAGCCCTAAACACACAAGTGATTTGCAAAGCTGGATGTTCAACTACCCGAAACACAATGAAATTAGCACAAACACATGCTGGTGAAGCCTTACACTGCATCAACCAAATTTGGTGCCAAAATTGCAAACATATCACACTCACATCACTCACCAAACCCACCACCCTCACAAACACACAGAGGCCCAATACACATACATTGTGCACATGTGAAATCAAATGCCAACACACGGAGCACACTGGAACTACACCCAACACCAATACACTGCTCATGCACACCAGACCATGCCCCATGTTAAACATGACACATGCCGGCATGTGTGCAAACACATGAACAACATAGATCATCATAATGGAAACAGAACAGAGTAATGAAGTGTCAAACATTTCCAAAAACACCACTTGAATAAATGTTCTGAAAATATATTAAATATCAGTATTGAAATCACACTCATCTCCATGAAATAAATAAATTGTTCATGAAAAAATACAAAAAGTAATCTTCTCCAAATGAAAAACCAGTGACACAAACAAAACAAAATTCCAATTATGTACAAGTAGTATATGTCCATTGGGCCTCATTACGACCCAGGCGGTAAGGGGTTTACGGCAGCGTAAACAGTGCCGACCCTTACCGCCTGAGTACGAGGTCCCTTAGCGCCATGGAGCTTTTAACACCTGCTTTTAGCAGGTGTTAAAATCCATGGCGCTAAGGGACCATGGAATTAATTACGCCACCTTAATTTACGGTGGCGTAATTAACGCCTTCCCCACTCCCATTATGCCCTATGGGGCAAAAATGGGAATGGGGAACGGTAAATGGGGATTGGGGACTTACCGCCCCGCCAAGGTCGGAATGGGGCGGTAAGTCCGCCAACCAACATGGCGTAAACGTAGTTTACGCCATGGTGGTAAAGTCACGGCCCAGGCGGTAACATACCGCCTGGGTCGTAATGAGGCCCATTGTCCCAAATGCATAACAAAACAATTTTTAAAACACTCCATAAAATGCCATCACATAAACGAAGTATGTACAAAAACTGGAGCACAGTGCAAAAACTCCAAAATAAGGGAAAAATAAATGAAACTTACACCTGAAGAACTATATACACTGGCAGCGGGCTAGTCCTTCTCCTCGCTATGCTCCCTCATAGTCTCGGCCAGGGCATCATCGAACACTGTGTCCAATTCCCCTAGGAGGGGCCTCTGCTTCCCCCTTAAGGACTTGCAGAGAATCCAACATGCTCCTCTCAAACTCCCTGCAAGTCTCCTAGAGGACCTCAGCCCGCCTCTCTGCCCGACGCAGTGAAATCTCCACCCTGGCCTTGGTGATTCTTGCCTCCCGTTCCCACTGCTGCTCTGCCCCGATCTGCTGGCCCAAACACTCTGACACGGAAGACATCCTATGGGTAAGGTCCACGTTTGCCTCCTGCCTGAATGCCGATACCTGCTTCCCTGTGATTGAATGCCTCGAGTCCTGTAGCTTCCTACTCCGAGCCTGCTTCTGCCAAATAGCCTGGTGCCTGTGCCTCAAGAACAGCCTCAGGGATGATGACAAGCCCCGGGGATGTCGTGCACATGCCCTGCTCCTTGGTGCCTGCTCTTCCTCCATTGCCACAGCTCCTGTCACCGGCTGGATCGGCGTGGTGACCACCTCTGCTGAACCAACTTTGACTCCCGACTCTGGCAGAGATGTGATCTTCACCAGACTGGCCGCCGGGGTTGGGGCAGGTACACAGGGGGCACTGGTGACATCTGGGCCAGAAGACAGCAGGGAGGACGACTGGCACAGAGAGGAGGAAGATGTGGAGGGCGTCCTAGAAGTGGCCAGCCCATGCACCCAAATCGAGACAGGAAATGTGCTAGCCAGTACACAAGACGCAGAACCTCCTTGTGATGACGTGCAAGCCCCAGATTGGAAGCCTGCACATTATCATGAATGGTGCCTGTGTGCCTCATGATACTGGGTAGCGCTGGTTCCAGACGGTCCCGAATGGCGACATCCGCAGTTATTGGTGTTTCTGTTAGGGTGGGTAGCCCCAGGGCTAGGATCAGTCACAGGCCCATCCACGGCAATCTGTACTGCCGCCTGCCCCCGAGTCTTTACTGCACCAGTCCCACCCAAGTCATCACCCCCGCCGGGCCCCATGAACTGGGCTGATGCGGGCTTCTCCTGCACCACCTCCTCCACCAACCCAGATGCCTCCCCACCGTCTTCCGCATCGAATTGCCCCTGTGCCACCTAACCTATCCCTCCCGTGCCGAGGAGCCCATGAGCAACTTCACCCTCTTGGGCCACCCCGCAGCAGCTGTGGCCATTGTCTCTGATGCAGCACCAGTCTCCTCGGTCACCGAAGATAATAAGAGCTGGGAGCATGACTGGGCCGTGCATCTGTGGCTGGTGGTGGCATCCCCGCTGCCTTGCTCCACAGCACATTCTCTGCCCTCTTCTTCCATAGTCGCTGTGGATAGGGAGACATGGAACACAAACATCATGGGAACTGAACATATGTTGGTTTGGCACAAAGCAAATGTACCTGAGTGGCACTGTCAAAGGTCACAAGCATCATCACCGTCCACAACACACAGGTGAGTGAAATTAACACACATGCACAATCATGTCTGGCATTCTCAGCAGACAATCACATCCTTGGACAAGGCACTGTTAGCACCAAAATATTGTGCATTAACCTCACTTGCATCATTCGACATACACATCTCCTTCACACACGTCAGCTGACAGTCATGAAGCAAGCCATGGAGCTAGCACATCAGAGTGCACCAGATGTCAATTTGGCATCATGACTCAATCACACAATCTAATGCGAAAGTGACATCCATCCCACAGTGTTGGCCAGTCACACACACACTCTTCAGACACATGCACATATGCACCATGGGTGTCCATGATATTGCCAATAGCACACATGCGTGACACCTCTCACATGGTCAAGTGCAGACACATATAATCAACCATGTGCACGCCGTTCCATGATGTCGCGCATCACACATTGCTACACAAACACCGTTGATGTGACACATGCTTGAATGGAATCACATGTAGCACTTTCTGGGACATGCACACATACATCTGTACAAGAGACATAACAGACATAAGGCCAAGGTGCACACTCCAACCATATATCAACATGCACATGCACTATGGTGGAAAAGTATACATGGACACTTACCAGTCGACTCCAGACGGAGTTCCAAATCCATGACCAGGGCGTACGGCACCGGGTAGAACCAATCTAGCTTGTTGTCGGTGGTCAACCGGCCATGGCACCCCTCGTGGTCCATGCCAGCCTGAGGAAGCGCAGGGCCTTGTTGCAGGTCCCGGCTATGAAGTCCTCTGAGCACTTGTGGACATGAATGTAGTCACAGGGTGTCACCCCCTCCGCGTTGATGGCACCCACGATGGCACCCACGATGATGACCCAGATCTTCCTCTGTCCTTCCTTGCCGACTTGCAATGGTCCGTGGAAGAGGGCATCATAATGTTCCAGGACTGGCTCCACTAGGACATCAACTTCCCTGACTGAGAAGCTGACAGCCCTCTGTGTCGCTGCCGGGATGTTGCCACTTGCCTTCGATGATGTTGCTTCAGACATGGCAACCCCTGACGCAGGTGGTCCTGGTGCTGGGCTGTGGAGCAGTGGTGTGGCACGTCGGGAGTTTTCTGGATCAGCAGATGTGGTCACAGGTCCAACGACAGGAGCACTGGCAATGGCTGTACAGCAGGCACCAAAATTGCAGACACGTGGACAGCAGGCACACACAGGGGGCAGGCAGCAGCAGATGGCTTGTAGGAGGCAGCTCGGGGCACTTGGAGGCAGGTAAATTGGCTGGTAGGCAGGAGCGTGCGTCTTCTGTGTTACTCGCGTGGCCAGCCGTAAACAGACTGACTACGCACTTGCGGAAACAATGTGTTAGCATGGCTTTAGAGGAAAGGGCCTGCACGCTTAAGTTACATGACACGCTCTGGACATTGGGCGTTAGCGTACAGTATCGAGATAAATCAGTGCGTAGGAGACCATCACACGCTTGTGCTAGTGATAGTGGAAGGACGTGTGAACTTCTGCGATTCTAGCGTTTCCATACGATCTCGACCGAACAGCGAGAGTGCAAGCTTTTTCATTTGGTGGGGGATTTGCCTCCGTGCACACGCGCGTGCATTTTAATTTTTGTTTTTGAGGCTGACGGTGAGTCATGTATGCATTTTTCATACTGTGGGTGCCCCTGTGTCTCGCGTACTCCCATTTTCAAGGTCATACTACCTTACGTGTCCTTTGCGTATGCAAATGTTTGCGTTTCTGGGTGCCACGCACATGTAATTTTCATTTTTGGGGTGCCTGTGCATTATGCTGCCCATTTATTTTTCCCCTGAGGTTACATTGAGCCTTGCTGGAGCACACTGGTACGTTTAACATCACGTACACTGCCCCCTCACTGAAATTGCCCAGGACAATTGATATCTGTGTCTCCCATTGCACAATTCCATCAGTGCCATGAGTGGGAGGGCAAAGTGTGGGAAGGGTGGCCGAGGTGGACGTGGCCGTGGTGGCCATGAGGGAGAGCTGTGCCCCCCACCCAACAGGGTCAAGGAGATGCAGCTGATGCTGACGTCCCCAGCACCCAGGCTCCTGGGGCAGCAGTGTCATCTGCTGTCCATACCAGCCTAGATCAGAAGCTGCAGGAACAGCTGCAGCACCCGCCACCCAGGCCCAGGGTCACACAGCCAGCCCTGTAGTCATCCAGGCTGAGATCAACAGGGACCCTGGTGCAGTAGTACCTGTTTCGAAGGGGAAGGGATGTGTTGGGGAAGTGGTGGCCATCTGCACACAGGTACGGATACCTGCAAGGAAACCTCCTGTCCAAACATCGCTGGGTGATACCATGGCCCAGTCCACCAGTGCTCCAGCCACTACTGACCCAAGTGGTCCCAGCCATCCAGGGTCTGCACCACCTCGCAAGAAGGCAAAGTGGTCAGTAGCGGGACAGGCTCTAACCCAAGGCACGGCACGAAGAGGAGGAGCTTCAGTGATGAGGAGCTTAAGATCCTCGTGGACTATGTGCGGGAACATGAACGGGATATGCTCAGCATATGGCCCACTGGTGCACGTCACAGATCTAATCAACGCCTTGGCTAGTGAGAGGCGCACAGTTTCTGAGGCATTGAAGCATTTGAATTACCTCTGAGGCTGAGTCAAAGAGAAGCTCTGGTGACTGGAGGTGGGCCACCACAAGAGGACGATGAGCTCACTCAATATGAAAAACAAGCCAGTGATATGATTGATGTGAAGCAGATCCAAGGTGTGGGAGACCTGCCCATTTATGAGGACATGTCTAGTGCGTGTTGATGCGTGTGCGTCCATGACATGTGTATGTTGCTTGTATGGATTGTTGTGATTGTCCGGCAGTTCTGCCTGTATTTACATGACTGCCATGGGTGGGCATGTAATGGTGGACTGACAAGTGCTTGTTGTCCTGTAGACTGCATGCATAAGATGTGCTGCACACTGTGACACTCGTCCTTACCACACATTATCATTCCTTCCATGTCACTCTCTGTGCAGCCTCTCGTGGCCCTCTTCCTGCTCCAACCTTTGATGGCGGGTCACCCTGCCAGATGCATCTCCTTAGAGGTATTCTTCCTTTCCTCTCAATACCCCTGCAGCTCACTGCCTATAGAGGACTGGTCTTACCTATGGTGGGCTACTGCAACAGACTTATACTAGATTTTGGTGTTGAACTCTCTTCCCGCTGCTACTCACCCAGACCAGATCTGTCAGAAGTTTCCTTTTGTGTTGGGGCCAGGGTTTGCTTCTCCCTCGGACTGTGATGATGCCACTGTCTCCCAGTAGCTATAACTAGTCTTTTCTGAACCCTGTTCATTTTCCAGAAGTCCTTATGGGTCCTGGGGCCGATATTACTTCTTCTGCATCTTCAAGATTTGCTTACCTGTCATAGTCTTCACTCAGCCATTTTACATTCACTCTTGGTCAGTAGCTCCTCATTGCAATGAGTTGGTGATTTGCGTCTGTCTTTGGCTGGGTCCTCCCTCTGGTACAGCATCCCTGCCTCAATGGATCTGGAGGTGAACCTTCTCCAGGTATGTAGGCACATCTGATGCTTCCCTAATGTGTTGGACTTACTCTCCTCCTCTCCCCTGCTGGTGTCCAGGATGACTGAGATGATGCTCTAGTGACCTGACAACAATCTGATATCCGACATGGTCCTCTGAGCCAACATTTTCACCCATGCACTGCATCCCGGTTATCCCCTGCACTTGATGTGTGTTTACTGTATCCCTACAACCCACAACCGCCACTTGACACCTGATGTGTGCATTTGCCTTTCCACTGCCAACAGGCCACAACATTTACATTACTGGTGACATGTATGTTGGCCGTTCACATGTTCTGCACTGCCCCTCTCACATCCAAACCCAGGTATCCCCTTCAACATGCCTACTCACTGGCGTGATGTCAATGTGACCTTGCACTCTATTCCGACACCCTAGCATCGTTGCACATTGTGACACTTGTGCATTTTGGATTTGTGAGTACAATATAATGTAATGTCACAACTTTTGTACATGGCTCCGGGACGTAGTCATCAGGTTCCATCTCATGCTGTTTAGCAGTTCATGCATGGCTATGTGGCATCTGTGTATTGCACGTCAGGTGCTTGTGTGTAAAGCAGGTTCTATGCACCATGCACTATATGTGTTGTTGAGCCCTTGATCACACATCCATGACTGCATACATAGTCCCCTTCCCTTCCATTTACACCGCATACGTGCGTGGTTTCTTGTGCCATGAGTGACATGACAGGTTAATGTGTTGCATCTGAACATTGTGGTAGCTGTGTGAGTGGGTTATGCAATTAACATGGGTCATATTCATTTCTGTCCCTGTGCAGGTGATGAGGCACGTGATGCAGAGGAGGAAGGGGAGGTGGTACAGGACACTAGCCACTAAAGCACAAGTGGAGGACGTGGTGTGGTAGTCCATGAAGATCCATTGGTGCCACAGTCCATCCTGGACCTGACTCATTCGGACTCCGCCTCTGACGCTTCCTTTGGATCTGGTGGTGAACCAGATATGGCCTCCTCAACACTTTTGCAGTTGAGTGGATCAACTGTGGGTGCTGTTGTGTCCCAAACATCTGCAGTGGGTAAAGACCCCTAACAGGGCCAGTCAGTGTTGGTATGTCAGTCTGTGGTGGTTAAGGGTGCAGGGTCACGCTCCACAGTATTGGCTCCTGGTCCTGGGACAGCTGATCAGCCACAGACTGGCCCATCACATCAAGGGCCAGGTTCCCATGTGCCTGCCAGGCGTGGGGTCTGCCAACGCGGTGGCCGTGTGTCAGCTGGCAGTACTGTGTGGGAGCAGTCCATGTATGGTGTTGCACAGCAACAGGGAGCTTCCTATGAGATGTTAGATCAGGGCATGGCAAGGGTGGCCAATTCTAAGGTGCCCCAGAAAGACAGGTGGAGCTCCAGCTGCAGGCAATGCAGTCCACATGCCACTCACACAGGCTTCACATGGAGGCAAGCAGCAGGACCTTATGGACGGAACTCAGGGCTCTGCGGGCATCCTTGATTGCAGAGGGTCGTGCACACAGGAATGCCCTGAGGGAAGAGTATAGGTCCCTCAGAATTACACTGACTGAACTTCAGGAAGCCCGTAGTAGTCGATCTGAACAGCAGATGCAACAGTTGACTCATACCAAAACAGAGAAACTCTGTGCATCCCGTGAGGTGTTGCATGGGGACCTCCGAGCCATACTGTTGCAGATGCGAGCATATCAGTCCCGCATCGCTGATGCCATGGAGGACCAGGCCAGGGCTATGTGTGGTGATCCTCCCTTAACACTACCACCTTCTAATGATACACCAGAGGGTGGTGACAACAGCGACAGCTCTCCCAATCCATGATAGCCATGCGGCCCATGAACCCGTGGAGGGGTCTTGTTTTTTTCTTCTAAACACCCTGCCCCTCCACCCTCCTGGGTGGGCCATGGGCTATTCATTGTGTTGTTTGTTGTCTATTGTGCATTTATGTGACAGTGTGTGTCTTTGTGTGGCATCCGCAGGCATCCACTGTAGGTTCCAGCTAGACCCATAGAGGCTTGCCTCGTGTTGGTGTTTGTGCCTTGGGTCAAGACACATATGCCACTCCTGGTTCCCCTTTCCATGGGCTTGCTAGGAGGGCAGCATGCAAGAGTAACTTACACAGATGCATTGGGCTTCCTTTCTATCTGTGGGCAGTCGCAAGTCCGGCCTGTGTATACACCCCTAGTGGGATTCATGATCGCATGTCCAGTGCATGGTTGCCATCCCTTTGTGTTTGTACATTGGGATCCATTCTTTGATCATGTTCCTTCTTCATTTGTTGGCTTGACTATCTGTATTATTGTTGGCCTTCGGTCTGTATGTGCTTCCCTGCCCACTTTAGTTATCAGGGCCACCAAAAGTGATGGAAAGGTGGTATGTGCATGTAACGACATGTTGAGGCACTTGTGCAATTATGATTGGTCACTGTCAGACATATTCACTACTCTGCTTGTGTATCTGGTAGGTTGTGCTGCCCAATTGTTGTCCCTGTGTACATTGATAGTTTGATGTGCGAGAGTGACTTGTTTATGAACTGGTTCCGTTGATTGTTGAGCACTTTGTGACAGTGGAGTTGAGTGATGGCCATTTGATTTACACTTTTGACATTGCATGCCATGGCAAGGTGTTGCGACCAGGTGACATGGAGTGTGGGATGGTTTAGGTGACATAGCAGCATTTAGAGTTATACTTTGCCATGGTATTAGTGACATGCTACATCTTCCATGTACTACTTTTGTGCACACCGGATTGAGTTGGTTTAAGTTCTAAGGGATGAACACAATGTGGCACTTCTAAGGACAGGTTCTCAGGGTGGTAAGGTTGGGACAGATGATTGTCCCTTTGCCATCATCGATTGTCACCTGTAATGTGCCAGGGCTGTGTGCACTCCGAAGGGTTTGGATTTTAGGTGAAAAAATGTGGCAAAAGCTGGGTACGAGTGGCCTCGCCATGTGCCATTTCCCCTCCCATGTTCAGCCGCCATCCATATGGTTGGGGATGTGGGGGCACCACCATGTCCACTGGTACGCCACGCTGTGTTGCAATGTTGTGCAGGACACATGCTGCCACAATGTCCCTGCACACTACTGTGGCGCATATAGTAGCTCACCACCAGAGTGGTCAAGGGAGCGTAAGCGTGACTTTAGCACTCCGAATATGTGCTCCACTATGGCCCTAGTTTCAGAATGGGCTGCATTGTATCTTACCTGGGGTGGTGTGATGGGGTTCCATATTGGCGTCATCATGTAGGTGCTCAGAGGGTAGGCACTGTCCTCTGTGGAGGTGAGATGTGTTGTCAGTGGTGTGGTTTTGTCTGTGTGAGTCATGCATGCATTCGCAGGGCTATTTGTGCTCACCAATGAGCCATTTGTCGCCATGCCTCCCAGCTTCCAGGGCCCGCTGTAGGGGTGACATTCTGAATATGAAACTGTCATGGGGCCAGGATAGTTGGCATATACAGAGGTAATGATTCCCTTGGCATCACATACAACCTGTACATTGATGGAATTCCAGTGCTTGTGATTGCGATAGATGTGCTCTGTGGCCCTAGGTGGACGTAGGGCCACATGGGTGCAATTGATGGCACCAAGCACTTTAGGAAAGTGTGCCACCCCGAAAAAGTCCTTGTCCATGGCCTTCCTTTCAGCGGGTGTTCTGGGCATGTATATGTGCCTGCAGACCGAGGGGCGTGCAGTCATGATAGCCAACACCTGGTGTAGGCAGCGTGACTGCATGGCATGTGAGATGCCCCCAACAATGGCAGTTGTCTGCTGAAATGACACAGTGGCCAAAAAATTCATCACATTGAGCACCTTCTCCAAGGGGCTCAGTGTTTGGGAGCACAGGGTGGGTGATGTGAGGTCATCTTCCCACTCTGTGACCAGGTCTAATATGACATGAGGTGGAAACCTATACCTGGCATAGGCCTGGTCATCAGGCATCACAAAAAGGCTGGTCCTGCATAAATAAATGCAAGGCCTGGCTATCCTCCTCCTGCTTTGTCCCACAATCACGGCTGCGAAAAATGGTACATTCATTGTAGCTGTATACGTGCATTGGCTTTTGTGCGCACATTTTATGCATGTTTCTGGTGTGTGGTGATGCTTATGCCAGCTTTCGCATTGCGGACGTATTTCCGGATTAGCGTGTCTTTTTCCATGTGCCGGAGAGCCCTGTTCGATTCCATGAATACGTGTTGTTAGCGGGCGTGTGGAGGTTGCAAGTATTTTACTGTGCTACTTCCCACGTAACGGCCAGATGTACACTTGTTGTTCCCCATTCCACATGTTCCAACCCCTTTTTAGGTGACTGCACTAGACGGTATGCACCTTCGCTGGGCGTCTCGCGCAAGGCGTTCGTGGTGTCGCAGTGACATGCTGGACCTGCGCGGATTCTGCACAAGTCTCGGGTAAACCACGCACAATGTGTTCCATCAATCAACAAACGGGTGCCTGCGCGCGTTTTGCATGCAAGTGCCCGTTTTTATGCTCTATTTTATTCCATGAATCGGGCCCTATTAGGGAGAATTCTCAATATGTGCTAATGTCCCTTACCATTTGAGACCCCCAGGAACTTTTCTGGATTTCTAGGATTTGATTTTTTTACCTGGAAAGAGTGTGAGCCTTTTTTCCCCACTCTTTCATGTATTTTGATGTGGGTTTTACTTTTGTGTTCTTTGGTTATGGGGTTTTAAAACAACTCCATAGGCATCATCTTTTTCTGTGTGTCACACAGCACCTTCATTGCAGTGACACAGGGTTGTCTTACAGACTTCCCAAGGTTTAAATACCTTCTCTGGTACTGACTACCATCTCCCAGAGCATGTTAAGTTAAATTGACTTTACTAGTCTCTTTAAATTTACAGACCGAGCATACACTATCTTCCTATGCTTGAGGGGCTGCCTAGCTTCCCCTGATTCAAAACACTCATGTAACAGTAACATGTTACCCTTTCCTACTTTAAATGGCTGGTGGCAGTTGTTGTCATGATCACTGCTTCCAAGGAGCCAGGACCAGCCCAACGTCCTTGGAAGCAGGCCCCTAATCCTAAGCCTAGGCACCAGCCGGTCACTACTGGGACCTTTTGGACCTTGTCCTGGCGCCAGTGGCACCAGGCTCATCAAAGCCATCGGTCCCGGCACTGGAAGCGCCGGGCTCATACTATATGTGAAGATGCTTGGGTGGACTTACCTGCAGCAGACCATGCTGCTTACTTACCAGCTACATAGGAATCCTCTGTAAGACGGAACTATTTTCTTACCTGGGTGGGGCAAGCTCCACGCCCTGGATACAACACTGGAACTCTTCTGGAACAGGAACTCTTTTCTTACCTAGGCGGGGCCGTGGAGGAAGACGCCTCATCACTCCTAGGCTATTTAAACCACACCCGATTGATGAAGCGTGCTTCGCGTTATTCTGCATCTGCAGCAGAACGCTCACCGAGTCTGTTCCAGCTTTTCTTCTTCCGATCCTGTACCTGCAAGAACAATACTTACCATTCCAGTATCCAGTCTTCAGCAGCGCCTGTAAAAGGACAAGAAACAACAGGTTAGCACGACGACTTCACATGCAACGCTTTCCTTACCTGGTCCATCGGCAGCGACCATTTCTTCACGCTGCACCTCCGCCTGTGGAGACAAAAGCATAGTTATTACTCACCGGCAATCCGCGAATTCCGGATGTTTTCAACACTGCAACCCAGCATCTGAAAGACAAAAGAAGAGACATTAGACAGGTATTTACTTACGCCCATCGCGCTCTCCACAATAGAGCGCCTGCAACTACTCTGGCTTTTTCATCACCTCTTAAGCACGAACTCACAGCTGTGAAGGAAAGAAACAGTTAAAGCGCTTGCATATACTCACGCATTTCCAAGCGCTTCTTTCCAAGGCTCTGGCTCCAGCTTAGCTCTCTTCATACCATCTTCTAACGCTAGAGCCCTGCAAAACAAATAGAACAAAACATTATTCCGATCCCTGTTCAATACTTACGTGTCCACGCACCTAAAGACTATATGGACTAAAAGGTGTCCGGAAGCTCACCGCTCGTGCTGTGAACGGCGGTTGCGATCCTCTGATGTTAAGAGGCCTACGTTTCACCCAGTGAAGGAACTGGCAACGGCACCCTGCACCAGACGCAGATGGAGAGCCCAGCATTCACCTATCTAAGGTGAGCACGTTTACCTGGGGGCTCTACGAAGAAGCTAGACGAGAGAGAGAAAGAGAGAGAGAGAAGGACACTCACTTGCCCAGATCTTTAACCCCATATATTCCTTCATCTGCAGAAATCTCACCCTTCGAGTTCGACACACAGTGCGAAGAGGCTCAGCCCCAGAAGCCAATCGAGTCCTGCACATCACTTTTCGAGTCACAGACTCCTGCCTGCCTAGACCAGCGCCTCCGTAGGAATCAGGTGAGCGTTACAGAACGCGAAGCCCACCACAAAACTCCTACCCAGGCGCAATGGACACCTCGGACACAGACCAACTGGCCCGATTGCTTGGGGAACTAAGAACAGAGGTACATGCAGCTCGTCAGGAAACAAACTCTTTGAGAAGAGAGCTGATAATATCCAAGGAGCGAACGGAAGACCTCGCTAGGCAATTACTACAAACACAGGCAGGACAGACTCCTTTGCCCGCTCCAGGAGTAAGTTACCCTTCTGCATCCTCAAATCCAGTGCAAATCAATCTACCCGGTAATGTGCCTTTGGCTCCACCCGAACGCTTTTCTGGTGACCCAAAGAAATTTGCAGTGTTTATCAACCAGTGCTGCCTACACTTCTTATGTCGCCCAGCTGCCTTTCCAACAGACCAGACAAAGGTGGCCTTCGTGCTTTCTTATCTCAGTGGCAGTGCCGCAGATTGGTCAATCCCTTTGGTCACTCAGGATGATCCGGTCCTTCACGATCTTCAGGCCTTCCAGTCCAGCATGGAGAAACTGTTCGCAAGACATGCCCAGGGGCAGGCTTTGGACAATGAACTCCTTTCGTTACGACAGGGTAATCAAGACCTCTTGACTTATATTGCCTCATTCAATAGACTTATAGTGGAAACTCAATGGCCGGAGGATAAAAGAATAACGCTTTTCTACAGAGGCCTGCGTGGAGAGCTCAAGGATGTGTTAGCTCAAATTGTGAATCCTCCACAAGAATGCTCAGACTATATTGACTTAGTTGTCCAATTAGACCACCGATTACAGAACAGGAAGGCTGATCGTTCCAGATTTGATACCCGAGTGTTTTCTAAACCACAGACCTCTACTAGGGGAGCTGACACCGTGGAACCCATGCAACTAGGGGGCATGAAAGGACCTTTAACTCAAAAGGAACGGGAAAGAAGAAGACAGCTGCAATTATGCCTCTATTGCGGTAACTCGGGGCACTTTCTTCGAGACTGCCCAGTGAAGCCAGCTAAGAAGGCTGTAGGAGCCGCAGATACCTGTACCCAAAATTCTGAGCAAGGAAACGACCTAGCCCGACAAGTGTAGAGGTCCTCTTGCCGAGCGTTAAAATCTGTCCCGTGACCTCGCATTTCGTGGTGCCTATGGTCCTCATTAGCCCAGAACGTCCGGATCGTTTGCATGCAATTGAAGCTTACATCGACAGCGGAGCAATCGGTAATTATGTGGACCGTGAAATGGTATCAAGGATGAATCTACCTCTTGTCCCTAAGGCAGTAAAAGACGTCATTACTACAGTGGATGGCACGGAGATAGCCTCCGGACCAGTAACGCATGCCACCCAAGAAGTGACGTTAGTGAGCCAAGATGGACACCGGGAGAAAATCGTGTTCGATGTAATCAAGGACCCTCAGTTCCAGATCATTCTGGGAATTCCTTGGTTAGAGAAGCACAATCCTCAGATCGATTGGCGAGCAAAGACGGTTCAGTTTCCAGAATGTTTTACCACTTGTTATCCTCGGCCTGATATTTCACTGGCACCAATCTCTTCCGAGGTTCCCAAATTACCTCCCGAATACCAGGAATTCCAAGACGTCTTTCGGAAGGACCAAGCTAACACCCTGCCTCCTCATAGGTCCTACGACTGTCAAATAGACCTGATACCCGGAACAACTCCTCCTTGTAGTAGGATTTATGCCCTCACCGAGCCAGAGAATCTTCACCTCAGACAATATCTGGACCAATACCTAGCTAACGGGTTTATCCGTCCTTCAAAATCTCCAGCTTCCTCGGCTTTGTTCTTCGTTCCGAAAAAGGAAGGAGACCTTAGGACTTGCATAGATTACCGCGCCCTGAATCAAATCACCGTTAAAAACAGATACCCGTTACCTTTGATCCCTGAACTCCTGGACCAAGTCAAAGACGCATGTATTTATACAAAGTTGGATCTCAGAGGAGCCTACCACTTGGTACGAATAAAAGAGGGCGATGAATTGAAGACGGCATTCTGCACCAAGTACGGGCTGTTCGAATATCAAGTGATGCCCTTTGGACTTTGTAACGCTCCTGCCGCTTTTCAGCATTTTATGAACAATGTCCTTAGAGAACTCATAGATGTGTGTGTTGTTGTCTACATTGATGACATCCTCGTCTATTCATCATCTGAAGAGGAACACCAGAGACACGTCAAAGAGGTTCTCGAGAGATTGCGTCAACATAACCTTTTTGCTAAGCTTGAAAAATGCGTTTTCAACGTAACTGAAGTTGAGTTCCTGGGATTCATATTGTCACCTGACGGAGTCCATATGGATTCAAAGAAAGTTGATGCAATCATTAAGTGGCCATCACCAACCTCTGTAAAAGGAGTTCAAAGCATGTTAGGCTTCGCTAACTTTTACCGCAGATTCATTCATGAATTCTCTCGGATAGTCCAGCCCATCACCGCTCTGTTAAAGAAGAACAAACGTTTTGAGTGGTCTACCGAAGCCGAACAAGCTTTTCAGGACTTAAAAGTTAAATTCATTTTTGCACCTGTTCTAAAACATCCTCATCCAGAACTCCCCTACATCGTGGAAACGGATGCTTCTAGTCTTGCTATGGGGGCAGTTTTATCACAAAGAGATCCGGTCACACACCAATTACATCCGGTAGCCTTTTGGTCCCGCAAGTTCTCGGCTCCATAGATTAACTACTCAATTACAGACAAGGAACTTTTAGCCATCAGATCGGCCTTTAAAGCCTGGCGGCATTATCTTTTGGGAGCCAGACACACAGTCACCGTAATGACTGATCACCGCAATTTACAATATCTAAAGACAGCCAAAGCTCAGTCTTACAGACAGCTTCGCTGGGCTCTGTTTCTGGCTGAGTTTGACTTTATAATTACTTATCGACCAGGCAGTAAAAACGGAAAAGCAGATGCTCTCTCCCGAATGGGAGTAGATGAGCATTTGACCAATCCAGAACCAATACCCATAATCCCAGAACAAAGGATTTTGGGTTTGGTCAGCGCTCAATCCTTTGAAGACATCAAGACTACAGTCAAATCACTCCTAAATCCGGCCGATTTGCAGGACTGGCAATGAAAGGGAAAAGAATTCTCAGTGGATCAAGACCTACCATATTTCCGAGGACGATTGTACTTGCCCTGTGGGAAAATACAAAAACAAGTAATCTCCTGTTATCACGACTCTCTAATGGAGGGTCACCCTGGCATTACCAAAACCATGGAAAAGATCAAAAGACATTTCTGGTGGCCATCATGGAAGAAGGATATTAGAGACTTTGTAAATTCCTGCGGTGTGTGTGCCCAGAATAAAAGTCAGAAGGAGAAACCAGCCGGCCTATTACACCCATTAGACATCCCTCCCTGTCCATGGCATACCCTGTCCATGGATTTCATCACGGACTTACCTCCATGCTCAGGGTATAATACCATTTTAGTAGTCGTGGATCTATTCTCCAAGATGGCTCACTTCATTCCCCTGAAGGGCCTACCTTCAGCTTCAGTATTGGCCCGAGAATTCTTAGAAAACATTGTTCGGTTACACGGTTTTCCCTCGGTTTTGGTCTCCGATAGGGGAAGTCAATTAATCTCCCACTTTTGGCGAAGTTGCTGTCGTCTAGCCCAAATTGATGTAAGACTTTCAACCAGTCACCATCCCCAAACTGACGGACAAACCGAGAGGACAAATCAGACTTTAGAGCAATATCTACGTTGCATGCTCCAACAAACTGAAAACCCTTGGAAGGATATTCTTTGGATCGCTGAATACGCTTACAACAATTCGACTCATTCTGGAACCGGGAAGACTCCCTTCTTCCTATTATACGGACACCATCCTAGAACCTCTAACCTGGATCCTCCCCAAGAATTCGAAACACCTGCTGTGGATTACTTGCACTCGGAGATCACTCGTGCTTTTAAGGAAGCCACTGCCCATCTGCAAAGAGCTAAAGCTCAATTCAAAAAAGGAGCAGATCGACACCGTAAAGAAGCCCCTCACTACGCAGTAGGAGACCAGGTCTGGTTATCCACTAAGCACCTGCCCTTTAAAGGACCCCGCACCTTCATCCCAAGATACCTTGGTCCCTATCTCATCTCTGCCATAGTTAATCCGGTGGCTGTCAAATTGGAATTACCTGCGCATATGAAAATACATCCAGTCTTTCATGTCTCCTTATTAAAACCAGTCCAACCAGAAACCCGATTGACTAAACTCCCAGAACCTGTTTTGGTAGAAGGAGAACTTGAATTCGAAGTAAAGAACATCCTAGACTCCAAAATCGCCAAATCTAAATTATATTACCTGATTGATTGGAAAGGATACGGCCCCCAGGAAAGATCTTGGGAACCCTCAGAATATGTCCACGCACCTCGTCTGGTCAAGAAATTCCATCTGAATCACCCCGACAAGCCAAAACCCCCGGAGAAGACACGCTTAGGAGGGGCCTTGAGGGGGGGTGCTGTCATGATCACTGCTTCCAAGGAGCCAGGACCAGCCCAACGTCCTTGGAAGCAGGCCCCTAATCCTAAGCCTAGGCACCAGCCGGTCCCTACTGGGACCTTTTGGACCTTGTCCTGGCGCCAGTGGCACCAGACTCATCAAAGCCATCGGTCCCGGCACTGGAAGCGCCGGGCTCATACTATATGTGAAGATGCTTGGGTGGACTTACCTGCAGCAGACCATGCTGCTTACTTACCAGCTACATAGGAATCCTCTGTAAGCCGGAACTATTTTCTTACCTGGGTGGGGCAAGCTCCACGCCCTGGATACAACACTGGAACTCTTCTGGAACAGGAACTCTTTTCTTACCTAGGCGGGGCCGTGGAGGAAGACGCCTCATCACTCCTAGGCTATTTAAACCACACCCGATTGATGAAGCGTGCTTCGCGTTATTCTGCATCTGCAGCAGAACGCTCACCGAGTCTGTTCCAGCTTTTCTTCTTCCGATCCTGTATCTGCAAGAACAATACTTACCATTCCAGTATCCAGTCTTCAGCAGCGCCTGTAAAAGGACAAGAAACAACAGGTTAGCACGACGACTTCACATGCAACGCTTTCCTTACCTGGTCCATCGGCAGCGACCATTTCTTCACGCTGCACCTCCGCCTGTGGAGACAAAAGCATAGTTATTACTCACCGGCAATCCGCGAATTCCGGATGTTTTCAACACTGCAACCCAGCATCTGAAAGACAAAAGAAGAGACATTAGACAGGTATTTACTTACGCCCATCGCGCTCTCCACAATAGAGCGCCTGCAACTACTCCGGCGTTTTCATCACCTCTTCAGCACGAACTCACAGCTGTGAAGGAAAGAGACAGTTAAAGCGCTTGCATATCTCACGCATTTCCAAGCGCTTCTTTCCAAGGCTCTGGCTCCAGTTTAGCTCTCTTCATACCATCTTCTAACGCTAGAGCCCTGCAAAACAAATAGAACAAAACATTATTCCGATACCTGTTCAATACTTACGTGTCCACGCACCTAAAGACTATATGGACTAAAAGGTGTCCGGAAGCTCACCGCTCGTGCTGTGAACGGCGGTTGCGATCCTCTGATGTTAAGAGGCCTACGTTTCACCCAGTGAAGGAACTGGCAACGGCACCCTGCACCAGACGCAGATGGAGAGCCCAGCATTCACCTATCTAAGGTGAGCACGTTTACCTGGGGGCTCTACGAAGAAGCTAGACGAGAGAGAGAAAGAGAGAGAGAGAGAAGGACACTCACTTGCCCAGATCTTTAACCCCATATATTCCTTCATCTGCAGAAATCTCACCCTTCGAGTTTGACACACAGTGCGAAGAGGCTCAGCCCCAGAAGCCAATCGAGTCCTGCACATCACTTTTCGAGTCACAGACTCCTGCCTGCCTAGACCAGCGCCTCCGTGGGAATCAGGTGAGCGTTACAGTTGTTTAGATCAAACTACCATGATTTTTCCCGACCGCTAACAACGGTAGCTAAAAATCGGATCAGCCATGTTTTTCAATATGGCGCCCAAGACCTATCTGTAAAAACAGACTCTGGTCATCTTTTTTCGCCATTTCTTTTAGGAAAGGTGCTTGTGTTCTTCTCCACGTGCCAAACAAGGTTTTGTCCCTTTGTTTGTTGGCCTTTGGCAGGCTTCAGTGCTGATGCCCTCCTCTGGCGCCTGAGTGTCTTGGGTCGACAGGATGTGAGGGAGGTGCCCAAAACTCCCCGTGCTTAGTCTCCTAGAAGACCTGAATGCGCTCTGGCGTGATTGGCCGGCTGGCTGTCCAGCAAGGATAGCCACCCTGCTGTGTGAGTGACAGCCAGGCTGGAATGAATGGTGGAAAACTGTTTAAAAGTAGGTCTCTGGGACTTGGAAAGCAGAGTCGTCCACTGGAACAAAAGAACCAAAGTGGAGAGGAAGGAAGAGGACTGATGCAACTCCTGGACGACCAAATTGCCTGAAACTCCGACGACAGAGAAGCCCACCTCACAAGCCACCTAGACACCGTCCCCATCTGGTCGAATTTTCATCAGAGTGCTGTTGAAAACCTGATAGCCAGAGGGAAGGAAACCAACTTGTGGACTTTAAGGCACTCACACCTTAATCCGACATCTTGCTACAGCTTTTGGCCTTTTCCTTGGGCATTGCAGGAACCTCCCGACGTCCTTCTTCTAGTCCCCATGACTGAAGCTCAGGAACAGTGAGATCTGCTAGAACTTCCAGGAACAACTGCCTCCTTGGCCCTTTGTGTAACTTATTCTACTGCTCACTTTAAACTCTTGAGATGAGTCTGGTCTGCTCAGCCATTGCTCCCACTTTACTGTGTAGTACAGGCTTGTACCAAAGGTGACATTGTGTTTACACTTGTAGTCATAATTGCCTGTAGTGTTCCCAAAGGGTACTGCAGGTGATTCTGCCCAACAGGCCCCTAATATCATAGCATAACAGGACATGGCAGAGTGTGGGGCAGTACTCTGGACTGCACAAGCAACTTCACTGGCTGGGAGCAACAGGGAGAAAATGTAATGTTGGTTCACCTACAGTTAGTCTGCTATTCTTGAAACTCTGGTGCACTGACTGGCTGGTGAGACTGTCTGCCTGTCAAATGAAGTGATTGGAGACTGGGGGAGGGCCAGTGCAGCAAACATGCAATGATATGTGACAGTCTTGGAGCCACTAGTAGAGGAGCACCAGTGTACACCAATTTGACCCTACACTTATTAAAACTATCCTATTGTAAGGGTGAAACATAATCACTGATAAGCACTCCAATTTGTGCAGCTGAAGTCAGGGTGAGATTGCATTATTTGCTCAGGATCACACACTTATGCTACGCAACGAAGTAGGGATTTTAACACACTCTCTAATTTAGGCATGGCCACCTTCTTCCACGCTTTACTTGGAAGAAATAATAAAGTTTTGGGAGTCGAGGACTACAATAATACTGTTTTATAGAGTTTACTTGCAAAATACACAAATTGCATAATAAAGCACCATGACAACATGTAAATCCATATAGCAGAATGTTGAGATAAAACAGTATCAGAGTACCTTTATTTTCCACATCGTAAATGGAAAACTATAAGATGCAAAAGGCAAACTATCGATTTACCCACTTTGTTTTCAGCGCTTTAAGATGCACAGTAAAAGAAGTTGTGTACTAAACTCACTTAGGTTTGGAGATTCGTCACAAACCTCCAGCGTGTTATGTATGGTTTTAAGAACATTCAACTAAGGACATCAACGCAAACTTTATTTTTTAGCAAATCAAGCTATTAGAGATAATGGTTATGGACACATATTTCAAATGGTGCTTTATTGTGTTGCTTGCTTAAACTGTCACAGATTTGCAAGGTGACTGGTGGTCTTTCAGTTGGAAATTCATCATCCTGCATAAGAAAGGCTATGATGCTGAATGACAAAAGAAACGTTCTGTCCAGTTTATTTCGGCGCTGGTTGGGGGCTGGTGCCTGATTAGCTCAATGACGTTGCAAAAGTGGTGCCTTATCACTTCAGACTGTATCTCAGACACACTCTGCTTACCTCTCAGCTCTGAAGTGTTTGCTGCAGGCTGCCTGCTTGGTGGAATCTCTCAGCACCGCAGCCCAGGTCTCCTCTGCATGCAGTGCCACTGCCAATTCAAACATTCAAACATATTGGCAGCGAGTGCCATATGTTCACACAGATGTGCTGTGCACGGGCCGGCACAACCTACATACAGCCTGAGGAGGAAACCCGGAAATAAACACAGCCTGGAAGCGCGAGCCAAAGCAGAAATGCGCGTGTCCAGGCTCAGGCTGTGTTTATTTCTGGGTCCCTCCTCCAGCCCTGAATCCAGACCATCGCAGGCAGTGCGGGCCGTGGCAAAAAAGGAAAACATATATATTTTTGTTTTTTTGCTTACCTTTTCGCGGGGTGGCCGATGGCGGGGGGGCAGCATTTTTAGAAGGGTGGTGGCCCTGATCCAAGCATCCTAAAACCTGCTTGCAGATGACTGTAATTGCATTGTGGAATTAGAGAATCCTGAAGCTTTATCCAAGTCATCAAAAGTATGTGGGGCCATCAAAAAAAAATCAGGCCTGCCGCAATTAAGTTAAGAACTGCCTCATTAGGTATTGAGTCCGGTATTTGTAAAAGGATTATGTCGGGTAGCTTGCGGGGAGAGCACAAGAGATCAGCTTGTGTGCTACCCTACAAAGCCCCCGCCAGCAGGTCTGCAACAGAGATGTCTCTCGGCTCCTTTGCTGTTGCTTCAAAATGAAATGACGGGCCGCACTCTGGTGAGGATTTGCTGAAGTACGTCAAAATTGTATGGACTGGGGTCTTTGTTGGTAGCGTTGTTACCTGCGGCTGCGGCTCACTTAGTGAAAATTCTAGCAGGCTACTGTTGCGGGGTGAAATGAAAGATCTGATACTCAGGTCAGGGACATTCTTTAGTAAGTTCCAGTGACAAGGTAAATACATCAGGTAAGTCAAGGGTAAGTAAGTAGGGAGATACACATGAGACATCCACCTCTCTCACAGGCTGCTTCACTCCAACTGACCTTCATGGCGCTTACAGGGGCACTCACACCACAGCATTCCATAAGGATAACATTCCATCAGTCTTTCTCTCAGGCAGGAATTCATGCAGAACCAAAGCAGGGAACACACCTTCCCCTCAACAGAAAGAAAGATAAAGGTGCGGAAAGAAGTGCGAGGGAAAATACACAGGGTAAAGCAACCAAAGTATGAAATCAAAAACTCTCTGGGCACCTCATCTCCAAACTCCAACACTCCAATCCAAATCCCACTCACTCCAAACCAAATCCCACTCACTCTATTCTGAAGGAACAAGGAGACATGCCTCATGCACCCACCAACATAGCCCCTTCAATGACTTGCAACACTGCCAATCCACTATCCAATACACTCATAATCTGTAGCAGGCCTACCACAGAAACTCATATCAAGGAACCAGCCTTAACCCTCAACACAGCAGTATTGCCACATGATCCCGAAACAACACCCTAATTCATCCTGCTGCCAGCAATTAAGGTGTACTAAAACACAGCATGTGCTTCATCTTATAGTATACTACCAAAACAAATAATCATAGCTCAAAATGCACAGGGCACATGCACCCACTCTGTGCACAGCAGGCAGAGAGGATCACACCCTAAAGTACTGGTGTCCAACTCCCCAAGGCACGGGCAGGAAACCCCCTCAAGTGCAGTGTCCAACACCCCAGCATTTGTGGCACGGGTGGTAGAACACCCCTAAAACTAGTGCCAGGTTCCAAACCCCAAAATCTATGGCACGGGTGGCAGAACATCACTAGAAAACGTTTAGTACCTAGACGCCATGGCTGGGCCTTAGTTGTGGTTTATACATTTTAAATATAAATATATAAAATTAGTGCCGGGTTGCAACCCCAAAATATGTGGCACAGGTAGAAGAAGACCCCTATAAAACTAGTGCCAGTTTCCAAGCCCCAAAGGATTTGGCACCTGTGGTAGACACCCCTATAAAACTAGAGTAGGGTTCCAAACCCCAAAGTCTGTGGCACGGGTGGCAGAACACCCCTATAAAATTAGTGCCAGGTTCCAAACCCCAAAATCTGTAGCACTGGTGGTAGAACACCCGTATAAAACCAGTGCTGGGTTCCAAACCCCAAAATCTGTGGCATTGGTGGTAGAACAACCCTATACAATGTGTGTCAGGTTCCAAACCCCCTAACATTGTTACCAAGCAAACATCCAGCATTCTCCCAATGCACATCACCCTCAAACATACAAAAGGTGATGCATTGCAATCCAAATATTTTGAACTCTAAATCTTTTGTAAAAATACCACTAACTTTGAAGTCCATAACGTACACGTGGGTCCTGTGGAAGAAAATGTTAGTGTGAGAAACATCCTATTAATTAATGCACTGTTGTCACAACCATCAATGATCTGAACACACTGCAACTCTCCTAAACAGAGACCATGTCAACCACACCAAAAAAACACTTCAACCACAACCAAGCTAAAAGTGAACTGAGCCAAACATAACCAGGCTGAACCCAAAACATATCACAGGCCTCACATCACACACAATAACCAAGTCAGTACTCTCTGTTATATACTGAACGCTCTCAGAAAAAAAGCCAAGAAATCAGGATCGAGTTCTTCCAAAACCATGAGATATGTGCTCTCAGATTCATCAAGGGTATAACAACAACATCTGCAATATCCCCAGGTCTCCCTCCAATGAGCACCTCTGATGCTGAATAGCATGCAGGGCCCAGAATGAAATGCTTGCAACAGCAGGCTTTCCTTTGATGACTGTTAGCGCTCACTGTGTCCTGAATTGCATATTTGATAAGGCCATTGTGCTGTAAGGTGGCCCATCTGGTGTCTGATCCACTAACTACTTAATCTCTCCCAGGCTGTATATGTGCCAATGTTCAGGTGAGTGGCTCCAGTGGCCAAAAATAATTTCAATGTGGCCCCACTGGGAAATGCTGCTACAACAGCTGCTCCCATATGTCAACTCCAGTGGCCACAAACTGCAAGGTGGCCCGGTGGGAAATGTTGCTGCAGTGGCCAAATAACGGTATGGTGACTCCTCTGGAAAATCAGCTCTAGTGGCCAAAATCTGTAAGGTGGCCCCGCTGTAAACCAGTGACCAATTCTTCACGATGACCCTGATGGGAACTGCTACACATCTTTGTAACTCCTTTTCCAGTGGCCAAAATACTTAAAGGTGGCCCAACTGATGCTGACTACTATTGCAGTTGCCAAGCTGTTTAAAGTAGCCAGAGGGCCTCATCACGACTTGGGCGGTAACGGTAACGCTATTAGCGTGGGCGGTATTAGCCCTACCGCCGAACTCCCCGGCGCTAATAGCGCTGGATCACGAGCTCGGCGGTAATGTAAGTCCCCATTTCCCACTGAGCCCATTCGGGAATGCCCCATTGGGCTCAATGGGGAATCTTCGCGGTAATAGCGCACATTTTCGGCAGATTCCCCACCAGCTCAGAGCTGGGGCAAAATCCGCCGAAGCCCTGATTCGGCGGACCCTTAAATCCGCCGGTAACAGCGCTACCGCCGGATTTAAGGGTTACCGCCGAAGTCGTGATGAGGCCCAGAATCTGTAAGGTGGCCCCGCTGTGAAATGGTGCTCCAATGGCCAAATAACTGTAAGCTGGCCCCACTGGGAAGCACTGCTCCAGTGGCCAAATAACTGTAAAGTGGCCCCACTGGGATGTGCTGCTCCAGTGGCCAAAAACTACAGGGTGGCCCCACTGGGAAGTGCTGCTTCAGTGGCCAGATGTTGTAAGGTGGCCCCATTGGTACTCCAACTGCTACTACAGTTAACTCCATCCCCCAGCTACCTCCTTCCTGCAATGCAGCTGCTGTTGGCTATGGGACAGGGGTCAGCTCACCTTTGGCGGGGCGGAAGCTGGTGGGTCCCCCCCACTTGGACTCACTGCTTCCTTTCCTCCTTCAGGCACTGCTCACTCCGGACAGCTATAGTTTCCTGGCCCATCCCTAAAGCCAGCTTGTCACCAGTTTTGCGGTTTGAAATGAAAGATATGATACTGAGGTTAGGGAAGTGAACATCTTTACTAAGTTCTAGTGACAAGGTATACAGATCAAGTACGCCCAAGGGTAAGCAAGTAGGGAGGTACACAGGAGACATCCACCGGCCTCCTCTCTCACAATCTGCTTCACTCGAACTGATCTTCATGGAGCTTTCATGGGCACTCACACCACATTCCATAGGCATAACATTCCATCAGGCATTCTCTCAGGCAAGCGTTCATGCAGGACCAAAACAGAGAACACAAGACACAACAGCTACCATGCAAATGTATCAGGGTGAGCTGGTCCTTATTAACCCGGGCAACAGTAGGGTTAGATGAACTCGAAAGGCCGACTCCTCCATTCTCATTACTGTATTGTGAGTAATTGACTCCTTAGCTTTGTGTTGCACTGTACTACGGAGGGCATGCATTGGTGCAACAAGGTTGCTCACATCTCACCTCCAAATAGGGCACTGCAAGTGAACCTTCAGCACGTGCCTGACAGCACTTTACGCATGTGCTTCACTTGAGCGATTCGGGCCATGTAATCACTAAGTGAAGCAGACTCCTACTCCTTAGCAGGCACAACACAGCACCACCAGGAAAACACGTCCTCTCCTTGCCACAACCAAAGGTGGACTGTTTCGGGAGTCAAGGCCTGTATCAACCTACCTCAGATAATATCAGAGGCATTTATAACACCAGTAGCCAGCTCCCTTTCCTAAAATGTTGTCTGGGTATAGTTAGCAAGTCATTGCACTATTTAGTGAAGCATTCATAAAGCTACTGGAGTACAGTAGACCCATTATCCCATCTGCAATCTGTTTGTCTTTGCCAGCCATGTGATAGCTGTTAACATGAAAAAGTGTTCCATAAACTGCACTAACTTTGTTTATAATGTTCTGAGCATTTCCAAAGTTTATTCTTATAGGATCCTTGATCCTCACACACAAGCCGGCCATGCCCTCCAACCTATCACGTATGGTCGACACCCATTTTTATGTATGTTGTACCCTATCTGCCTCCGCTGGTGAATTCATCACAGGTGTACCAAGTCTTGCATGGTTTTTAGACAATTATCTGTGGTATCTGAAGTATTATCAAAACTCTTGTTTCTGCAGGTTACTCTATTTCGTTCTTCAATCCTTGCTCCATGAGTAAGCCTTGGTTAATCTTCCCAAATCCCCCACAATTCTCACAGGTCCAATTGTAAGGTTCAAGTGAATCCGTGGGAGCTCACAGAAGCATTGTGATGTCTTAATTTCTCTCATAAATTCAGATATGATTTGGAAGCCTGTACATACGTTGGATTTGAGTATTCTTGCAGAGATTTTGGTGAGTTCTTAGTCAAGATGTGTGATTGGAATCTTAAATAGAGAAACAGCAACTGCCACTAATGTCCACCAATTTGTGATCACCCTCGTCAATGATTTTTCCAGAAAATCCAATTCTAATTTCAATTCCCCCCGACCAATAAATCTGAGTGTGGGTGTTAACGTGCCTGTTCAATCAAGCTGACTTAGTGCAAATTCCAGAAGAGGCAAATGCGCTGACCTGGTGGGACATTGAGAGGGTGGCATCCAAACAGACACCTAGTGTCTTTTCTGAGGATGAGACAGGGACCCGGATCTTGTTGATACGGAATGATGAGTATTGGTGGTTGAGACTTATTAGTAGAGCGAGGCGTCTACGAGTAGAATCTCAGTCTTGTCCCCATTCAGGCATTGCTGGCTTGCCGCCATCCAGGCCTGAATGGTGGTGTATGCGGCATTGAGGGTGTTGGAATCCTCTGTATAATAGTCCAGTTTAGAGAAGACAAGAGTGGTTAAGAGATCCTTGGCAGTGTTGAAAGGAACGAGATGCCTGATTCTCCTAATATCTAATAGGTTGTGGCGAGTCACCATTGCAATCTTTGGAGATGAAAGTAAAGTAGGTGTGAGAAGAGTATTGCAGGGTGCCATTTGCCAAGGGTGTAGAAGCCCTGTTTTATTTGGATTTTTTAAATTTAATAAAATGATGCAGGACATTTCATCCATAAAAAGGAAATCTGCTGAATCACTTTCCTATGCTCCATCCTAAAAGTATATTGTGGACATGTGCCCTGCTGCATCAATATCGCAATCTGAAAAATGGTTTCTCTGTCATATCTGCAAGATCACCCCTGGCCTTGCAGATCTTGCTTCAGCCATCTTTACCTATGTCAGCTATGTACTTCTCAGGAGGGGGCATTGAGCCGTCCGGGCTGCCTGAGGCATGATGTGCATGCATTCCACAGCAACGTGACCTTGCATGTCACAGCTGTTCAGCTGTAGCCCAGTTTATCTCACTGCATCAGGTGAACCTCAGAGGAAACCAGGGTAAAAATGCAGTATCAAAGTTGAAAACATGCCCATTTTCTCCTCTCTTCTTTTTATTTCAATGAACCACTACAATTGCTGTCCAAAGCCTTCCATAGTTGTAATCTCTGATCCCACTACGTGTACATAAAGCACACTTCACTCTGGGCCACTCCCACGCAAATGTGATTATCTTTGTTATTTTCCGAGCCAACACCACTGATTGTAACTCAGCATACAATGCTATTTTCCCCCAACACCATCAAGTCATGCAGCTGCTGACCACTTTCTTTATATAGTGGCCCGTCAATGTCCTTCTCTGGTTCACATGCCCCAACAAACATCCTGTTGGGTTGTGACAGTGTCTCTGGTTTGTCTGACACAGCTCCTTCTGAAATCCAGTTTATTTCTTGCCCTTCTGTCTGTGTATATCTCCCCCATGCTGTCAGGAGCCCATTTGTGTGTGTCAGAATGTGGGTGGTGCTTTTGGAAGTTGCTGTCACCACAGCCATTAGGACTACCTGTAACCTGCCTCTCTCTCCTTGCAGGCACCTGTTTGCCGAATCTGTCATCGTACCCCTTTTTTCCAGAATGTCCTCATGCCCCTCTGATGCACGTAGTTGCTGCTACTGGTACCCAGCCAGCTTGTGCCTGCTTCCCCTTTCTCTCACTCCCTCACCCTTTTCTCAAAAATACATAGAGCTACCCCTCAGCATTCTGAACCACTCCCAGGATCTGCACAGGTGCTGATGCTAGCCCCTCACAATCCTGCCCCTCTGTGTGTTCTCTCTCTATACACTCCTTGCACTCCCTCACTTGCACTGCTTTTCTCACTGTCACCCGTGCATCAGCAGCTGCATTCAGAATGTACGCCCACACCTGGGCCGATCTTAACCTTTCATCCACCTTCCCTTTCACCACCTTGATTGTGTTGTCTGGCAACAGTTGCCATATTGTAGCCCTAACCTACTCAGGTGTATCCTGCATGAAAGTTTGTGTAAGCATGTCTTCAACATTTGAGGGGCTCTGATCCCTCCCTATCTTGATCACCTTCGTGATATCTTGGGGCTTCGCTTGTGGTTTACCATGATCTCCCTCATCGGTTCCCTGTGGTTCCCATTTGTAACTCCTGTTCCTGGTCAATAACCACAACTCTATTATTTTGTACCAACTGACCCAACACCCCCTACCCCAGGCAGACACCTCAATTTCACCCTCCTCCACCCTACCCCCACTGACCCAACAACCCAAACTAGGGCACTACCCTCAAGTCTGCTCTCCTCCCACTACCTCCACTGACCTCCATCCCAACCCCAGTATGCACTCTCAAGTCCACCCTCCTCCCAATAGCCCCAATGATCACCACCCCAACCCCAGGCAGTACCCTCAAGTCTGTTCCCCTCCCAGCACCTCCACTGACCTCTGTCCCACCCCCAGGCATCACCCTCAAGTTCATCATTCTCCCACTACCCCATTGACCTCTGCCCCAACCCCATGCAGTGCCCTCAAGTCTATTCCCCTCCCAATACCTCCACTGACCTCTGCCCCACTCTGATTCAGCAGCCTCAGGTCTGCCCTCCTCCCACTATCCCCACTGACCTCTTCTCCAGCCCCAAGCAGCACTCTCAAGTTTGCCCTCCTTCCACTACCCCCACTGGCACAAACCCCAGCCAGCGCCCTCAAGTACTCCCTCCTTACACTACCCCCAGTGACCTACAATCTAACCCCAGACAGCACCCTCAAGTTCACCCTCCTTCCACTACCTCCACTGACCTCTGTTCCAACCCTAGGCAGTACCCACATGTCCGCCCTCCTCCCACAACACCCATTGACCCCCACCCCACACCAGGCAGCACCGTCAAATGCTCCCTCCTCCCACTACCCCCACTGACCCAACACCTCAACCCCAGGCACCACCCTCATGTCTGACCACTGGTCAGGTCAGGTCCAATGTGGAGAGTCCACTTAACTCAACTTCTCTAGCCTGCCTCGGCCATGAAGAACACCTGCCATATATCCTCCTCCAACATGAACAACTGGGAGCACTGTCATTTAACACAGGACCATAGTTTCTTCCCAACAGCACCCCAACAGGACACCACACTGTTGCACAAGCTATACTTTTACCACTCCATGTACATGTAACATAGTAATACAATGTAATGTATCGTGGCATTTGCATAGTGCCTTTGTGCAATTGCTATGGTCTCAAAGCACTGTAGGTGAATTCCCTTGGAGGGACAAAGTCTGAGGAATCAGAGAATGGCACAAGGGATTTAGAATGTGTGTGTGCATGTGTGCCTGTACAAATGTAGGTAGGTGTGGCTAAGCCCCTGCTAGCGACCCAAGTAGTACAGGCTTGCGGTTGTCTGATGTGAAGGCTGTCAGAGAATGCACAAGTCAAGGAAACCTATGATGTGTTCAGCTAGACTGAATAAGTAATCATGGTACTCATCTGCATTCGAGTGGTAGAGGTGATGCACGTTATGAGAGCAGGTAGTGGCTGATTGCAGATGTTTGTGGGTGGGTGACCATACCTTGGGTGGTGTACAGCAATCTACCATTGAGTGCACAAGTGATGTGTGTAGACCACTCATCCACAGTGAGGCCACATCCCTCTCACATCAACACAATGTAAAATACCCATACAAATGAATTAAGTGTGGGCACATCCACATTAAAAAACAAGTAACAAAGGAGCACCAAAATATCAGTGGACCAGAAAGGAACTTAACATGCAATAAATTCAGTCTGCAGTAGAGAATTGGCAGAGGTGACTGAGCTGTCACCAGATACAACAACATGTGGAACATGTGGCAACACAGATGAACATTTGAGTATCCATCCCCAATGAGAGACTCCACACAAAATCATGAAACCTTTCACGCATCACTGCAACCATCCATGTATGCACGCCATTAAACACACAATAGAAAAGTCACAGTAACAGCACTAACACATCAACACCAAGCATGCAGTCCCCCTGCACAAGAAATGTAATCAGAAAACACCACTTGCCACTTCCATCCATATGAGGGCCCCACTCCTACATGTGAAACACATGTGCACATGCCCAAGTCAATCAAAAGAATGCCACCAGGTCAAGCACTAACAAAAAACAACATCACCAAACACACATGAACACATTCACCAATGGAGTACAAAGTCAACCACAGCATACAATTCTCACACACATATGTCCACACCATGTACACAATTGAACAACATCTCTATATTGCAAAGTACGCAAGTAGGCAAGAACAGATGTGCATGACAAAGCTGTCAAAAATGTGAATCCCAAAGCACATCACCTGCCCACATCTACAATAGATCCCCACGTTTATTGAGAATGGATGCAGCATCCATCACACAAACGGTACATGTGCACATGTTCCCCACCAAAGATCACAGTAACAATATGACACACACAGTGATGCCCCAAGTAACATGACAGCCATAGGACATATGTACTTGGAGAACATGAAAAAAGTAAATGTGCAAATGGACAAAGAGACCACAAGCATTGTGGTATGAACAGCATGGAAAGTCGTATTAACAAATTATACAAACACAAAAATAAGGGGAAGAGAAGAAATGACCATGGAGAAGAATAACAAAAACTCCAAACTCCAAAATGAAACTGAATACAATAAAACTATGTACAATGGCAGCGGGCTAGTCCATTGGGATTTTGGCTGGGGCTTCGACCAGGAACATTTCACTGTGCACCTCCTCTGCCTGTAGGTGGGCCTCCATTGTTGCATGGAAGGCTTGCAGGGTGTCCAGCAATTGCAACTCTACCTCCTCCACCGCTCTTTAAGACTCCACCGGGATGTCAACCTGCCCCCTCACAACCCTTCCTTCCACCTCAGCCCTGGCCTTTAAAATAACCAAATCCATTGCCTGCTGCTGCTCCACATGCTGTCTTGCATAGCGTACCCTGACCGACACCAGAGTCTCTAGCTTCAGGCGTTCCCCCTGCCTCATCTGTGCCAGGTGTTGTCTTTGTTGAGTCCTTTGGGTAGCAATGCCCTGTATTATTGACCTCACAGTCAGAATATGCTGCAGCCTGGTAGTGTGTGCCCTATGAATGCACTCCCTCTGACAAGATGACAGTCATCAGAGGAGAAAGGCACCTGCACTGCCCTGAAGTGCGTGCTGTCCCTCCACTGCCTGGTCATGTGTAGGCATTGGCAAAATACATAGGTTGAGACAACCAGGGGGTGGGGGCCAAGATGGCTGCATATAAACAGAGCTCCACCGTATGCCATTCTTATAGAGCTGTAATTGCATTTCCTTCCGGTCAAAGTGCTTGTGGTGTCCCGAGCAGCGGAATCAAGGGCGGCTGGTGTGGAGTGCCTGCAGTCAGCCAGAGAAGTGATATTTGGAGCTGTGACCGAGGTGGAGAGGAGGAGTGCAGAGCCCACGCTGGGGTTGGGGACCAGGGGTGCAACGGTTTGCCCACCTGGAGGATCGAGTCCCCAGAGAGCTGTGGTGTGTCCCAGCAGTGGAGTGGGATCCCAAAGTCGGGAGTGAAGGAGATCTGGGAAATAGAAGGGAGCGGGACCTGGCCACAATAGCCTACGTGGTCAATGGTGAACCCAGGCCGCGTCCCGGGCCCACATTGAAAAGGCTTGCCTTTTCCTGTGTCAACAAGACTGCCAGCCATCTCAACTTGAGGGGCCTGGCTGCTGTACTTCCGCAGCCCCTTTTGAGGAGGATTACATTTACTGTGCTCGCCCACTTCTGATTTAATCGCATAAGGCCAGTCCTGCTGTTGTAAGGAATCTGTGGTATTTGTATGGTCACAGAGCCTGTTACCTGCAATTGAAAGAAACCCAGCATGTTGGTCTGATTGACAGTGGGCCTGCAATGTATCCTGAGCCCACACTGGAGAGGTAGACACCATTGAGGCTTCACCACCCCACACAACTGGGATCTAGAGGGGGTAACTGGAAGCAGACGGGCCACATAGTGACATTGAAGGGCAGAAGACCTATACTCCAGCGGGGACACAATATACCCTGCACCACCCCAGGATCAGGGAGGCAGTGGCAAGCTGTCGGGGAGGTGGGTGCTGCACCACTAGGAGTGGCTGGTGGAAGGGAACATAGGCGAACTGCGCCGACCAAGGAGGGCTGACCCCACAGTGGGAGTGGTACATGGAAAGTTGAGAGGTGCGGTGGGCCCGCACGGACGTACTGGTGGCATGTGGAGAGTTGACACATGGGAGCAAGGCCACCCGGGCCCCAACCCACACTGGAGAGAGCAGCATGCCCAGTGGAGTTAAGGGAGAGTGCGCTGACAGGGATTGTGTTCCCGCTTTAGAAGAGGCCAGGGAAGGACTTGGGGGTGCCCCCAAGCATGGAGGATGCACATAGGGGGAGCACGCCAGCCTAAGCCCTAACCAGAGATGACTTGAAGGACATTTTTATGGAAATCAGGCAATTCGGATGGACATATAGGCTTCAATTTGCAACCCCAAGGGCAGGGTGGAGAAATTGGCAGATAAGATGGAGTGCATGGAAAAGAACCGTCTACAGGTGGAACTGCTGGGCATGAAATACAAGGCAAGGTAAACAGACTTCAAATCCAGGGAGGAAGGCACACTCCTGAAATGTGATAACCTTGAAAACAGGGAGCACAGAAACAACCTGCGTATCCTAGGGGTGAGAGAATAGAAGGGCGAGACTGCAACCGAGGTTGGGAAGAAGGTACATGGCCTGATCAACCAACTTTTCACGCCAGAGCACGGGCAAGAATTTCAACTGGAAAGAGCCCGTAGAGGAGGAGGTGGAGGGGGGAGGGGCCCGAGATCCATCGTGGCCTGCATCCTCAGATACAGGGAGAAATTGGAAGTCCTCCAGAAGGCAAAGCGACTGGTGAGGATCCAGTTCAAAGGAGATAAGTCAGGGTCTCTCAGGACCTGTCTAGCCTCACCCTGTCCTGGCGGAGAGACTGTCAGCCACTGACCCAGTGGCTGACAGAGAATGGCATCAGATATTGTTGGTCCTACCACTATGCATTGTCGTTTGAGAGAGGTGAGGCAGACTATCGGGTCACCAGTGGCCAAGAGCCACAGCAGGTCTTAAAGGTCCTGAAAGAGGAGGTTTTGAATGAGAATCAGGAGTGAGGTGCAGCTTGAGTGACAGAGGAGCTAGATTGCGAAGGGTCCTTACTAGCCAAGAAGAGGATGCCAGGAGGGAGGAAATTCAAGAAACACAACATGCTCCCGCACCCAAGAGAAAATGTTAGACTTCCAGCAGAGCGATGTAGTGGTGGACACAGGCAAAGGCCTAGCATGGATAGGAAACACTGAAGGGTTAATGGGGGGAGGTGGGGGTTATGTAGAATGGTTGGGGAGGCTGTTTGTTGCCCTTGGTGGCCCGTCACATGGTGGGTGTCTTGGTAGGGGGACGGTTCTTTTCCAGGGGAAATATAGGGGGAGGGGGCCATGGGTGAGGGCAGTGGAGGTTCAAGGGGGGTAATGAGAAGGCTTGGTGGAGGTTCGGGAAGACCTGGTGAATTGTCCAGAGAAAGAGTGTGTCCAGGCCTAGGAGGGCCAGGAGTACAGACTGACAACATTCATGGTGCAGGTTGAAGGCTGGGGACGGGAGATGAGTTGAAGATGGGGACCCTAAATGTTAATGGACTAAATTCACCCACCAAGCGATTTTCTGTTGGGGAGGGACTTTTGTAATAGGGAACTGGATGTGACGGTGGAGACAAGGTTGACCAAGGGAGAGGAAAGGTGCATCCCAGGATCTCCAATTGGGCAAGTCTTCTGGTCTTCTGGGCCAGTCAAGAAGGGTGGTATGGGCATCCTCCTTAGCAGGAGAATCAGGTTGTCTGAGCCACGGGTGAGAAAGATGGCAGATTGGGGGCCCCTGGTGGTCTTAGGGATATTGGAGGCAATGCAGGTGACCCTAGCCATGATATATTACCCTACTATGGGGCAGTCCCAGTTCCTCTGGGAAGCCATGGGAGAGATATTTGTTCAGAAGGTGAGATTGCTATTGCTCTGAGAAGACGTTAAATGTGGGCAGACAGGTGCATGGACCATAGTGGCGGAGAGGGGTACGATGGAGGTGGCAGGACACAGGAAGGGTGGGGAGGCTTCTAGGACTATATGAGCGATCAGGGCTTGGTTGGGGTTGAGGTTGAACATAGGACAGTGTGGGATGCTACCAAGGCCATGTGGTGGGGCCTCCTGATCGGGAGGATACTACTAAGCAGAGAACCGCACCATACAGAGAATCTGAGGAAGGAGATCTGAGTGCTGGAGGCGGGAGGGTTGGAGGGAGGAAGAACTAGTGAGGATGGATTAGAATTGGCTACGGTAAAGCAACGGCATCTGAAGGAAATAGAGGTTGGGAGTTTGGTCTCAGGCCTGCAATCATTGAAGCAGCAATACTATGAGAAGGGGGACAAAGCTGATGCCCTGCTAGCATCAAAACTCTGGGGACAAAGAGCAGATCAATGGGTAGCAGCAATTGAGGTTTTGGATGGGCTTCTACATTCCACTACAGGGGAAGTCTTGCTGGTATTGTATGAGCATTTATATGGGGATGAAGGGAATGTAGGTGAGGAAGAGCTTGATGGGTATCTGCCGCTTTTAGGTGAAAGTGAAATGTATGACATGGAGACCCTGATTACGCCAGAGGAGGTACTCAGATCAATTGGCGGGTTGAGAGTGGGGAAGGTCCCGGGGGAAGATGGATATACTGCTGGATTGTATAAGACATTCTCTGGTAGCTTGACCAACCGGCACCCTTTTTTCCGGACCAGCAAACTAGGAGTCTGCCTTCCGGAACCGCTGCAGCCAACAGTTCTGACCCTGCTGAGCGCAGTGGCCACGGCAGGCAGACCCGTCACGGAAGCGCCGGCACTTCTAACAATGGTGCCAAAGCTACTGAGTCCCCACTCCCATAGAGTCATATAACCTTTTTATTTAGCATCAGTTCAGGACAAAGGGATGAGTGTAAAATAACATCACTGAGACTGCCTCATGGATTGCAGATGTAGTTGACAAAAAGCAATATGGGTGACAAAAATTGTATATATTTCTGTAGATGGATGCTGCTTAGAAGCAAGGGTAATTCAAGCTTCATATGTAGATATGTACACAAAAGTATCAGTTAGATGTTGCCAACGTGGTTAAGAAGCAAAGGAGTATAGCGTTGATGACTTACCAAGGCAGGCTCATCGACCACCTCATGTGCTGTTGTGGGACATCCACCTCGGCCAGTGACAAAGGCACAGCCAGACTGGACAATGGTGGGACTGGTGCACAGGGAGCCGTGGTGGTAGATGGCACAGAGGCTTGACTGAAAGATGACTGGGGAACATATAAGGAAATGGAGGAGGGGGCCATTGCAGTGTCCAGCCCAGACAGGGTTCCATGTCATTTCATCATCAGGCATTTCAAAGCCTGCAATTTAAATGTGTTTGACAGTTAATCCATTTTTTTTTGGGGGGGGGTGTTCCTCCCCTCAGCCCCCTCTACCTGCACTGATTTCTAACTATACCCGCCCCCCAAACACTTATCTGCCCCCCCCCCAAATTTGATGAACTGTCATACACATTTAAACTGCAGGCTTTGAAATGCCTATCGATGAAACAACGTCGTACGCCCAGAGAGATCTCCCTAGAGCTATGCTGTTGCCACGTGTGCCAAGAAGTGACTCATCTGCTTCTGATGCCATACAAGCTCTTTGCGAAATGCATGTACGGCATCGCAAACAGGTGCCATCTGCCTGGCGACACAGCCAGCATGGGCTACAGTACATCTCAGAAGGCCACATCGGCTGGAAGTGGGGCACTGGTCTGGGTGGAGGCATCTTGATCACTGCTGCTGCAGATGGCCTAGGTACAGGAGGTTGTGCTGACCCCTCCAAGGTGGATTGCACATCGTCATACATCTGGACCAAGAGTGCAGCCTGAACACCTTCTTGATGCCCCCACCTTACCCCATGTGTCGGGATGCAACAGCTTCCAGTTCCACCTCCACCTCCATCAACCCAGAGAAACTCCTTTTTGGCCCCTGCGTGTCAATAGTACCACCATGTTGCACCACTGCTATGTCCCCCACAACAATTACCTCCTTATCCTCAGCAGCCTTGACTGATGGAACAGATGCTCCTCAAGCCACATCTCACTCTGAAGAGCTGGTGTCAACTTGGCGTGGGTGGAATATGTATCTTTGTCTGGAGACCTTGTCCCTAGTTTTGTGCTTCACATCACTGCTTCCGCTCCCTTCTACAGCTGCAGCAACTGTGGAAAAGGGAACAAAGAACATTGACCTCAGTAAATAGTGACAATGCATGCGTGACATACACAAAAGTAACAGTAGCCGGAAGTCAACTAGTAACTGCCACACATGCTCGTGTAATCATTATAAATACCGTTCCAGAAGTGTGGGGAAAATGATGAGTCACAATTACGTTACACAGACAGGTAAACCCAACACATTGATTCCTGACTACAAAACACATGTTAACAGATCATTCCACATCAGTATACCTATGCTGCAGTGACCCAAGTGTAACCAGCAGACAGGGCCATGCAAAGTGCACCAGGACACATGTCTCAGTACTACCATAGCATGCCTCGGAAAATAACCTTGTCTCCTTGCATAAACATGTAGCATGGGAAAGAATACAAACAACACTGCCATGATGAGACACGCACGGAACAGGGAAACTTGACAGCTGTGGCCTAGACAGCGACACCCAAGGGCAGGGAGGCACCGCGGCCATCGGGTCTATGCCTTTGATGGCCTAGAGCAGTGCCATTTGCAGAGGCCCTGACTGGCAGGCGGAGCCCCAGTAGCTCTTCCCTGAGACTCTGGAGCTCAATTCCTCCCTGGGCCTTCAACTGCTGGCCTTGCTTAGCCACTCTCACTGCATCCAGGCCTACACCCCTGCTATGTGGCCCGGTCTCAGCACGGAGGAGCTCCTCCAGATCCCCTGCCCCATAGGGAGACATTTACCAAAGAATAGAATGCAGGCAATGTGGTCCATAGAGCCTGGCTGCAGACAAATGTGGGACATAGCCAGGCCAGCCGTGATTCAGGGCATCTGGTGGGCTCCTTAAAATGGCCATTTGGGCATGGCCGAAGGAATGGGTGGTGCAAGCCTTAAGGCCACCATCCTGAGACCTGGCCTTAAGCCGCTAGCACTGTGATGGGGTCTGCAAATGGAATAACATTGTCCACGGGTTGAGCCTGATCAGTAAAACTCCAGTCCCCTGACGGACGCTGGGAAGTCGGCCACTGTAGCCCACATTTACTGTGCCCACTGCCAGATGGGAATTTTGCATAGGGCACTTCCCAAATCACTTGTTGTCACTGAGGGGCTCCTGCACATTTAATTTTCCTTCACTCAGGAATTCGCCCAAAACTAGTGGTTATCCAAATATGGTCTGAGTTCGTAGCCAGGTAACAGAAGCACAGGTGGCTGTCCTTAGGATGACCTTTGCACTCTCTGGCCTATCTGTTGGACCTGAGTGTCAGCGCATGCCCCAGTGCTGCAGGTTGAGTGCCTGGTCAGTCATGTGGGCACCAACGGCACATCTGGAGGGGTAAGAGGAGAGGCTCTGCCCAAGCACAATTTGAGTAAAGGGTGGTGGCTGCTGCACATGCAGCTACCACTGGCATGTTGAAGTATGCTGTGGCACCCTGTGGAGTTGTATTCGACCCAGACTGCTTTGGAAAAAAGAGTTGGTAGAGAAGTGCAAGGGCATGGCTCACGTTGGCCCATATCCACTGTATGGTGGCCAGGCCGTGTGGCCAGTCCACACCCCTTTTACTCTGACAAGACCACTGGGAAACTGCTGGGCTGCTTGGCCTTTTCACTGCTCAGAGGGGATAGCCACACCTGTAAGGGGGCACTCCCCGAAAGGCCGTGCTCTCGTGCCAACACCATCCCAAGGTATGTAGAAGGTCACTGCCTCTAACAACAGCCAAAGCCGGTCAAGCAGTCCAACTGTACATGGGCCAAATGCACCAATATATCCAGTGGACGTGTTGTGTCAGATAGACAGGCTGCCGTGACTTTGAGGTGTAAGTCATCTGAGGTTCACCCTGCTGGCCAGGAAAAGAACTTGGCCTCTCAGAAGATCGCACCTAGCAAGCAAATCTCTCCTGGCACAATGTGTGGTGAACAGCTCTTGGCCGTTTTATGGATGCACAGAGCCTGGATGTGGCAGCAGGAACCAAGTGGCGTACAGACAGAACTCATACATACTGCCAAAAATAAGGCAGATGAAGGCAACTATGCTTAATTGTAATCTGTGTATACTTGTGTATACTTGATGAAAGAGGATGAGGTGGACTGGCCAAAAGGGTCATGCCACCTCACAGACACAACATACGTACAATTTCAGATTGGAGCCCATCTGGACTTACAGAGCTGACCAGATCTGGACCTACCATGCATTCCTGAAGTCAACTATCAGATGGCCTGGCATATTTATATTCTCCCAAGCACCCTATTGCTTATACTCACTGTACATATCATGCCCTACTATATAGTCTGTCCTATATGTACCTTCTATAGCTCCCTAGAACTAGAGGCGAGCTTCCCTTGTATGTTTCCTGGCATGAATGAACCCCCTCCCCTTATGGTCGTCTGTACCATATATGAATGCACCCCCCTTCTGCTGGTCACCTGTGTCCTGGTGGGTGTGCGCCTCTCAATCTGACTATGCATTTGTGTGTAGCTGCCACCCTGCAACCTGGAGTTGGCACCATGCTTTTTCCTACCGATTCAGACCTGTGTGCAGATGTCACCTTGCAACATGTGGCTTGCACCATGCATTTGCTTACTGATTTTGACATGCATTTGTGTGTAGGTGTCGCCATGCAACATGTGGCTGGCACCATGTATTTGCTTACTGATTTTGACTTGCATTTATGTGTAGGTGTCGCCATAAAACATGTGGCTGGCACCATGTATTTACTTACTGATGTTGACATGCATTTATGTGTAGGTGTCGCCATAAAACATGTAGCTGGCACCATGTATTTGCTTTCTGATTTTTTTTTAATATAACATTTTATTGTTTTTTAAACACAAAGAAAACATACAGCCCCGAACAACGGGGTAACCAATATTTCCCTTTCCCGCCAATTCGTAGTACCACATGTTGTTCCACATACAGAGGAGCTTGGTACAACCGGACATTTAACCACATTAATATTGCGCAAACTGGTTCCCTTACGAGTCCTTGGGTTTTAGCACAGTCTGTCCATACAGGTTACTGTTCAGTGTGCATCTTCCCATTTTTGCCATATTTCTTCCCATTTTTGCCATATTTCCTGAGCTTTCTCAGGACATCCCCGGGCTGTATGCACTCTTTTTTCCATCGCAATACATCTGCTAACCATTGCTCATAAGTTGGGGCTGTTGCAGAGCCCCAGAGTTGCGCTATATTTCTTTTCAGTATTGCAGAGGTGGTAGATAGAAACGCTTTTTCATAACGTGTTAGCTTGAAATCCTTTTCTATTCCCAACAGTAGTTGTTTGGGGCTCATGAGAATTATTTTGCCCATTACCCTTGACAGTTCGCTGCAGCATTGCCAAAGTATGTGATAGTAGGAGCCTTCCTCCCTTTTACATCTCAGGCAGTGCGGGTTGGTGGTTTTCCCCCAGTTGAATAGTGCTACCCTCGGGTAATAAATTCTGTACAGTACCATCAGTTGTATTAACCTGAACCTGGAGGAGATAGCCACCTCTCTGGGGAACATTAATGCAGCCACCCAGTCCTCAGGAAGTATGGCGCCCACATCCCTCTCCCATTTGGCCTTCAAACCTGATAGTTCTTTCATGGCAAAGGAAGTTATGGCACTATATAAGGTAGACGTGACTTTCTGTCTAATCGTTTCTGGGAACAGGTTGCGTTCCAGCGGGGAGTAGTCTGGCATGTCTATCATATCGGGGAAATGGACCTGTAGCGCATGTTTAAGTTGCATTTAGTGGTATTGTTCATTAGGCGGAAGCGTAAAAGTGGTGGCTAAAACTTCGAATGGTATTATTTCGTTTTCTCTCACTACGTCCCCAATATTCGTAATGCCTAGTTGGGACCAGGAGCGCCATTTAGGGAGTTTGTTCACTTCCGGGAGGTTTTTATTATTCCACAGTGGTTGTGCTGGGGTTAGCTTCCTGTCCCAGCCTAAGTATTTATGAGTATCTGACCATATTAGAGTTATATGTGTCTGCATGGATGGGGCTGCAGCCCGGTCTTTTTGGCAATAGAGGTATTTCATGATGGGTCTTTCTTGTGGGTTGGAATCCGGCATTCAGTTGTGCGGTAGTGTGGTGTCCCTATGTAGTTTATCATTTATTATTGCAATTTGACTGGCCCAGTAATATGTTTGCAGTCGGGGGAGTCCGATTCCGCCTTCCCATATGGATCTTTGTAGGGTCCTGAGTGCCAGACGTGGGCGTCTCCCTTTCCATAGCAATTTCCTGAATATTTGATCTATTCTATGAAGCTCACAGGTCGTAACAGGCAGTGGAGCATTTTGCAATATATAAAGAAAGCGGGGGAGGGCCATCATTTTGAAAAGTGCAGCGCGTCCTAATAGTGTAAGTGGTAAGGACATCCAATGTTGGACGTCATCTTTGAACTTTAACGTTATAAGGAGTAAGTTCTTGGGCACATAGTCTGTCAATTTATGTGTAATTTGTATGCCTGGGGATCTAAATTGCTCCCTTTCTATGCGGTATGGGCATTCGTCTGGTACTGTGTTGTTTATCTGCCTCACTGGGAACAGTATGGATTTAGACCAGTTGACAAGGAGGCCGCTGAACCTGTCGTATCTTTTTAGCAACTGCGTCACGATAGGGCAAGAGTCACGTGGGTCCTGTAGGTATAATAGTAGGTCATCTGCGTATAAGGACACCTTGTCCTCCCAGTCTTATGCCCATCTGAATCCACTCCATGTTTGTGTGGATCCTAGTAGGATTGGTATCTTAGTAGGATAAAGGTTTGATCGCTAATGCGAATATCAAAGCTGACAGGGGGCAACCCTGTCTTGTGCCCTTAACCAGCCGGAAAGGATTTGAGACATGCCCGTTTACCTTGGTTACCGCTTCAGGAAGGTGATATAGCAGCTTGACCCAGCTCATGAAGTACGGTCCTATGCCCATTTGTTGCATAATCGCCCAAATTGCTTCCCAATGAACAGAGTCAAAAGCCTTTTCAAAGTCTATGGCAAGCAAGGCCAGGGGGCTCTGCAGCCCAGGTACTTTTTTCAGTGCCGTATGTAATCTGTATATATTCTGTCTAGTGGATCTCTCCGGCATGAACCCACACTGGTCTGGGTGTACCAGTGTGTGTATAACTTGCTGTAGTCGGTTGGCCAGTACCTTTGCAAGTATGGCCTTGCAGTTTATTAGGGAGATGGGTCTGTAGGAGCTGCACTTGTCAGGTGGCTTATCCACTTTTGGTAAAACTATTATCGTGGCTTTTCTAAGGTCTGGGGGGAGGCAACCCAGTGAATGTGAGTGTTGAAAAAGGCGTAGCAGGTGCGGGGAGATTACATTCGCACCAATTTCTTCCATATTTCGACTGGGAAGCCGTTTGGACCTGGGGTTTTCCCTGATTGGAGTTCTGACATTGCCTGGGTTATTTCTTCCTCTGTGATTTCTTGTTCTAATATGTTGAGCTGTTGCACATTTAAAGTAGGGAGAATGATTTCATACAGAATGTCAGTCAATAGCGGTGAGGATTGTGCTCTGTACAGTTCTGTATAGTACTTTGCGAACCCCTCGGCTATGTCCTGGTCTGTTACCAGTGGATCTGGTCCTTCCGTCATCAGTTTCCTGACTTGGGTAAGGCCCAGCTCCCTACGTTCTAGCCATGCTAGTATTTTCCCGGCCTTGTCCCCTGTCTCGTATACCCTTGCTCGCATCGCTGCGTGTGCTTGTTTAGCGTTATCTAAAGTTATGTGTTGCAGCTGTTTTTGCGCTAATTATAGTGTATGGTGCGTCGCGGGTTGGTCGTGGGTTATATGCTCAACTTCAGCATTCTGTACCTTTATTTCGGCTTCGCGTATTGCTTCTAAATGTTTCTTTTTGTGAGCTGCGGTCCAGGCTATGATCTCACCTCTTAATACCGTCTTTAGAGCCTCCCATAGTGTTACCGGGCTGTCTACAGAGCCAATATTCAATTCAAAGTACGATTCGGTGACCTTTTGAATATGTTCTACCAGTTCTGGGAATCCTAGGTAGTAACCATTTAATCTCCAACTGGGTGGGGGAGTTGATCTGTTGGTCTTAATCGTTATTGTGAGTGGAGAGTGATCCGATATGCCTCTGGGGAGTAGGTGTGCCTCACATGCTTCATGTATATTGCTTAATGGTAGGAAGAAATAATCTAACCGGGACAGTGAGGCATGTGCTCCAGAGTGATACGAGTATTCTCTTTCGTTGGGATGCGATGATCTCCATACGTCTTGCAGCCCCGGAGCATTAGTTAATGTGGCGAGTTTAGTGCGCGTTTCAGGATTTCTGGCCTTACATGTGTTCTATCAATGTCTATATTCATTACTTCATTGAAGTTTCCCCCAATTAGTGTGAGATCTGCAGAGTTGGTAGCAAGTAGGGGCGTTATGTCATTGGTCAGAGAGGTTAGCAGATTGGGTGGTGCATATACAGCAGTCATGGATATAGTGCGTTGCCAGAGGGTTCCTGTTGTGTGTACGAATCTGCCTCCCGTGTCCTGTGTAACAGTGATGGGTATATATGGAAGTCTTTTGTGTACTAGGATTAATACCCCTCGCGATCCCATCGTGAAACCAGCGTGTAATGCCAATCTATAGTTCGAACGTTTAAATAGTGTGCACTTTGTACCAGCGAGATGTGTCTCCGTTAGGAAAGCTATGTCTGGGGAGTTTCGGTTCAGTGCCTGCAGGACCAGTCGCCTTTTGATGCTGTTACCAAGCCCGTTTACATTCCATGTCATCAGCCGGATGGTTCTATTTCTGTTCATGTTGGAGGTCCCTGCCATTTGAGCTGTATGACTATAGTGACGCTTTGTTGGGTGTCTAGAGATGCTGCGTGATACAGCGGCCCATTCAGGGATTGGTCATGGTCGTACGTAAGGTGGTTATCTGCCGGGACATATGTACTCCTGTGTTTTGCATGGCTTACTAGTAAGGAAGCTGTTGCCATGCGTGTGTTGGAACTGGTGCTGTGTTTAACATTACAACTTTGAACCCCCCACCCCATACTCCACCCAACTTGAAGAATCTGTCGCCCAGTATAACAAATTCAACACACTGTCAAAAGGACAGTCAACTCATTAACTAATAACTATTACCTAATGTTCTTTTCTCTACTCGTTCTGCCACACCACCCAAATTGTTCACAATCCACACAGAGTTCGGGATCGTAGGTGGTGGCTCTTAGGGGCCCGCTGCTTACATCATGTCCCTTTGACGGATTTATGGCCAAGTGTGAACAGGATTTCACAGTACCCTTGCATGCGTGTCTGGCCCGTGCCCTGGTGTAGTCTCGCTGGGTGTACATCAGTTGTCCTACATGGTTTAATGCGTCAATTTTCTATTCCTTGAGCCGGACCATTCGGTTCCGGTCAAGGGGGGAGCCGCCCTCGTCGCCCTCTGTCTCCTGGGAGTCTGGGCCTGCTCCCAGGGACCAGGATCCCCAAATCCCAATTCCCGGCGATGTGTGTCTCGGCCCATTTCCAGGCCTCTTTTGGGTCCGTAAAGTGCACCGTGGTGCCGTTATGCTGGATCTTGAGTTGTGCTGGGAAAAGCAGTCCATATTTGACGTTCATAGTGTGCAGTTTCCTCTTTAGATGTTCAAAGGATTGCCTGGCTTTTTGCACTTCCCGGGTGTAGTCCAGGAAGAACGCGATTTTGGAGCCGTTGTATGTAGTCGGGCCTCCGGATCGGGCCATCTACAGTATCGTGTCTCTGTCTCGGTAGTTCAATAGCTTTGCGATGACGGTCCTCGGGGGGGCCCAGGTATTGGACGCCCTGATGGTACTCGGTGGGCTCTCTCTATTGAAAAAAAATTGGAGAAGGATTTCGGTGCTGCCAGGTCCGCCAACAATTGCTTGAGGAAGAGCTCCATACTGGGACCTTCTGCTCCTTCCAGCAGTCCCAAAATGCGAATATTGTTGTGGCGTGATCTTCCCTCTCCCTCCTCCACTCGTGCCTCCAGAGATTTTAGACATGTGATTGCCTGTGATAGTTGCAGGTGGACCCCGCCAAGATCATCCTCCATGTTTGAGACTCTCTGTTCTACTTCCCCTGTGTGAGAGGACAGCTTTTGGAGGTCGTGTCGGAGGAACGAGACCTCTGCTGAGATGCCGTCCATTTTTTTCTCCATTGAGGAGCGAGAAGTAGCGATGGCGGCCATCACGTCCTTTAACATCAGTTCTCCAGCCTCAGGTGTGGAGGCCGTTGGTGGTTCCACCTCCATTGCAGTGGTGGGGGTGCTAGTTGCGTATTGGTCAATGGTGCTTTGTGTGGTACCCCGTTTTGTTTTATCTTTGCCCATGGTGCCCCCTGCTCGTCTCACACGGTGGGGTAGCACCTTGCAAGGTCGTGGTGCAGCAGGATGTGTCCAGGGCACCAGCACTTGTCGCATCTCTCGACACAGTCGTGCATGTGTCTCCGGCACTGCAGAGGTCCAGTTGGCAATCTAGGGTCCTGCCGGGTCAGTGCACGCTTGTGTTCCGCAGGCCCACACCGAGGAGCTGGCTATGGGTCCCTCCTCCCCTCCTCGTAGTGCTTTGCCGGCCTGTGTCCTCCTCAGTTGTTGACCGCGGCGGCCATTTTGGCGGGCATTTTCTCGCGCACAGGGGGCCTCCAGGTTTGTCGAAGTAGATGCTGAGCGGATTTTGTCCGGGAGTCAGGATTTCTTCCAGGGGTGCTATACCGCTTTAGGTCAGCTCGGGTGTCTTTCCAGGCCTGTTCGGTCCGTCCAAAGGATATTTAAACAGGATATTGCGGGCAGCCAGAGGGAGCTCATGGGACTCACGCCTTGCTGCTAGCATGCTGACCACGCCCCCTGCTTTCTGATTTTGACCTGCATTCGTGTGTAGGTGTCACCATGCAACATGTGGCTGGCACCATGTATTTGCTTTCAGATTTTGACCTACATTTGTGTGTAGGTGTCACCATGCAACATGTGGTTGGCACCATGTATTTGCTTTCTGATTTTGAACTTATGCTGGCACCATTCATCCCTGAAGCACTTAATGAAATTCTACTGTAACCACATTGTTAAGTTAAAGCACCTTGATACCTCAGGGTTATGGTGCACTATATAAGTGTTACAATAAATAAATAAATGGAGAGAGGACAACTGGCAGTTCAAAGCATAACAAAGGATACAGGCGGCCCATGCCCCTCGCCTCCTGGCAAAGACCCACCCCCCCCTTGCAGCGCAGCACTGGGAGATAGTACACATGGGTAGGGAAGTGGGAAGAGGGGCCCTTGGTAGGGTGGGCAACTGCTAAATGCATGGGAGTGCAAAGTGCATTGCTGAGTACAACACAGTTGTAAAGTTACCATGTTCCATGGAGGACCCCTTGAGACAGTCATAATTTGATTCCACATGGCATGACCATGCAAGTGGATGGAGAGGTTTCACAAAACCTGCTTGGTTACTTGTACATCCATTAACATGCAGCAAAATGCACCCCTGACAGTTTGCTTCCAGCCCCAACACATGGCATGATCAAACATCATGTGTGGCCCCTCATGCAGTGGGCTGACAGATCACACAGCTGTCCCTGTGACTCCAATGCACAAACATATAAATGTCAGGCCAATGCGTCCATACACATGAGCCAGTTTCAGCTGCTGAGTGTGGATGATGCAATCATCATTAGCAAATAAGCAACACAGAGAGGTGTTGTGCATGTAGTCCCTCACATGCCCCCAACATCTCAATCAGGCAAGTGAGCATGCCCGAGTAACTGCGGTCATCAATTCACATTGCATGTGCTTGGGTATACTTTTGTCAAAGAACTGACAGTGGGGATTCCTATGCTTGTACACTTTACAAATGTATGCAATCACATATGGACAGCATCAGCATGAGGCTGAATGCCAGGAGAGATTAGTGCAACACACATGCCATGAACAGAAGATATTCCCTTAAATCATGCATATACATTCAGAATACACCAACACTTTAGAGTAGTGGATCTTGTGGGTATTCACCAGCAGCTTAAATCCATGCCTGCAGGTAAACAATTGGGTGTGGACGACTGGGATGACCTTCTCCAGGACCAGGAGGTGAAGTGGTGACAAAACCGATGGAGGACTGCACAGTGTACTTTCACAGTGGCACCTGCCTCAAGGACCGCTGTCACCTTCTCCTGGCACAGGTGCCTGAGGTTGTCCCAGCACTTTCTTACATGGTCCATGGCACCAACTGAAACCCACTCTGCGTTGATGGCATCTGTGACTTCAAGAGAGCATCATAGTTTGCCAGGACCCGATCACCAAGGATGTGAGCTTCGATGGCAGTGAAGTTGGCAGCCCTCATCCTCACATTGGGGCTGCTGGCTGATATAGCGGACGGTGAAGTAAACATGGCATCCCCTGAGGATGGTATGGTGCAGCTGGGACTGACAATGTGCTCCAGAGCTGTTGTGGTAGTACAGAGAGGTGGAGGTCCCAAGATGGCACATTAAGTGGTCACATAACCTTACAGGTGAGCCACAGGTGAGCCACAGGAGAACAGGAAATGCGGTACCAGCAAGCACTTCAAGGCAGCACTGGTGGTCAGCACTCAAACACTATCAGGCAGAAACAGATGGTGAGGTTTGGCAGCAATACAGGGCAGGAGGAGGAAAAAATGGCAGGAGGCAGGTGGAACTGATTTGGCTCATGTACTCACAGAGGCACCAATCTGAAAACAAGAGGAAGGGTCCTACACACCTAAATTATGCACTATGCGCTTCATGCAGCTTCCCTATGCTGCCCAGTGCAGAGACAGAGACATTGAATGGGGCTGCATTGTACTTTTATAATTGGCTTTCTTTGTGCTGTGTACATTGCAACGTGTATCATATGGCAATAAGATTGCGAGATGTGCGCTCTACTTTGGACTCTGGGCAATTGTGTAATGAATTCCAGGAAAAGGGTTTTCATTGCGCTTGATAGGGCGTGTTGCTGGTTTGCATGGTGCAACATGCCCATGTTATTCCTAATTTTTCTTCATTTTGCACATCGAATGGGGATTTTGCATATCCGCGCCCTACTTATTTCTTTGCACTTGCCCTAACCACACTTTGCGCTGTGCGTCGCGTAAAGCGCTCAACACAGCGCAAATTGGGAAAGGACCAGTGCAAAGTCCGATCTATGAATCAGCAGTATAAGAATTGCACGTCGCAAAGTGTACTTGTAATACGACTTTCTGTGTATTATGCCCTTAATCCTTTCACCTCCATTCTTAGCGCCTCTTCCTCCTTGAACATCTTACCATATGTTCTATGTGCCTATGCCATAGCCCCCATGTGCCTCCTTCCATCAGGTAACTCTTTCCTTCATGACCACCCACACTCCTCAAGTCTGCCGGATATACTGCCAGGAGGTCCCTTTCTCAACGATCACCCCCCCTGCTACTCTAAACGGTCCTCCCTTTTTATCTGCCCCGTTTCATGTTACCTGTCCCTATACAGCCTCTTCTCTGTTGTCCACTGTTTTCTGTGCCTCTTCCCTTTGGCAAATTCTGAGCCCCCTCCTCCATGGGCATCATTTTGCCCCAGGGACCTGTTCCAAAACCTATGGGCCTCCTTTTCCCTGCACAAACTTGTATACACTCTGCTTTCGCATTGCTCGTGCACCCTTGCAGCCACACAAGACTAGCTCAGTGCCCACAACCATGTCTTGTGCGCACCCTCTTTCACCTGATACCTGTCTAGCATGCACTCTCATGACCTCTCGTATCTTTGCACATCCCCTCTCCATTAGACTACTACACTGACCATCCCTCTCACATCACACATTAAATAAAAACGTTCAGAAGCTTCTTAGCAGTCCGTTCTGGCAGGAGGTCCAACGGGTGATGTTCTTTCCGTGGTGATGCTGCGTAAAATACCCTACAGCCTTGCAGTAGGGCAGAACACATAAATAATCTGTAGGGACGGGTAGTACAATTATGTTATGGTGACAATAAAAAACGTTTGTGCAACTTAATCACGTCTCGGGGGTTTGCCAGTGAAAAGGTGAGCTTGATTGCTAAATCCCAGACCACTCTGGCAGTTCGTCAGTATTGTGAGACCAGAGTCAGTGATATAAAGGCACCTGCTTTTGTAAACTAAACCACCACGACCTTTCTCCCTCAGGCACCATCTGCCACTGTGTCTACCCCAGATATGACACGGCTTCAAAAAATATAAGTGAAAAAGTTGATGTTCATCAATAAAACGTGCCACAAGATGTAAATGTGACTGTTTGCAACCTTTTTTTCCCCTTCATTTTGGTGCCATGAAGTGTTATATTTAATGCCACAGCATTCTGAGGAGTTCGACTACAAGTACTCCACTCACAAAACAAAAGGTTTAACTGTAAAAAGGCAGACCCGTTGGCTTTAGTTTTGTGTCATAGGAATGCTACTTGATGTGGCAGGATTGCTATGCTATGCTATGAGGTGCAGTATTGCTATGATATGCAGGACTGCTACGCTATGCTATGATGTGCAGTATTGATATGTTATGCTATGATGTGCAAGATTGTTATGATATGCAGGATTGCTATGCTGTGCTGTGATGTGCAGGATTGATATGATATGCTATGATGTGCAGGATTGCTATGCTATGCTATGCTATGTAGGATTGCTATGCTATGATATAATGTGCAGGATTATGATGCAGGATTGATATGTTATACTATGATGTGCAAGATTGTTATGATATGCAGGATTGCTATGCTGTGCTGTATTGTGCAGGATTGATATGATATGCTATGATATGCAGGATTGCTTTGCTGTGCTATGATGTGAAGGGTTGATATTGTGCAGGATTGTTATGCTAGACTATGTAGGCTTGCTATGCTATGTTAAACAATGCTATTAGGCTCTTAGATGCAGTTAGGCCTCAGACCATCCATGTCAACTCCCTGGGCCTCCCTGGGCCTGCTCTACACGACACACCGGACAGGCCCAAACCCCTCCTAGGGCAGAGGACATGTCAGACCTTCCGTTTTGCTCATTCTCTACACATTTATTATTATTACCATATATATGAAGGAGTTTCTGCGAATGCCGCTTATTCATAATAGAACACAATGTCCCTGCAGGACTGTGTCACGGGTCACAAGTAAGATGTCGACTGTTCTTGTCAACTGTCTGTAACGTTGTACCAGGTAACACCCCTATTGTGATAGTACAGAAACACATTAGTGTTTGCCAACAGTATGCTATATAATCCTGCAGGATGGTGGGGGCGCTAGAGTGAGCTCCTTCTGCTGGCTGCCGAACACCTGTCTGCTGCATGCTGTTTTCCCCTGCTGATAACTATGTATGCTGCGTATTTGCGATATAAATACATGAAGCTTGATTTACCATCCAGTTGTTTGATCCCCTTATTTGCTGCAAACTGAGGCTGGCCGAGGGGGCCTTATCTTGGCCACCACATAAATGGTGCAGTGACTTCTGGCCAGGACTGCGCATGAGTTTTTTTTCGGGGGGATGCCATCGACCTCAACCACCGCCGGCCGGCTACATTAGGTCCATACTGAGGGTTTTGTTAAGAAGTATTGGCACAGCTGTTATCTGCAAAGATGCCAAACTCAGTGGTGTGAAATGGCCTCTGGAAAATCTCTGTCACAGAGCACAACCGTTAACCTGTTCTGATTTTCCTCAGACGGAGTGGTAAATATCAACCTTGTGCTTATGGCAAACTGTTTTCTCAGCACTGCATGTTACTGTGACTAAAGTTGTTTTGCAATGTCTTATATGCTTTTTCCCTTGCTACTTATATGCCCTGATGTTTTGTATTGAGTATTTGTTTGTGATAGCAGCACAGCATAGAGTTTCAGCTCTGTCGAGCGCATTCATCATGTTTGTCTGCAGCCTGTCTGTCTGTTTGTGGGCTTCTAGGTGCTCGATCCTGGCTTTGGTGTAGAGATAAAATTGAATAACCAAGATTGAGTCCAGCAAGCTATCTTGCACGAAAGGATTTTTTATTTTTTTATTAGCCATTTACTGAGAGATAAATAGTATTACAAGTTAATGTACAGTTTATGGCAGGCAAATAGAGAAACAGGTATAGCAGAGCAGAGCAATGCCCCTGCATTTGCCCATGACTCCCTCTTCCCTGTATCAGTGCAGCACAATCTGAAGGCGGAAAGCACTGGCACAGCTCAACATCAAAGCCGAATGTTAAATATTCAGTGTTTAATGTTTTTTCAATTGTTCTCAACACACATAAAACAATGATAAAGTCAAGCTCTGGACTACAGAAAGCAGGAGAGGTGTTGTTTTCTTTGTTTGAAAAGGGCCTTTCTTATGATCAACTGGTCTATCGTGTAATGTAATTTCTGTTTATTTGTCATGTTCTGGGTAAGAATGAAGGAAGTGTTGTTGAGTATACTAATGGTAAATTTGGTATCACTGGTTGCACTGGTTATTTGGATTATACATTTTTCATGTTGGGTTTAACTGTTTATGTTACAGTTCGTTTTCCTGCTTGCACTATTGCATTTTCTTGTGATTATGGAAAGGGGCTGTGTGCTGTAACGGTTGATTTCTTGTTTTGGAGCAAGTAAGACATGATGCCGTCTCCTAGTTAAGTGGGTTAAGATTCACTGCGCCCATGGTTTGTGTGTTTTGTCACATAAACACATTTTGTGACTAGGTGTGGGGGATCCAGGTGTGTTGTCACTGGGTGGCTATGAAGGGTATTTTCTCAGATTGATTGTTGTGCATTCCTGTGGCCTGCCGTTTCCAGGATTGCAGCGGACAGGATTTGTCTTGTTTTTTTCTTTTTCTCTCCACCGCCATACAGGTACCACAATTTTGGTCCTTGGTTGGTAGTATCATTGGACAGGATTGTGCAAAGAATTCTATGCACATGTAATTTGCTGGGTTTTAGAAGTTCTATGTCTGTGTTCCGTGTCAGCACACCATCGCTGTTTTATTTTGGTGGTGCACAGCTGATTGTTTGACCTTGAGATTATTCTCTGTCGTGAGTTATTTTTTGAATTTCTCCATGCCGTAGCTTAGATTTGCCACTCGATCAAAGGGTCACCATGGTATGCCATTACCACACACATCTGTGGAACTACGTCAGACATCTTTAAATTGCTGCCAGCAGGCCCACCTTGTTTAGGGAATTGCCATATTCCTTTGCGGTTACTTGTATTGTAATTTCTTTTTTTATGAATTGACTTTGGGTTTTATTTCTTGATTTATGCTGGGTGTTGTGCATGCACTATGCAGGCTACAGCACGCTTAGTACAACAGAAATACCTACATGCATTTGTTCCAGACACGGGCAGGCCGTGATTGCCAAGAAAAACGTTCCTGCTTAACTACATTTGTGTAATTGGCCTCCCACTTTCATTGATTTACTTATCACAACACTCAGAGCCCTGTGGTCTATATCTATGTTCTTATTTCAGCTATAGAGACGAAGTGGAGGGCATTTTGGCCAATTGATCGTTAAGTGTGAAACGTTATTTTTTTTTTTTATTATTTATTTGTTTACAATTCAATGAAACGAATTTTTACAAACAGTTGAGAGAGACAGCAACCCTTAATGAGATGCGCCTCGAGCTTTCATGTAGTTATGTCAGATTCCTGGTGAGAACGGGATTACCTCTTCCAGGTCAATGTAATGTTTAGATGAAGTTGGTAAGGCTCAAGCGGACGTAGGAGTCCGAACGCGGAGAAGATACCAAAGGAAGCTTGATCTCCCTTATCAACATTGTTGTGATGGAGTGGTGGCTTCGGAAACGTTATTGCTGAGATACGTTGGACACAGTTTCTCTGGTCATTCTTGCATATGAGTTATCTTTATACTCAGTAAACTCTATCAATACTTGCTTGCTCCTGTCTCCCTTTTGTGTACCACCTCTCCTGTTTGTCTTTACGCTGTCACCACCTGCAAATACCAATTGCTGGGAGGTTATTTGCAGTACCCCTCTTAATCTGCAGTACCTGCCTCCCTTTGTGTCTCCCAACAAAACACAATCCAACAACGGCTTCCTCCCACTCAGGCTATGAGTTTGTCTGTAGCATCTGCCCGCTATACATACAAGCTGCCCATTCAATATATAAGCAGACACACAAGGCCTTTCTAAAAAAATAACACATATTTTAATGTCTATCACAATCATAAAAAGAGTAAAAGAGCAAATGCTTCTTCATATTTTTGATATATGGGGCATTAACCTGTAAATATTTGAAAGTGTGGAATGTTTTGACTCTGGGTCAAAAGGGGTTTCAGTGGCCACTTGAGGGGTTGTTTCAGGAGGACCACCTTGTTGTCTTTCGCAAGGCCTTGGAACACAGAAAGTGTAAGGTGTCTGATAGTCATTGGTCAGCTTATTTTGCATGGTACAAAGTGTCTATGGACAGAATGCGCGACAGTCAGACTACATTGCTTAAGAACTCTCAGGCTAGGTTGTAGAAAGAATTAAAGCAGTACAGGTTGCTCACAAAAGCTGGCCGACAAAAGAATAGACACACAAGAAAAACAGGCTTCTACCCAAGTATTTCTACAGACACCAGTAGAGATGCTGGTTCAGAGGCACCTACTGCGCCACCTGTAGACATTTTAGAGAAATTAGTAGCATACTTGACTCATCTAACAGCACACGCACCTCCTTTTCCACCCCCACCACCACCAGCTACCCCACCACCAACTGTCACATTTGCACACCACCCTCCCCTGCCTCTCACACCCCTGCCTGCTTCCTAGTCCGATCCATCCCCTCTGTGAGGAGACACGGCAAATTCTCATCACCTTGTCCCACCTCCACTTCAGCCTCGACTTACACACCAACCTGGACGTGCTCTCAGCCAAGTAGGTTGCCACGTCAAGGTACATCCACTCCTCTGCCTATCCCCCAGTCCGACAGGTGCATGTCTCACTCAATTTACCAGAAATACATGGAGAATCTGCAAGCACTGTCTGACTCCTGCACTTTTACATCCAGGCCAGAACAACTGAACAGGCAGGATATTCAATTGTCACATTCATCCATGTCTGAGCCTCCCTTGCTACCCACTATGGACGCAGCTACATCCTCTGCTACAGCCACCACCTTTATGCCTGTGCACACCTGCCCTCAGGCAAATTTCGATCTGGAACCTATGAGAATTCACACTCCCTGGAGCTCAATTGACTTATACCACATGGCAGAGCAATTCCACACATTGCTTGACAACCCCACTGTGTTCATGGAACATTTGCACGGAGTAATTGGTTGTTACGATCCCACAATTGGAGACTATTAGCAGTTCTCAAAGACAATGGATACAAACAGATGATGGGCAAACTGCAAAGGCCTGACAACCGTACTGGTGGGGAGGCTATTACTGCAAATATTACTGCACTTTCCACCCTCATCAAAGAGAAATACCTGGTCAAAGCTGACTGGTCAAAGATCGCCATGTGCAAACATAACCACAATGCACAGTCACGATATGCACGGATTCACGCTACGCTTTTGGTATTTCACATGACTACGAGACCCTCTGAAAATAGAGAAGTTACCTAACTGCACAAGGTATTCCCATTCTCAATGACCCTATGTTGAAGCCCTGCCCAATGCGATTCTGCCACCTACTGAGTTGGCTTTTGTGAAGTGCAAAGGCCACACTCAACATTCTGACAGCACCACGCAGGGTGACGTGCTGGCTGATGGCCATACAAAGAATGTGGCACTCCATGGCCCTCTGGCTCCAAATCCCGCTTCAAGATGCGGCCCCCGGGGCTGAGAAACAGGGCTAGGAAAAGCCGGAATGCGTTTCTTGCTCCGATCGCCTATGGCGTGATAACGGGCCGGTTAGTGGCCCCACTAGCACCCCGACCATACCTTATAATTGTTGCTCACTCTGTGTCCCATTCAAGCAAGGGGAAGATGACCGCTGAGGTCCAGAAATGTTGGTTCACCCCCAAGTGCCCCTCCATTGCTCATAAATAGTGTGCTCACTGTCCAACATGTCTCACATTTAACCCTGTTAAGCCTGTCAAAATCACTCCAGGGGTACATGAAGTCCCTTATGGCCCCATTTGTGAATATCCAAATAGATTTCATTAGCTTACCCAAAGGGCCTCCTTTGAGTATGTCCTACTAATAATTGATACATTTTCGGGGTGGACTGAAGCCACCCGCTGTAAATACACTGATTTAATTACAGTGGCCAGGAGACTGCTAAAAGAGTTCATTCCACGCTTTGGCCAGTTTCCATAAACCATGACAGAGGCTCCCATTTCACTGGACAAATTGTACAGAACATTTGTAGTGCCTAGGGGATCCTCCAGCACCTGCAGTGTAGTTTTCACCCACAATTAGCAGGGGCAGTGGAACGCCAAACCGTTCAACGGGAAGGTTTGCCTTGCCAGGGTCTGCCAGGAAGCCTGTCTAAACTGGCCTGATGCCTTCCCTCTTGTCCTCATGTACCTAAGAAACTCTGTAAACAGAGTACATGGACTCCCCTCACGGTATCCTCATGCGGTGGCCCATGTACATTTCAGTTACTCCCTTACATTCCCGTGAGCTGGGTGACTTACAACTAAATGATGATCTGGTGGTGTCATATTGCAAAAGACTAATGCTCATTGTCAGTTCTCCCTTCCAGCAACTTAAAGAAGCTCTGACTCGACCACCTGAAACACTGTGCCACAGCCTCCTGCTGGGAGACTGTGTGGTCCTGAAAGTACATCAGCAAAAATGATCCCTGAATCCTCACTGGAAAGGACCTTTCCAGGTATTACTGATGACCGCATCGCTGTTCACTGTAGTGGAAATGACTCCTGGGTTCACGCTAGCCAGTGTGTGAAAGCAGCGCCTCCACCTAATGACAGAAAACAGCGCGAGGTCCCAGACAAAGCCAACCCACTGTTTGTCAGCACCAAAGACACAGCAACATTGAAATCTGCATAGGTACAGGAGAAATAGGCTCCTCTTTGGCTTCCCCTTGTGGTCCAAGAAGCTAAAACACAGGGAACTCCACAGCCAGCACTTCTTGACAACAAAGTTCCACTACCGGTACTGAGGTACAACATTCGGAGTGCGGCCACCATCTCATCTGTATCTGGCAAGTGGCCCATCGCTCTCAAAGTTCTTTGCTACACTTGTCTCCGGCAGGTGGCCCATTGCCCTCAAAAGATTTTTCCTACACTTGTCCCCGGCAGGTGGCTCATCGCTCTCAAAGTCTTTGCTACACTTGACTTTGGCAGGTGACCCATCATTCTCAAAAGTCTTTCTGCTGCACGTATCTGTCAGCATCACCCTGATGGGGATCCTGAACCTTTACATCATCATCTCTCCTGCTTACCGCTTCCGGTGATGACGGACACTATTTGGAACTTTTGGGCATAAGGCTACAATCGCCTTAGGGTTGGACTGCTAAAGCTAGGAATAGTGCTGCTATTACATTAGGTTATGTTGAGTATTTTTAACATGTTGACCATTCTTACCATGATATTCGCTCTTCTGCACCATACATACCCCATCTTACACCCAGACACAAACACTTTCCTCAACTTTTCTTGGGCCTACGCTGACCTAACAAATGCTTCTGATTGCTATATATGCTCCCATACTCCTATGTGCGCCAGTGGGGCATCCTCTTCATCCCTGTCCTGTCCAATATTGCTGAATGGTGTTAATTAACGACTCTTTGTGTCCCATTATGACACATATATTTCCACAGGGACTCTTCTACCTCAGCTATGCCAATACTTTACCACTCAGGATACCAACCGCCTTTGTTCCACACGCTCTGATCTATTTCACCACGCTAGTCACGCTCCTTTCTATGGGTATTACACTGGCAACCAATCTGCTTAACAGAAGTGCTACCACAACCACCAGTAACAACTCCGCTTTCGGTAAGATAGGATGATTTCATAGTAATAGCACCAACGTATCTCTCTACACACAGAGGGTTATATTTCCTTTGTGGGGCTAGCGCATACCAATGGCTCCCAGATAACTGGACTGGTCAGTGCACCATTGGGTTTATTCACCCAGCAGTGTACCATGTGTCCCTATTTCCAAAAGTTCACTACACACCTCGCTTGGCCAAGTGCGACTCCTGGACATAGTTCAAAGGCCTCGTAGGATTCCTGATCCCGAGCATTAGCACTGCACCTAACAGGGCCAATCTTCATGCCTTATCACTTCTCCTCGAACAGGTAGCTAACAACACTGCCAAAGGTGTACGGATACTGAAGAGCAAGCAAATCACACTCAGAACGATGGTCCTCCAGAATAGAATGACGCTTGATTATTTGCTCGCTGCCTACAGGGGTTCCTGTAAACTTTTAGGAAAATAATGCTGCACCTGGGTACCCGATAACCCCTCCAAGGTTGAGGATGTCATAAAATACCTCCAAGGCCACATTATACAGTATTAACAAGGGTTATGCCTCAATACCATCAACTATCTCTCCCAAAATATCTTCCTTCTCGAGCTCTTCGCTTATCCGTCTCCAACTCCCTCAGGGTCAGTCGCTTCTCCAAGCAATGGGTTGGTGGTAGATCTCTTTCCTCTGCTGGGGCCTCCCTCTTGAACAGCCTCCCTGCCTCTCTGAAACTTGAGGAAAACTATCTCTGGTTCTGGAAGCACCTCAAGACCTTCTGCGTTGCTTCTGGTTTCTCTCCTCCTCTCCCCTGCTGATCTGCTGGCTGAAACTGAAATTGCACTGGTTACCTGGCTACCCTCTGATCTCGTGTCCAGATCCCCTCCCCTCCAGTGGCACACCTGCACTGCCCCCCTGCCAACCCTTACACTCAGGGACTGTTTCTGTATCCCTACAGCCCCCTACCAGCACTTGACACCTGATGCCTGCACTTACCCTTGCACTTGCCACCAGCTTGCTGCACTTTTTATTTATTATCCTACATACTGCACTGCCCCCTCTCCCTTCCGCCCTCACTTTTCCCTTCCCCCCTTCCTTGCACTTGAGCGATGTCAATGTAACCTGGCCTAGATCGATGTCTCTGTCTTTCCTCTGTTCCCCCTCTCTTGCCTCGTCGCGCTTTGAAACACTTGTGTATATGTGCATTATAAATGCCATATCATATCATATCTGTTAGGGAGAATCCTGTGAAGTGCCCTTAGGGACCACTACACCTGATTAAGACTACAGGTGGCAATACAAGTTTACCTTTGGTACAAGCCTGTACTCCTAAGTTATAGTGGTAGCAGTAGCAGCGCAGCCAGGCGTATCTCAAGAGTATATGAGCAGTAGCAGAGATTACACAAAGGGACCACAATTACTTTGACTCAAGCAAACACTGACTCAAAGTTTCAGGTAAAAAAGATAAGTACATTTATTTTTAAACCGTCAGTTATGAACACAACACCTCTATTAAACCTTACCAAAACCACACGTTAAATATACGACACTTCACCAATTCACTTTGTACAGTAAATCTCAAGGTAAGTACCCTGTGTTTGAATGAACCGGTGTTATAAACAAAACACAATACTGCGGATACGATTGTGATCACTTTTTGACAGTTCGGTCTACTTAATAAACGCGTATCTGTTACATGAAATGCTACCGGGGCAAAAACACACTTAGCACCTGAGATACCCAGAAGGAGTTGGAGACAAAAATCACAGGCAATATTTAGGTTAGGCAGGCAGTATCGAAAAAAACACTCAGAAACAGGAGTGCAAAAGTCAAAGGGGCGGAGCCATGTTTAGGTGACACCGGAGACCTGTGCCGAAGATCACACCGTTAGACAGTTCACGATTCAGCAGAGCCAAGAGTACTTTGATATTGTCAAATGTTTGGAAGCAAAAGTTATAAGAAGGAGAGAAGAAAAGGACGAGCCTTGGAGATGAAGAAAAGGGATTCACCCAGTTTCCTCGAGCAGAACACAGTACCTTATTTCCACGATGCAGCTGGTGCCCTGGCAGTTGTTCCTGTTGGTTTTCCCGCTAACCCACGATTCCTGGAGCTTCGTTGTGAAGGAGGACGTCTGAAGGGGGTCTGCACCTGTCACGAGATGACACCCTGAAAGGAGAGGCACAGAACACCCAGCAAGGGTTTCGGGTGGTTGTGCCGAAGTAAGGTGGACAGAATAGTACACACACAGCCGAAAGTAATGAGAACGAAGAGTAGTCTAGTGTAGCAAGGAATACGATACAACAGAATGGAGTCCCTCTAGGGGTGTATGCAGATATAGGAAAAGAGTCTTCCACGAACCTTAGGAAAAACTGTAGCCTTCTGCACAGTTTGCTATAACAGAGGCCCACGCTGTTTGCTCATGGCTTGGAACACCAGCTATGGGTGTCTGTAATGTAGAAACGAGACAAGGGAAGGGGCAGAGGTTGACTGATGGGAACCAACGGACAAGCTCTGTACAAAAGGGTCTACAAACAGTACAAGAGAAGATACTTACAGACAAATCCAGGAAAAGGAGGTTGATAGCAAACTAGCACAAGGAAATTAAGGGAAAGTCGTGTAACAGATTGGATAGCAGAGGATAGTAAGGAACAAGGTTGAGAGCTCAGAGGAGCAGGGAAGCAATGAGCAAGCCCACAGGAGCAGGGCTGTAAGGTAGAGAGCCCAGAGGGAAAGGGCTTAGGGCAGCAGAGTAAAGCAGGCTGCACGGCAAGGAACCCAGAAGGGCTGGGCAGCAAGGAGTGAGCCCTGAGGGGCAGGGCTGCTGACTGTAGAAGGTTGCAGAGGACTGTAGAGGGCTGCAAGGCCGAGAACCCAGCAGAAAAAGGTAGGTAGTAAGCAGCGGAGCGTGATCAGCTGCAAAGTAGGAAGCCCAGAGGACAAGGGCTGTAGGCAGCCGGAGTGAGGCAGGCTGCAGAGCAGGGAGCCCAGAGGACAAGGGCTGTAGGCAGCCGGAGTGAGGCAGGCTGCAGAGCACGGAGCCCAGAGGACAGGGGCTGTAGGCAGCCGGAGTGAGGCAGGCTGTGGAGCAGGGAGCCCAGAGGACAAGGGCTGAGGCTGGAAAGCAGCAGAGCGTGATCAGCTGCAATGTAGAGAGCCCGGCAAGGCAAGGGCGGAGGCTGGAAGGCAGCAGAGCGTGATCGGCTGCAATGTAGAGAGCCCGGCAGGGCAAGGGCGGAGGCTGGAAGGCAGCAGAGCGTGATCGGCTGCAATGTAGAGAGCCCGGCAGGGCAAGGGCGGAGGCTGGAAGGCAGCAGAGCGTGACAAGCTGCAATGTAGAGAGCCCGGCAGGGCCAGGGCGGAGGCTGGAAGGCAGCAGAGCGTGATCAGCTGCAATGTAGAGAGCCCGGCAGGGCACTGGATCCAAAGCCGGAGAAAGGAGGAACCGCAAACAAGATCCGTAGCTCAAAGCAACAAGGTGCCGGGAAGACTCCTAATGCAAGAGACTGAGCTCCTTCAGGCAGCAGCATTTATACCGCCCAACCCAGCACAGAGGCAGGCTAATTGGTTGCACCTGGCTAAGCACACCTGTAGACAATCGGCCACCTCCCTCTCTGTTCCTGAGCTGGTGGAAGCAAAGGAGATCCCTAGGGCTTCTGGGGATTGTAGTTCAGAAGATGGCGAATAGGAATGGCCAGAAAAAGATGGTTATAGCCAAGTGCATTGTGGTAAGTGTAGTTAAAGCCTCGCAAATGGGAAATAAGGTCCATATTGTTCGTAAATGTATGCGCCCATGGCGCAGGCATGACAGTATGCCCCTCTCCAGGCCCCTCTCCAGGCTCCCTGAAAGTTGACCAACAAGAAGAATGTCTGTCACACCGTGAAAGAGTCTTATTCCAAAAAGGCACAACATGAAGCACCAAATACTGTTTAAGGTTGTTAGGTGTGAGTCTTGAAGGACAGAGACAGTATTAGTGTTCTGAACCTTTGAGGTAGAATTCAGAAAAGACAAAGTCTTTGGAGCACCAATCCCAACAGTGTGTTCAAAGGAACTGTAAAGACTGCTGCAGGCTCCATAGCAAATCTTGCTTTGAAAGGCAACGGTAAGGTGTTGGAAGGTGGAGCCAGAGGTACAGCAGAGTTGGTTGCACTAGGAAGGTTTTCCAAGGCATCAGAAGCAGCAATGGCCAAGTCGAGATTAGCCGCAGAAATTTCAGGAGTCACAGTGGAGGGTTCTTCATGATTAGTAGGAAGTTCGGAAACCACAGCAGCAGGGAGAACATGAATGGCTGTAGATTGTTCCGATGCTGTAGGAACTGAGAGTGTAGGTGCAGTAGAAGACCCAGTGGGCAGTGACGCGACTGAGACTGATAGAGTTGAGTCTGGTAGTTTTAGTGCTGCAGAGGCACCAGCAGGAACAACCGGAGCTGTAGTCCTAAAAGAAAAGTTGTTATCGGACTCAGCAACAGGTTCTGTCCTTGCAGGCAGAGAGGAAGGGGGTGCTTCTGCTGCAGAAAGAATGATGTGAGATGCTGTAACAGTAGCAGAATTTGAAGTGTTAACAGGAGGAGCATCAGAGATGGGGTTAGCAGATACAGTAACATGCAGTATGACAGATGTGGGGTCAGGATAGGGTAGGAGTTCTGAAGGCTGAACTTCAAAGTCTGGTGTGCTCAGATTTCTAAGTGGGTCAGTGGTATAAGAACCCTTAGAAGTAGTGTATATTTCTGATTTGATCACTTCAGAAGAGGCTGTAAGTGTGAGTAAAGGACAGTAATCAGAGGTAAGAGCGGAACAATCTTTTGACTCAGAAGGATCACTAATCAGAAGATTGCACTTGTCTTGTGGTGTAATGGCAGTGTGAGTGAATTGGCCCACCAAAGGAGTTAATGTTTTGCTGTCTGTACAACAACCTGAGTTACTGTGGTTTGAAGGTGAAGGAGCTGTGTCAGACTTTAGAAGGGATGCATATGCTAAATTTATGTCTTCCATCTGCTTGGTATAAGTCTGTATCCTTTTCTGCGTGGCAATTCCAGGCATTATCATGTCGATCTCTAAGGACAGAATATCAGGTGTAAGACATAGTGTCAGAAGGTCTGGAATATTGTGTCCCTTCATTAAATTTTTACTATGTAAATAAACAAAGTCATCATAGAGATCTTCGGTCTGTCTTCTAAGGCGTAGGAGTTGTTCTTGAAGCAGGTATGTATCATTGGCCTGATCTAAAGCTTCAGAATCTGGTGTAGCAGAAAATTTGGTTGTAGCAATAGGAAGACTGACCTTAAGGTTATTGTGGTTGGTAGATACTGGGGAAGTATTAAGACAACCGATAGTCAGTATTGGTCTTTTGTACCCAGGACCAGGTGGACTAACCTCAGGATACTTAGTGCCTTGTACTGTCAAATGAGGGTTTCCAGCAGTCTGGGGAGCTTGCCAAGCTGATCTTGAGCATAACACACTAGCAACAGCGTACTCTGGTTTAGAGTTTCCCGCAATGAGTGCTATATCCTTGGCTGTAGCTGTGTTAGAAGAATTGTCAGAAGACACAGGAGTGTTATTCCCTGTTTGGGCTAACAAGATCTGTAAGAATTCATTGTCTTGCTGTAGCTCTTCAACAGATAAGGACTGCGGATCATAGTCGCAAATGTCATAATAATTATACATGGAAGAAGGGTCAGCTAGCCAGTGAGTGTAGTACAGTGCTTGTAAATCTCTGTTAACTAAGGCGAGACTGTCTTTTAGACTAATGTTTTTGTTTGATATCTTAGGGGAAACAATAGATTTTTGTAAAGGTTTCTTAACTCGAAAGGAAAGCATCCTTGGACTGTGTGTGCCTTTCCTGCCTAATGAACAAGGAATTTTTGGCTCTTGCATTCTGTCACGAGATGACACCCTGAAAGGAGAGGCACAGAACACCCAGGAAGGGTTTCGGGTGGTTGTGCCGAAGTAAGGTGGACAGAATAGTACACACACAGCTGAAAGTAATGAGAACGAAGAGTAGTCAAGTGTAGCAAGGAATAAGATACAACAGAATGGATTCCCTCTAGGGGTGTATGCAGATATAGGAAAAGAGTATTCCATGAACCTTAGGAAAAACTCTAGCCTTCTGCACAGTTTGCTATAACAGATGCCCACGCTGTTTGCTCATGGCTTGGAACAGCAGCTATGGGTGTCTGTAATGTAGAAACGAGACAAGGGAAGGGGCAGAGGTTGACTGATGGGAACCAACGTACAAGCTCTGTACACAAGGGTCTACAAACAGTACAAGAGAAGATACTTACAGACAAATCCAGGAAAAGGAGGTTGATAGCAAACTGGCAGAAGGAAATGAAGGGAAAGTCGTGTAACAGGATTGGATAGCAGAGGACAGTAAGGAACAAGGTTGAGAGCTCAGAGGAGCAGGGAAGCAATGAGCAAGCCCGCAGGAGCAGGGCTGTAAGGTAGAGAGCCCAGAGGGAAAGGGCTTAGGGCAGCAGAGTAAAGCAGACTGCACGGCAAGGAACCCAGAAGGGCCGGGCAGCAAGGAGTGAGCCCTGAAGGGCAGGGCCGCTGACTGTAGAAGGTTGCAGAGGACTGTAGAGGGCTGCTAGGCCGAGAACCCAGCGGAAAAAGGTAGGTAGTAAGCAGCGGAGCGTGATCAGCTGCAAAGTAGGAAGCCCAGAGGACAAGGGCTGTAGGCAGCCGGAGTGAGGCAGGCTGCAGAGCAGGGAGCCCAGAGGACAAGGGCTGTAGGCAGCCGGAGTGAGGCAGGCTGCAGAGCAGGGAGCCCAGAGGACAAGGGCTGTAGGCAGCCGGATTGAGGCAGGCTGTGGAGCAGGGAGCCCAGAGGACAAGGGCTGAGGCTGGAAAGCAGCAGAGCGTGATCAGCTGCAATGTAGAGAGCCCGGCAAGACAAGGGCGGAGGCTGGAAGGCAGCAGAGCGTGATCGGCTGCAATGTAGAGAGCCCGGCAGGGCAAGGGCGGAGGCTGGAAGGCAGCAGAGCGTGATCGGCTGCAATGTATAGAGCCTGGCAGGGCAAGGGTGGAGGCTGGAAGGCAGCAGAGCATGATCAGCTGCAATGTAGAGAGCCCGGCAGGGCAAGGGCGGAGGCTGGAAGGCAGCAGAGCGTGATCAGCTGCAATGTAGAGAGCCCGGCAGGGCCAAGGCGGAGGCTGGAAGGCAGCAGAGCGTGATCAGCTGCAATGTAGAGAGCCCGGCAGGGCACTGGATCCAAAGCCGGAGAAAGGAGGAACCGCAAACAAGATCCGTAGCTCAAAGCAACAAGGTTCCGGGAAGACTCCTAATGCAAGAGACTGAGCTCCTTCAGGCAGCAGCATTTATACCGCCCAACCCAGCGCAGAGGCAGGCTAATTGGTCGCACCTGGCTAAGCACACCTGTAGACAATCGGCCACCTCCCTCTCTGTTCCTGAGCTGGTGGAAGCAGAGGAGATCCCTAGGGCTTCTGGGGATTTTAGTTCCAAAGATGGCGAATAGGAATGGCCAGGAAAATATGGTTATAGCCAAGTGCATTGTGGTAAGTGTAGTTAAAGCCTCGCAAATGGGAAATAATGTCCATATTGTTCGTAAATGTATGCGCCCATGGCGCAGGCATGACAGCACCACACAGGGATGAAGCCGGCAGTGCCAACAAAAAGGTGTGCTCCTTAAAAACAGGAGAGGCTCAGCAGGTGGCTATCCGGACCACCACAGCAGTGTGCAACGATTTCGACCACGGCGGAGTTCTCTGGCTGAAGAAGATGAGCTGGTTATCCCCACCAGGCTCAAGGGAAGAAGACTCCGGACTGGATCTCCCCTTAGTCATCAAAGGGTAGATAGCTCAGGACTGCAGGAGGGCTTCACCGGGACGGGGTAGTTGCAGCAGCCGTCATTCTCTCTGCTTCTCTTCCGTTCCTTGTAGTTCCAGGGGTGACTCTGACATCTAGCCCGAGAGACTGGTCAATAGGTGCTTCCTTTCTACATGGTATTTTAATAATTGTTGTTATAATTGCTGCCTTTGCAATGATAGTTTTTCCTATTTGCTGCCTTCTATCATGATGTACTAAACAGGGGTCTCACTTTCCCACTGAGGCTGGACTACTGCTACTTGAAATAGAGAAATTTCACATTACCGAGGTTGCCTCCAATGAACAGGAGATGGTAGATGTTTTAGGTCACATGTCCACCGAATGGGTTGAATTTTTGAAATAACATTCCTGCTCCCTGTGGTCAGAACCCTGTTAAGGAATAAACAAATGGGGGGGGGGGGGGGTTTGATGTGGCAGGATTGCTATGCTATGCTTTGATGTGCAGGATTACTATTCTATGATATGATATGCAGGATTGTTATTCGATGCTATGATGCGCAGGATTGCTATGCTATGATGTGCAGGATTGCTTTGCTAAGCTATGATGTGCAGGATTGTTATGCTAGGATATGCAGTACTGCTATCTTATGTTATACAATGCTATTATGCTCTCTGATACAGTTAAGCCTCAGACCCTCCATGTCACCTCCATCCGCCTCCCTGGGCCCATTCTACACGACACCCCGGACAGGCCCAAACCCCTCAGAGGGTAGAGGACACATCAGACACATCAGACCTTCTCCTCCACTTATTCTATACAGGTTTAGCATTAGCCCCATATACGGGAGATGTTATGCCACAACCGTGAAACCATCAAGCAGGTTGTGCATTGTCGGAAGTGGCTGTGTGAGAAAGTGAGGTTCCACAGCACGGCTTGACTCTGCAATGTTACATTATTCATCAAAAGTTAATCATTACTTGAACAAATAACACATAATAAAACATTTAAAAAGAAACCTGTTGCCTACCCATAAAAAAACAACACACCACCAACTTTCTTTAGTCCCACAAGAAAGTGTACAGAAGATACACCTAACAAAGTCAGACAAAACAGAATCATTATACATAAAGGAAGACACAAAAACTAGAAAAAAGACAAAAATACAGAAAATCAGACATTCAGAGGCAAAAGATGGTGAAATTACTACACAATGACAAATTATTTGGAGGGGGAGGACTCCACAAACTGCCCACTCAAGATGGCCCTATTGAGTGGCAGCAGATGCTCCTTGATCATTACAACAAGTCTAACGGTTGCTAAGATGGTGGAATTGGTGTTTCACTGCATACAATGAAGCCAAACTAGATGACATTCAAATGAGGAATAAGAGGTCAAAAATGCATCCAAGCAACATCGCCTGTGGGTGAGAAAAAAGTTACAATACATGAACAAATGTTCTAGAGTTTCACTCTCAGAAGTGTTTAAACAAAATCTACAACCCTCCCACTTCACCAAATCCCTATAGCCAGACCAGTTCCTGATCCGGGCACCCGTGTGGATCAGATCCAAACGGAAACGCAAGTAAGACCTTCTTGCCTCTTTATCAGGGAAACATAATAAGTAAGGCAGCCGAGGTGTAACTGCCAGCCTAAATGTGGCATAGGTCCTAAAAGAGGAGTAACCTCCGATCTGATCAGAGTTACATACCAATGAGTTTTTAAAAAAGCGGCTTTTAACTTTACTTGGAGTATCAATTAAATCCTGCTGCGACATATTCAGCGATGTTAAGGTGGCATTTATTTGACCTTTAACTTCAGAGATTGATGCGGGACATTTATGGGCAAGCATTGCCTGAAAGTCCTCATAAAGAGAGTTTGGAGGAGGAGAGATAATTTTAGAGAAGGCATTTACCATCTGCCAGAGATGTTTATCCGCTAAGGGATATAAACCTAGTTTGTGTAAAATAATGGCATTGGGTAGGTATCCTGGTAACCCTAGGATTTTCTTCCAAAGTTTACCTTGTAAAAGATTTAAAAGAGGCCCCAACTTCAAAAGACACACGTCTACAGCGTAAAGTAGGATGGGCTCTACTTTCATGGTGTAATATTGCAAGAGGGGCAAAAGTGAGAATCTACAATATCTTTGGAAGATAATTCTCATTTGGGCCAACAGTGGATTAAACTTGGCGTTCAACACTGTGCACCAAGAGCCGATAGACGTCCCATTCCATAGGTGATAGCCCAGATAAATAATTTCTTCTTTCCTCAAGATAGGTTGTGCATTAATGACAAAATTAAATCTGGGTCGTTTTTTTTTAGCTGTAAAGACAATTATGTGTGATTTAGCTGAATTTATGGTCAAGTTGTTCAGCATACAATAGTCATAAAATATCTTTAGTTTATTTTGGAGTCCAAATGGCTCTCTATCGAATAGGATGACGTCATCCGCAAATGGCAGCCAGTGGAGCCGCATGCTACCCAATGTTGCCGGAAAAGAATTTGAGCCCTTCCAGATTTTGTCGATATCGGCTAGGTAAAGGTTAAATAATACCACGGCCAAGTTGCAACCCTGTTTTATGCCTGTGCGCGTGGGGATGTTATCAGTTAATAGCCCTTCAGCGTTGATACGGAATCCGGTAAGAAGTGTGTTGGTGTAGAGCAGCAATTATAGCTACCAAGGAGGAAGGGATACCATATGACAACATCTTCTGCCAAAGGCGAGTTTGAAGTACGTTGTCAAAGGCAGCTGAGAGATCTAATGCTGCCATGTATATGGTGCCATTAGACTTAGAGTGTGCAGTCCGAAGGAGGTGATCTAGAATCGAAGCATTTAACTGAGTGCCCATTGCACGCCAAAAACCGACCTGGGCTTTTGAAAGAATGTTCAGAGCACTTAAATGGGCTTCCAACTCGGACAGAATCAGCCGTGCAAATTTTTTTGCAGCTGTATCTATTAGGGCGATTGGCCTAAATGTTAATGGATTAATTAGGGCGCCCTTTTTGTGTATCGGAATTATAATAGCCATTAACCATGATTTTGGAACTCTACCAGTTTGATAAATCAACTGGTAACGTGGAAGAAGGTACCTGGCCCAAAAATGAGGGTCATCCTTAAAGACACAGGGGGGCAGCCCATCAGGACCGGCTGCTTTTGAAAATTTCAGTTGAGAGATTGCCCATATGCATTATGTTTTGAGGTTCTTTCCTCTAATCGCGTGAGACGGAGAGGACAGAGAAGACGAGGACGAAGGTACCAGCAGCACTAGCGGTACCAGCAGAGGTCCAGGTGCCGAGCCGGTGCCGAGCCGGAGGGGGCCTCAGGGGTCTTAGAGGTCTTGGGGAGCGGAAATTCCGGACTCTGAGACCATGGCAAGATCAAGGCTGAGTGGAGTGAGGAGCTCAACTAGTGGATAGAGTCGTTGACAGAGTCTTTTTAGCTCTGTGTGGGGAGCATCCGACACGCAGGTAGGCTTCTGTCCCACTGAAATAACTCCCCTTATATAACTCCCTGGCTATGTTTGCACTTGCGGCCACATGTGGTATTTTTATAGTGTATTTTACAGTGCAAATAGTGCTCAAAGTGCATAAAACTCAGCTGTGGCGTTAGGTAGCACCAGGAAGCATTTACAGCGCAAGCAGGTGTAAGTGGGTCCAGTTTCAGAAGCAAATAAAAGTAAACATAGCTCTGATTTTGCAACCTAGTGAGAGGGTGTATTGTGGATTTGGAGGAGAGTAGTAGTGGAAACCTCCATTAACCACCCAATAAGCCTTATATCCCACCATAGGTTGCTGCAAGTTGCTGTAAGTTGCTGCAGCGCCTTTTGCTTACAAACGCCACTGTGAAACTTACTTAAAGAGTGCAACTGGGTGACTGTGGGATCTTATCCTTTGAGTAAGAAGTAATTGCCTGCTTCTTGCCACTTACGCAATGTGGATTTGTTCACGAGCATGCCAGATACACGATGCTTTGTTTTTTTTCTTCTTGCTGGGCAATCTCCGGAAATGGGCTGTTTGAGTGGAATTTTCAGTACTTTCTGGACGCCCTTTATTGCAAACACAAGATGCCATTCTATAAGAAGGGTCCACAATCTAACTATAATTTACAGAAACAGAATGGCAAAGACTGTACGAGAATTGCAGACAGTGTAGTGGGCAATAGCAGAATGAAAAAGCAAGTACCAGTTAGTTAAGACGCAATAACTGCCTTTTTGCCACGAGTACACAGCATGAGAAGAATTTGACCGTATTGGAAGAAATGGAACCCATTGGACATAATAGCAGTAACTCCCAAGATGTGACGAACTATGGGGATATCGACAATAATTCCCTTTTAGAATGATGTCTATACATGCAAAGATCAATGACGCCCGCTCCATTGCAACCCTTGGAGAACATTTCCCATGGACTAAATGCTGAAGAATGTCCTCTCTCCTTAGCACCATCAGATAGACTATCAGCCTCACTGAATTTAGCGGTACATCTGGAAGTGACAGCGACCGGAATAGAAACAGAGGCAAATGAAGATTCATTTCAATGTCCTTCTGCCATGGCGGAATTGCAATCTACAATGGCTTTGTTACAATTTGCAATGAAAATATTATTAAAAATGTGCGGTCATATACTGGAGAACACGTTGAATATTGCACCAATAAGTGCTGCTAATGAAAACACTAAAGATGAGGCTGAATGTGACCTATGTGAAGCTGTAGAGAATCTAGCAGAGCCTGCCATGAACCCAGAGCCTGAGCTGAATACCATGGATAAATCAACAACATTCTTCTCACGAAAACAAAGGCGGTTGGCGAGAAGGGCGACCATAAGTAAACGGGCGTGTATGATTGCCTCTCCACTCCCTGAAACTGCTTCACTGGGGAAATGCACAAAGAAAGCCAAAAAGAAAACATAAAGAGCAAAAAAACATAATTCCAATGGAGTGGGCTGTTTGACTAGTTGCCTCATCCCTGATAAAGATAATGAGTCTTCTGGTGGAGAGGAGGAAATGCCAGAACATGTGTCACCTCAACCCTGCGAAGAACTGAATAAGAACTCCTCTACCCCAAATAATAGCTCAAGAAAGGTCCATCAGGCAAGGAAACCACCAAAGTCAACTTCAACGTATAAAGCTCATTGCGCTGGACAGTCTGGCAACCGAATTTGCGTTATTAAGAATTTGTATCAAAATAGTGATCACGACTGGCTCACAAGAGCAGAATTTTCGTCAGATTACATTCAGTACCACAGTTGCGAGTTCTAAGATCGGAGGACTTTGAGTTTGTTGAGCCTCTCAATGGAGAGAATTCAAATGTATCAGCAATTCATTGTAAGTTTCTAGCGACCGCACAAATGTTACACAACTACAGGGAGAGTCTATTGGAGGCTGAAGTAGAAATTGATGCTGACCCTGAAAAAGAAGATCCAAAATGGCCTAAGAAGGACATAACGGAGGTGAAGAATATGCTTAGCGTGACCCTACTGCCGATAGGGAAAGAGGGTCAGACGGTAGATGTTCAGAATATGTTAAAATGGCTTGCAGAATCTTTCCCAGTGGTTGTGCAAAAACAGTGAGATTGTTCGATTATCTCCTGGAATTATAGAAATTTTAGCCATTTGTTGTCTCCATTAGGTTCTCTTTTCTACATCATTAATCACATATGTACCTGTCTCCAGGAAACGTGGTTAACCTCGTCTATTGTCCTGAATGGTTATTCGATATATAAGTTCCTAGCAAAAAAGGGACTTCGAGGGGGATGATTATTGGAGTATCACACACTGTAAAATCATGTCGTAAACACACTGACCTGGATGACAATCTTATTGCAGTTGAGATGGAAAGTTATTATGGAGGCATCATGGAAAGAATCCTGCTACCTAGCCTATGCAATCCACCGGGAGCCAATCTGAGAGAGAGTGTATTCGGGAGGCCTTACATGACTTCCTGATTCAATGGACATTGGTCCCTGAGAATAAAGCTATTATAGTTACAGGTGACTTTAACTGTCAGATGAGAGGGGTTGAGGGGACCTCCATCAACCCTCACATAAAAGCTAGGAGTGAAATGATTCACTCTGTTGAAGACCCTGAGGGATTGCATTGGCTAAATGTTGTTGGTAGCTGGGACCTCAAAATGGTAAACGGGAGGACTCTTAGTGATTATACAGGTAAATACACCTGGAAAAGTGGCTTCACTCAAAGTATGCTCAACTCTATATTTATTAGTCCTGAAATAGCGTCCCGAGTCAAGGACATGGAGCTAAGCTCTAATGTGTGGAGCAACCATGCTTCATTAATCCTAACATATGTAACTGATGAAGTCCACCATAATGGTAAACCTATGGGTAATGTGGGGGTAGATCACTCTGCGACCTGCATTTGCTGGTCGGAAATAAACATAGATAAAGCGGCTCATGAAGCGTCTACAGAGTCTACCTCCAATTATAGACTATTCACACCAATGTCTGTGAATGATATTGAGAAGAGGATCTCTGCTTTTGCGAGCACTCATGATTCCTCTACTCTAGGGATGATAGCTATAGACACTGCCAAAAGTAAACCCTATGACAGAAGTATAAGAGATGTGAAAAGGCAACCGAGATCCGAAATCTGTAATATCATTCTACCGTTAGGACATTTAAGAAAAAGTTTAGATCTTGGATTAAACTAAAGAGATGCACGAAGAAGATAACACAATGGCAGGAAACGGTTCAAGGGTTGTGCTCTAAAATCTCCTGAAGTATCTGGGCATTACTGGGGGAAGCCAGGGGTAACAGAAGAACTCCCCTGATAAACCCTACTGGTGCCAATCAATGGGAGACTTTCTTGGAAAGTCGCAATATTCCTACCTGTGAAGAAGGTATGGCTGTAGCAAATACTACTCCACCCTGTCCTCCTCTCAGAGTAACTAGTGACCTGCTACTTTCCAAGATTAAAAACATAAAATCCCCCCAAGCCCCAAGCCCCAACGGTTTTGGCAATCTTGTGCTCAAGAGTAAGCCAGAATTTTGGACAGGTCTACTAAAAATTCAATTTAAAATGGTACTAGTTGAAGGACGTATACCTATTTCTTGGCGGACTGCCATTCTAATCTCGGTACATAAGACGGGTAATAAAATGGACCCAGTAAATGATAGGCTCCTATCCATGCTAGATTGCACAGGCAAACTCTTTGCAACATTGCTACTGAATGAGTTACAAGAATGGGTTGATAAGACAGGGCTGCTTAATCGATTCCAAAGTGGGATTAGACAAGGCTACTCAACAACAAACAACCTTGTTATCATGGTCACTCTTTGCACGAGCGCTAGGAAAAGTGGTACCCCTCCATCGTATGCCCTTTATGTGGACTTCAAAGCGGCATTCTATCTGGTGTACAGAGAACAGCTGTGGCTAAAATTAGAGTCATTAGGTTAACCAAAGGGATTGATACACTATTTGAGGATGCTTCATAAAAATACCACTGTGTCCCTTAAACTTGATGCCCAGGGGAATATGACTGACCAGATAATACAGAACAGAGGAGTCAAACAGGGTTGTGTGATGGCCCCACTACTTTATGATCTCTTTGTTTATGATCTCCCTGTGGCTATCTCAATAGATCACAATTGCCCCCTTATAATCGGTACAGTACATTGCCCAGTACTAGTTTATGCTGATGATTTAGTCATCCTGGATCACACATTTAGTGGGCTCTGTAGATCTGCTGAAGCATTATGGGCTTATGCGGAAGACAACGGATTAATAATCAATTGTGAGAAAACCCAATTGATGGTGCTCACTGGTAGGAAGATCACTCACCTTAGATTAATGGTCTGAGAACTGGAGATTTATTATACGCCCCAATATAAATATCTAGACATTGAGATAGATGTCAAGGGAGACTATATTACGTGTAAACATGCACATATAGCTAGGGCTGCTCAAATTACAGCATTGGTGCACCGATTCACTGTTAACCATGGTGGATGCACTATCTGGGATGCTCACCAGTTATATTTCAGGTACTTGTTCCAATGGTAACCTATGGTCTCGAATCACTCCTGTCTATTGATCTAAAATGGCTCCAAGAAGTAGATGGCAAATTCTGGAAGGAGATCTAGGCCTCCCTACATGTATACCTATGGCCATCTTTAGGTTAGAACTGGGGATCTTATCATTAAAATCCCTAGTTCTAAAAAAGCGAGCAGAGATGTATCTAAAAATGTGAAACAAACAAGAAAATCAGCTCATGCCATCTATGTACCAAGAAATATCGAAGGAGTCAATGAATTCATCTTAAGAAGAGTATGGAAAGCTTCGATAGAGAGATCTGCTGGTCCACACGACGGGGGGGGGGATTGGTGCAATGAAGCTCTTACTATGCAAACGGGTAGACCTGTGGGATTGGTTAGAAAATTACGCTCACCTTATCAGATTAAAGAAATATTTGTCTCATATATACTATATACATTCAAGAATCCACAGCAATATTTAAACCTCTGCCCCTCAATCAGACATAGACAATTTATTTTACTGACCAGGATTGATCATCTGCCTGCTTTGGCAGTCAATGGAACTGCAAGCCAGTTGTCCCCATTAGAACATTATTGTCAACTATGTAAAAACAGAGAAATAACAGACACAGCCAAACATCTGCTGAATGAATGTCCAAATATGACAAAGACTTGCCAGATCCATTATGGCACATATGTACACGATCTGGATTCTATAAGTAAGATGACCTTTTGGCTTTGATGTGTTAATGCAACAAATATTAAGCTTCGTATATCAGTATATAATGTCTGGCTGATGATAGAGAATCTTTTGGGAATATCTATATAAAAAACGCTAATTATAATTTTAATTTCAATCTAAATATTCACATATTGAATGATTACAAATAGTGACTGTAGCAACTAAAGTTGTTTTTGAATGGCTTTTCGTGATGTGTGATAAGGATATCTGTAGAAGTATTATGATGAATTCTTCTCTCTCCTCATATTGGTTTTATATATGGTATATTAATATTATTACTGCTGAGAATGTTTTTTCTTTATTTTGTTCTGTTGTAATGTGATTATGATTAGGATTTATTTATGAATTATGTGTAAAGTTTATTTATAAATGGTATCACATTAAATTAAATTGAATATACGGGAGATATCAGAAGCCGTTTCTGTGATTGCTGCATACTCATAATACAACACTGCATCACAATGTCACAAGGAAGATGGTGACAAGTCTTGCCAACTGTCTGTAATGTCATGACAAGTAACACCCCCATTGTGATGATACAGAAACATAGTAGTGTTTGCCTATGATATGCTATTTAAACCTGCAGGGTGCCGGGGGGACGAGAGAGAGAGCTCATTGTGCCGGCTGCCCGAACATTTGCATGTTGCATGCAGTTTCTCCCTGCTGATTACTCTATGCTGTGTATTTGCGATATAAATACATGAAGCTTGATTTACCACCCGGCTGTCTGATCTCCTTATTTGCTGCAAACTGAGGCTGGCCGAGGGGGCCTTATCTTGGCCACCACATACTTATCTGCACACATATTTACTTTCATCGTTTCAGTGATATTGTTAAGTATATCGTATGCCCAGTTATTCAAAAGTTGTATTTTTGTGAAACATGTTGCTGGATGAAATGAAATTAAATGAAAATGAAATGAAATGAAATGATATTAAATGAAAATGAAATGAAATGAAATGATATTTTCATTCATATAAATTTTATTTATATTGCGCGCGTACACAAGTGTTTCAGAGCGCGACCAGGCAGAAAGGGAAGGGAACAAAGAAAAAACAGAAAACAGCGATCTTACTAGGCCCAGTGACATTTAAGAAAGCGCAAGTGCAGGTGAAAGGAAAATGAGAGAGAAGTGCAAGGGGTGGAGGGGGGGAGTGGAAAGTGCGAAGCAGAGGAGAGGAAACATAAATAAATATTAAATAGAATAAATAAGAAATAAGGGCTTTAAACCATGGTAGTGCAGCAAGCAAGTGGCAGGTGAAAGTTAGTCAGAAAGGTATATCTGATAAGTGCAGAAGAAACGTGGGAGGGGGACTGTATGGGTACAGATACAGAACTCCAGTGCAGATGGTGGCCTGGTGGCAATACAGGAGGGTGGCAGGGTGAGCAGATACCTGGGCCCGAAAGAACAGAGGGTGGCCAGGTGCACAATGCCATGAGAAGAAACAGATCAACAGGGGAGAAGGGGGGCAAAGGCAGAGGCAAAGAGGAAGGTATTGAGAAGTTTCCGGAACCGATGATGTTTTTCCTCAAGTTTCAAGGTGGCCGGGAGGCTGTTCCAAAGGAAGGCACCAGCCGAAGACAGGGATCTACCCCCAGCTCGTTTTTTTGCAAAACGACTAACCCTGAGGGAGTTTGAAGTAGAGGAGCGAAGGGCTCGAGAGGGGAGGTATTTACGGAGGGATAGTTGAAGGTATTTTGGACCCAGGCCCCAGAAAGCCTTGTGGACAATGCAGAGGGTTTTAAATGTAATCCTTGCATCCACTGGGAGCCAATGAAGGGATTTCAAGGCTGGAGAGATACGATCCCAGGGCTTGAGGCCAAGGACAAGTCTTGCACTCCAGTTCTGGATTAGTTGTAGAGGGCGGAGAGTGGAGGCAGCTAGATTTAGGAAGAGGCTGTTACAGTAATCCAGTCTGGAAAGAACTAGAGCTTGGGAGACAGTGAGCTTTTGAGGGAAGGAGAGGAAAGGTAGAGTACCTCTAAGGAGGTGGAGTAAAAAGTTAGATTTTTTTGGAGACATCAGAGATGTGTGCGGAGAAGGAAAGTGTAGAGTCAAAGATGTTTTGCCAAGTCTCCCTAATGAATGAAATGCATTCCTTTTTACCCACCTGTCCTTCTACTAACTCAATGTGAGGGGAATGGGAAACTGCATACCAAGCAGACAGAGATAAACTGCCTTTGGTCGTTTGTTCCCCATTTTCCTCTACATTTTTGGAGACTAGCAAGGACGCTGGACAGAAAAAGATGATTCACAAAAGCAAATTACAAACATACCAAATAGAAATCAGGTGAGGAAAGTGAGCATGCTATCCCGGACATTTGAGGTGCTTATAGTGATACAAGCAGCGTGTCATTGTACTGGTGAAGGATTTGTCATGCCAGCTCACTCATTATTTATGCTTTCCAGATTCCAGTGACTGCAACACAACTGTAACCTGAGCTGGAGGCTTGGAGTTATGACCAATGATAAAGACGACAGATGAGGATTCTGGGCCCTTTTCTTTGCTTTGTGTTTTGAGGGAGTTGTCAACGTAGCACCTTCTACTCGTATTGTGGGTGTTGCAAACATCGAACACCAATGTGACTTGGGACTCGTGAGTTGTTTCCACAGCATCTGCATGTGATCTCTACAGCCTCACGCAGCGTGATACGTATTTATTAAAGCAACTGTTCATAGCCTGTCATTTTAAAGGCCTACACCTAATAACATTGTTCATTTATCATAATTGTAACAAACACGTTGCAAACTCAGTCAACAACTCATAATTGCATCATATATGGTCAGATTCTCTATATGGTTACTCTATGCTACAGTACACTCCAGGCAACAAAACCCCCCCAAACATCTCGCCAAACAATTACCGAAATACCGGAATCCAGGATCTGCCTCCAATTCCCCTAGGGTCAGCCTCTTCTCCAAGCAACAAGTTATTGGTAGATCTCTTTTTTCGGCTGGTGCCTCCCTCCGGAACAGCCTCTCAGCCTCCCTTAAAGGAATGGTTCGGTCAAAAAATGTTATTGCCCCTACAGGTCGACCATGTGTTTTTAAGCCTAAATCGCTCGATTTTAGAAAAATTTCCTATGGACCTTACCCGAGTTTTCGTCCATTAAACGCACGCGAAAACAGGCATCAGGGAGCTGCCATTTTGTGATAATTCTATCATTTCCTCCATCGCCCTGGCTGACCTGCTTTTGTGGCACTAAATCATATCCCACGCCCCTGAGCCTGACATTATCAAAACATTCATATTCCCCGACTCTCTCCGTGATGTTTTTGTGCTGCGTAGGCAAACGTGCCCAGTCGTCTTCTACGCGACTTCACACAGAACCCAGAAACCAACACAGATCAACTCACAACACAGCGCGCCACAATTCGGAATATGAAACTGTACTTTAAAATCAAGCAGCAACACGGTATATTTGGTAAAGTACATTTATTTGACATTAAATGTTTATAGAATATTCAGCAATTGCCATATGAACTCCGAAAGTCATTTATTTTCTTTCATCTCTATCCGCAAATCCGTAAAAGTTTATTGTGAGTCACACGCTGTTCCTTTATGGTACACAGGGTGTTGGTTTTCGTTAAAAGAAGCACTTTTGTCGCACGTTGAACCGCAAGGCTGTTCCATCAAGTAGGCACTAGGCCAGCGTAAAGGTTGATATGTTTCTTCTAGCCACTAGTACCACGAAAGGGTAAATGGGCCCTTGGCGATCGTCCCATAAAATCATCAGAATTGTGCAGTTGTTTACATTAAGCTGCAGCTGGCGGTTGAAAAAACCATCTGTCAGTGTCTGAAACTGGTGGCACGAGCAAAATGGGAAGGATATACCTGGTTTGAAAACATAACATTTATAATTAGTCTCACCAGCCGATCTTTATTAATATTATTCATTTTATTTATTACGGCTGAGCTGAAACAATTTGCTTTCAAGGATAGTGCAATTGAGTATGTTCGGCTCTAAAATAAATGTGAAAAGTAACGAAATAAATCGAGGTTAGTACACAATGAGAAACAACTTTTTGTCTACATGTGTGTGGAATGTGGACCTGCATGCCCATATGCCCGCTACAAGGACGATTTCCAAGCTCTTCATTCATTCATTCATTTATTCATGCATCTATTCATTAATTCTTCATTCCGGTATAAAAGCGTCTAAAGAGTTACTTACATTTTATTTGCAATTTCCATTGTGTCTCTGCGTAATGCAGTCCGTAAATCCCACTGTGCTCTTGACAACGATTTTTCGTATACTGAACTAACATGAAACTCGGTCTAGTTTCAGAATTTTCTGCCTTATCGTCTCTTACGTTATTGCACACCCCCCTTCAAATGAAGTTCTTTCGGCATTGGTCCCTGTCTCTCAAGGTCAAAAAACAATAGAACCTTATACTGCCAGTGCGAGTTGTGGGCCTCTTCATGGCGCGAGCTGAAAATCAAAGCCGCTGACCTTCACTAGAAATGAGCATACATTCTTTCTTTACAACATCCCGTTGTAAAGCCATCTGTGAGAACTTGAAGTTTCGAATCCATCTATGTACTGCGCCTCAATGTGCAGATGCGAACTGGCTTCTCTCCCATCTGCAACGGCTCGCTTGGCGCGTTCTAAGGCCCCCAATTTTGTCCTCGTTGTCTGCGACTTTTGAAGCCCCAAAGAACCATAACTATTGAGACTTTTGGGGGGCGTGGCCAAGCAGCCATGGAGTAGGCTGCGATTCCTTGGAGCTCCGTGATCCGACTTATTGATTTGAAGCAAAACGCATGTGTTGACGGCCGATTCCAGCGGAAAAAAGATACGGTATCTGGGTTAATACTTCAGGCAGCAGATGAGCGTATCGGCGAGAGAAAGTAGACACAGCAGATCGAATTAGGCCACTTTGTGTCCTGATCCGGAAGCGGCGCAATCGATACTAAGATGGCAGCTTGCCAACACAAAGGGATCCCCGGGGACACTTGAAATCGGGTGCCAGGCAGGCAGTGACTGGACTGCTGGCGTGCAGCGGCAGATGAAACAGTGAGTGGCCGACTACCGGAGAGAAGCCCACGAATAGCCCGAGAGGATGTACACAGCATTGGGCCACTGGGCCATGAGATAGGCGGCACGTCCTTGGTGCTCCCACTAGACCAGGACGATGTATACACGAAATGGACAAGAAGACTGACAGTGTTCCCACAATAAGTTGGACGCGTCGAGCACACAGGGATTACATCCTGAAGCCGCACCGAGGAGTGGATGAGCAAATACGGACACAATAAGTGGCGCCGAGACCTGTACCCCAGAAACAAAATGAACAAAGGATTACACTGGTGGACCGTGAAGCGGCCTCGTAAGGTCTGGGACGCAGCAAATGAGTATATGCATCTTGTATGTACCATCGGCCTTTGATAGTTGCAAAGACCATGAAGAAGCACCGGAGATGCTGATGACAGCACCCTGCTGATAACGGGCACGGACGCTGAGAGGTAATTGTGACGTGTAAAAGTTACAATCCACCTGAATAACAATTCCGTGTGTAACAATTGGTGTAGGTTGATAAACAGAGACTCCAACGACTCGAACAACAACTAAGCGGCACCGGGCCGGAGCCAGACACATGGACAAGGTTGCACCATGTCAGTGAAAAGTCTGAGAACCAAGACCAAACAACCTACAATGGAAGTCTTCGCGAAAGCGCAGAAGACCCCCACAACATCGGAGCGGAGCGCGTCCACGACTACTGCTGAAGAATCCCCAGAAAGAGATAAGCACCAAATCCTGGAGGCTATATCGGAGCGGAGCACCAAGTGGGGCGCGGCAATGGTGGACTTGCGGACAGCCTTGGAGGGCAAAATCGATGCGGTCGGGACTGAACTTACCCTGTTACGGCAAGATGTCAGGGGGCTGGCGGAGAGAACAAGTGGGCTGGAGAGTGCCCTAAAGACCAATACTGATGTCAGCACAACTAATGCAAAGGAAGTTCATGTGCTCAAACAGCAGGTTGCTAACCTCGAAAATCGGGTGGAAGAAGCTGAGGGAAGAGCGAGGAGAAATAACATACGGATGGTCGGCATGCCGGAGGGGGAGGAGGGTCAAGACCCTACAAACTATGTGGAAAACATGATCCTACAAGAAATAGGAGCAGATAAGCTTTCGCAGGGATTCACGGTCGAGCGGGCGCACCGAGCCTTGATGAGGAAACCACGACCTGGGGCTCCGCCGCGACCTATCATCACGAGGATCTTGCACTATTGAGATCGGGAGAAGATCCTAGAATATTTTCGTAAAGGTGGGACAATACAGAGAGGATCCGCCAACATTACAGCATACCCGGATTATACGATGCTGGTGCAGAGACTAAGATACAGCTACGTGGCCGTAAGAGGAGGCTGCGAGCAGCAGGCATCAAGTACATGCTCCTGTACCCGGCAAAGCTGAAGGTGCTACATAAGGGCAGAGCGCTCTTTTTTGACACTCCCAAAGAGGTGGTAACATGGCTGGATCTGCAAGGTTCCCCGGAACAAGAAGAGGACCGTGACTGGCAGGAACAGGACGGCTAAAAAACTGGTGCCACGGACATTGGGGGTACCGGATTATACCGGGAAGCGAGACTAGTTGAACACTGGATAGCATTCGGGCCTTGTGCCCGTCATGGACTGGAATATAGTAGGTAAATTGTAATTGGAAGCTGCATAAGGTTAACCCAATGCGTAATGCATTTGGTAATAGGAGCAATAGGATGGAGGCAACTCACCCCCGAAATACTAATAGTTAAGTGGCCATTAGGGCGACTTTACCCTACTGAGCCCTGAGCATAAGTTTGTGCTTGACGGGGCTAGATGTGGGGGTGCCTGAGATCCAGGGATGGAGCTAGGCAACAGTTGGGGGGGGCGTTGTTGGGGAAGGGTTGGGTGGGGGGAGGGAAGGGAGGTGGGAAGTTTGGGGTGTACATAGTTTTGGGGAGTTTAAGTTTAAACATAAGCCTACATAGAAGAGCTGAAGGGTTGTATCTGCATAGCATGACCGGGAGGGTTTGGTTGGGAATGAGGGAGGAAGATATCAGAGCGCTATGGGAGATCTCAGGACAGTGACGTGGAATGTCAGGGCACTTAACAGTTATATGAAGAGGAATAAAGTCATGCTGTATTTGAAAAGGCAAAAGATAGATGTTGCATTGTTATAGGAGACGCATTTGACGCGGGAGAAGCTGGAGCTAGTTGGGAAAAAAAGGAAAGGGATTGTGGTGGGTTTGTCGTACTCTGCTTACGCTAGGGGAGTGCTTGTCTGGGTGGCACCTCATGTCCCGTTTCAGCTACTGCAGGAAATGGCGGAAACTGACAGGAGGATGGTTATATGTAATGAACCCCAAGGTGGATAGATCTGACAACAGGATTGATAGGCCCACCCCAGCGTCCAAAGCATTGCAGGTGTTACTAGATGATTTCGGCTTGGTAGACGTATGGAGAACAAAACATCTCAATGATAGGCAATATTCGCATTACTCTGCCCCGCAGCAGCTACAGACGAGACTGGACTATGTCTTAGCGAAGCCGGATGTGGTGGCAGAGAGCACTCAAATAGAATACAAGGCGAGGGTCCTCTCGGATCACTCGCCCCTGATCCTTGGGTGGCAATACTGCCCCCCGAGGGCGCGGATTCCGACGTGGCACCTCCGAGCGGATGCACTCAAAGATCCGGTCTTTCGTGAGGTCGATGAGATCATTAACTATTTTGAAACGAATACTGGTAGTGTTGGCGGGTACACTATGGGAAGCTTTTAAGGTGGTGATGCGGGGGCAGCCATAGCTAAGTCAAAGGGCCTGCAAGGTGGGGTTCTGGCTGACCTACAAAGAGTTGAAGATGAACTAGAAAGGACATTAGAAAGTGACAGTGTGGACACTGAGCTAGTACTTAAACTACAACAGCAATGTGCGGAATATTGGGAAAGGCTCTGTAACCTCAATTACAAAAAGTATGTAGAAAGACTGCACGCAGGAGGAGATAAAACGGGTAGGCTTTTAGCGTGGCTGTACAAGAGTGAGACCCTTAGACCACCGATTAGGACAATAACTAGAGAAGATGGCGATGTAGTAGATACTCAAGAAGGAGTTAACAAGGAATTTGCAGATTATTATAGGGTGCTATACGGGGACAAGGAGGGGAGTAGTCAAGAGGAGATAACCGAAACACTAGAAGATATAGGATTACCTAAGATAAGTGATGAGGAGAGAGAAGAGCTTGATGCACCAATTACCCTGGAGGAGTTGAAGGAGGTTGTGAAGCAGTTGCCCACCAGTAAGACCCCAGGAGCAGACGTGTTCCCTAGTGAATTTTACAAAGTAAATAGAGAAGAAGTGCTACCCCCAATGCTAGACATGCTTAACGAAGCGTTTGAGATGGGAAGGTTGCCGGAGTCACTCAGAGAAGCGATCATAATACAGCTTCCTAAACACAACAAACCGGGGTATAGCTGTAGCTCCTACAGGCCTTTGTCGATGCTGAACCAGGACAGCAAGATACTGACGGCTGTCCTGGCAAACAGATTGCGGAGAGTAATTAGTAAATTAATCCACCCAGATCAAACTAACAGGAATATAACCCATAATCATAGGAGACTCCACCGTGTGATCGAATGGGCGGATAGAAATGAAGGCGAAATAGCGATTGTATCCCTAGACGCAGTTAAAGCTTTTGACTCCGTTAAGTGGCCATGGCTGCTGGCGGCCCTGGGAGGTTACGGAGTAGGGCCGGGTTATATCAGGTGTGCGAAAATGCTATACAGTGAGCCGTTAGCCAGAGTTGGAACGGGATCTGTGATATCTGAGAGATGGCAGCTTAGTAGAGGTACCAGACAGGGGTGCCACTGGTCCCTGATGCTTTACATCCTAGCCCTGGAGCCCCTAGCAATATACCTCAGGCAACAATACGATATGATAGGTATTGAGGTTGGGGAGGAGCGGCATCTAATATCCTTATATGAGGATGATTTATTACTATACTTGAAATACCCGGAAGAGAATCTTCAATATATCCTTGAAGTGATGGAGAAATACGCGGGGTTGTCCGGCATAGCGGTAAATCCTCAAAAATCCAGTATATTCCCCCTAGGTAGCTATAAGGGGACCTCGGAGGAAAGGTTGCCAGTGTTACAGATACCATCGGTGATTGGTTCTTTCCGTTAACTTGGCATAGATGTGTATCACACCGCGGAAGAGCAACATAAGCACAACACCCTGGTAGCTGTTGAGAAAATCCGGAAATGCATGAAGTTTTGGGAGAAGTTGCCCCTAGCTATGATGGGACGGGGCAGTGCTTAAGATGGTGGTCCTACCTAGGCTTTTACATTATTTTAATAATATCCCATATAAGATACCCAAGGAGTTCTTCGCTAAACTGAATAGTGTGTGCAGGGACTTCCTATGGCATGGTACCCAGAATAGAGTAGCGCTATGGAAGTTGCAGAACGTCTACGAAAAGGGAGGTATCAGGCTGCCCAATTTTGAGGTCTACTATATAGCAAGTCAATTACAATATGTGGCCAATTAGCTCTCCGACGAAGTGACCCCTGAACATAGGTTGTTTGGGCGGGTTTGTACCCCATTTTACTTAAGGGAAATTATATGGTTGCCTGAAACAGATATGAAGGAGCGCCCTAAAATGATGATGTTGAGCGTGTCGGATGATGGAGGACCCATTCCCGTTGTCCCCGCAAGTACCGCTGGTCACATTAGCAGGAGGGGACAAGCAGCTGAGGGTGATTATCAGAACCTACTGGGAATCGGTGGGACTGGTAACGTTAGGGGACATCTGGCAAGAGGGGACCATTAGAGATTTTGAAGAAATTGGGGAGGGGGTGGGATTACACACTGGCAAATATGTTACATACCATAGGATGGTTCAGAAAATTCGGAAAACGTGGCCTGAAACAGTGTTGGCAGAGGACCCAGATGCTACTATGGGGGTCATATATGACATATCAGAAGGGGGGCATGAGATTTCTAGATTGTATGAGATGGTGATGACCAAGGTTGGGAAGGAATTGACACATTTGAGACTTGATTGGGAGGAGGAGGTGGGGGCCCCAATGGGTGATGGGATGTGGGAACGTGCCCTGGGATATCACAAAGAAGTGTCAAGAAACACCAGACTTAAACAAATACAGCTGTACATAACGCATAGAGCATACATGACCCCTCTGAAGATATCCAAGTTCCGGAAAGCAGGGTGACAGGCGTGCCCTAAGTGCGACATGGAAAACGCTGACATAACACACATGTTTTGGTCATGCCCAGGAATCAAAGGTTTCTGGGGTGAAGTGGCACAAAAATTTGCGACAAAAGGGGTCATGCTTGTCATAGATACGGCCTGGGCCTGCTTGCTGGGAGGGTTCCCCAGACCACGGAAACTTAAACATGTTGAGAAACTGAGAAACTTGGCATATGTGTTAGCAAAATGGAGGATCGCCATGGGATGGAAGAAGTGCCACAAGCCACGGGTGGAGGTATGATGGAGGGAGTTACAGAAATGGGTGGAGGCTGAAACGGTAGTATGGCAGGAGGCGAGCAGCATGAGTGGGGAGGAAGAATTGGGTACCTTGATGGCATGGAAACTATTAATAGCGGAACTGTTCGGATCTATATCGGACCCGACGGAATCCGAACATAGTGAGACCCGGCCACATCTAGCAGATGCTGAACGCGAAGTACAAATAGGCTCATAATGGAGGGTGGGACTTGGGGAGCAGTGGCAAAATGGAAATACGAATGGTGTTTACTGGAAATGTTGTAAATTACACTGTGTGTTGGGTTTGTTTGTATTGTTGTTTGGTTTGAATAAAATTAATAAAATATATTTGTTTAAACTATTGAGACTTTTAATTTTTTGGGGAAGGTCAGGGAAAGTATAAAGTACCCGAGGAGTTGAGTTGAAAGTGAGATTTATTGTTTGTTTGTTTTATTATTTGCAATACGAAAGCCTCCCTTGGTTAACAGTGCGCAGCATTTACAAGAGATTGCGAAAATTAGTTACATCAATAAAAATATATACATACACATATAGACAAGGTCAGCAATATGAGGTGAATAGAGAGAGAATTAAAAGACGACACCCAGGTTGTTCGGCACCCAGGATGGTGAAGGTAGGGGTTAGGGTTAGCGTACTTTGTATGCACACTGTACAATAACATTTATTTACAAAAAGACAATCGTATTACAATTATTTAAACCGGGATTTGTACTTCACAGCCAGCTCTCCTTTGGGTGAACATGGCACAGTGGCAATGTTGGGTGGCAATGGATCAGTGCTCTGCACAGAAACGTTCAAAATTCCATATCTGTGCTTCTCTAATACTGCAACAATAAGGCTTTTGACAAAGTCGAACTCCATTTCCTCATAGACTGGTTTGATCACCCATTGCTTACTTCTTTTTGAAAAGGCCTTAGTGTAGCGAGGCATCCTTACATTACCCGTAGTCCTAGATTGTTCACGGCCGAGATTCTCATTATGGGCCAAGACGGCAAGTAGAGTCCTATGTCTCATGCCCAGTATGCTGAAATGCAAGCGCTTTGGCCTGTACTTTAGGCACATATTGTGGAACACCTCCAAACCTCCTGTGTGACAGAATTATGTCAGTCCCCTCAAATCTCTTGATAGAGTTTTATCGAAAACAATCTTCTCAATGGCTTTGTGTGTCAGTGAAGATGGATTCAACCACTTCTTCCGTGCGTCCACTGGGGACAAAGGGCCATGTTCATATTGGTGGAAATGTAGGTTTTCTGACCAGCGGTGCACGTTGGTATAGTGGTGCATCGGTGACTGCCATTTTTCAAGCAGTATTTCCACTAACCCTTCACAAGTTTTGGAGATCCACCAAAGATGGTTGCTGATAGACTGAAATACTTTCCAAACCTTTTTTTTTCCCTGCAGCCGAGATTTTCTTATTGATTGATTTAGCAAGATGCCATACGTCAAATTGATGTTTAATATGTGGGAACTGCTCTCTCATTGTCTTGGCAATTGAAACGTGTCTGTCCGTGGCTATGAGGTCGATGTGCATTCCCCTCGATTGCAGATATTCCATTGATTTTATAAATCCTAGTTTCTCCATGGCCACTGAGGATGTACATTGTGTTACCTGCACGACCACCGAACTCACAATTTTCTTACTATCCATGTCCTGAAAGTGGTAGGTGCAGTACTTGGCAGAAAATCCAGGGCTGTCGCACTGTCCATTGCCGGCTAGCCTGAATCGTTTGCCTTCGAATGTACTTGCTAGAGACAATTGTGCAATTTTCCAAGCATCACTAATGGCCGGAAACAGATAATCACGTTGGTATTTGTAGTACTGCGTTTTTTAAATGAAATGGAGTCCCACAAACTGAAAGAAAGACTCTAACTTTCTAAAACTGGAGCCACTAAAAAGTAATGCAGCTGCACACAGTAGATTGCCTGCTGGCAGTTTCCCCAGCATCGGTTGTGCAGACCATGAGAACGTATGATGTAATCTACAGGCGGCATGTATTGTGACGTTACTGCCTTGTTTTTGACGAGTCACATGAATCAATGGCTTCCCACATACTTTCCCTCTGACGGAATGCCCACATTTCAGCATACTTATAATATCCATCAAACAACTGTCGAATACTATGTATTTGCCCTCTTTCATTAGACTGTCATCCTGCGTCAAAGTTGTTTCGGCCTGTGACATTGAGGACATATCACCACATTTGAAAGAAATATCGCTGCTATCATGTTCTAATGCGTCGGTGAATGCTGCTGCTGGTTCATTCTCTGTCATTTCAACATCTGCTACTTCAACATTGATGGGAGAACACAACAATGTCGACAGCTTTTTTTGGTGGCAATTTTTTGGCGGGTGTAGATTGTGTGAATTGATCTGCGACTACTTCAGAGCTATCTTCAATACATCCAGTATCTTGTTGTGGTGGTGCGGTCATACTGTAGCAATGATCCAATACAACTTTGCTGGATTCTCCGGACAAATTAATTTCATTTTCTGGCCATTGGAGATGAGCATCCCGAGTCTCAACATGCCGCGTCTGAATTAATAGTTCCTCCATAGCCTCCATAGTGTAAATGGTCTGGCAAGCAACATCTCTCATTCGCTTCACTGTCTGTGTATGTATAGTTTGTAGACCCACGGGTAACTAGAGGACGGATTGGAAAAGGGATGTTCAGTTTAAACACAAGATAAAGTATAGTACAATTGACTGGAAAAAAACATAAAATAGTCCCCAGCACAACAAAAATTTCTAAAGTTAGAAACTGTTTGTAACTAACCTTATTATTTGTTTCTTTTCTTTGCAACTTTTTTGACTCGACCTTCAACATCTGCACGCTGTTGATCCGAGTCGTATCTGCATGTCTCCCATTCCTCTTGCGCCGCAACGACTATATTTTCTGTATCCGCATAGACAGCACGGAATGAGGCTCCATCGACTCCCTGAAACATAGTATTTTCATTACTGTGTATCAAAATATTGTTAGCATAAAACACACGTGAGGATGAACACACATGTACATCTCAATAGCCAAACACGATTTAAACATTGTGTGGAACAATCAAACAACAAGTATTCGAGCTCTGATGACCTAGTTCAATGGAGCTGTCAGTATCCATACCTCTGGCTCTGCATGGACAGCCACGAATGATTGTATTGAAGAGGAGGCATCAGCAACTCCCTGAAACACAGTACCTGTGTTAGTATGGTTTTCAATATTGTAAACATAACACACACTTGGGGTTGACGGCACAGGTACATATAAAGAGATAACCACAAATGTTGCATTGTCATAAAGAATCAAGGAATATTTAAATATGATCAGATTTAATAGAGTTATGTCGCCGATTTCTTTACATCTGCATCATCTAAATGGGATCTTGTGATTGTAGTTGAAGCTCCATCGTCTCCCTGAAACACAGTACTTGCGTTAATAGGGAAGAAAGTATAGCAAATGGAATCACGTTATATGATCATACTCGATGGAGCTGTCAGTATCCATACCTCGTGCTGCTGAAGAAAATCTAGGGCTGTTGTCAATGTGGTGCGCACTTCCGAAAGCTGTTGCGCCGATTCGTATACGCATGGTCCCGCTTCCCCTTGAATTACTTGAATGTCAGGCTCTGCATCAAGTGCGTGGGTTGACGCTTCAACAACTGCCTGAAACATAGTATTTGCATTAGTAAGGATTACAATAATGAAAACATAACACACACTTGGGGTCGACAGCACAGATACATATCAATGCTAACCACAAATGAAACATGGGCCCTCATTACGACCCTGGCGGAAAGCGACTGACCGGACTGCCACAGCGTAAATAGCGTTTCCGCCATTGCACGATGGAGCAAAGTGCGGCCCATTCCGACCCATCGGGCACGAGCACCACGCCATGGCGGAAGTGCAAAGTCCGCGATGGCGGAAATGACCCCAAAACGGCCCACACCGCCGCCGTACGGCGCCCTAGGTGCAATACCGCCACCCATCTTAGCGGACACCGCAGTGAGCGCCAACCGGAAAGTACGGCGACCGTAAATATACGGAAACGGAAGTAAAAACATGGGCCCGGAACGGGAAACAACACCCCGTACACCTATAAAACCACAAAACACACACAACCACTAAAAACACCACCCTGAGACACATCCCAACCCGTCATCCACCCTAGTGAAACCAAGAAAAATGGGAAAAGTAGCAAAGAAAGCGTGCGACCGCAAGCGACAGGTCCACTTCTCCCGTGAGGAACTCACCGTGCTAACAGAGACCCTCCAGGAGAATGCCGCCGCCGTCTTCTCCACGCAAATGACCAGAACGGCACTTGCGAACAAGAAGGCCATATGGGCCCTGGTGGCACAGCGGGTAAGTGCGGTGGGGACCGCACCCCGCAACCCACAGCAATGCAGGAAGCGGTGGGACGACCTGCGGATACGCGTCCGTAGCATACTTTCTGCCAACCGCAACATTGCCACAGCCACCGGGGGAGGGTCGGAATCACCCATCAAGCTGACCCCCTGGGAAGAAATCTGTGCCTCCACCATTGGAATGGAGAGCATAGAGGGAGTCGGAGGGATGGAGAAAGGAGTGCAGACATCCGGAGAATCAGGTAGGTGGCCCAAATAAAACAATGCCAAAACCACAATGTACAATCATGTGAAGTACCACGTGCCCACATAGTGCAACAGAAACACATGGCCAGGAGAACGTCCACACACATTGGCCTGATAGCGCACTTTAAAACCACAATAAATACATAAATAATTAAAAACCCCTAAAACACCCACTACACGTGCAGCAGGCACACCCTAACTGCAGGCTGCCAAACAACTGCACTCTCACTCCACACACAAATGAAAGCACCTCCAAGGCCCCGACCCAAATCACCCTCAGGTACCACCCCAATGCATGTGATACATTGCCATTCCAATTCCCACAGACCCATTAATAACGCTCGCCATCCTTTACTCCACCGCAGGGTCCGATCCAAACGACGAGCTCCAGGACACCCCTACCAGCACACCTGCAAAGAGGGCCAAGACCGACGGCCAAACACCCTCCACCTCAGCTGCACGGATCAAGACACGGCAGCAGCACATATCAAGTGGCAGCACACAGGAGGGAACATCAACAGGCACCCCAGCAGCCAGCATGCCCACAACAGCACCACCACAGGTCCCCCCAATGGATGCCACAGAAGGTACTGCCTCTGGTGGCAGCAGCACCATAGGTGACACCCCATTAATGGCAGCATGCTCCGACACAGAAGACGGGGATGTCGAAGTCAGATCCATCCATGACCTGTCCCAATCCCCCTGTCTGTTCCATCCCGTACATCATGAGGATACCACGCAGGGGCACCCACAAGACGACGACTGGCCATCCCCCACAAGCCCTGTGGCAGGGCAACATGAGGTGAACAGCCCCTCTGTGACACCACCGCAAATGGCCATGGCCCAGCAGAGGCAACAGTCCCTCGACCAGTTAATCGTGCAACAGCAGCAACTGGCCACGCTCCTCAAGGACCATGCCGATGGATGTGGGGGCACTAAGGCAGACATAGAAACATCAACTGAGACACTTAGGGCACAAATCGAGAGTAGCACCGAGAGCCTGAGAGTCCAAATGGAGAGAAGCACCGAGAGCCTGAGGGGGGAACTGCATGCGACGTCCAAAGACGTATGTGCCAAACTTGCCGCAGTGCGCCGTGTGCTCACTGAGCTCTCACAAACCCTTAGGGACATGCATGGACGTGAGCAGGCAGAGACATCATCCGTTGCAAGTTCCGTCCAGGGCAGCCCCCAACGTAGATCTGGGAGGAACCTGCGCTCCACAGGCAGGGGTGCCCCTGATACCCGCAGAGGGGGCTTGCAATAGCGACTGCCCACTGACAATGAGCATCTTTGGACACTGGTGTTCGGGGGGGAGGTAGGAGGGTGGAGGGGGTGTGTTGGGCTCACTTGGGTGGCGGGTCGATAGGGTGTTCAACATGATATCACATATGCCATAAACAATGCACGATCAAACAATGAGATGTGTGGACAATGATCTTTGTGTACTAGGCCATCATAGGCGTACAGTCCATATTGTGCATGTACCAGACACACACAGTGCCACGAGTCCCGTGTCCATGTATCAGCCACCAGGCGTGAGTGCTAGAAGCATGCATCTATGAGATGCTGACGAATTTCACGGCCCTCCTGTGCCTCGCAGACTCCTTGAGGTGCTGCCACATCCCCACCCTCATCATGACCATCTTCAGGTGCTTGCAGTTCTGCGTCAGGGGGCATGGGCACATTTCTACGTACGCACATGTTGTGGAGCATGACACATGCCATCACCATCTTTGCAACCTTCTCATGGCGGTACAGGAGTGCCCCGCCAGACCTGCTGAGGCACCGGAAACGGGTCTTCAGTAGGCCGAATGCCTGTTCAATGACTACACGGGTACGTGAGTGGGCATGGTTGTAGTCCTCCTCATGCTGGTCCCGTGGGTTCCGGACTGGTGTGAGGAGCCATCTCTTCAGTGGATATCCGGCATCACCTGTATGTGGACGATAAACGAATTATGTGGAATGCCATTGCTACGTACGCACCCCCCCCCTTCCTGCCAGGTCATTGCCGCATCACATACCCCACATCATCATTTATGAAATGAGACTCACCGAGTAGCCAGGATCTGTTCCCTGCGTGTCGCTCCATGTAGCGTGGTATTGTAGAGTTCCTCAAGACCATGGAATCATGGGTTGATCCAGGGAATCGGGCACAACAATGTGTAATGATCCTGTTGGAGTCACACACCATTTGTACATTCAGTGAATGAAATTGTTTTCGGTTGCGGTACTGGGCCTCCATGGCATGTGGGACGACCAATTCCACATGGGTGCAGTCGATGGCACCAATGCAACCCGGTATGCCGGCAAGTGCATGGAATCCCACTTTTGTGTTGGTAATTTCCTGCTCCGAGCGTGGTAGAGAGATGTAGTCGTCTGCGTGCTGCAGGAGGGCATCGAGCACTTGCAATAGTGTCCGTGAGAACAGTGGCTGAGAAATGCCATGCAACTGTCCGACTGTGTGCTGGTAGGTGCCTGTGGCCAGGAAGTGGAGTACAGACACCACCTTCAGTAGGGGTGGGATGGCGGTTGGGCTATCTATCATGCTGACAAGGTCAGCCTGTGTCATGTCCACAATGGCGGCTATGGTGTCCCGGTCCAAACGGTAGAGGGTGTGGATCTGCTCATCAGTGAGGTTGAACGGATGTGCTCGGAGGCGTGGGATTGCGGGCTGCCTGCGTGGTGGTAGTGGCTGTGCTGGCGGCCCTTGCTGGCCCTGCCTTGCCCTCCTCCTCCTCCTGCGTCTCCTCCGTGCGGCCGGTTGTAGTTGGTGTTCGTCTTCTTCTTGGAGTTGGAGTACTTGCAGTGCTATCAGGTCCCCCAGGGCCAACATCGCGAGTCCTGCCGGTAGCATTTCGGAGTGGTTGTGGGAGGAGACTGGGCGTGCAATTTATGTGTTTTCAGGCTGTATGGCCTCCACCTGTGGTGATTCATTCCACCTGTGCAAGCTGCTCTCCCCTTTGGGCGAGCACGTCCCGCACACAACGCTGCAATTCGAGGAAAGGCATCTTGCTATTACAATCATGTATTAGTACCCGATGGCCGTGTAACATTGGTTGATATGTTCATTCGGCTATGGTCCCATTGTTTCACATGCATTCTTTGCAGTCGCGAACAGACTTGTGAAGGGTCAGTGGAACGTAGTACTCGAGTAACGGTGGGCCCTCATGCATCACTGTACCGAGTTGCACCGACGGGCGGGGCGTCCCATTTGTGGGTGAAGGCAGTTGCCATTTTCACACACAGCCGCACTAGATGGATTAATTTGTGATTTCAAGCGGCCACAGATGCCTTTTCGACGTGATGTTGCAAATGAGGAATTCGAAGGGCGGCGCTTTCGGTCTTCAGCTAGCGGCGAGGAGATGCCCACAGGTCTGACTGCAAATATAACGTTCTATTGTTCAGTGTCCTTGGGACAGGGGCCATGGCGAGGATGCAATGATTGATATGAATAGTTTGGGATGCGCAATAGCGAAGTGGATGATGAGGCCGGACGTTCCCAAATACATGTTACTTCACAACACTGGAATTACGGGCTGGGGCACAGTGGATTTTGCAGGCTGCATAACGCACAGACTCAATGGAATTCTCACATGTTATGTGAGTATGGTAACAGGCGTTCTCATTACGGGATGAGGGAATGATGAATGGATGCATGGGCAGATAATTTGATACGGTGTTTGCCATGTACAGGGCTTCTTGGAATCTGTCCGCCTCCCCTGCGCTATGTGATGTAGGGCTGCCATAGTGGGACCATCGTCTATCTGGCCTTGTTGAGCCCTCCCTGTCTCGACGCGCCTTCAGACACTTGTGTCCATGCACGTTACCAATCCCATCTGATGGATTCTGTTTTCACAGACGCATGCACAGGTACACTCGTTTGTGATGGTGTTTTCACCTCGATATGGATAGTCATGAGTCGCAAGTGGTTTTGGGGTGGTGATGATCCTTTGGAGTGGGCTAGCATGCATATGGCTGTGGATCTAGTGTGATCATTGTAGTGAGTTGTTCGAATGTAGTTCTGATGGCCATTCTTTTCTTTTTCTTTTCTTTTGGTTGACAGGTATTTCCTCCCCTTTTGCCACTGCCATCTGTATGCCACTCCTGCAGATGGGTTTTACTCCCGACACCTGCTGCTTCGTGTTAATCAGTGGAGCAGCATTACGATCTTATGGGACGATCGCCAATGGGCCACATGCCCTTACGCAGTACTAGTGGCTCGGAGCAACATTTCGGCCTTTCAGCTGGACTAGTGCCTCCCTATTGGGAATACAAATAGATAAAACATAATACTTTTAGCGCTGATTGGCCTAATAAGTTGTGTATCAAAAGACATGAAGATGCATCATGCACTGTCAAGGTCTAATAGGCAGTGTTTAACAGAGAAAAGATGAACATATCTGTCACAGCCTTCTTCAGGACGGAACGGACTGCTGAGTCAGTGAGGAGCCTGGAAACAAGCTCCTCACTGACTCAGCAGTCCACTCCATAGCTGCGGCAGCTCTCTGTCAGCTACACACAGCACACAAGCGCCTTGCACACTCGCCTCTTACAACCAGACCAAGCCTGATTACAGCCTCCATTTTTAGAGGATCAATTCGGGATCAGTACCTTAAGAGACAGTCGCCGTTCCATGTGCCTAGGCTTAATTGTACTCCTTAGCACTCCACTCTCATACAGCCCCCATCGTGAAGAAGGCTGTGACAGATACGAGGATCATCTAGCCCATAAAGACGGCCTGAAACACCTTGGTGTAGATGCACCTTTTAACCACAGTCCATGGTCACTGCTTCTCTGAAAAGAACATTTGGTCATTTATTTTGTTGTCTTTGTTAAGAATGTTCATCTTTTCTCTGTTAAACATTGCCTACTAGACCTTGACAGTGCATGATTCATCCTCATGTCTTTTGACACACAATTTATTAGGCCAATCAGCGCTAAAAGTTTTATGTTTCATCTATTTGTATGAGTGCTATGAAATACCTGTATATTTTGTTAACTAAATGCAGAATTTACCCAGATCGGGTATTATGAGTAGAGTGTTGTATACATTCATTTTGGTCATAGGTTAAGAGGAGTGTGCCAAAAGTGATTTCCTTTGACCTATTGAAGTGTTCTTTTTATATAAGTAGCCCTCCTGGGCAGAATAGGTCCCTCACCAGGCGCCCTGTTCTATAAACTTGCCACCTGCTGGCCATTACTTGCTAATTGTTTTATCCATTCCCATGTACTGCACTGTCCCCGACCCCTTTCCACGCACTTGCACGATCTGAATGACACCTGCCTAGTAGGATCGCTGTCTTTCCTCCCTTTGTTCCCCTCCCTTGCCTCGCCGCACCTTGAAACACTTGTGTATAGGCGCGTTATAATGCCATATCATATCGTATCCTCCAGATATTCTGTTGCCGCATGGACACTGTCTGTGGATAGTGGTGTGCCTGGCAAGCTACTGTAAATAAGCTGTTATCTGTACCAGCCAGTAAGCATATCTGCTAATATCCTTGCTCATTCTTCTCAGCCATACTTTCTAGTGAGTCAACACCAAAGTAGTACTAAGTGAATCTGTGCCTTGTCAGCACTACCTACTGACTCCCCATGACCATCTGGCTCATGGACAGGATGGTGATTCAATTTGAAGAAAATAAAGTTTTTCGTTATAGTCTCCTTTGCATCGGACACCAATATCATGGACCCTTTGTTTATCCACCACACAAATTGGACAGCCAGTCTTCAGGTTCTTACCAGCAGAGTTTTACCCTGTACCAGTTTGTGACTGTGCAGCCTTTGACGTATATTTTAACTTCAGTGACTATCACGCTTTCTTTTCCCACTATCTCGTCATCGATAATCTTAGGTTCACAAGAGTCAAGATGAGGAATGACGACTCGAGGACACCTTCCAAACAGTGACTCCACTGGTGCAAGCCCTTTGGCTGAATAAGGATTTAAACGATAATAAGGAAGAAGTGATAGTAGGCCCAGTCTAAGGTAACACTTTCACCATGAGCTATTCTAAAATCTTAGCATTGTCATTTGCCCATGGGGATAATCTCCTTATGGGAAATCCAACTCTCTTTTAGGAACTGATGGAGTACATCACCTTGAATTAGAGGGCTATTGTCCGAACATATATCTGTGGAGTACCCATGCGTCGCAAACACTTTGTGCAGTATGGGTATCACATCCATTGCAGTAGTAGACAACACACATTCTACCTCCGAATATCGTGACCACTTATCAATCATCACGAAAAAGGGTTCCTAAGCACTTGTCGATCCATAATCAAAGTTTATCTTTTCCCAGGGATTACAGAATCTCGGCATAGACTAAAGTGGAGGACCCCTCCGTTTGGGGAAATTCACTTAACACCAGGTGCAGTTTTATTAATTCATCTACCTGAGAACTAAACCATTTGTTTAATCCAGGCCTTGATGAGCAAGACCTACAACTTAAGGGCTAGGCTTGGCAGAATGACTATCTTTGCGTCACGAGTGCAGACTCTCAGCTGTGAACGTCAATTCATGTTTTATCTTCCACAATTTCTTATGAATATGTTTTGCATATTGAGTTCTCTTTTCCATGTGTTGGAGAACCTGCTTCCTCTCCCCATTCCTGACAGCGTTCCGGGTGATTTGCACGCAATCCTTGGGCCTCATTACGATTAGGGCGGTAAGGGATACCGGGCACCGTTAAGGCGTACGGTGCCGGTAATCCCTTACCGCCCTACTACGTGTTCCCTTAGCGGGTCCCTCCTTCAATGCCTGGTTTACCAGGCGTTATGGACGGGACCCGCTAAAGGACTTCAGAGCTAATAACGGTACCATAAATTGCGGTACCATTATTAGCTACTTCCCCATTCCCATTGAGCCCTATGGGGGCTGAAATGGGAATGGGGAATGTTTTTTTCAATGGGGACTTATCAGTCCCGCAAAGGTCGGACTACACCGGTAAGTCCCCAATGAACGAGACCGGTGCCGGTACCGGTATTGGAGGCAGTCATGGCGCAAATAACACCATGACTACCTCCAATCTCGGAATGAGGCCCATTGCCTCTTCAGGAAGATGCTATATCTTTGACATTGTTTTTGGAATGTCACTTTCAGTAACCAACTATATGTAGTTTTCTGTGTCATTTCATCCATGCGTGAACCTGACCCGCGGGCATGTGGGCGCATAGACAGACAGTCTGAGACATTGTCACCCCCAGGGCAGTAGAAGAGTATCACATTGTACCCTTGTAGGGCCAGCAACCACTTTTCTATTCTTGCTGGGGGTAGCAACAATGACCATTGCATACTTGGTTCCATGTGCTTATGGTCTGTGATTACTGCAGTGGGCTTTCCATAGACTAACAGATGATAATGGTGAGAGCCCAAAAAACTGCCAACGCTTTCCATTCAATCTGTGAGTAGTGCTGTACAGTGACTGATAGCACCCTATAGGCATATGACACCGGTCTCAGGACACCATTCTGGTTTATAGCACAATATCCCAGAAACCAAATGGACTTGCATCAACCACCAATTCTCAATGATTCCATGGAAATAAAAAATGCCACGGTTGTGTCTGACATGAGAACCGCTTGATTTTCATGAACGCTTTCTCCTCAAGCAGAATACACTCTCAAGGAGTGTCCTTTTAAGTCAGGTATTTTAGAGGTTCTGACAATCTCATAAGTTCTTGATTAACCTTCCCCAATATGGGAGCATTCCCAGATAACACCTGACTTCAGACACATTAGTGGGAGCTTGAGCTTCATGAATTTCTGGCACCTTCTTCAGATCAGTATATATACCCTCTTCTAGACAGATGGAACCGAAGAATTCTAACTTTACTTGGAAGAAAACATGGTTATCTTTTTGGATTGTCAGACCTATCATTGCAATTATTTTGTGGACCTTCTTCAAGCATTCCAGATGTTCAACTTTCGTCATATCAGCATGCCATCACTGATATTTATCATCCCTGGAAGACCGGGGCTCCGTAATGGCATGTTGAACAGCCTCTGCAGCAGAGGAAAATCCAAAACTGAGCTTCTTGAAATGATACAGTCCTCTATGGGAAGTGAATTTGGTGATGTATCTGGAGGATGGATACAGGTCTAGCTGCATGTAGGTCAAGATGTTAAGGCCTTGTTAGGTAAGACCATGTCGACACAAATTATAAACAGGTTTAGTTGTTTGGGATTCCGGACTACCACCATTGGGGAGACCCATGGAGTCGGTCCATTCACCTGCTCAATGATGTCCACTGCCAGTGATCTCTGTCTTAATGCCAGTGAGAAAGAGATCCTCCTCATTGGGACCTCTTTTCCCACCTTCCTGCCTACTCTCTGACCACCCTCCTTGGGCCTGCTCCCCTCACCATCCTGTGAGGCCACAAATCTTGGTGTCATCTTCGAAACTCCTCCCTCTCCTTCTCCCCTCACAAACTGTACCTTGCCAAGAAGGCCCAGTTTTAACTTCACCTCCTTAGAGGAATTCTTCTCTTCCTCCCCTTCCACCAGAAACTCAATGTATCAAGAGTTGTGGTCCTCTCTAGGATGGAATACTGGAACAGCCTCTTCCTTCACCTGCCTCTTTCCTCCCTTTGCCACCCTCTCAAATAATCCTGAATAGGACTGCAATGCTTATCCTAGGCCTCAAACTCAGGGAACGCATCTCTCCAGACCTAAACTCTCTCCACTGGCACCTGGTTGCGGATAAAATTCAAGACCTTCTGCATCATCCACAGGTCTTTCTGGGGACTCGGACCCCACTATATAATTCTCTGTCCACAAATACCTACCTGAATTAGCCCTTTGGTCCTCTAGCTCCAACTCTCTGCAGGTAAGATGATTTTTCCAAGCAGAGAGTGGGGGTAGATGTCTCTCTTCGCCAGGTGCCTCCCTCTGGAACAGCATCCCTGCCCCTGTCAGACTTGAGCTGGAACTCTTTAAGTTCTGGAAAACACTCAAGACCTTGTTTTTCTCTACCTCTTTCCCTCTCTCCCTCCCTTGCTAACTCTACATCTGCTGCTGTGACTGGTGGCCTGGTCCATATGAGTCTTGAAGGTTACCAGGCCTTCCTTTGACCAGTCTACAGCACTCCCCCATACCAGCAGCACACTCCCGGGGAGCTCATTCCCTGACCAGCATCCCACCTGATTATGGTCGCCCCCTTCTTTGCACTTAGTTCAGTATTCCCCACTGACTGGACCTCCTTGTCCTTACCCCTGGGCCTCCTTCAGCATTTACCTAGCCCTGGGCCCCTTCACTACCTTCACTACCCTCTCCTTTGCATAGTATTCAGTCCCACCACCCCTTCCACTTTTGCACTTCTTTCTTCAGCACTTGCATGATCAGAATCTCTCAAGGCTTATTAGCCAATAAATAAAGACCACCTGCTTGTTGAGCTTCTCCTCCACTTTATTTCTGAGTGGTGCATTAGGACTACTGGTTGATATGGGCTCTGTATAATTAGAGGGCCTGAATTCTTGGGCCCAATATATCCTTGGTTGGGGAATAAGGTGAAGTAGATGTTATTTTAGCTTGTTGTTTTAGGTGTTTTTAGTGTTTTTAATTTATATTATGTAGTAGGAGGAGGCCAAGGGGGGGCCTGTGGAAGAAATGGTGTTGGTGGTGTGTGGTGAGCAGGAAAAATTGGGTTGTCGGTAGTAGGCGACGGGGAAGAGGGAGCGAAAGACTGGTAGGAACACTTTAGACAAGCTATATTTTGTAGTATGAATTGGGTTGTAGGTAGAAGGCAACGGGGAAGAGGGAGCGAAAGACTGGTAGGAACACTTTAGACAAGCTATATTTTGTATATGGTGTGACATTTTGGCACATATGATTTTTCAACATGGGGATAGTTACACCATTAGAGTACATGTGTGCAATGCATTACCGTTGTACAAGGATAACATTGAGAAAATCATAAACAATGGGTGACAGAGACACAAGAGGGTTGTTTTGCCCATGGCCAGAGCAGGATACAAACAATAGAGGAAAAAATCTCCGAGGGAGGAAAGAGATTTTAGAACTTTGGAAAATGGTTGAGGACATAGAGGACAATGATGATGGTAAACCTCTGTGTGACAACAACCCATCCCTGAGTTTATTTAAAGCAGTAGTGTTTGAAGAAAAAGATACCTCCATCCCTAGTAGGGGATGGAGGTATCTCCATCCCCTACTCCATCCAACCCTTCCCACCACCGGATATACTAATCCAACATATGTGCTCTTGTCAGCCCTAGCACCGCCCCATCTGTATTAACACCCCTATACCAAACACATACTAATACTGTTGTATTGAAAAATATTAAGAGAGAGATAGATAGGAAACCACAAAAAGAGTTACAAGAGGCATTAAATGCAGCATAGATGGAGTTTGGATGATTGAAAGCCCTCAGGGGGGAAGGAAGCAAATCAGAGTGTGGACTAGACAAATGGAGAGCAAGAGACATTTTGTTTAGATTGGATAGCACCACCATTAATGATGTCCACATTGAGACGGAGATGGGGGTGTGCGATGAGCAAGGGGAAGGAAGTGTAGACTATAGGACAATGAAGTTGGATGGTGACACAAACAGGGAGTTTGCTGGAGGAAGAGTGGGACACAGTGGATGAACTAGAGGATCAAGAAGAGGTTCCAATAGTTACCCCAAGGTTAGAGAGCTGGTGGGGTCCACAACTGAGGAACAGATTTGGGTGAACAGCAGTGGCAAGGAAGACTGTGAGTGACAGTAAGAAGGGGAGAAGGAGTGGGCACACAATTGCCATTATTGCATAAAGACCCCGGGAGGGTGCACTTTGTACCCTGGGCTCAGATGGACAAACACATCCTGATCAAAGTGCTCTGACCACTCACTGCAGTGGCTGGGAAATGGATATATGCTTTTGAAAAAAGAATGGACGGCATTCCTCTAGCAATGGGGGACATGTACAGTTTGCTTGTAGCAATTGTGGTGGGTCCAGAGAGGGAATGTTTAGGTTAAAGCTGATTACCCAGGAGTAAAAATAGATGATGATGTGCATGTGCAATTTAATGACATAAGAGCGGGCTGCATTTCGGCGGGCATACCCAGATACACCGGACTTGCAGTCCATAATGCATTTTATGATGGGGATGATGAAGACCCTGCTTAATACATTTTGAAAGTAGAAGAGATGTGGAGGATGTTACCCAATGGAGTACAGAAAGCTCTCGATAGGATCGTGGGTATAGAGGCAAAAGGATGGGCCAAAATACAGACTATAAATATACATTACTATAAGCAGATTAAAGAGAGAAGGAAATGGCACAGAGGTTGCAGGTGGAGGATGCAAAACTAGTGCAGAAAAAGTTGGCAAAAATAGCAGTTGAAGGGGCGGTTGTGGCAGTGACTCAAACAGACTCAGCCGAGCAGGGAGTGGCGTGAGCAGACGCAAGAATCGCTGTGTTTTGGCCATACGGAGGGCAATGGAATAGTGGGTCTCAGTCACAGTACCATGAGTGGTACCAAGGGGGTCAACAGCGAGGAAGAGGAGGTTTTCAAGGAGGAAGGTGGGGGCAGTAGTGGATTTGGAGGAATGTGGCCGAGAGGGGGAGCAGGACCACTTCAGTGTTGGGGATGCAGAAAAATTGGTCATTTTGCTAGAGAATTCAGGAGGATACATACATACGGACATGACTGTCAGTGATAATCAGTGGATGTATAGAGGTCTGTGCATCATCAGTGATCCCATCACAAGCCCAGACATGTTCTTGTGGAAACTTGTGGAAGTGTAACCTGCACATCTGATGACCCAAATTACATGCAGGGATATGTGTTGCCATGATATCCCCAACCACCATTGCAACATTGGCCCCCCAGAAGCTACGTGGCTGGTCATAATCACATGCCTTGCAAACATATATGAGGAGATAGCAACATGGAACTGACAAAGGCATGCTTGCATGGCCACTGCTCCATTGACACTCCCTATGTGGAATGTACTACACAGAGACAACTATTGGCCCTTCACATCTTGTCCCTTCTGGATTATGTCCTCACACGTGTATGTGCAGTGTTGCTTATTTTGGTTTTCTTTTTTATGGAATGTTTTAGTTTATTACAAACTTTTCACTCAAATTGTTATGCTGACAAATGGGTAAAAATTGATTAATTAATTCAGTTTAACATATTAACATTTCCATTTCTATGTTGCATGATTTTGGCTTCAATTCCAAATTCCTTGGGTCCATTATTGAATTCCAGAATTGAATGACTCTAAAAATGAATGGTCTGTCATTTCCCCCCCAATATTAAGTCCCAATGTTGGTTTGGTTGATGTTGGATTCTTGAGTGGGGCAACATCTCACTGAACAGGTTTCTTTTATCATCTAAGGCAGTACAGTGCATGATGATATGATATAAACTCTATACCTGATTTTGGACTTGGCAGAATCTATAGAAAGTAAGGAATTTTGACAGTTGTTTTGTCTTTGTCAAAATCTCTTTCGTCGGAAGTATTTTAAGATACAGTCTCAGAAAAGTGTCCCTCATAGCTAGTTCTGGGAATTGCTGCAGATATAGTGGAAATTAATTCAACACTCAAGCATCAATGTCATGTGTTATTGAAAGTTTGTATTGGGCGCTCTGTTGGATCGTTTGAATCCAGTCATTCCTTATCATTTTTATTTTTGCTTTCTGTGGCCGATTTAATAACATGTCCAAGGAGATGTCCTCACGTTCTAATATTTTAGTACAAGCGTCCTTCCATAAGTTCAGAACTGTTGCTTTGTTGTTATTGCCTTCTCATGTAATGTATCAATCGATGGTATATGATCTTTTAGGAGAGTCTTTCTGTATAGGGTTAAGGATTTCCAGGTGTTCTCTGCTTCCAAAGATTGCAATGCCAATTCATGACGTATGCATAGTGCAGGGTATGTTGGTGGCAAAGACATTTTTTTCCTCCATATTATCCCCTCTAGGCTCATCCACATATCCTTTGGTGCATTAAGCATGGTTTCTGAGCCATATGTTAGGATGGCAATAATTATCTACCTGTAGAATGTTATTAACGGCTTTAAAGAGTAGACTCCATATTTCCGAAGCAATATTGTTCCTTGCCTAGCTATAGATAAGGCTTTTTCTTTCAGGTTATCAACCCATTGTTTTTCAATTTCTGACCGGTTTATCATAACTCCTAAATATTTCACTAAGGTTACTGTTTCCAGTTTTGTTCCTTCAAGGAATATTATTAGACGTTTTTGCTTCAGCTTCGGGTTATGTACCAGAGTCATGACTTTTTTTTTGCATTTATTTTTAGTTCATTTGCTTCAATGTATGAAGCTAATTCATTGATTCTCTTTTGGAGTCCCACTTGTTTTTTATCAACGTATAATGTGTATGTTATTTTGCCATTGTTGAGTTTGGGAGAATTGGCATTAATGTTCTTTTGGGTGTCCATGATGTCTGATATGTAGAGACTGAAGAGAGTTGCTGCAAGGGGGCAACCCTGCTTCAACCCATTTGATGTTAGAATTTCTGTAGACAGTTGTGATAATCTTAGCTTAACGGAAGTATTGGTGTAAAAGACTTTTATAGGTTGTAATATGTTATTAGGGCAGTTCCAGTTTTCCAGTTTCTCCCATGGTTTCTTTATGTTGATGGCATCAACTGTGAGCTTAAGATCGATGACCTGGGTCAACAATCTGTCTTTCAATGAATCCAGTTTCAGCAGATTTAAGAGGAGCAGATTGATATTTGCCCCCACATTTTTAACAAATCCTGTTTGTCTCGGGTCGAACCAGCAGATTTTGCCCACGTTACAAGTTTCTGTAAAAGTAGAGAAGCAAAATCCTTGCCGAGGGGTCCAACAGCGCTATGGGGCGGTAATTCCTAGGGTTCGCCCTATCTCCTTGTTTAAAAATTGGTATAAGGACAGCTGTTTTCCAAGTAAGGGGGATGGTATTGGTGATGTTAATTACAGTTCAATACATAAATCCGCCCTTGCTTTGGGGCTTTCCTTAAATCAGTCTGTCAGGGGGCCCTTGATGGGTTCAATTTTCGGATATGTTTCAGAATATCTGTCGGGTCACAGGATATGCTCCAGGTAATACTTTTAGTAGTTTGTTCATGTTCAGTTCGCTTTTTGTATATTGTTGAGAAGTGGTCAATTATTGCTATCTCTGGGACATTCAATTTTGCATGCCGACTTGTGTTTTCATTGAGCAAAGTCCCCAAGTTTTTAGTATTTTGGTTATGCAGTGCTTTTAGCATTGTTTCTGCATCATTTTGCATTATATTTGCTCTAAAGCCCTCAAGCCAATTGTAGTATTGCTGTTTTAGTTTTTTAACAGTTATTGAGAAGTGTAACCTGCCCGTCTTTTTTACTTGCCTTAAGTTCTTCCATAAATCACTTTTCTTTAAGGCAATTAGAGTGTTATATGCATGTTTATGATCTTTCCATGTTTTCTTATTCTGTTTAATAGGGTACATAAACGGCTTCAGCATCCATTTATATTCTAGTTTGTCTTTTTTATGTCATGTTATGTTATGTTATTTTGCATATAGCGCCTTATGTACCATTGGTATGATCTCAAGGCGCTAGTGAAGTTTTAAATATTTCTGGTAGATTGGCTATTTACTTTGCAGAGATTCTTAATCGGGACATGCCTTTGTTCAGGTCCAAATTTGGTAGTTGAATTTTCTGTGGATGGGATATTGTCGCCCGCCATTCAATTGATATTTTATTATGGTTGCTGTGTACTCTGTGAGTGTTTGTGAATTTTACCATGATCTCTGCAATGTCCTCAGATGTATAAATATAATCCAATATTTCACAAAAGGACAGTCCTCGCCATGTTGATTTTGGAGGTTGATGTTCCGTAGAGTCTTCATTGATCAACATGAGTTGTCTTTTAGCCATTTCTTTGGACCAGATTCAAGCCTGAGAAGTTTGTTTCATTGTATCTAGTTCCTCACCATCCTGTTCATACAGGTGGATATTCAAATCTCTGCAAATAATGATTTCTATTTTATTATATTTTCATCGCATATCATCTACCGCAGGCAATACAATGTCAGTAAAGGTGGTGGTACATATTGCTATGGGATTCCAGTAGAGGTTAAATATTCCTAACTTCCACAATCCCATCGTCTTTGTTTGACTGTGTATTTTGTATTGGTCAATTGGGATTTTCGTCCAATGATTAGGGTTTATTGATTGAATGATTTCGAAGGTGCCATCTAATTTGATCAGAGTAAACAATCCTGAGGCGGTTCGGCCTTTTGATTGTGTTATTGCAGGGTTCATTTATACGTCATACACTTCAGAGCTTGGGGTAGTAGAGAGCCACGATTCTTGTAAACAGATTATTTGGTGCTCCTGTAGATCATGATGTTCACTATGTAGCATTTGTCCTGATCCCCTGGTATTCCAACTGCAAAGGGATATATTTGTGTTTCCCTTATTGTTTAGTTGTTATTCCGAGTTTTCGTAGCTAAAAGATCCGTGGGCTTCCAAATCATCATATTCATGTCTGATTGGGTGGTAAGTAGGACTTAGGTTCCTTCATCTCTTCGGTGACCTGTTTTCATTATTAGGTCTTCGGCTACGCACATCATTGTTGCTTATTCATGTCCACCGGCCACCAAGGCAAGATAATGGCTGGCCTTGGAAACATGCACGTGATTTTGTGATCCTGCATGAGTCATGATTGTCACATCCACTGGATGATGATACACCTACAAGATACTGTGAATGTGCAGTGAATGTGCAGTCACGTGTGTTTTGCATTCCATTGCCACATGTACAAGCTGCATCATGTCATGGTCTATTCAGAAGTTGCGACTTCACCGACAGCAGAGCTCAAGGTGCAGGAAAGTCAGACATCTGACTCTGAGTACACCACCCATTAAAAAAACATGCATACTCATTCATCCAATAAAGAAGTGCATTTTGAGAACTCTGCCACTTAGATGATTGCCACCTCCCCCAGTGTGCAGCTCATGCCCTTAGTTTAAACAGAGCAGTTCAAATGTGTACAATTCATGACTCCTGGCTCATGTAACAAGCTTTTGCTTCCAGAACACAGGGTTAGGTACTGAAAATGGGGCCTTTTCATTCTTTAGGTCAGCACAAAGCATCTCCTAGCTCAGAAATTCTACACATTCTTTCAAGAAAATAACATAACACTCAGAAAAAGGTACAAACAATGTACTTCATTTCTATGCAATTAACACATGAAAACTGTTCATAATGTTGGGGCAGACCTCCAATCACCTTAACGCAAAGTAGCATCACCTCTCAAGAAGTGAGTGCACATTTGTCCATAAAGCTTATTGTTCAAATGGTCGGGAGGGGCTAGATGACAGTGTAGAGTTAAACTAAACTGAGTCTCCCTGAACCAGACAAACATTTCACATTATATTTACTTTGCAACTGACAAAACAGTTAAAACATATTATTGCAACTCATCCCCCACTCACGATTGGTCAAACCAATACTAATTTCCACACTCTCATTGGTCACACTTATCTAACTACCATCATCAGCTAATTTTCGTAACACTATCCTTTCCTAGGATCTTCCGTTGTAGGTTGTGACATCATCGCATAGTTATACATTTAAACACAAACATGATTCATTACAAGTTTCAACTGTCCTGGGACCTTTTGACCCCAGATGTGATGCACATTGTTTGCAAGAACACTTAACACAATCTGAGGAGAGGGAAAATAAACAAGTTCCCTTTGAACTGGCGAAAACTATCTCACACACACAAACTTGCTGGCATCCTTTTTTCACTCTAATATAAAGGACTACCAATTCAACACACATGGCCTCTGGACACAACCTGAGAAAATAATCAAAACCCACAAAGCATTGGTCAACTCTGCAATGTGGTGTTCCTTCACCTCTGGTTTTTTCTCAACCATGAACAGATGGCCGTATTTCCCTGAACAATGAATAACATGCTCACATTGCCTTTCCGCAATAGTGACAAGTCGTAAAAATCCTTGTCCTGCATGTAGCTGATCATCAGATATTGTTGCAGCTGCTCATTGCCCTTCCTCAGCCTTCAACCTTGCTAAACCAGTTTCACCATTCACAAAGATTTCATCAGGCCAGCACAGGCTCCTGGACCTTGCACAATTTCTGAGAGGACTGTGAGGCATGCAAATCTGTACATTCATCCTGTACCCCTAATGTCCCAAAAACAATTTACTTCAAGACCACCATGTATGAATGTCGATGCATCTATCTTCAAGAGTACCGTGACCTCTCACAGTTATTTCCCAATTGCAAATCATGCACAAATGAAGCTCCTTGCTGCGCAACTTCAAGGTGCTACGTGGCACACCATACCTATATTGCATTTATATTTCATCTGCGGTTTTGATATTTATCTTGCTGCGTAAATGCAATCTAAAATGTACCAATGTAAACACAAAGTAACACTAAAAGTAACACATACCCCATTCTCATTAACTACATTAGATTCTTTGTGTAACATTGCAACATTGTGTCATCTTTGACGTTCCCCCAGTCACCAATATGGCATGTGCAAAGTGACCCCTCTTTCTTATGGTGACCTTTATCGACACAAAAATGAATATTACTTCATTGCTACATATGGCACATGCCTGAGAAGTTTACGTGTGATATCCTTGACAAAGTGCTATAGTGGCTTGATTGGGAGATTTCTCACACAAGTGCTAAATCGCCTCCACCTTAGAGCCCTCCAGCTCTTTTGCTATACTATGGGGCTTTGAACGTTTCATTTTCAATACATTTTACTTTTTTGTTCTTTGGTTATGCTGTTTTAAACAATCTCCAGGGGCATCATCGTTTTCTGTGTGTCACACAGCATCTTCAGTGCAGTGGCACAGGGGTGTCTTTTCAGACTCCCCAAAGGTTTAACTACCTTCCCTGAGAATGACTACTGTCTCTCAGGACAAGTAAAGTTAAATTGACTTTACTAGTCTCTTTAAATTTACTGACCCAGCACACCCTATCTTACTATAGAGTGCTGGATGGGTTGCTTGGCTTCCCCTGAGTCAAAACACTCATGTAACAATAAAATGTTACCTTTTCCTATTTTAAGTGGCTGGTGGCAGTGGTTTAGAACAACTATCATGATTTTTCGCAACCGCTAACAACGGTAGCTCAAAATCAGGGGTAGCCATATTTTACAATGTGGAGCCCCATACCTATCTGCAAAAACAGACTCTGGTCATCTTTTTTCACCATTTTCTTTTAGGAAAAGTCCTTCTTGTGTTTGTATCTGCGCGCCAAACCAGGTTTGGTCCCTTTGTTTATGCCGTTTGGTGGGCTTCTGTGCTGAAGACCTTCTCTGGTGCCACATTGTCTGTGGTGCACAGGATGGAAGGGAGGTGCCTGAATATCCCTGTGCTTAGTCTCCTAGGAGACCTGAATAAACTCTGGTGTGATTGGCAGGCTGGCTGTCTGGCAAGGACAGCCACCCTGCTGTGTGAGTGACAGCCAGGCTGAATGAATGAGGGGAAAACTGTTTAAAAGCAGGTCTATGGGACTTGGAAAGGACAGTCGACCACTGGAACGAAATAACCAAAGAGGAGAGGAATGAAGAGGACTGCTGTAACTCCTGGATGACCAGTGAAGCCCTGCTGAAGGTCCGAATTGCCTGAAACTCTGACGACAGAGAAGCCCTTCAAGGTTAACTTCTTCCCTTGAGTTTGGTGGGAACAACCAACTCGCAAGCCACCTGGACACTGTCCTATTTTGGTCGAATTTTCTTCAGATTGCTGTTGAAAACCAGATAGCCAGAGGGAAGGAAACCACAAGGACTTTAAGGCACTTACACCTTAAACCGACGTCTTGCTACAGCTTTTGGCCTCTTTGCTGGGCAGTGCAGGAATCTCCTGACGTCGTCCTTATTGTCCCCATGACTGAAGCTCAGGAACAGCGAGATCTGCTTAAACTGCCAGGAACAACTGCCTCAGCACCAGCTTTCTTCATTGAAAAGGTACTGTGCCAACGTGGTCCGGAAATCTTTTTGGCCATTGAGAAAGTGCGTGAAACTTTCTTCAACTACGAAGACTTTTCCTTCCCTAAACATTCGTCAAACTTTTTACCTAGCCAAATCCTTTAAAAATCAGTGGCAAAGACTTAACCGTTACGTACCGGAACTGAGCTATCCTATACAAAAGACTCTGAACCATTGACTTTGGCCTAGGCCTATTGGAAGAATTGCTGATTGTATTTAACTTGAACCCTTTTTCCTGCCTATGATTGTATTTGGGCTGTCTAGTCTTATAACCTTGTCTTTTACTTCCCTTTCTATGTACCTAAAGAGCCATTTTGCTCACACTTCATTTTTGAGCTAAACTTGTTTAGTTACTTACTGGTTGGATTTTTGTGGTGTATTAGTGTGTGATATTGAGCTGCTTGTGCTAGTGTAATGTTTATAAAGGATTGAGTAAATAAATGTATATTCTTTTACTGAGAAACCTTGAGTAAGTGTTTACATGAATCACTGTATTGGTTGGTCCTTTGTGTAACTTGTTCTACTGCTCACTTAAACTCTTGAAATAAGTCTGGCTGCTCAGCCATCGCTACCACTTTACTGTCTAGTACAGGCTTGTACAAAAGGTGAAATTGTGCTTACACTTGTAGTCCTAATTGCCTGTAGTGTTCCCAAAGGGTACTGCAGGTAATTCTGCCTAACACGGCTGCATTGGCACATGGAGTTTGAAGACACGCCCATGAACGCTCACACCAGAAAAGATACAACCCGGGGTCCAGTTATAATGTCGACTGCAAAAAGTCGAATGCAAAAATGTCGAAAAAAAAATTCAAATGTTTTCTTTTTTATTTGTATGTTTTTTGGGGTCTAGCTAGTAAAAATAAATGGGGGGTGGGGGAAACCCTTCCATTAAAGAAATACATTTAAAAAAAACACATTCGAAATCTTTTTTTTTCCACATTTTTGCAGTCGACATTTTTGCAGTCGACATTTTCACTATAAACCATACAACCCACTAGGGAAGAAAGGCCTAAATCGATCTTGTAAGGATAACAAATTTAATCTCACACAGAGATGAGAGCAACAGCAAAGAACTCTGCTGCTATGAATGTTTAGCCAAAGAGAGGTACAAGCTGAAACCTTTAAAGGTACACAGCATCATAGTGACGCAACGACATACAGCAAAAACCTGTGCGGCTGATTGGATGGACAGGTACTGTTTTCATCCAAATGGAATGGCAGTTTGTTGGTCCTAGCCCAGTCCGTCCGTCTTTCACTGTGTGGGTGCTTCTCATGTAAAAGGTCAGACAACGAATTAATTTTACTCCTACTATACAGCTTGTTTATCACTCATACTGTGCACTTGGCAGGCCTTAATATGTACAAACATGAGATTCCAGGGCCTTCTAACCTTCACACACACATTTCACTCACTCCCCCCGCGCCATCCGGCCCCAAAGTCTCCGCCCTCATTTTGAACTGTAATGTATCCCTCCCAGCACCATGCAATACAAATCACATGATGGTCGCTTCAACAATAAACCCTATCCGTCCTCTTTGTACATTTCAGGTCTTGTTATTTTGGGGTTGCTGATCAAAGGGCACCTGGTGTCATGGAAATCGGGGATCTTTGTGTTTAGTCAGTAATATGGGATATCATTCGTGGTCACTCGAGAATGGGCCAGGTCATGCTTTGACCAAAGTGAAATAACATGCACACCAGGCACCGGCCTCTGATTGTGGCCTTCTGTGGTACATTCCTCTTGGGTGACAGAAACATCTTTATAACACTTTCAAGAACAATGAATAAACAGTTTGTTGGGTGGTGTGCGAACTGTCCTCATCTGATGTCCGGCATGACTGGAGATTTCTGTGGCCTCACGGATTTGGGCCTAGTGCATGTAATGCTGCATTAACTGTGCAAGCCTTCTCTTCTACCTATAAGTATTAGTACCTACGCAACATAGGAATGCCGCCGACACATTGAGCCACACCATATGATTACACTATAATTGGATATGGTAGCATGGGGTCCGGCTAGGTGATAAGGCATCCCTCTCACTGTCTCCCCTCCCCCTTGGGTCATCATAGTGCCTCAAATGCATCTCTCTTTACTTTAAAGTGCATGGGGGGACGAGACTGCCCCCTTTGCAAAACAAATGCATGCATCAACTCACCATCAATATACTCTACATCCTCTCAAGGTGCCAAACACTGCCAGATTCATCCTCCTTGTGACTTTACACCTTGATTAGGACAGCAGGGTCCATTGTGTCACTGTTCAGACTTTAGTCCATGTACAATCAATGCTGTGATATGTGATATGTGTGCAGCAATGATTAGTGCACTGGCCAAATAACCACTCTGTTTGTCTATGCCTCCATGTGCTGCGCCAATATAACTGTTTTTGTCTGATGTGTCACATTAGTGCTGACCGCAGGTCTATCAGCACCCTGTGTATTATTTCTTGATGGCACGAATCACCTGCTGTTTGCCAGGCGCAATTCATGAATAGGCTGTTTCACGCTACATTGTGGAAGTTGGCAGTGTCATCTAAAGTGTCAGTCAATGACTGTCTATAAGTGAGTGATTGACTGTCTTTGACTGACGCTTGTCTGTCATGTTAAGGGCGCTGCCAGCTCACACAATTTAAAGTTATACTTTACATTGTGTGTGCTCGCTTTCCCCTATATTTGCAGTGAAACTCTGTGACCGCACAACTTGATTGTCCTTTGAAGCACAGCTGTGTCATTTGGCCATGCACAAGCATTCTGGGAATGATGACATATGCAGTTAGAAGGAGTGTGCCATACTGTCCCCACACTTTAACACATGCTTCTATCACAGACGTTCCCTCAAATTGAAACTCCACTGGGCTAAACACCCATACTACACCACCACACCATAATATTCACTGGCTACAGGCAAGCACTCAGAGAGATGCTAATGCCGTCTCTCTCAGACATAGCATGGTTTTGCTATTTTGTACTGGAGGTATGCACAATGATGAAGAGTCAGTGGCTGGGGAAATGTAGACCACATACGACATATCAGAAGTCAGTTTTGTTCTAAATGCTTTATCGGCTCATTAATGTACATGCTAATTTTCTTACTTGGAACAATTATTCCCTACATTTGTACCTCCAGTTTGTGTGTTTCTTGTGCGGCATCTGTTCCTGTCTATGAACATTACTCACAAAAGATGACTGGGAATGCTCAGACTTAGACCCAGCCCATCCTCATCTGCAATTATACTGAAACAAGGAACCACAGAGGTCTCATAGCCCATCTGAGTGTGCAAAGTAACTGCCATATCATTCTATAGCCCAAATAATGTACATGTCTGGACAAGTATGTATGTTTCATGGTTGCAAACATTGCATTGTTAGGGTGAGTGTTGTGAACAATGATGGGAGCACCAAGCCATGTGTCTGCATTTATTCAATGATTCACACATACAACCTTTTCATCATGGACTAGTCCATGGAATATGGAGCCCTCTGATCATTGTATCACTTCCCAAATGCACTTTGATTCGATGCAAAGCAGACAGGAATATTCATTGGAGATATTCGTCCTGTTACTCTGTCTTATAGGGTTATCTTCAGACAGTACCATAGGAGTTTACCAGACTGCTCATCTTGGAATGATGACCCTCTATCAGCTAATCATCCCCATGGTATTTCTAGTGTCAGTCCTTGTGATATTCAAGTGAGGTTGTTTTAACAACACGCCTGCCACACAGTGCAGTGGTCTGTGACACTCAGACCCCAGCAGAGAGTGTGTCAGTAAGGGCAACTTTGAAATACATTCTGGCAAGGCATTCCCTAAGAGCAGGTGACAGAACAAACATGCACCTCGGCAGCAACATCTGTGTTTCCACATCAGATATCATTTGTAAAGTACAATGGCTCCATTAGTTTAACAATAATTCATTGATATTGAAGATGTCTTTTTGCGTGACACATAGGTGTGGCTTGGGGGTGATGTGTGCCAGTCAGGGGGGCACAATATAGCGTTTTGCAGTGGGCACCAAGTTGGCTAGAAATTGTACAAGTACTGGCACAGTTGTGAAGGCCAGCATACAGTGATGTGTACTGTGACACTAACATGTACCAGGCATGTAAACCCCACCTATCAACCACCTATCAGAACTCAGGTCATGTGACAGAAATGAAAAACATGCATTGGCCATGGATGGCAGCCAACTGCAGTCAACTGTCCTACAACACATATATGGGCATGTCATCCATATTTGTCTACACGTATGGTAGATACAAATGCCACACACCAGATGTGTCAACTTAGGTGTCCATGCATTCCACAACTTGCACCTGCTCACTACTGATGTGGTCACGTGTGAGCTCTTCAAATGGAGTGAGCTCCTCCTACTGTGGTGGCTCCACTCTAGTGACCTGGGCAGAGGCTACGATTGTCACTCAGCTTTTGCTTGGTCCTTCATATGAGGTTGCTCATCTTCTTTTGTACCTCTTAAGCAGTGCGCCTCGCCACACCACATGATTAATTAGGCCTGTGACCTCCTGCCACTTCACTGTGTCGCTACTGCCTGCCAAGACGTAGACCCCAAAACGGTGTTCCCTAACAAAATGTCCTGAGGATTCTTCTTCCCCATCCTTTGCCTGTGCCTGATCTTGGGGTGGAGCCTCTTCCTGCACTGCAGGGTTTAACTTCTTGGCCTAATACCATGTTCATGTCCAGGGGCCTTGTCATCACGTCCTCCTGGGTCAGGGGCACATTTGGCCTCACCACATCTTCGTCTTCTCCCTTTCCCTTTTGCAGCCATCCCACTCATAGTGCAGGTAAAATGAAAGGCACCCACAAAAATATCTCCCAAAAAAAAAAAAAACATCTACATATATGGTGCTGCAAGGTACCAAGGCACCCCAAAACAAAACAAAAAGTGATACTCAATTCGTAAGAGGCAGCCCAAAAGCCATAAAATGCAAAAACGATACTCAGAAAGCTTCCGAATACAGAAATAATGTGGTTTGCAATATGCAGAGGCACTGCAAAACCAAACAAATGCATACACGATAACCAGAAAGCTTCAGAACAAACAAAAACGCAGTACGTGATATGCAGAGACACCCCAAAACCAATCAATGTGTATGTGATATGTGGAAAGCTTCAAAACAATTAAAAAACAGTAGAAAAAGCCCCCCCCTCCCCTTTGCACTTCTGTCTGCGCACTTGCACGACCTTGAATGTACTAGGCTTAGCATGTACGTCTCTCCTGCCCTCCTCTCTCTCTCTTCCCTAGCTTGCAGTGCCCGCATACATTGGCGTATTGATGACCAAACCTTTCTGGCTTGTATGTTCCTCTCCCTCCCCACCTCTCCACCCCCCACATCTTCCCCCCACATTTCTACTAGTATAAGTGTGTGACCTCCAACTCAGTATCACGCACTTATACTAGTAGAAATGCCCTGGCCTAGTATGCTGGTTATTGCTGTTAATTCATTTGGAATCTTGAAGGCCTAAGAATGACGATGATATCCCCTTGTTCCCTTCCTGCCGTGAAGCGATTTGAACCACTTAACTTGTGTATAAGCGCTTTACAAATAAACAATTATAATTACAATTACACGATACGCAGAGGCACCCCAAAACCAAAAAATGCATATGCCATACTCAGAAAGCCTCCCAATGAAAAAAACGTATGCACACAGGCAACCCCCAAAAAGAAAAATGCAGTACTCGTTGCATAAAGGCAACATCTTGTGAAGCACCCCCAACTGCATGTCAGCAACAGTCAATCCTCCATTGTTGTACCTTCTCGCGAACAACCAGTGATGCGCGTTGCACCTCTTAAATATCCCTGTCACTGGCATGTGCAGTGAAGAAGTGATGTGTGCACGGTGTACCACATAATGTACGTGCTAAGGCCCCTTTCTCTAATATCTGCTGCCTCCAATGTGACACACTACAATGCCCCTTATTCTGCCACTGTGCCATTAAATGTGCCTCCTCTTGTCCTGTACTGCCTCCCACCTCATCATCTGCTGCTGCCTGGTTGAGAGTGAGTGTCTCCTGACCACCTGTACTCCATTGGAGTGGCTGCTAACCACCCATTGACTGTACTCCTGTGGCTGGCCTGCAAGGCCCTGTGACCACCTCATCTGCTGGCTTGTGACTCCCATCTCTCAATTCAACCATCACAGCTCTGTAGACCATTTCCAGGACATTATCTTGCCCACATCTGCTTCAGAGTTTGCCTTGTCTGATCCATCCTCCTCACCACCGAGCAGTGCCCACATGACAGCAAGGCAGAGGGCTACCAACGTCACCTCCATTGAAGATGGCATCCTGGTGGATCGGGTCCTGGAAAATGATGATGCCCTCTTCAACCCAGCACCGCATCTGGGAACTGAAGAACATAAACAGATCTGGGTGTACATCACAGTCGCCATCAGCGCGGAGGGGGTGGCACTCTGTTCCGTGAAGACTGTGCAGAAAAGCTGGGAGGACCTCAAGAACCAGCACCATACCAAGGCTGTAGCATCCCTGGAGGCAGGTGCCTCAGTGGAGGTACACAGTGCGGGCTGCTACAAGATGTCATCTGCCCAGCTGTCGGTCCTCGAGAAGTTCTACCCATCCCTCCATGCTGAGATTAGGGAGTGGCAATGACTTCAGGCTGTTGCTGGTGAGTAGCCATGTGGTGCACTGCTCTACCGTGCATGTGTGTTGTGCATGAGCATGCATGATTGCAGGTACTTCCTTCTGTATGCAGCATGTGTGCTGCAGTGGTCCACATCAACATGCAGCTTCCTGATAATGCTTGACATCTGTTGATTCAACATGCGTTGATATGTGCACTGTTGTTTGTTTGTGACTTGGGCCTCTCCTGCACATGCCATGCGATTTTATGGGAACAAGTGCTTGGAAAGTAAGAATGCCAGATTACTATGTCGTGGCCATGTGAGGGACATGCATGCAGGACACATCTGTATCATCTGGAAGTGACACATGTGTAAGGATGTCGGTAAATGTCATGTTGGTGCATTGACCTCTCAGAGAAGGTGATGAGATCTATCATCCCACTACATGTGAAGTCAGAGTTGACGTGTGATCATGCCATATGAATGTGTTAGGGCAACAACATACACGCTTGTACCTCTGCAATGGGTGCATGCACATGTTGCATGCTTATAGGTCAAGCTGTCTGGGAGACATGTTGCTAAATATTATTGGGTGGACAGGTGCCCTGTCATGATGCAGCCCTGGAAGCTATGGAGTCATCGGAGACTCCATTGATTTCCCCATCACGTTCTCCCCTGAACGTGAGTAGCGGTTTAATTTCCATTCCATTATACCGGCTTTCCCTCATTCACTCGGTGTGTTGCAACCCTTGCCACAGCTCCGGGTAAGATGCTCCATAGTTACGCCTTCCTTGCTCCTTTCTTCCCGCCCTATTCCATTTTCTGAGGCACAACTTTGTTTGTTCTTGTGCTGGACCCTCCTCGCAGCTTCGGCCTGCAGCTTTCTTCCATGCCTTTCTGCCCACTGTTCCTCCGACAGTGCTGCTCTGACCCCACTTCCACCGGCAGTTCAGTAAACTTGTTGGTTGTCTGCAAGGTTGTGGACTGCACTCTCCCTTTCTCCCAAAGCCATGCTGTACCTGTCACCTCTTCCTCCCTTTACATTCTCGTACTTGCACTCCAGTTTTCCATACCTGTCAGTTTTCTGTTGTTCTGCTTTCTCGCACTTACTGTGCGTTCCTCTGTGGGACACTCTGATGGACTTACCTGTCATTAGGAATCCTGATAGAACCTTCATCATTCCTCCACTTTTTCTGTGCATCATCGGCCAGCTAAAGTGCAGGAATCTTATAAATCATCCCAGGATGACCATCAGGGACTCACCCAGCAGGACTCAAGACATCCAGGGTGTTTCTGTTTTACGGCTTTTCCCTGGGTTGGCTCCCCGGAGTCTCCACTGCCTGGCAGATTGCATTTAAGGCAAAGTGGCCTGAGTGGGAGCTTTCCCTTATCTCTTCCAGAAAAAAGACTGACTCTCGAAGAAGAGAGAAGAAGGACGAAATGGCAGACGAGTCCGCAGAATATCCAGGTGAGGAGACAGAAGAGGAAGAACCTATAGAATCTGAGATAACCAAGCAGGGAGTTGCATGGCCATGCTGTGTGTGGTCCAATCATGCCTGTCTTGTGGGAACCAGCATACAACTCAGTGTCTTGACACCAATGTTTTCCCAGCAGTACCCAAAACCAGCTATGCTTCCATGCATTCAGTCAGTGGTTGGCCACCCTACTAAGGGACTCACCACCCACCCCTGTCATGTTTTTTACAATATTTCTGTGGACCCACATTTATGTGCTGAGTTGGCACGGGCATGTGTAATGACTGTGACTCATCATTCACCCTACATTTGTGTGTCAGTATTTATGGAAATTGCATGGGTGTGTGTGTGTGTGTGTGTATGGCGGTTGCTGGTTGACCCGTGCTGACTTAATGTTACTGTTTGTCTAGTATATTCCACACATGCTTTGACACTGTTGACTGATGCCAATGTTCTTTGTCTGTTTTCCCACAGTTGCTGCAGCTGGCTTAAAGGGCAGAAGCTGTGCTGTGCAGCCAGGACATCGGGACCGTGCCTCCAGACAAGGCACAGACCCCAGCCACACACTGCAAACACCTCCTCTTCGGAGAGTGATGTGGCTGAGGGAGCATCTGTACTATGGGACGAGGCTGTTGGGGTGAGACCCAAGAGGTGATTGTGACAGGGGGACAACTCAGAAGTGATGGGACAGAGTGATGCCACACAGGGGACACAGGGGGGGGGAGTCTCTCCTGAGTCATCCAGGCTGATGGAGGTGGAGGTGATGGAGGAGAACACTGCAGGCCAGCCCATGGGGTCAGGTGGGTACATCAAGTGGAGTGTTTATGCTGCACTGCTGGCCCAGGGACATGAGGATGTGCAGTCCACTGTGGAGGGTTGTGCACTACCACCTGCCCCTAGGTCATCTGCTGTGGCAGTGACCACCTTCCTGGATGCCTCCACCCAGACCAGTGACCTGCTTTCAGCCGATGTGTCCATATGGGATTGGGTACTGCCCCAGATGGCTGGTGTCACGCGGTGGACTGCCTCCATTTGTGATGCTGTACAAGCTTCTTGCAAGGTGCATATAGAGCAGCACAATGAGATGTGCCACTTCCGGGACATGCTGGCAATGGCACTGCTCTCGGGTGGGCCCTGTGGTATGTCTGATGCAATGGCCTACCTAGTCCTATAATTCCTCTCTGTGCTCCAGTTGCCCTCCAGGGAGACTTCTTGGCCACATTCCATCATGGCCGCCTCTGCACCCGTCCCACCACCACCACCAATCTGGTTGCACATTCTTCCCAGGCCAAGGTGGGAGTCCCTGAAAAGGCAGATGAGCTGGTCACTGTGCCTGTGCAGACACTAACATGGGCACAGACAGTGGAGGGGCAGTTGGCACTCCAGGGCAGTGCAGGTACTGTATGCTTCAACAACAGTCATCAACTCGCCGGGCGTACCTCCGGAGCTTGCACTCTGCCCAGCAGCAGCAGGTGGTGACCATAAGGAGGCAGACATTTTCAGCAGTTTCCACTATGAAGAGGCAAGACAGGAGGCAAACATGGGGGCCATGCAGGCATTGCTGTCAGTGTTTATTAGATACTAGAGCATCTATTCATTATCGGTCATGGCACCACTGTGCGTGTCTTGGTCTACTGTGATATTGGGGAGGTGTGTGCATGTGGGTGACATGTAGGAGTGGGGCCATCAGACAGTTTGAGGGGGCACTGGTTGATTATCAGATTCCATTCAATGTGGAGGGGCACTGCTTGTTTGGCATCAGTGTTTTGGTGTTTTTGGGGTGAAGGCTTCTGGTGAGTATGCAGTGGTGTACAGACGTGTATGCTTGTGGTGATGTGTGAGATATCTCATGATGGTGCTTGTAGTCTCTCATTGGGGATGATTACCACATGCTCATGTGTATTGCAGCATGTTGCACATGTTTTCGTTTTGCATTGTATCTGGTATCATCTCATTTTCCTCTGCACATTTGCTACTGGAGGTGGAGTTTATTGTATTGTGACTTCATTTCCAGTCCACTGATGTTTAACTATTCCCTTTGCACTTGCTTGTCAATGTGTATGTGCCCACACATCATTCACTGTTGTGTGTATTTGCCATTGTGGGTATTGCAGTGAGATGCGGCCTCACTCTGGATGGGTGGGCTGGACACATCACTTGGCAGTGGATGGTAGATTTCTGTGTCACTCCCATGTCATGGCCACCCACTCGCTCACAACTGCAATCACCCACATCACCTCTGCCACAGGAATAAGGCCTGTGATTGATGTTTCAGCCTGGCAGCACACAGATCCTGTCTATCTGAGTCACACACTCTCTGACTGGCTTCCCATCACCAATACACTGGTGTGTTATGATTTTGTCACCAGCAGGGACTTTGCCACCTCTACCTACCTGCCTTCATTTGCACAGTCAGAAATGCACCCAGGGATTCTTTATGATTATGCCCAATCTGTGATTCCTTGGACTTCTGACCTCCAATGGCATTCATTTGCAGTGCTCTGAGGTCATTGATCATCATGGGTGATTTCAATGTTGGCCTGCACGACCCACTAGACATACATGCAGGTCAATTGTATGCCGGCCCAAGGAATCACACAAAGTATCTCTACCCCAGCTCATGAAAAAGGATGTACCTTAGACCGGCTAGCTGACACTAACCGCATCACCAATTTCCAATCTATTACCCCATTGCTTTGGTCGGATCATAATACTATCATATTTACCACCACCATTAGTACCAAAAATTTGAAACAACCCTCTATAACACCTATGGTTCCCTCTAGAAACTCCAAAAATATCATTAGTGGCAGCATGCTACCCCTCCTTACCCAGATGCTTGACTCAACTCATTTGAACAGACAACCCCTCAATCCTAGTCAGACAATATAATGAAATCATGACTGAAGCGATTGAAAAAGTTGCCCCACTAAAAATAAATAAAGCCAAACCTGCGGCACATATCAACCCTTGGTTTACCCCAGAACTCAAAGCCTTGCATGCCTTAAAAAGATCTGCTGAAAACAAATGGCTAAAATCTCCATTTCAAGAAGACTTTAACCAACAATTAAAATAAAGAGATTATTACATCTAAAAATGAAGTCTACAGCCAGAGAATCTCTAATGGTCAATCTAATACTACAGAGCTAATCACCATTTTACGTGAACTGTATTCACAAGCACCTTCACTAGATCATACTGTTAAAGACGAACTATGGTGCTCCAACATTCAAAATGCCTTAGATGACAAAATGTCACTATTACAATGAAAACTAAAACTAAATAAATCCAAACTTAGCCTTAACCAAACTTCACTAACTACACCTTCTACATTGGACACCCTTAAGGATTCCAAATGATTCCAAATGCTCCTTCACTCCACTCACCACCTCAGATACCGTCAATATCATCAAAAGCCTAAAACCTTCTAAATGCAAAGGGGACATTTGTCCTGCAAACTTAGTAAAAGAATGCGCGGTTGAACTGAAACTGTTTATTACCAGTCTCATCAATAATTCTTTTGCAGTCCTGATAGATCTAAAAACAGCCTGGGTTCTGCCCTTGCTCAAAAAACCCACACTAGACCCTAATATCCCACTAATGTTTGCCCCATCACCACATTACTTTTCTTACTTAAAAGACTTGATCACGCAGCATACCTACAGATCCAAAAGTTTCTAGAAGACAATCACCTTCTGGGTCTAAGACAATCAGGCTTCAGACCTGGTCATGGTACAGAGGCAGCCTTACTCACCTTGAAAACACAAATGGACCAATACAATGATAAAGGTCAACTGTGTATTCTCCTCCTGCTTGATCTTTCAGCAGCTTTTGATTTGGTCAATCATGACATCTTATGCTAACACCTTGAAACTGCTGCCCAATTCTCCCAAGACTCCCTCAAATGGAATAAATCTTTCCTATCCAATCGGACTATGAGGGCCATCTCGGGCACCTCAGCAGCCTCGCCTGTCCCTGTGACCTGTTGTGTACCACAAGGTTCGAATGTATCTCCCACACCATACAATGGATTCACTAAGCTCCTGTTCGACAAACTTGATAAAATGGTTATCTCGTATACAAACTATGCAGATGATACCCAAATACTGATCACTGGATGTTATGATAAAAATGTGAATAAAATCTGCACTGCAATCCAAGCTTGGATGGCCATCAATTAATTATGCCTCAATAATGATAAGACTGAGCTTATCTTCATTGGAAATGAAACCAAACTCAGTAACCTCCCATCACTATACAAAGCATTTATCATTGATGGCAATACCGCCCCGCTGTCCAACGAAATAAAAACCTTAGGGATCTATATAGAATCATCACTCACTTTAAACAGACACGTCAATGCTGTTGTCTCCTCAGCAGCCGACACATCTAAATTCTAAAATCATAAGAGCCAGCTCTATCCTTTCCTCAAACAACTCTATCACCCTGGCAAGAGCCTTGATTATGTCCAGGATTGATTACTGTAATTCACTCCTCGCAGGAACAAACATTAGAAACATCAATAAATATAAGAGCTGCCCTAATTATACCAAAGAATGAACAGATCTCCTCCACTCAAAGGAGCATCCACTGGCTCCCGGTCCATGATAGGATCAAATATAAATTCTTGACGATAACTCACACACGTATCGCGAATAAAGCCCCCAAATACCTAAGCAAACTCATCTGCAAAGCCCAATCCAACAGACACTACGCAGTCTGCCTATCTAAATCCGCTTATTACCCCTAGGTATAGAAGACAGAAAGACAGTAATAGCACCTAACTTGTGGAATGCCCTCCCTACCCAACTGAGATGATGCAATGAGGAAACGTAACAATGTGCAAAAGTGTAAATTATGTAAATTGTGCAATATGCAACGTAATTGGTGTCCTCATAACTGTTAAAATGTGTAAATATGCAAAAAATCAATGTAATTTCAATCATGTAATATGTAACTAAATTGGTATTATGTAAGACTTTTAACTGTATCCTTATGCATTTCACAACGCCTAGCTGCCTTTGGGCTTTGTGTGTGAAATAAATAAATAAATAAATAAAAATTGAAATGGCACATAGGCACTATACACATGCCACATTGCATTTCATTACCGTGTCACATGTACATGGTGTATCCACAGTGTATGTGGTGCAACAGTGTGCTGTCCAGTTGAGGTCCAGCAAACTGTGGTCTGCCACGGAGAGATAGAAGATGCTCTAGTCCTGGATTCCACAGCAGTGCTCCAAGTTATTTGCATTGGAGGAGGATATGTGGTAGGCGTACTTCATGGTGGAGGCAGGCCAGAAGAGTTGAGGTAATTTGCAACTCCACACTGGACTGGTAGGGGAGCAGACTGGCACAGGGCTGCCAGGGGTGATGGACGAAGGTGAGTGGGGATCGTGGCAGTAGGTAAGACTGGCAGGGTGCTGCCTGGCGGTGGTGGCAGAGATGAGTGGAGGTGGTGGGTGGCATCAGGACTTGAGGAGGCTTCCTGGGGGTTTCTGGCAGAGGTCATTGGAGTGAAGAGAGGGGGTGTAGTAGCAGCGGAATGCCTAGGGGTTGAGGTGGAGGTCAGTGGGGGTGGTGGGCGGTCTCAGGAATTTAGGGGGCTGTCTGGGGTTTATGGTGGAGGTCAGTTGGGTGAAGCGGGGTGTAGTTGCAGGCGGCTGCCTGGGGTTGTGGCAGAAGTCATTTGAAAGTGGTGGATGATGTCGCGACTTGAGGGGGCTGCCTGGGCATTGTGGCATAGGTCAATGTGGTGAGGGAAGGGAGTGTAATGGCAGGGGGCTGCCTGGTGGTTGTGGTGGAGGTTAGTGGGGTGGGTAGAGGGGGTTTAGTAGCGGGAAGACTGCCTGGGCATTGTGACGGAGGTCAGTGGAATAAAGGGAGGGTGGTGTAGTGGCAGGCGGCTGCCTGCGGGTTCTGCAAAGGTCAGTGGGGTGAGGGGAGGTTGCTGTAACTGCAGACGACTGCCTGGCGATTTTGTCAGACGTCAGTGGAGGTGGTGGGTGGTGTGAGTACTTGAGGGGGCTGTCCAGGGGTCGTGGCAGGGTGGTGAAGGTGTCAGGGCTTGAGGGGGCTGTCTAGGGATTGTGGCAGAGGTCAGTGGAGTGAGGGGAGGGAGGTGTAGTGGCAGGGGGCTGCCTGGGGGTAGTGGTGAATGTCAGTGGGGGTGGTGTCAGGACTTGAATGGACTGCTATTGAGGGGTCTGATATGACCTGGTGGTATAGGCCAGCATTTTAGGTTCCTTGAAACTAGGGGTGACTTGAATTGCGGGTTGAAGGCTGCAGTTTCGCCACGGTGCTACCTTGAGTTGAGGGGGGACAGCACACAGTTTCACCAGGGTGCAGCTTTGGGTTACGGGTTAATGGACCACAGTTTCAATGGGGTACTGCCATAGGGTTTACAAGGGGTGGCATGCAGTTGGGCTACAGCTTTGAGTTACGGTTAATGGTCTGCAGTTTTCACCGGGGTGCTGCCTTGAGTTGCAGAGGGACGGCAAAAAGTTTCACCAGGGTTCTGCCTTGAGTTGGGGTTTGATGGTCCGCATTTACCCTGGTGTGCTGCCTTGAGTTTCTGGGGGACGGCACACAGTTTTGCCAGGGTCCAGCCCTGAGTTGTGGGAAGACGGCATGCAATTTCACTTTTTTTTACAGCTTTGAGTTGAGTGGGGATGGCATGCTGTTTTGCCGGGGTGCAGCCTTGGGTTATGGGGGTACGGTTTGCAGTTTTTCTGTGGTGCTGCCTTGAGTTACAGGGGGATGGCATGCAGTTTTGTCAGGGTGCTGAATGGTGGGGCAAAGATAGGAGCAAAAGGTAGGTGCAAAGGTTGTTATTTGTGTGGTGGCGTGATGTGGGCGTTCCAGGTGTAACTTAATTTTCTTTATGCCTCGGGTTACTTTGCACTTTTGAATCTATGAATATGCGGAACGTGCAAAAAATCTCAAAAGTGCAAGTAGGCGCACATTTGATTAAGGCGCTAAGTAGTTTTCAGGCACTTTTTGTATGAATTGGACCCTTAATCATATTTAAAGACTGATTTGGCATTGCTGCGTTGAAATGTTTCTAATTCACACGCTGCCATGAGTGCAGTTGGTAGGAATAGAAATCCTTCTTTTTACACGAATATTAATAAACCAATGCCTTTTGATATAAAATGTTATATAGAATCTGAAATTGAATTAACCTCCATTAACAGTGATGACATCTATACCACTTCATGCACCTGTGTGCATTGATAGTCTGTCTCCCCTAGTAAAGCTAGGTCCCTGCATGCCATAATCGTGAAGCTATGACTAGCCCCATCCGTCTGGTGATGCCCCTCCTCCAGCCCAGCCCTGTTTCTGTGTGGTCTGCAATGCTTTCCTAATGGGTCTACTCTCCCTTACTTGGAATTTGATGTATGAAGAAGGCGGTCACTATATGTCTGCCTCGATGTGCTAATGGCTCTTTTCATTTCTTGGAAAAAGAGGCACTTCAGAGGCACTCACTATAAGTGGCCTGCCATGTTGGGATAATGGTTCCCTTCTTTTCTGAGGCATTGTAGGTTCACCCACTTACGCGGTCTGACACAGTGTGCTAATGGTCTCTTGCTACTTTCTTAGATTATGGGGCATGGAGCAAGTTGCACGCTTTAAGCAGTTAGCAGCTCTGAGCTAATGGCTTCTGTTTTGACTTCATACAGTCTGAGATTTGGGCTGGAGCCTGCATTAAGTGAACAACTACACAGTACAGATATTAGGACAATATCCCTAATGGTGTTCAGAAAGGGAGGCAACTTCAAAAGGGAGCTGACAGCAATGCTGATTTGGTTTTGGTGTTCTCAACTTTTGTAGGAAATGTGTTCCAAGACATCTGTCCTAATGCATAATCACAACTAGAAAAGGTCAATGGAGGGAAACACAGACAGATGGAAAGACACAGCAACTTAGAAACCTTTCTAGAAAGGGGAATCAGGTGTTTGTGAGTAATGGAAGTGAAAAAGGTATAGTTACATGGAAGAAGAGAGATGCTATCTTACTGCGAAAACGTTTGCTTTATAAAACTCGTGATATTATGTTAGGTTTGCAGTATTTCAAACTGTTTCAATGTTTTACTTGCTGCTACAAAATAACCACCATCAAATAAGTCCTTAATCTACACCTCGCAGTGCGTGCAGAGAAAAGTGCAGCTACTGGTCTCAGTCTGCGAGTAACAACCCTGCTCAGGGGCCACCTGAATCCATCTGTCTTGCAGTACCTGAATTGTAAGTGCATTTTAAGTCTAAATAAAAGTACTCGATACTTAAGGTTTCTCTATACAAGTTGGAAGGATGTGGGTTGGATGTATGGTAGGGTTGAGAAATGGAAGAGGCTGTGGACTGATGGTGGACGAGACTGATAACATGTGAAAGAGGCGGGCTGCTATTTTTCACGAGTTTTAGGGGGGAGGAGTGGAAGGCTGAGGATACCAATTATATTGTGGGATGTGGAATTGCCATGAGATGAATGGGTGTGTGACAATGTATACGAATGAATCCGTGTGATGTCATGTATTGACCTTTGTGCATTTCACCTTTTCCTTTTCATTGCCATTCTGTTTTTGAGTTCCCTTTCAAAAGCTATGATTTGACTTCTTTCTACAAGGTGGGTTACAATCATTGAACCCCTGATTTCAGATAAACTATATATTTGCAGTTTGTTTGCACACATATTTAGATGATGACTTGGGGTTATGCACATAGAAACAAAGGGTGTGGTTGGGTGATGGGTGGGTGTTCCGTGCCCCCCCCCCTCGCATTTTCCGGTAAAACTTGATAAACAAAATGCATTGAAACAGGATTTGTTCATCTGGGATGCAAGGAAATCTCAGATATCCATTCCTCTAAAGCTTTACGTCTCCTAAATCAACATTACTACAATGTAAGGATCTGAAAATAAAGTTGAGGGTTTTGTACCAATAGTTTAAAACAGACAAGTGTACATACATTGGTTTTCAAAAGACTAACCTCTGGATCTTTTAAAATTGCACATCATTTCATTGTGGAATGCAAGATGTCAAGGGGACCCCACTGTGATGTTCTGATACAGCTCTCACACAAGCTATATGGACATGTTATGAACAATATTGAATACGGTTTTATCAACTTCTTTTGCAGCACATGGATGTCTGTATTACCATCAGATCAGCTCCCCTGAGATATTAATATTAAAAGCTTTTTTTTAGATGTATATGTTTAAAGTTTATAAATGGTGGGGTTGGCATTTCTCAACTGAAAAAGAAAAATACAAAGCAAAATGGCTGCCATGGACAAGGGTGAAGGAATGTAGATGTAGTCTCTTCTCCCTTTCCATGGTGGTCATTGTTATGCCATAGAGTTCCAGGTGCCGACAAGGGAAGAGGCAGTTGTAGGTAAGTAGAGCAGTGGTGGTGGGGGCGTGAGCGAAGGAGGAGGAGATAGAGATTGTGGGCAGAGGGTCAGGTGATAGGACACACAAGTACTTACCTGCTACCATGCAGGGAAGATGCTGGCTTCCTTTTTCCGAGAAGGCTTGGCATGTGGGCTTCAACCTGTGGTAAAGCCCTTGTTCCGAGCATCCTAACTGGCAGGGAGGCCCCAATAGTCTTCCTCTCCAGGGGGCTAATTTACTGTAAAGGCAGACTAAAGCTTTCATAAATGAATATGCACATACAGAGAATGAATCATTCTCCTATAGTGTACTTGTATTTGGTTTCATGCTTTTTAAAAATGAAATAAGAAAAATAATGGGCATACGGAAAAAAAATTAAATGCTATGCTTGCATTGCTTTGAAGGAAAGTGTGTGCGTGTTAAACTATAGCAATACATTGAGATAAACTAGAAGTCGCAAATGGAGAATCAAGCAACTCATCATATAGCAACTGAAAATTGAAATAGATATTACAATTAAGAACTGATTGGGCCAAGTTGTTAATGACTCTCTTCATCTTTGCAAAGCTTCTAATTTAGCAACATATATTCCCTCACACAAAATATAAAAGATCATATTGGCTCACAACAGGGCGCTAACTACTTCACTGATTATACCGTGTTCCTTTTTTACAGACGCAATCTTGATTCAAGCAAACAGAACAAAATGGCATTCGAAAAAAGTAAAAAAAAAAAAAAGAAAAATGTTAAAATGGTGCCAGTCAGCATATTCTGAAATGTCGATGGACAAGGGTTGTTTTCATTTTGGCAGAAGGTTTGCATGAACTGACTTTGCAAGTCGTTTAGTGGGAGAATCTATATCGGCTAAAGTATGTTTAACAACGCCTACATTAAACTGTTTCAGAGTTCATTTATTTGATTGAAGCAAATTGTTTTCTTATTCACTCTGAGTCTCCCGGTTGCCTCTTTTTTCATAAGGGATTTAATAAGACAAATGCAAAAAGACCAGTGGTAATGTATTTGGGCATTCATTGTATATATCCGTGGCTGTGTGATTGATGATGCAGGGATTTCAGATGTATTGCATGGTTTTATAATCATGTAAAACACAATTTCCATGAATTTTATAACATTTCGGCGTGCCACACATATTGGAAGGCAAGTAATTTGACTACATTACGTTCATGATTATATTTTGTGAATCAAGATAAAAGGGTGTTTTTTACAGCTTCTATGCTTTCACTATCCCCTGGAGTCGTTGTATGTGTGTAATTTATCAATACCCTGTTTGAGTGATATTACCGCACATGTACAATAAAACCAATGGTAAATAGGGACTATACTATGCAGAAATGCATAAAGAAAATGTGACACTTTGTTAATTACTTTTCTATATATAAGCGTTTTGAAAATTAATATGCTTATATTATTTACTGCACACCTGTTCTTAAAGCATTCTCGGTGGAAAGGAACATCTGCTTTGTGCGCATTACTCACATACTGGGTATTCAAAACACCAATTATCCTGAAAATATTTTGGGTGAGTAAACAAATGTGCAAAGTATTTTAAAATTAATAAACGTTTACTTCTTCTCGCGGGCATATAGGACATTGGTGAGTATGGGTTCCTAAGGTGGTGGTATTTGAACCATGTGGTGGGACTACCAATACCACCTTTTTTCGTGATAACATAATTACTATCAAATCCTAGTTTGACCTTCAGGTACATTTTCCACAAAAGGTAGTAAAATGTTCTTGAGTTGTACTAACCAAGGTAATTGTGGCAATATCCCCATGAAGCCCTATGGAGTCCAAGACATGGGGTTGACACTGTCATACCACCACTCTGAATCGGGCAGTATATCTGCCAGACTTGTGGCAGTAACACTAATCGAATTTAGCAGAAAAAAAAGTACCACCGACACTGTGATCCCAGTTCCAAAGACCAATGTTCATTGTTTATTATTAAGCCCAAGTCAGACAGCTTTCTCGCTCCTGAGAGTTCCGCAGCTTTGTAATTGATACACCCTGAAGTGACTACAATAACAAGGATAGTATTGCATTTATATATAACACCAATTTACTTTTCAGACTCAGAGTTTCAGAAAGGAAGGGTTAAGGAAAAATAGAAAGGTTAGAACATACCTTCTTATCAGGTGAGGCAGTTTGAATCCTCCAATTAAATCTAGGTAAGCTTTTCCCAGCAATAAATGTCTTCAACAAATTACAACCAATTGAAGGACAAGCAATGCCAAAATCTATGGATTCAGAGAGGTGCCTTTAGGGAGCCAGGACAGCCAAAGTCAATTGGACAAAGTCTATAGTTCTGATGCACTCCTAGGATAAAATTCTTTCACAAAGTCAGATAGTTTAGAAAATCACTCTAGGAACACAAGCTGTTAAGCCTGTGCAAAAGGGAGTTGAAATCAACAAATTAAGCAAGTGCAATTCCCAAGTGAGAAAGCATGACTTAAGGGATGAAGGTAAGTACCCCAACCCGAAAAAAGTAACTCTGGTTAGAAGAAAAGTGGTCCAGTTGGATTTCGTCTTGCAAAAGCCAAGCAGACCATGCTTCCTGAGCGAGCCTAAGTCATGAGGACAGGAGGGAGGACGTCTGTAGGGCTTCTGTGGCAGTAATTGGGAAGAACTTCTGCAGCTACAGACGCTCTTCGATTTAGCAGCACTTTGTGGTTTCAGCGCTTCGCAAACAGCACTGATGCAGATTTAATGTCTCTGGCTAGACTTTCCTTGCTCCCTAGGTCCGGGACTCTGGTAAGGGGACTCTGGATCAGGATTTCCTGCTTCTAGATTGTCCTTAGGAGGATCCTGGACCTTTTGGCTAGATTCGTTCTGCAGCAAATGTTGCACTCGGTTATGGACACTCAACCCCTGGCATTGGGCTTCTGCAGCACTGAAGAGGCACAGCAAGTCAGGGATTGCCCCAAAGTGGAGTTTGTCTCATATTAGTTGGCTCCACTAATTTAGGGGAAGGAGTCGCCCCGTTCAGAGCTTCTCTGTCAATACGAAAAAGGAGATCAGCACAGCAGCAGGGCTTCATCAGGCTATTCAAGGTCCAGGAGGTTGCAGCAGGCTTCACTTCATGATTTTTTCTTCGTATGTTTCTACCAGTGGTCGAATCTGCCTCTAGTCCAAAAACCCTCAGCTTTTAAGCGTGTTTTCCCCTTTCATTCACAGCCTAGGCTGTCAATCACACAGCAAGGTGGCTGACCTTCCCAGACAGCCAGCCAGCTAATCAGGACTGGTTTCGATCAGGCACACCTCCCTCATATCCTGTCCTTCCAGATCCACAGGAGCCATGGGCAGGCTTCAGGGATGAATCCCGCCAAAGGCAAAACAAACAAAGGGCTCAAACCTGTCTCAACGTACAGAGTGTAAGCCACGGAAGACCCCACAAACAGGAAATGTCAAAAAAGAAGACAGGGCCATTTTGACAAAATGGACACCCATGAGTTTTTTACTACAGCTGAGGGTTCAGCCTGCAGTAAAAAAACACACCGGTGGTAATCATTAAGCCGTTGCCACAAGCTATTTAAAGTAGTGAGGGTAACAACACATGTTACATGAGAAAGTTGGAAAGGGGCTACTAGGTAACCCACCAGCACTCCACATAAGATGTTGTGTGCTGGAACTATAATGCAGTAATGTAAGTATGTTTAATTTCACCTTAATATTCTTGGGAACAGTAGTTCACCCAAGAAAAGATATTTAAAACTTAAGAGAAATACAAAGGATTGCACAGTGACACTGCACGGAGGATGCTGTGTGTCACTGTACAAAAAGATGCCTATGGAGTTTGTCAGACTCCAAAAACAGTGAAAACATAAAATCCAAATCAGGGAAAAACACATGAGAGAGAGAGAGAGAGAGAGAGAAAGTTCCAACTCACTCAGGAGTTAAAATTAAAAAGTCCTAAGTCCAGCAAAAGAGCTGGGGATCTCTAAGGTTGAAGGGAATTAGCACCGAAATGAACCTTCTCCCAAACGCCCCAGAACTCTCTTTGGCTATATACCTTCCCCATTAATCACATGGCCTCAATCTGTAAACAATCCCTTCTGAATATGTATGTTTTTTTTCAGAAAGTTACTTCACGCTCACAACAGAAATCTAATATGTTCTTGAGTCTCACATCATGATTGTTTTCATAGCTCTTTTACTCCACTGTGTCATTGTGAAAGGATTGGATGCTGGGCCTTCAAATGAGTAAATTGTTCATTACTTGAAGAAAAACTGTAGTCATCATACAAATGGCCTCCTGATATTACGGTACGCACTGTCAGAGATAATAAACATTCTTTAGGATTGGTGCAAAGGCCCCTGTGAGGTCATGGATTGAGACAATATTGTAGTAACATGGAGAGAACCTCACCAATGTTTTCACAGGATGTATGCCAGGTAGGGCACACTTGTTATTGAGGAATTGGGCTCCTGCCCTAAATTCCCAAATTCAGCCTCCTTGAGTCTATCAGTAAGGCCCCCATTTACTGTATATGCAGTTCCTTACTCACCTCATCCATTTCTGCTGTGAGATTGTTCCTCGGTTTCTGGGAACTTGGAGTTCCCCTTTGTTTAGATTTTTAGGCACTGTTAGGGTTTTTTTCATAGGGCTCTTACATTACTTTGTTAGTATTTTAGTATCATGATAAAATAGTGGTAGCATAGCGTATTTATATTAATGCCTTGTATGATGGGACAAGACTCCCCCCTTCCTAATATTTGTGTTCTGTTTAGCGTTGACTATAAGTACAGACTATTGGGCTTTGCAGTTGCGGTGACAAACAGCACTAGCTGTTTTTCCAGTCACTTATTTACAAAACTGGACTACCGTCTTTGACGGATCTGCTCAGCTGCCAGCATGCATAGCAGAGATATCGCACACATACAATCTGTCTATCGATGAAGTCACAGTAAACAAATGACACAACCAAGATCCCGGGAATAATGTATCAAAATGCGCAGTAACTTTTAAAATGTGCATTCATCATTGACCTTACCAATTGGAAAAAAACAGCAACATTGAATAGCGACACAAAATATTCATGGGAATACTACTCAGCCAGAATAAAAAAGTAAGAGAGAAAATCAAACATGAGAACACAGTGTGTAAGCTTTACCTACTTCGACCTTGGTTCATGCACATTTGGCAACAGCTACATTTAGCATGAAATACAATTCCCACAAATGACATTTAAACAATACTGAATTATTTTATATAAAAACAACTTTTCTCTATCTACCTCAGAACACATTCACACATGTGCTCCTCAATTCACAAATATACTCACGTTCAATTGTAAAGACTCTGCGTTATTAACAGGAAAACCTCCTCTCTGAAGTGGATTATCAGTAAATAGAAGTGTTGTAAATTATGCAGAGTTTTCTCCCCATGAAGGTCAGCTCACAGTCCCAGCTTAGCCTAAGGGCTTGGACTGTCTGGCAGGGCCTTCTCTTCTCAGCTGATGGCTGCACTTCTGATCTCCTGTCTCCGCAAAATGATGACTGACCCTCCACCCCCCTTGTAGCTAGATTGATACCATAGGCCTGTCAATCTTGCTGACCCTGTCCCTTCTCTCCGGATGTCTCCTGTCACCCAGTTGATTCGTCTAGAATCATGGTATTTCTCTCTCCGAACACCACAGCTTCAGAACAAATTGGTATCTACTTGTTTCCAGCAAAGCACACAATAGCACCATCTGAATGAAAAAAGCAGCCAATGCATTTTGCATTCACGTTTACTTCCACTGAACAAAACAGAATCTGTCATCTGAATCATTTGCACTGCTCTGATAAAGGTTGCATTAATTAATTACCGGGGAAATGTTATTTAATTGGAAATTGTTAGTTGATTACTCTGGGTTAGTTTATTGTTTGTTTGTTTATTTATTTATATTGAGCACCAGACCCAAGGGTATCAGGGCGCAGAGGTTACAAGAATGTTCAAAGCTTATGTTACAGCAGTAGGTTATGCATAGGTTAAAAATTGACGAATAAAGCAAGGAGATAAGGTGGCAGATACAGTAGATACACAAGACCGGAAGCTCAATCAAGAAAAAATACATATATATATATATATATATATATAATATATAATATAATATATATAAATATATAATATATATAGATATAGATATTATTCAGTGCAAATTATACAGATGGCCCATTCACTATAACAAGGAACATTTCACACATGTTCAGTGCATTTCAATTTGCTGTCTTTGCATTCATTTCACTGCCTCCATTGAAAACAATGTCATGTTTTCCTTACATACTCCCTCCTTTTTCTCATGTAGAGATTGCCTGCAACATCACTGCAGGAGAAACAAAAATCAACCCTTTCTGAACACATGCACCACAGGGCATCTCTCCTTCCCCAGTATTGTCAGCATTAGGATTAACATCCTCATCTTAATGATGGTAAGAACTAGCCATCCCTCCATTAACTCAATTGGAATTGCCAGAATCACCATACCTCTTTCAACCCAGGTCCTCCAGTTGAATGTGTTTCTTTCTCTCAAACCCTGGTTACTCACAGTGATTTTGGGCCTCATTTACAAGCTTGCTGGTACCGTTGTTACCGGACCGGCAAACTACAAGGTCTGCGAGTGGGTGCCTTTCAGCCCATTAGGTCTGTCCTGCCGGGCAGAACGGCACCCGCTCGCAGACCATGTGGGATGCCCCAGCACCATTCATGAATGGCGCCGATGCATCCGGCTTCCCCATTCCCATTGAGTCCAATGGGACTCAATGGGAATGGGACTGATATTTACCGGCACCCAGGAATGAGCAAGTACCTGTTCTGCCGGGGCTGTAATATCCCAGTAATTGCCCATTCCTGGGCGCCGGATAATTCATGACTCCAGCGGCAATAATCAAATTCATCCTAACAGTATGCACGTGTTTGTGACTCAATAAAATTCTATACTAGTGAATGAGTGTCTCCGGACAAATTCAATATTCTCCACCCTCTTTTCCCATAAACCATCATAAAAACAAGAATTGAAAACAATAATAAAAAAAAACATATGTCTGTCTCCCATTGAAGTGTCCATATTTGAAATGTCCATAGCTAAAATAAAATAACAAATAAAATAAAATGTGTACTCCCGACTGAAGTGAACACATATACATGTCCATGAAGAAATGGAAAGTCCATATTTCAAAATGAACACCACATACCTTAAATAACACGCTCATCACTTATGTACATATTCCATGGGATGAGCAACCTCTCCCACAGATACATTAATAAATACCACATATGTATATGAAAAAAACCTTTTCTTTTCTTTAGGAAAACAAACAAAATCTTTTGTCCACAGTCTGATGTCCATTTTAGTTCCTGGTACGCAGAATATACATGACCACGTCTCTGGTATGTCATGTCCATCAGGCCTCGCACAACCACTGCACACAATGCTATCATCAGCAGAAATCCTCCAGTCCGCCACTTCATGGAATCTACTCCATAGGCATCATCATTATGGCATCTTGGGCTCCTCATCTTAACCCCCATTCTTCGGTCTATGAGCTTTCCTGGGGCCTCCGATCCTGTGGCATCCTCCTAGGGGCTAGCGCTCCAAGGATCCGCCCCTGCTGGTGCAAGGAATTAGTCATCTAGAGTAAAAGAAACAAAATAGAATAAGTACCAAGCTACAAGGCCAGAAAATAAAATTGGGATCACTGTTAATACATAGTGGCTCCATAGGTTTGCCACACTGAAACACCTGGAAAACCTGGAAATAAGATCATCAACACAATTCAAAACAACACCCCACATCATGCAACCAAAATAATTCCAAAAATGCACGCCCCACAATATATTTCTTCATCTCAAAATTCCTTATCATTCCTCTTTATATCCACTGAAAAGCAGATGTGATTACCTTGATTTCTCTGTTATCTTTATTTGTACTGCATTTATTATATTCATTCAACTAGTCTCAACTTGCTCAAGCCTTCTCACCTCAAGCTTTGGGTGGCAGGGCTTCATCTGATTCACATGGACAAATTGCTCCACTGGTACTTTACCTTCCCTTTTAACAATTTTATACACCACAGGGAGACCTTATCTATGATTTCAAATGCCCCTTGCCAAGCTTCCAGAAATGTAGTGTGTTTATGTTTATTTTTCCCAAAGTGATACTTGTAAACCTGATCACTTACCTTGTATTTTCGTATAGATTTCTTCCTATCATAATAGGTGTTTTTACTATCAGAAGCCCTCTCCAGATTTCAGTGCACAAATGCAAATGCATGCTGTAAATACTTCCTCAATTCTTCCACATATTGTGAATGGTGGAGGCATTCACAAGTGTTTGCTCATGCGTCCTGTACAATAAATGTTGTGGCAACACCATTTTTCTCCCTGTCAATATCTCATGAGGGCTGATATTTGTTGCTTTAGCGGGAGTCAATGTAATGGCCATCAATACTAAAGGCAGCAGAAGATGCCAAGTAGAGCATGCCTCAGCTACAAACATTTTTAGTATGTCTACTTTAGATCTATTGTTTGTCTTAACCCCACATGAAGAATATGGTCGATATGAGATGTACAGCTTCCTTTTTACTTTTTACATTCAATATCTTCCAAACTTTACACATCAATGCGCTCGTGAAATGACTTCCCTGGGTCTCATTCTATCCTTTGGGGTAACACAAATCTTGAAAATACGCAATTTAACAGTAACGTACTACTGTTTGCACACTGCAAACGGGTGTTGGAATGCCTTCCATCCACTTGGACATCAAACACACCACAGTTAATAAATATTTATTTCCCCTAGATGATCTTTTTACAGGCCCAACATAGTCAATTTGCAAATCTGGCCATGGAAGGGTCAAACATCTTTTCATTAATGAACCTCTATTAATAGGAGAAGCAGTCTGAAATGGTGCACATACCAAACACCCTCTGGTGTATAGTTCAACACCTTGGGACATATGTGACCAATAAGCATAATGTTTTAAAATTTCCAAGGTTTTTTGTGAATCCCTGTTTCCTGCAGTTATCGTGTCATGTGCATGATGTAGCATCAGTCCCCAAAATGATAGAGGCACCACCCATTGGATATGAACTGTTACATATTCCCGAATCATCAAACCATCTTGTAACCTAATTATATGTTGTTTTCTAACAGTACCCTCAACTCTTCTTTTCCGTTGCAATTGTTTTCAGACAGAGGATTGTGTTCTGCATCTACCAAATGATTATGAAATCGGCCTAAAATTGGGTCTTCTTTTTGCGCTTGGATCAGATCCTGATCTGGTGCATCATAACTCCATTGCACTACAGGCTGTTTGACTTCTTTTGGAGATTTAGATTGCATAATCGCATCTACTTGTTTTTCACCGAGCAGGTGTTCAATAGGAAACAACTCTCCCATTACAGCTCCAATTTTAGCTAATTGATCCGCCTTGTAATTCCCCTCCTTGTCCTCACCTGGCACCTTTAAATGGCCACAGATGTTTCTCCAGTGTACTATTAAATCATTTTCTGACACTAGTTTGTCTATGGCTTGGATCATCTTGCCGTGTTTAAGAGGTCTTTTGTTATATGTGAGCATACCTTCTGCCTTCCAGAGATGGTAAATACTCCACAAAATGATTTTGTGCATAATCAGTACCGGTCACCAAAACCATCTCTTTGAGTTTTTTTTCAACTGCAGTAGCAATTGCCTTATAGATGGCAGCCAGCTCTGCTACTTGGCTACTCCTCGCTCCAATCCTCATGCTTGCTCTTGGGATGTTGTCACATTTAAACCAGATATTTCCTATTCTTGCCACAAGTTGTTTTTCTTAATTATCTTTCACATGATATGCACACCCATCAACATACACCGTTGGTAAATCCCTACACCCTCTCATTAAAAGCTTTGTGTGGAGATTGCTCAAATGCATTTAAATTAGATTCTCTATCTGTTTCATCAGGCATACATTCCGCTGTGCAATCATGCAGATCTGCCAGCCCTTGAGCAACTGGCATATTTTTTTTCTGCCCATATTTTACACCCACAGGGAATCCCTGCAATGCCAACGTCCAGGAAGTAATTCTGGACTGTGCCAAATTACCTGACCTAATTCTTTTACTTTACAGAAACTGTAGGGGTTGGTGATTTGTTTCAATAATTAACTTTTCCCCTAGAACGATGGGGCAGAAATGGTTAGGAGTTCTTTCTCACATTCACTGAATTTAGTTTCTTCCTGAGATAATTACTTGCTCGTATAGGCAATAGTTTTGTGATATAAATCATGCATCTGAGATAACACAGCTGACATACACTGATCAGTGAATCCTATTTCTACAAAGAAATCATGGTTCTTTATGGGATAGGCTAAACATGGTGCCTTCATGAGACATTCTTTCAGTTTAGCATCCGCTTCACATTGCTCCTTCTCCCACTTCCAGGGTGCACTCTGCTTCAATAATTTGGTTAAAGGTTGAGTGATCTCTGAGTAATTCTCAACAAACGTCCTGTTATATCGTGTCATCGCTAATAAACTCTTCAATTTTTTCAAGTTAGTAGGATCTTTCAACTTCTGTATTGCCGACACCTTTTTCTTTTGTGGATTCAACCCATGCTCAGTCACCTCATGACCCAAGACATTTGCACTCTGTTTGCACCATTGTGCATTCTGCAAAGATACTTTGGCTCCCGCCATCTGTAATTGGCCAAGCACATGTCTAATCTAATTAAATGAATCTTCAGGTTATCATTTTATTCAGGACATCATCTACATAAACTATTGTCCCCCTTTCTGCTGCATCGGGGTGCGCCTTCCTAAAAAATATTCCAAATTCACACCCACTATTGACATACCCAAAGGGTGATCGGGACCAGGGATATTGGGTTTTGTCGAACAAAAATGGAAACACATTTTGTATGTCTTCAGCCAGTAGCACACACCAGTATCCAGCTGTAAGATCCATTGTGGTAAAGACCTTTGACCCATGAACCTGTGTGAGACCCTGATCAATAAATGGAAGTGGCCACCTGGAAAAAGGTACCCTTTTGATTAACACTCTTAAGTCTGCAAACAAACACCATTTATCATTAGGTTTCAACACGTCCACAATGGGAGTGTTTGAGGTGCTTTGAATGGGCCTAATAATTCCTCTTGATTATACATTTTTTATTGTCTCAGCTAATGATTCCAAACATGCCAGTGGCAAACGATATTGACGCACAAACACCGGTTCCCTACCATGTCCCTCTGGTAATGTGGCAACATGCAAATTGGTTATACCTCAATCATATGCACACATGGCAAAAACCTCTTTAAGCTCCATATTTTTCCATATTTCTTCATGTTAGTTGATTACTCTGGGTTGGCTTATTCAGTGCAAATTATACAGATGACCCATCCACTATAACATGGAACATTTTACACATAGTGCATTTCAATTTGCTATCTTTGCATTCATTTCACTCCCTCCATTGAAAGCAATGACATGTTTTTCAACGCAGAACCCAGTGATCTGTGCACTCTGCTGTACTCTTGACTTCTACACTTGTCTCATACATATCGATTGCAAAGTCATCACTACTAGACATAAGTATCTCCTCCATCTTGAAGTCTCCTTGCTGCTTATGCACACTTTGCTGTGCCTCCTATACCAACATCTGCAGACACTGATACACATTTGGGATATTGTCTGGCAGGTTGTGCCGCCTGTATTTGTTGTATAGCCTGGCCACACAGTTGTACAATCATACAGAAGACATCTTTGAGCTTATTTTCCAACTCATTCACTGTGGTGGATTGTCATTTAGCAAGGGTGCAGGAGCCCTGGCATTTTGGATTTGTATTGATTTAATACAATTATGCTGTTAATTCCATCTCTGAAAGTTTCATCTGCTGATGAGATACCACTTTCATAAGCGCCATGCCAGAAGCATTGCGTGCACTTGTGCCCCTCTGCATCGGTAGCTTGATATGCAACACCTGTTCAACCAGTGGTACAGAGCAGGCACAGGTGCACACTTGTATTTCACTATTCCAAAATCCTATACCCTAGTCTACTTCCTGGTGGATGAATACTCTTGAAATATAAGCCATACCTGAGTTATGGTGCAGTGGATAGTATGCTCAAATTATTAAAATCATTTCATTTAATTGTGTCATTTGTATAGCACTTTTCACCATGGGTATGGTCTCAATGCACTTTATGTGGAACACCCTTGTATGGACCGAAGTCTGAAGTATGGGAAAGTTAGGGGGTGCTAGTATGTGTGTGTGCATAATGGCAATTACATATTTTGAAGGCTTGGATGGGTCCCTGCTAGACATCCATGTCTAATTGGAATGTGTATGGCTGGAGAGAGGTACACTAGGGAAATAAGCCAGAGGAGTGTGTGTATGAGGATAGTCAATTATGTGTGTGGCTACAGTTCTAATTTTTGTAGTGAAAGGTAGCTACATTCTTTTAGCAGCAGTGTTGTGCAAAGTGTCATTCGAGTTGTATGTTAAAGCAGATGTGAGCAGGAATGTGGCCATGTCTTTGGCTGGTTCCAAAAGCGCAGAAAGCGAGTGGAAAAAATCCATTGGTTATAATCAAGTGAAAACCTAGAAGTGGTACATTCGGCAACTTTCTAAAACATCTAGTTTGATGAATTTTGGTGGCTGCATTCTGTGAGTATCCAGCTATCATTAAATGGCTACATTGAAAAATCCACTTAACCGTAAAGACAGCATTATGTTATTTATTTATTTTTATTTATTTATTTGTTTATAAAGCGCTGAAAGCCCGCGGGCATCAGAGCGCTAATAAAGAGACAGGACAACAAGTAGTGAGAACAGGACACAACAGTTAACACCTCCATTACATGTAATGGAACACATTGCACAATCTCCTGGAAACCATAACTTGGTTGCCCCCTTTGGACTTGAATAAAGTGCAGCACCCGGGTCAACTAAGTGCTATACACATATTACCACAAACTCCATCTACGTGGAAAACACTGCCCACTCTCAATATCAATCTAAGTGCAATGTATTGCCCACAATCAGTGTTCATCTAGGTGTGATTTGCTGCCCACTCTCAATTCTGCCCAATTGCAATATATTACCCCATCAAATAGTTCAAGTGCAGAGACAACGACCACCCTCAAATTGCATTGAAGAGTAATAAATTGCCCACCCCTAAACAGTCCAAATGCAACACATAGTCCATGCCCAAATCCAAGCAGGTGCAATACCTAGCCCACTTATGGAGTTCTTACAAGTGTGAGATGCTGCACATCCCCAAGACTCCTCTGGGTACCATACCATGACTATTTAGATAGAGGGGGCAGTGGCACATGGGAGAGAAAGACTGAGAGGGCAATGCCCAGATGAAAGATAAATGGAGTTGATCAAAGTAACTAAATGGAGAAGCAATGGAGTGGGGGTTCAACTGCTTAAGGCCAGTGCATGTGTGGTGGGGGTGGTGGCAGTGTTTCAGGTCAAGCAGGGAAAGAGCCAGGTTTTAGGGGCCTTTGTTTTGGAGGAATTCAGTGTCTTTTTTGTGTAGGTTACGATAGGTGATGTACATGGCTTTAAAAGAAGCCTGGAGGCTGATAGGCAACTAGTGGAGCACCCTGGGGTCAAGGAAGATGTGATCACTGGGGCAAGGAGGAGCCTGGCTGCAGAGCTTTGGATCAATTGGAGCTTTCTGAGTTGAAAGGCAGGGGTGCTCAGATAAGGGGATTTGGCATAGTCGAGGTGGGATTCAATGATGGCCATGATTGCAGAGATTATATAAGGGTAAGAGCGATAAGGAAAGATCTGCTTGAGCATGCATCGATGGAAGTTGCATGATCTGTAAACAGCATTATTGTGGTGGTATAGGGTTAAGTCTGAGCTGAGGGTGCAACCCAGGTTTTTGACTGAGGATAATGTAGTGGGTGGTGGTCCTAAGGGCACCCAACCAGTGGATGGGAAGAAGAGTAGATTAGAATTTCTGTATTGCTAGGATTTAGGAGGCAGTGGTTGTTCATCATCCAATGGTCTATGTCTGTGAGGCAGGATGCAATATCCGTCTGGATGGGGTGACGGCTGGGAGTTGGGCTCTTGAAAATGATCTGGGTGCCACTGGTGTAGTTATAGCAGGTGAGGTTGTGGGAGCAGATGAGTCTGGGGAGTGGAGGTAGGTAAAGGTTTAAATGGAGAGGGTTTGAGGGAAGCTCCCTGAGGGACTCCATGAGGGACTAGCCAGGGGGCAGATGAGAAAGGGTAGAAAATGGTGATTTGAGAATGGTCAGAAAGGAAAGAGGAGATCCATCTTAGGGCAGATTCCCTGATGCTTAAGGAGAAGAGTCTGTTCATGGCAATGGTGTGGTTGATCATGTTGAAAGTTGCAGAGAGGTCAAGGATGATGATTGCAGCAATTTGATATCACACATGTGTTAGCCTTCTGAGCCTATGCTCTGCGGTGGAAGGATTATGTTTATTCTCCCCAAACAAGCCTGACCTTGAAACTTCTATAACTGCTTCCACAGCTTTGGTGGCTAACCTCTCTTAGTTCCTTTGTAAACGTATGCCCTTCCCAGAAGACATCCACTGCACAGGAAGCTAGCCTGGGCACAGGAATCAAAGAGCATACCAATTCTCAAAATGTTGGCCTCATACCAGGGTGAGGCATGTTTAAAGGCCATTGATGCTATTGAGAAAGGGAGGGTCAGGGTTAGTTTAGACAGGAAGAGATCTGTGCCATTGAGGACTACCATTGTGCTTCTCCCTGCCTCTGCCTCTCGTCCATGTCCCCTCCACTTCCTCTAGAGCAATCACTTTGGTTGTGATTTCAGAAGGAAAAACTCCACGGCTTTGAAGAAGAGAGATTGGACCTCTAAAGCAGTTAGCTTAAGTCCAATCACCTATAGAACTTTACCTTAAAAGAAGGGGTCTCACCCCACTTCTTTGATTCACTCTGCAACACAACCTGAGAAGAATTCACTGGTCCTCTTTTGGGAGTGTTGCACTTTCCAAAGCCCCCAACCACTGACATTAAAAAGAAGCAGTCCAAGGTACAGGAAATCTCCACCCCTAGCCACTCCCAGGTCATATTGGAGATTAGTCATTTTGTGGACCAAAACCAACCACTGTGCACCAGAATTTTCTGAAGCTGAGAGAGCAGATCCTGAATAGAGTTATCCTGTCCTCAAGCTCCTGAAGTGGGTCTCACAACATCTGGAGGACCAGATCAGATAAGGCTCCCCATTCTGCCGCCGGAACTTGGATTCAACTAATGTTGAGACAGGCTCGACATTGAGTACTCCTGCCAGTTCTGCTTTTTGCACTCCTTCAAAACTTCAAACAAGTATCTGCATCGTATGCCCACTCATTGCTGAGCAATCACCTGCTAGGATTGAAGCAACGGCTCGACGCCGGATCCGACTCAAACTGCTGTAGAGTCACATGCCGACTCGAACCAGGGGTTATGCCACAAATCGACATGCTTCGTTCTCGATTTGCTGCTTTGCTGTAATGCACGTTGCAGCACCATGGTCACTCTCTTGAAAATTGCAACCTGCAGAATCAAACCCCTGGATCATCAATCATCAACCCTTCCTGGCTGCAACCCGACTCGATCCCGCTGGACCCTGACCTCGAAGAGATTTGTGTGAGCGCTACAACCTGCGTCACCATAAAATGCCTTCTAACAGCACAGTGCTACCGCATTCAAACCTGCTTGATGCCAGCCTGCTACTTGGGTAGACACAATCCAAAGTTCCTCAACTGGGTTTACTCTTCCAAGATTCTCAAGAATGTACTATTGACTATTAATTGTCCCCTTGCTCCAGTTTTGCACCTTAGAGACTGGTCAGGAGATTAATTCATTGTTTGCATCCGACAAACATATTTTATTTAAAGAACATTGTGTTTTCTACTTACCTTACATCATTGATTAATTACTCAGTGGGTGGAATTGTGCGAGCTTTGCTGATTCACGGTTCTTTCCTTAGATTTGGGTTTTGATTAGCGTTTTTCTATTTAGTTATTTCACTTATGGTGTGTTTTATTAAAATATATCTATTTTTATAGAACCTTGATTGGACTTTGCCTTTATTTTGTACTCTGATGCTTAGCTGTTTGTTGTTGCTACTGAATCACATTCACACCCATTTTAAGAGCTTTGCATTCACTTGACCCACGCTACTACAAAAGGTGAAGGAGGTATATCTCTGAACTGTGCCTGTTTTACCTTTATGATGTTGTTGGCTCTTGTTTTGACATTGTGATGTCATCTTTGATGTTCTAGGTGTTATTCTTGGCAGTGCACGGTGGCAGTGCGAGTTATGGTTGCTTAGCTTACCCTAACTGGTGAATTTCTGACGTTATTCGGTTTTACTTGTAACCATAATGTCCCTTTAACAACGTTTTTTCATTGAAATTCATAGGTTTTTATTAGTGCAACTTGACCATAACGTCTCTTTAACAAAGTTTTTTCATTGAATTTTATAGGTTTCTATTAGTGCAACTTAACCATAATGTACCTTTAACAAAGATACAGACCCCAGTGCAAGGGGTGGCCCGGAGGCAGTGCGGGAGGGTGGCAGGATGATCAGCTACCTGGGCCCAAAAGACAGAGGGTGGCCAGGTGCACGGTGCCAAGAGAGAACAGATCAGCAGGGGAGAGGGGGAGCAAAGACAGAAGAAAAGAGGAAGGTCTTGAGGTGCTTCCGGAATAGGAAATGGTTCTCCTCAAGTTTTAGAGTGGCAGGGAGGCTGTTCCAGAGGGAGGCCCCAGCCGAAGACAGAGATCTACCCCCAGTTCGTTTCTTAGAAAAATGACTGACCCTGAGTGAGTTGGAGGTAGAGGAGTGAAGAGCTCGAGAGGGGAGGTATTTGCGGAGAGATAGCTGAAGGTATTTTGGACCACGCCCCAGAAAGCATTGTGGACAATGCAGAGGGTTTTGAATTTAATCCTTGCATCGACTGGGAGCCAGTGGAGAGATTTCAGAGCTGGAGAGATACGATCCCAGGGCTTGAGGCCAAGGACAAGTCTCGCAGTCCTGTTCTGGATTAGTTGCAGAGGGCAGAGAGTAGAGGCAAGTAGATTTAGAAAGAGGCTGTTACAATAGTCCAAGCTAGAGAGACCTCAGAGATGTGGACGGAGAAGGAAAGGGTGGAGTCAAAGATGGCCAAGGGAGGCCGGCCAGAGAGTGAGGGGAAAGGATGGTGAACTATTAGTGCAACTTAACCGTAACGTCCCTATAAGTTTTTTCATTGAATTTCATAGGTTTTTATTAGTGCAACTTAACCATAAAGTCCCTTTAATAAAGATTTTTCAGTGAATTTTATAGTTTTTTTGGTGCAACTTAACTATAATGTCGGAGTGAGGCCTTAAGTGAAAGCAGTCTGTGAAGTCTCCTCCAGTTTTTCTGTTCTTTCGTTTGGTGCTGGAGCTCATTTCTACATAATCTCACTCGCAACCATGGAGTGGGCTGCGGAGTGAAAGCAGTCTGTGCAGTCCATGCATGGACGGGCTGGCGAGCCTGAACCATAGACAGCGGTGGCTAGCCCGAATTTCTGGACTCCAACGAATGCCTGAATGCTGAACGCACAAAGACTTCTATAATTGGGAGTACTCTCAATGTGGACGAAACAGTATAAAAGTACACCCGCCACACTGGATTTGGGAAAAAGAAGCAGGCGACGACTGCAGCCTGCGCATTCTGCTGTGCGTGCATCCCGTGAGAAACATACTGTGCACTAGAAGATTGGTTCCAGTGCAGTGGTCCTGGCCACAGACCTTCTATCTTCACAGATTGCAAGCTCAGGACCTGCTATTCCCCCGACTAGTGAGTCTCAATCAAGTATTCATTAAGCACATCTGCTGGGGACTGTGGACATCCTGCCTTTGACCCACGTACGAAGATCTTGATACTACAACATGAAATATTAAAATACTTCTTACCCCCAAAACTGCTAATTACCTGCTGAAAGTACTATAAAATAGCACACTTCCTTGCATACCGTGCTCAGCGTGCCCCAAATTCAGCACTCGCAGCAACAGCTGAAACACTGAAAGAAGAGCTCGGCACATGATAAAGTAACAGAATTTTGACAACGAAAGATTGCAGAGTAATTAACCTTTGCGCTAGGCTACTGGGAGAGACAGACCATTGCAAGGTACATTACAGCATAGCATTTCTCGATCGGCCCTGCCACCGTCTAAATAGAAGAATCGGCTCTGGACTTGACTTGCGGGGCTCCCTTCACTCTGCTAACTCGAGATAAATACTCAATGATGGATGCCCCAAAACAGGGGTGTGGAGACAAAGAGGGCCCAGCCGGTCCGCGTACGTGACAGCGAACAAAGACCCTATCGATAGTAGATACACCATCACCTAAGTGGCGTAAGCCCTCAAAACCAGAAGCTAAAAAAAACAACCAAACAGCACAACGACCTGGGTCCTCAACCAAAAAAATCCACTAATACCAAATACAGATGATTGAGACTCACCCATCTAGCATTTCCCCACTACCTGGGGACGGACTAGTGCAGAGGGAAGATATTACAATCATCAAGAAAATTGACTCTAAGGAACTAACTGAGAGAAACAGTCGGGACAGGAGGAACCCGCCCTTGGTAAATGACGGCTACAAGATCTCATGGATACCCTTCCTGAACAACACCAGCTCCGAAGGGGAGGTTGTAGGAGAGCATGCAGACTGAACTGGCTGCAATGACTGTGAACATCACAAAAAGAGATGAAAATGATAAAATATTGCCTTCGAACCTTCGAGGAACTAAACTCGCCAAAATGTGGAGCAAGGATGATCTAATTCAACGCAAAGCTATGAGCCCGATCACTCCAAACCAAGAAAATGATTCGGGAAACAGCTGGCTTCAGACAAAGACCAGCAAAGATTTGGAAGGACAGCAAAGGACCAAGCAGCCCCAAATGAATTGTGTACGATTGACCTCTCACAAAAGGATAAAGCTAAATTGGAAAAAACATAGATGACAAACGATTTATGAGCAATGTATGAAATCAGAGGTTTTACTGGAGCCAGTTCCCCACTTCCAAAAGACGATGAGACTCTCACTAGACATTACAGAAATAGAAACATTGATGAAAAATCACGAACAATGAAGAGAAGTATTTGTCAAAACACAATAAACAAGACAAACACATACGCAGAACCCGTCAACATTTATAAATACAAGTACAAGACCCAAGAAGCTGATGGATAGGCACCAAATTTAAGACATAAGAAAACAAGTACGCCCCTGATGGAACAGAGGTCTCCTGTTCAATGGGGTAATAAACTAGAGATGAACGAAAGAGATGATCTCTTCACTGATAATCAATGTGTGTGTGAAGCAGCACAACACTTCCAGCAAGACCCCATACCAACAACCATGCTCGACTTGCAGAACATGCTTATAGCAACCAAGACACAGACAATGATTCCGTTTATGAAACCTCAAGAAACAAATATTGAGACACTCAAAGATCAAGCGACACAGTTAGCCCTAATCCATTCTAAACAAATTCACATGAGGCATTTCTCAATAAAATCAAGACAGCCTTAATGTTGAGGCAGAAGCAAGCACAATGTGGCAGGCGCGATTATTTGACATTGCAAGGAATGATAGGTCGGAAAAAACACAAATGACCACTGCTCTTATTGCAATGATGACTACAGCCAATATTCAAAAATCTGGTCCATATTTGTTGATAAATAAAAACAAAGAGAGAAATCCCCAAACGACTCCCGATATATAATAAGAACTGGAAGACCTTTGGTTAAACAAAGCACGGCACAATCCATAGTAATACACACAAGTTCCATAAATGATACAGCACCAACTCCAAATTTGATCTACTTAAATAACGACCAAACAGATTTGCAAGAGCATGCATCTCGACAGTAGTGACCAAAGACATCTCAAAGGATTTGAACGCAAGAGAGTCTATGACAAAGCCAAACAGGCCAGAAAATTATGATATTTTCAAACAAAAGCACAACAGAAATCAATAAAAATAAAAATAAAGAACCTATGAAAAAAACAAAAAAGGCAAAACGGATCAAGAGCATTTCTGAGAAATATTACTACACCTCATTTAACCATGCAGAAATCTCAAACTAAAAGAGAAATTGTCAATTAACAAAGAAAGCAACAAGAGATAGCACAACCAAAGATCATTACAACTCGTGGCAACAATGACCAACAGACAAAACAAATTAAGTATCAAGTTCAACTAGACCTACTGAGTAATATGTCAATATATATAAAATATATTTAAAATAAACTCAAAATAAAGTTCCCTTGGGCAATTTGATCTCCTCGACGTATCTCAAAAGGGATCTCACCATGATTCTGTAAGAAAAACTGTATATCTCCTCTGAAGTCGTGATCAATAATTACTGCTAAGTCGTCTTTCACAAACTTCCACACTAGGCCAGTTATTGGGGCCAATTATATGTAACACAATTGAGGGGGTATCAGGCACAAGTCTGTAGGAATCATTCCTCTTTTCCCAGGAGGGATAACAGCTTCCCTACTACTGCATATATCAAACTCCACTGATTCCTTGGTGGCAATGGGTTAAAGGTTCTCTGACTAAGTTTGTGAAACTGTAGGGTTCCCCAATTAGTTTCAATTGAGTCACATCTCAATCCTGACACCATATGGAAGCAACTCATGGTGGCCACGGTAAAGACATACACAAGTGATCACAGTTCAAGGGTGTTTATTAAACTGTATAGGTAGGTTGGAAAAACGCCTAATCTAAACCTAAATCTAAGATGGGAGCAATCTTCGGCCATTAAACAATAATATGGCAGTCCGAGTGGTGTCTTGTCAAATAAAAGGGCCTGTACTAAAAAAAAACATTGCCAATCCTTACGCTAAATACAAAAAGAAGTGTGGAATAATGTTCAAAGTGCTCATAAATAATAAGTCAGGATGCAGCACTTGGGGTCTCCCTTCCCCATATTTTAAGCCTAGGACAAGGTAGGATTTTGGAGCACAGCACATGCTCAAGCTTTCCCAGCATGAGCCAACAGTACCGCTCTCAGCAATCAGGGGCTTCGGTGGTTAAGTCTCTTCTCCACAAAAAATCTCTAGCCTCAGAAAACATTATGTGTTTCAAAATAATAAACAAAAGTTCCTTTCAGCTTTTATGATGGGTGATGCCTTTTCACCCCTGGGTCCCGCTCTTCCAGGCTCAGACTTTTCTCGAAAGCTTCCCTTCGTCTAGTTCACTACTGCTTTCAACACAATCTCATCTGTGACGTTCACAAATCTTAATGTCTTTTTAAACAGTTCACAGTGGACATCCATCCTTCAGGTTCACTCCTGTCATACACATTCTCTCAATCATTTCTCACTATACGGGATTCACTTCCCTTAGCTTCACAATAATCTGTCTAAGACTTTCGACTTTACAGAGGATTTTACTAGACCCATGTATGATCACTGTGACTGTTTTCTCGCCTTTCCCAAGACCTTCAAGTTATGCTAGTTTCAACAATGGGGTAATCACCCAGAGTTTCCTGAGTGAGCATCCACATGGTGCCTGAATCCTCTGTTACTGGTTTTACCGCTTCTGTTATCAACATTTCTTTGTACTTTCAGAGTTCAATTAGCTGTGTGCTACTTTCTTTCAACACAGTTTGGTTTCTTATCGACTCTCCAGTCGACTCACTGGCTGTTATGAACCGCTTGGTTTTTCTTCTCTCTGGAATCAAAGTTGGTACCATAGAGCAACGCGTTTCTCCCCGGCTTAGTTATCAGCAGAGCTGGGTCCTGTGTACTGTTGTTTTCTCCTGCAAGACTCTTTGGCTATTGTATGCATTCTGCGTAGGTTTCACTGGCCTTGGTCGGAAAAAAAGGTTGCGTCTATCCTTGTCACCCTTTCAGTTTGCACCGTCTTTCGCCTCCTCTTGAACCTCTGTGCTAGGTTAGCTCTCTTGTTGTGTGGTCTGTCTTGCTCATATTGTGCTATGGTAAACCACCTTTTATCCCTTTGGGTCTATTGCCTGACTTTGTCTGATCCTTGTGTTAGGATATGTCAGTTAGGATATGTCAGTTAAATGACTTGAGTGTTAGTCCGTCGTCCTTCGTGACATGTGTAAGTGTTTGTATCGACAAAGGAGGGGTAGAGTGTATGAGTATCCCACATGGTAGATTGGGGATAAGGTGTTATAAGAAGGGGGATACTGCATCTCACTTCCAATCCCCGAGGACCCCCAATCCAGGGATCCTCACTCACTGGTCGACCCAAGGAACTGGATCCAATACCGATAAATACTAAAATGACTGGGTGGATTTAAACCAAATTTACAAAAGCCTGCTTTCGGGACCAAGCCACCACTTCTGCTGCAAATTTGGTGACAATCTATTTTCCATAGCGTCTATGGGTAAAAACACACATTTTGGGACACCCCTGTAATTTTCCCCTCACCAGTCTTTGCAAAATTGGTCTGATCGGGCAATATACCCTTTCTGCAAAGTTTTGTGAGGATTCATCCAGGGAAGGCAAATTTATAAACTGCCCAATAAGTGCTCTTCCTATGGGTTGAGCAAGTTAACCATAATTACAAGCCTGCTACCGCGTCCATGTAGCTATGGTTAAGTTGGTGTTTACATAGGAAGAGCACTTTTTGGGTGGCTTATTACTTCGCTCCCTCTGGACGAATCCTCACCAAACTTTGGAAAAAAAGTATATGGCCCACTCTGAAGTTTTTTGCAAAGTTTGGAGAGGTTTGGTCCAGGGGGGGCAAAGTTATAGGGGGGTCCCAAAACTTTTGTTTTTTCCAATAGACATAATGGGAAAAAACTTTGCGCACGGCTACAGCCCGAACCGCTGGACGGATTTACACCAAATTTACGGCAGGAGCGGCGGCTTGGTCCAGAAAGCGTGCTTTTGCAAATTTGGTGTAAATCCATCCAGTAGTTTTTTTAAAAATGACCAAAATGTAAGGCAAAAAAATAGTGATATCTGTGTTCGCTTCGCGGATGGACTGCCCTGTTCGCTTCGCGGACAGCACCCCGATTGGCCCATGGACTTGCGTCATGTCCGCGGACATGCGACGTGTTCGCTGATTGGGCGGTGTGGTGCGTGATGCGCGTCAGATTTTCTATCGCGCCCGCCATCTTGCATTCGCCGCCGACCTCGACAGCGCAGTGAAAGTTGAATTTAAAATTGTATTTAGTGGCGTGTGTTGGTGTGTAAGAGTGTTTGGGGAGGGTGGGGGAGTATGAAATAGGTTCAATGTTGTATTTTTTGTATGTGCTAGACGCTTTTGTTGTGTTCGATTTGTCTGCGGAAAACACGGCTGTTCTGGAATGTTCGTAAATAAACAGAATGGATTCGGTGTGAAGTTGAAAGTGTCATAAGATCACTTGTGGGGTCTTGGAATGTTAGCAGGGGGTGTCCTGGAGACATTGTGTGTATTGTTCGTTGGCAAGCTGAAAGTGTTCTAAGAACACTTGCGGTGTCCTGAAATGTTCGTACACAAAGAAAATGGGGGTGTCTTGAGGACGCTGTCCGTATTGTCCTGTGGCAAGTTGAATGTGTTCTACGACCTTCCTTGTGTCCGAGGACATTAAAATGGTTGCAATGCTTGAATCTATGGGTGTGATATGCTGAGGTGGTTGTGGCCAGGGTATAGAATGTTGTGTGCATGGCCATTTGGCCATGTACCCAACACTCTGTGGTCTGGCCACAACCACCGCTGCATATCACAGTCATATGCCATGCACCCAAGAGTCTATGCCCTGGCTAGAAGTATTGTAGCATATCACAGTCATATGTCATGCACCCAAGAGTCTATGCCCTGGCCACAAGTATGGCAGCATATCACACTCATAGTGGCTAAGAACACTTGTGGGGTGTTGGAATGTTCGCAGGGGGTGTCCTGGAGACATTGTCTGTATTGTTCGTTGGCAAGCTGAAAGTGTTCTAAGAACAGTTGCGGTGTCCTGAAATGTTCATACACAAAGAAAATGGGGGTGTCCTGAGGACGCTGTCCGTATTGTCCTCTGGCAAGTTGAATGTGTTCTAGGACCTTCCTTGTGTCCGCGGACATTAAAATGGTTGCAATGCTTGAATCTATGGGTGTGACATAGTCATATGCCATGCTCCCAAGAGTCTATCCCCTTGCCAGAAGCTCTGCAGCATATCACAGTCATATGCCATGCACCCAAGAGTGTATGCCCTGGCCAGAAGCACCGCAGTATATCACACTCAGAGAGGCTTATAACTTTGGGTCAAAAACACATTTATAAGGAACAATGTTATAAGCCAGTATGGGTGTGATATGCTGCGATGGTTGTATTTATGATGTTACACTTACTATTTGGTTTAGTAACGGCAGTCCATGTTTTTCTTGTTCATTTCTGTGATAAAAGAAAATAGCATGTTAGTATTAGTATTTTATAAAGAGTTATTACATTGTACAATCAACATTTTTTCTTTTTTTTGACCCTCATATTTAGTCGTTGACAAATGAGAGTACTGTGCAATTTGCTCAGTTTCTGTGTTTGTTGCTAAAATCATTGGGTCTGTGGGAGAAAAAAAATCCATGTTGGATTAAAAAGAAAACCTTTTTCTGTTATGCTACAGTTTATTTGTTTGCTTGTTTTCAGTGTTTACTTGTTGTTTCTGGCTAATGCTTTATACATTGGATTGTTCCAGTTTTTGGGAGCAGTAAGATATTAGGTATTTGTTTGGATATTGTACAGTTTTGGAGCAGTTAGATACCAGTAGGCGTATTCTAACTGTTTATTTTGTGATATAATTTCGTGGTATTGATTTATCTGTTTGAATATTTCTAAATTTTGGCACAGTTAGATACCAATTGGTGTATTCTAACTGTCTATTTTTTTATTTATTTGAGGAGTCCTAATTTATCTGTTTAGTTGTTGTAGCATCTTTGGGCAGTTAGATATCTTTTCGAATATTGTGACAGTTTATATGTTTTTACTACAAGCGTACTTACGGTTTAAGTACAGTTTAGTTATCAAAGTTTGGTTTTACGAACATTAAATAAGTGTTTGTAGGATTTGCTGGTAATCTCTGCTTTAGAGTAATGGTACTATCATTACATTCAAACCATCCACATTTCTTTTTTTTATATGCAGTGTAGTGTCCTGAGTTGCATGTGGCTCCTGCTTGGTAGATGATACCTATTGTAGTCAAGGTTTTCCTACCAAGTGATATTTGACCATGTGTGAATCCAGTCAGCTTGCAGTTGTTTTTGGTACCATCTGCATTGTAACGTAGAAGCATTAGTATTACGTATTTACTATGTGTTTTCATTACTAACGTGGAGCGATTATCTGAATTGCAGGTGGAACATAATCTACCGTGGTTTGCATTTTGTACAAGTTGCTGAAATGGAACAGATTCACAATTAGGTATTGATATATACACAAAGCGCTCATTGGGGATTTGTTCTTGTGTCACATTGTTGCAGAGAGTGCATGTATGTTTCCACATGTATGAAATCTGGAAGATTTCATTTATAGGTATGTTTTTGTTTTCCAGTACTTGTAGTAAGTACATTAGAAATTCTTGTGGATCTTCCTGTGAGTTTATAGTGAATTTCACCATTCCAGCACAGTAGTCCTATTGTGGTCTTATTCCATAAACACTATACGTGTTGTCAGGATTGTTTGCTGCATTTCTGTGAAGTACTAACATTTGCAAACAAAATGGGTCTGCACTGTGTAAGTAATTGTTCTCAACAATTGGTGGTAATTGAAATAGAATATTCATTGCTACATTTGCGTAGCAACTTACACCAACTATATTGAGAGTTTAAATGGACCATGTAGTTATGTATCTGACTGCTTTTTTTTGGAGTTTGTCTTCCTTCTTTGAAGAAGTACCTGGTTTACTTTCCCTAATTGATTCTTTTTTGATTGTGGTACTTGATTAAGTTTTAGTTTCTTTTACTCTTTTTGGAGGATTTGCAGTGACAGCCTGTTGCATTTCTGTTTCATTTAGTTTTCTTTTAAAACATTTTCCTTTTTTTGGAACAGGATATGTTTGTAGATGGGGGGTGTATAGTGAACAAAGTCTATTGTATTCTAAAATGCAAGGAATATCAGCGTTTATTTTACTTGCATCAAAGTTGATTAGAAATAGACCGTCAAGTGTACGTGAGCGTGATAGTGCTACGTAGCTCATGCCTTCTTTAAAGACTGTGTTACCAATGTCTATCATTGCTTTGTCTAAGGTTAGACCTTGTGATTTATGAATGGTGACTGCGTATGCAAGAGTTAGAGAAACTTGTTCTCTGCGTACATACATGTCTTTGAAGAGAAGGAATCGAGCTGTTGAGCGTCCTATTCTTTTAACTTCTGAAAGTTTATCAAAGAGAATATTGACAAACTGAACTTTGTTGTCACATGGGTATGTTTGAAAGCCAACAACTGTACCCAGTGCTCTATTAACTAGTCCTTGCTCTACATCAAGGATACGTTTCAGCATTACTCTGCAGTTTAAGGATAATTTTAATATCTTTTCCAAGCCTGCTGTGTTTGAGATTGATTTTTCTAAACTGTTTAGTCTTGCTGTGGCTTGGTCACACATGGGTAGTGTCATTCCATGTACATCTAGTTTGTCTGTGGTGCTAATTTCCATTATTGGTTGCATTTCTTTACTTAACATGATTTCATTGAATTTGAAACAGCTTGCAAGAGTTGGCATTAAGGCCCTACAATTGACATTGTTGTGGACTAATTGTTCCATAACATCTGTAGTCAAGTATTATCACCATAAAGTGCATGAATGTGCCGGGTTTTCAATATTGCTTCTGCTTCTCTAGAAAGTATACCAACTCTGATAATTTTTAAGATGTTGGCATAAGTGAGATCTGCAGATTGGCGCATGTTTTGTGTTAATTCTCTGTATTGGAAATGTTGCCAAAGGTTGACATTTCCAATGCTGCCAACAGTTTTACGACAGAGTTTGTGACTTAATGTTTTAAAAATAGGCTCACCTTTTACAGGTGTCAATTGAAGAAGATCTCCGAAAACAATAATGTGTTTTCCTGCAAAGAGCTCTTCATGGTTTGTTTTGAGTACTTCCTGTAATCTGAGGTGAATCAAAGCCAACATTAGGTTGGACACCATGCTCACTTCATCTATTAGTAGCATTTTCATTTGTTTTAATACTCTGCGTAGTTCCATTGCAGATTCTGCAGAAAGTTTATAATAATCTAATTTGTTTTGGTGTTCTACTGGCAGGAGTTGTAATCAGTGTAAAGTGACACCACCTATGTTTTAGGCAGCTAAACCTGTGGGGGCAGTGACAATAGCTGACAGTTTGTTGTTTGTGAATTGTTGAAGGAACTTACTGCTGATTTTGATTAGGAATGTTTTGCCAGAACCAGCTTCACCACTGACATACAATAGTATAGGTTTGTAATTTTGACAGGTGCATTCTTTGTTTTCATGTTGTACACCATGTTCAATTTCTTTTTTTACTTCTTGAAAAATGCTACGTTGCTCATTGTTTAGCTTTGATTCTAGTATAGGTAAGTCTTCTTTATCTTCATACTGACACATGGTGTTTTGTACTTCTATCATAGCTAATTCTGCCTCATTTGTTATTAGTGGGTCTCCCAGTGGTTCTTGGCTTCCTGTGACAGATGGTTGACTACTGTCAGGAGTGTCCTTATCTAGTTGGGCCTGGAGTTCTTCTTTGTGTTGCTGTTCATTGTGCAACATTGTTTTGTACTGTGCAAAGTTTACATCAGGTATACTGCTTTCATTTCCTTTGAAAGCGTCTTCATATGAGTCATAGTTATCTAGTATTTCTTCTTCTTTTCTCCATGGTTTAAAGAGTTGTAGCAGGGACATGTAATATACTTCTTTATGTTGAGGAGTCTTTAATGTCAATTTGATATGATTAATTAAATTTGGTTTGGTGAGTTTTACTAAGCTGCCTTCACAGTTTGTCACTTTGTATTTACGGTTTTGTTCATCAGGTTTTATATTATTTTTGTATGTGTAGTTTTGGGCTATATGGTATAGACTCTTGGTTTCCAAAGTATTACTTCTGTTTGGGTAGTATGTGTCCAATAAATTGTTTTTTAAAATGTCTTGGCGGTTGGGATCACGTTTGGCTATTTTTTCTATATCTTCGTATGATTTTAGAAATCTTTTTCTAGATTTAGCTGGACCAAGACTTAGCCATACTACATTTTCAAATTTACCATACAATGCAGTACCAGTTAATCAATCAGCTGCTTCATAGGATCCACATTCTCTATTGGACAGCATTTTTATGCCCAAGCTGTATAATTTCTGAGACACTGTTTTATCTGATGACAGGTCATTCCAGAGGTCTTGGAGCTCTGTCTTTTCTGATTTGGTTAAGTATGCTGTGACATATCGTGCAACTGCAGTAGAATTGTCTGCAATGTACTGCACGTCTATGTTAGCATTCCATAAGTAGCCAATGATTGCATTGTAATCATTGATATATTTTTCTTCTTCTTTTTTTTTCATGCAATATGTATTTTTAGGTGACTTACCTTTAACACTATGTCTAACTGAAGACATGAGGTTGTTCACTTGAACTGTATTTGTGACTGGTCTAGGGAAACCAAATCGGCATATGGTGTAGTATTTCCCTTTGTTTTTGTATTTGCAACAACAATATTTGCCACATTTGTGTCTTTGGAATTGTACAATTTTTGCATGAAGATCACTATTTGTGGATTCTGATGGAATTTCACAAGTGACATATTTTTCAATAAACTGTAAAACAGTGGCATCACTGTCTTGACCAAATTTAGGAGCATCTTTAATCCATAAAAGCATGTGGATATGTGGTGCTCCTCTGGCTTGGTATTCTTTTCTCCAAAAGAAGTGTTGCACTTCTCCAAAGGGAGGAACAGTTTTGTTACAAATAAAATGTAGCAAAGCAATGAAGCGATGGTGAAAATATCATGACACATTAACAGGATCCTGTGAACTAAGTTCTCCAGGTGTTAGTATATCTATATTTGTTTTGTTTTCGTTTGATATGCGTAGGAAAGCATGTAAATCTTCCCATGCATGTTCTGCGCAACTTAATGTAACAAACCAATTGGGTGGGCCAAGGTTTCTGATCATACAACGTACATCTCCATGACGTCGAAACCAGTACTCTTTAGTACCACGCATATTTGCTAATAGATTTGTAAGATTTGCTTGTAAAACCTCATCTTTTTGTTGAAATTTTTGTAATAATTGTGTAGCTGTCATATTTTGAAAGTGTGATCCTGATATTAATATGTGTGCAACTCCATAACATAAAGTTGCTAGTTCACTTTCAAAGAGTAGGCGGAATATGTATTCCACATTTTGTCGAAATCTGGGATCTTCAGAATACATTCGTAATGAGCGATATTCTGATGCTGATATTTGAATAGGTCTATCATCGTATCTTCCTCCTTTGCCAGTAGGAAAGAGTAGAGGAAAAGCATGTGCGTCTATACTTTTTTCCCATGTGCTGATTGGTGATCCTTTTGTTTGACGCATTTGGTACGTTTCCAGTGCATCTTCTATGGTGTCATTAGAGTGCAATGGATTAATTGTATAATGGTCTAAAGTGTTTGATATTGTAGCAGGATCTAGGAGCTCAAATTGACCAGCTTCTTGTATATGTTCAATTATTTCACTTGTATCTTGCAGGTTTTCTTCAATATTAACTTCTTTGTAATATTCATTGTTCTCTTTAAGATATTGTAGGGCTTCTATAACTTTATGTAAATCTACCAGTTGTTGCCAATTTTTTTGTCTTTTGTAGGTACTCCATTTACCAAGATAATTAAAGATTGCTGCATTGGACGTTGCACTCCGAGAGTATGTACATTTTCTTTTAGATCTAATGGTAAATACACTACTTTTCCACAAATACCTTTTACTAATTCAGAGGGAGGTAATTTTGCAGTTTTTGGTTGAAGGCGTATTATTGCCTGAAATGGGTGCACTGTTTGAATTATGATGCTCTCATATAAATTAAGTTGTTGAAGGGATTTTGGTAGTGGATATAATTCCAAGTTATTTGTGATAGCATGTGAAGGAGTTTGGTTGTTGTCAAGTTTTGTAGTGCAATAACTGCAAAGTATTATGGGGTCAGTTATTTCGTATTTGTTTTCTGCTATAAGGTAGAGAGCTAATTCAAACCATTTAGAATCTTCATTGTCCTCTATTTTGTATGATAGGTCTATAGTTTTTGAGCTACTTTTAGATAAAGTTCTGCGGCAACATACACACACGTGGTTTGGTACTTCAGCTGAAGTACTTTCAAATTTTAGTATATCTTTTTTGTATGTCTGTAGTGAAAGGTTGCCATGTGCATAAATTGTTATGAAGTTGGTTGACAGCTAATTCATCTTGTAAGTGGGTTTCACTTCCAAATATTTTGTCTGGATATAGTCGATTTCTTCTAGGAGGTATTTTGCTATACCATGTAGAAGAATGTTATTTAAATTGGCTAGTACTAAAGCAGGACTTTTAGCATAGTACAGTTTATAAACTAGATTTCTTATACTTGCATGATGTGTTGATATCCTGGAAGGGTGTTTTGCAAGTAGGTGTCATAAAGCACCAAAGTATTGATTGAAAAGGATACGGTACTCAAAAGGATACAGATGGTAGGGTCTTCCGGATCCCTGTTCACACGATTTGATAGTTGTGAAGTCAAGTTTAGACCTTCCAAATGATACAACTCTCTGACTGATGAAACAGGCAGAGAGATAGAGCACTGGAAAGGGTGTGGGTAAAGTATAGGAAGTCAGCCTAGAACAAAATAAAGTATCATAAGAAACTGCCCCAAATCGACTCTCTATGATAGAACAGTATTTGGCATTAATTCACACACTGACCTTATGACTGGTGTAGAAGAATCCAGCAGAAGTCTCTTGAGGAAAATCCGGAATTGAAACAAACAACAAGGAAGGGAAGATTAGTAAGGGAGACTTATCCCGAACGGCACGAGGCTCACGCTAGATACCGGGTTGCTGCACCACAGGATAGCGACCAAAGTACTGTTCACTGTCACCTTCCAACAGTCCTTGAAAAGCTTCCTTCCCACGTAGAGAAAAGTATAGAAATGAATAAATCCACCTGTTAGTATCACAGATGCAGGAGTCGGAAATAGCGGCCTTTTGTGGAATAAACAAAGTACACGCGGTTCTGAACAGCCGCAAAGAAAATAGTGTGCGCGTGTGGAATTACACGCAAATAGGATTCACGCAATCCAGGCCAGCCGCGCTTGAAGACAGCGTGCGCTTGTGGAATTGCACGCGAACAGGATTCACGCAGCCCAGTCCAACCGCGCTTGAAGACAACGTGTGCGTGTGGAATTACACGCAAACAGGATTCACGCAGTCCAGGCCAGCCACGCTTGAAGACAGCGTGCGCTTGTGGAATTGCACGCGAACAGGATTCACGCAGCCCAGGCCAGCCGCGCTTGAAGACAACGTGTGCGTGTGGAATTACACGGGAACAGGATTCACGCAGTCCAGGCCAGCTGCGCTTGAAGACAGCGTGCGCTTGTGGATTTGCACGCTAACAGGATTCACGCAGCCTAGGCCAGCCGCGCTTGAAGACAGCGTGCGCATGTGGAATTACACGCAAACAGGATTCACGCAGCCCAGGTCCGCCGCGCTTGAAGACAACATGCGCTTGTGGGTTTGCATGCTGACAGGATATACGCAGCCCAGGACAGCCGCGTTTGAAGACAACGTGCGCGCGTGGAATTACACGCGAACAGGATTCACGCAGCCCAGGCAAGCCGCGCTTGAAGACAACGTGCGCTTGTGGATTTGCACGCTAACAGGATACACGCAGCCCAGGACAGCCGCGTTTGAAGACAACGTGCACGTGTGGAATTACACGCGAACAAACAGCTCCAGGAATCAGCGTGTGGAGGAAAACACACTATAGAAGGCCCAAGAAGCAGCTGAGGAAAACTGCAAGGATGCAGATCGGAGGTTCAGCAAACAGGATTCACGCAGTCCAGGCCAGCCGCGCTTGAAGACAGCGTGTGCTTGTGGAATTGCACGCGAACAGGATTCACGCAGCCCAGGCCAGCCGCGCTTGATGACAACGCGTGCGTGTGGAATTACACGGGAACAGGATTCACGCAGTCCAGGCCAGCCGCGCTTGAAGACAGCGTGCGCTTGTGGATTTGCACGCTAACAGGATTCACGCAGCCCAGGCCAGCCGCGCTTGAAGACAGCGTGCGCGTGTGGAATTACACGCGAACAGGATTCACGCAGCCCAGGTCCGCCGCGCTTGAAGACAACGTGCGCTTGTGGATTTGCACGCTGACAGGATACACGCAGTCCAGGACAGCCGCGTTTGAAGACAACGTGCGCATGTGGAATTACACGCGAACAGGATTCACGCAGCCCAGGTCCGCCGCGCTTGAAGACAACGTGCGCTTGTGGATTTGCACGCTGACAGGATACACGCAGTCCAGGACAGCCGCGTTTGAAGACAACGTGCGCATGTGGAATTACACGCGAACAGGATTCACGCAGCCCAGGCCAACCGCACTTGAAGACAACGTGCGCTTGTGGATTTGCACGCTAACAGGATACACGCAGCCCATGACAGCCGCGTTTGAAGAACAAACAGCTCCAGGAATCAGCGTGTGGAGGAAAACACACTATAGAAGGCCCAAGACGCAGCTGAGGAAAACTGCAAGGATGCAGATCGGAGGTTCAGCTACACAACGCCAAATGATTCAATCAGAAGCAGCGAGTAAAGTTTCCACGCTACTTATATACGTAATGCCGTAGATCACGTGACGAAGCAGAATTCACGTGAATTTAGCGACGTGAAAAGTGCAGACGTCGCTTTCCCGGCAATGAATCGAACAACCGCCATTTGGAATAGAACGGTCTAGCTGTTCTATGAGCGTAAGAGGTAGAACCACGTCCAGCATGCATGACAGTGCCATCCCCCAAAGGGGCAACCTCGCCCCTTTTCGAGTGAAAACGCTTCAATAAAGCAGGAGCATGTATATTGGAAAGAGGTTCCCAGGACCTATCTTCGGGACCGTAGCCCTTCCAATCCACCAGATAATACGGCTTACCAGGACGTAGCCTCATATCCAGTATGTCCTGTACCTAGTACTCATCTGAACCCCTCACAGAAATAGCAACAGGCCGTACAGGCAATCTGGTAGCTTCAGAACACGGCTTAATGAGTGACACGTGGAATACGGGATGCACTCGCCATCGTTGTGGCAAAGCCAGACGGACAGCAGCCGGATTAATTACTTGGAGTACTGCATACGGACCAATGTATTTAGGCAACAATTTCTTTTTTCCTGGTATCCTCAAGTTCTTAGTGGACAACCATACTTTCATACCAGCCTTGTAGACAGGTGCAGGTACTCTATGAGCATCGGCATAGAACTTGTCGTGTCTTTTGGCTTGTTCCAATTGCTGCTTCACTTTCCTCTGTAGATTCTTAAGATCACGAAAAGTATGGCCTGCGGCAGGAGTATCCAAAGACAAACTGGAATCCAAAGGCATTGATCGGGGGTGTTGTCCATAAAGAGCATAGAAAGGTGAAGTGCCTATGGCACTATGATAGGAGTTGTTGTAGGCGAATTCTGCTGCCGGCAGGACCTTGAGCCAATCTGATTGAAACTGCAGACATAAACACTGCAGATATTGTTCCATAGTGCTATTGACTCTTTCGGTCTGTCCATCCGTTTGAGGGTGATAAGCACTGGACATTCTGTCATCAATCAGTAATGCTGAAGTTAGTGCTCTCCAAAAGCGTGACGCAAATTGTGAGCCCCTGTCCGTAATGATTACTGACGGTAGACCAAAGAAACGGAATACATGTCGAATGAACAGGTCAGCCAAAATAGCAGCTGTTGGTAGACCAATACAGCGTATATAAAGAGCCAATTTAGTGAAGTAATCCACTACAACCCATATGGTATCGTGTTCCTGGTTTTGTGGGAGTTCCACCACAAAGTCCATAGATATCATGTCCCATGGTTTGTTAGGGACAGGTAGGGACTGGAGTAAGCCCACTGGTTTACCAGGAGTGTTTTTGCATTGGATGCATACAGAACATGTTGATACATGATTTATGACATCTTTTGTCATGGATGGCCACCAACACCATCTTTTAAGCAGCTCTAGTGTTTTCTTCTGTCCAGGATGGGCTGCGATCAAAGAATCATGATTCCACTTGAGGGCCTTATTCCGCGTTGAAAACGTTGGTAAGTAGAGCACTCCTTGTGTGAAAGGTAAACCGTTATGTACGTCTAGCTTCATATCATGGATCACTTGGGGATGATTTTTCACCCACACCTGTACTTCATTTTTAAGGATGGTTGAACAGAACAACTACATATTACATGATCTGCCAACAACTGATTGCGCACCTGTGATTCTTCCTTCGCCTCCTCACCAATGCGAGACAAAGCGTCTGACTTAACGTGTTCTCTGGCAGGACGATATGTGACCTGGAAATCGTATTGAGCAAAAAAGACATGCCATCTAGCCTGTCGAGCCGTAAGACATTTCATAGATTTGAATGCTTGAAGATTTCTATGGTCAGCATACACCAACACCTGATGTTTGGCCCCAAGAAGATGGTGTCGCCATTCCCGGAAAGCATCCTTGATTGCCAGTAATTCCCGCTCAGTGACGGTGTAATTTCGTTCATATGGGGTGAGTTTGCGAGAGAAGAAAGCCACTAGGTGCAACTCCTTGGTTTCTGTGCAAACTTCTGAGAGGCCCGCTCCAGTAGCGACACTGGATGCATCCCCTTCAACAATAAACTGGCGTTCTGGATGCTGAAGCACGGGTGCGGTGGTAAATGCTTCCTTTAACATCTCGAATGATGCTTAGGCATTCTGGTTCCAACAGAAAGGAACTTTGGAACTAGTTAAAGCCGTCAAAGGAGCCACTGTTTTGGAGAAGGAACGAATAAACCTGCGATAAAAATTCGCAAAGCCTAGGAAAGACTGTAATGACTTGACATTGTGCGGAACAGGCCAATTCAATATGGCCTTCACTTTGGAACGGCTCATTCGAGCACCTAGATTGGTAATGTCGTAACCCAGGAATTCCACTTCCTGTGAATGAAAGACACATTTCTCGGCTTTCACAAAAAGAAGGTTCTCCCTGAGTCTTTGTAAGACTGTGGAAACGTGTTTGACGTGTTCTGAAAAAGACGATGAATAAATCAGAATATCATCCAAATAAATCACCACGAATTGGTCCAGTATATCCCTGAAAATATCGTTCATGAAGAACTGAAAAGTAGCGGGAGCGTTGCACAGACCAAAAGGCATCACCAAATATTCGTAAAGGCCATACCGCGTCTTGAAAGTGGTCTTCCATTCATCGCCCTCACGAATGCGAACTAAATTGTATGCTCCTCGCAAGTCCAATTTAGTGAAGTACCTGGAAGTACCTAATTGATCCAATAGAATGTTTATCAGCGGTAAAGGATACTGATTTTTTATGGTGATGTCGTTAAGTACCCTGTAATCAATGCAAGGCCTTAGATCTCCCTCTTTCTTCGGAACAAAGAATTAGAGGAGACGCAGCAGTCGATTGCGATGGCCGTATGAATCCCATCGCTAGAGCTTTATCGATGTATTCTTTCAACACAACGTCTTCTTTTGGAGTCAATGAATATACACGACCTGTAGGAATTTTAGCTCCAGGAATCAGTTCAATCGGACAGTCATACTGTCGATGTGGAGGCAGTTGTTCTGACTGGCCTTTATCAAAAACATCAGCGTACTCAGTGTATTCGCATGGTATGGTTGTATCGCTTTGATGTACCACACTAATAGTTGAAGCTCCCCCCATAGAGGCCAATATATGTGAATTGTTTGACACCTCCTGACTGGTAAAGCAATGTTCATTGCAATAAATTGAAGGATACTGGAGCAATCCCGAAACCCAGTCAATAGCGGGATTATGAAGGGTCAACCAGGCAAGACCAAGTATTATTTTGTACTGCGGAGCAGCTATGACATCGAAGACGATTTCTTCCGAATGACTATTAGATAATGTCATCTGAACTGGTAGCGTCTCCTGGGTTACCATACCAGAAGTCAAAACAGATCCGTCCACGGTATTAACCGTTTCGGGTTTGTTCTTGTTTACAAGGGGTATGGAACAATTCCTGGCATATGTGATGTCTATGTAATTGTTAGTGGCTCCGGAATCAATCATGGCCTTGGAAACCAATTCTTGGTCATCACAACGTAACGTCACCTCGACAGCTATAGGTGCGTGATTAGGAATGGTACTGGAGTCCGATAAAACACTCGACACAGGGACTCCTGCTACTGTCGAGTTTTGGCGTTTCCCGAACGCTTGACTGGTTTCTTAGGACATGTCGCTAATAAATGCTCGGATTAACCGCAATACATACATAAATTGTTCTTTCTTCGGTTCTATCTTTCTGCATTGGACAACCGGCCTCTCACAGCGCCAATCTGCATTGGTTCAGGGTCGTTCGAGGGAAATGCCGGTGCCTCCGAACGAACCGATGCTTGTAAGAATGGTTTTTTCTCTCCTTTCCGAGCATTTCTTCGGGCATCGATTTGTAGAACCAAATCGAGCAACTCTGTGAATCCCGTAGGAACCACCGGAACCATGGATAAGGCATCTTTCAGTTCTTCTGAAAGACCCTTGTTGAAAACAGCCGTTTTCTTGCCTTCAGGCCATCGAGTTTCGGCTGTTAGTTGATTGAATCGGGCAATGTAAGGCAAAAGAGTTTGACTGCCTTGTTGTAGATTAAGTAACTCCAGATCCATAGCTTGAGTAGCATAACGCATGTCAAAGACTTTACTCATAGCAGCCAAAAGATCATCACAGTCGTATAACAAAGGGCTATTTGATTCCAACAAAGGGTTAGCCCAAGCAGCAGCTGTACCCCCTAAATGGGAAAGCACAAATGCTGCTTTTGTGGTTAGGTCAGGGAAAGATGTAGGACGGCAAAGAAAATGGAGTCGGCACTGATTAACGAAGGTTCTATAGGTTTTGGGGTCACCTGTGAACTGTTCCGGAGGAGCCAAGGGAAACTGAGTGGGCATAACCACATTAATAGTTTCCTGTGGGGGTGTCATAGTCCCAGATCCAGATGCAGTGGCCATCGGAATCTGTGCTCCCTGAGGACTAGCGTGCATGGCGTCTTGCATAACGTCCATACGGTGCCGTAACATGTCCTGTGCCGTAACCATTTCATTTCTCAAATCGCTGATCAACTGAGTAAAAACAGTTAAAGGATCCGTACCCTCCATGGCATCTGATTCTGTCATAAAGCACCAAAGTATTGACTGAAAAGGATACGGTACTCAAAAGGATACAGATGGTAGGGTCTTCCGGATCCCTGTTCACACGATTTGATAGTTGTGAAGTCAAGTTTAGACCTTCCAAATGATACGACTCTCTGACTGATGAAACAGGCAGAGAGATGGATCACTGGAAAGGGCGTGGGTAAAGTATAGGAAGTCAGCCTAGAACAAAATAAAGTATCATAAGAAACTGCCCCAAATCGACTCTCTATGATAGAACAGTATTTGGCAATAATTCACACACTGACCTTATGACTGGTGTAGAAGAATCCAGCAGAAGTCTCTTGAGGAAAATCCGGAATTGGAACAAACGACAAGGAAGGGAAGATTAGTAAGGGAGACTTATCCCGAACGGCACGAGGCTCACGCTAGATACCGGGTTGCTGCACCACAGGATAGCGTCCAAAGTACAGTTCACTGTCACCTTCCAACAGTCCTTGAAAAGCTTCCTTCCCACGTAGAGAAAAGTATAGAAATGAATAAATCCACCTGTTAGTATCACAGATGCAGGAGTCGGAAATAGCACCCTTTTGTGGAATAAACAAAGTACACGCGGTTCTGAACAGCCGCAAAGAAAATAGTATGCGCGTGTGGAATTACACGCGAATAGGATTCACGCAATCCAGGCCAGCCGCGCTTGAAGACAGCGTGCGCTTGTGGAATTGCACGCGAACAGGATTCACGCAGCCCAGGCCAGCCGCGCTTGAAGACAACGTGTGCGTGTGGAATTACACGCGAACAGGATTCACGCAGTCCAGGCCAGCCGCGCTTGAAGACAGCGTGCGCTTGTGGAATTGCACGCGAAAAGGATTCACGCAGCCCAGGCCAGCCGCGCTTGATGACAACGTGTGCTTGTGTAATTACACGGGAACAGGATTCGCGCAGTCCAGGCCAGCCGCGCTTGAAGACAGCGTGCGCTTGTGGATTTGCACACTAACAGGATTCACGCAGCCCAGGCCAGCCGCGCTTGAAGACAACGTGCGCGTGTGGAATTACACGCGAACAGGATTCACGCAGCCCAGGTACGCCGCGCTTGAAGACAACGTGCGCTTGTGGATTTGCACGCTGACAGGATACACGCAGCCCAGGACAACCGCGTTTGAAGCCAACGTGCGCGTGTGGAATTACACGCAAACAGGATTCACACAGCCCAGACCAGCCGCACTTGAAGACAACGTGCGCTTGTGGATTTGCACGCTAACAGGATACACGCAGCCCATGACAGCCGCGTTTGAAGACAACGTGCGCGTGTGGAATTACACGTGAACAAACAGCTCCAGGAATCAGCGTGTGGAGGAAAACACACTATAGAAGGCCCAAGAAGCAGCTGAGGAAAACTGCAAGGATGCAGATCGGAGGTTCAGCGACACAACGCCAAATGATTCAATCAGAAGCAGCGAGTGAAGTTTCCACGCTACTTATATACGTAATGCCGTAGATCACGTGACGAAGCAGAATTCACGTGAATTTAGCGACGTGAAAAGTGCAGACGTCGCTTTCCCGGCAATGAATCGAACAACCGCCATTTGGAATAGAACGGTCTAGCTGTTCTATGAGCGTAAGAGGTAGAACCACGTCCAGCATGCATGACAGTAGGTCCTGTAATGCAGGCCAAGGAATGGTCTTCAGTGCAATTGTAAAAGAAAGAAATTAGTAATCTGGTTTGTATATAGCACTCTTTTTAATTTAGACATAGATTTTTTAAATTGCAATGCTCAGCGCCTTCCTTAAAACCATTAAAACAATTTTATAACTAAATGTAGGAAAGAAAATATCTTCACTATGGCTTGTTAAATTCCTAATGTACCACTGTATAACACTATTCCTGCAACTAAGCTTTTCCACGTAATAGTGAGTCCATGTCATAGCCTGCCTTTCCACATAATAGTGAGTGAATGTCGTAGCCTGCTTGTCCTATATAAATATAAGTAATTATATAAACTAAAAAAAGTAAAACCAAATATGTGTTTGTACAAATATTATTCTTTGAGATTTGATCATAGAGTGTGCGTGTAATTTTGTTTGATTATATGTAGTCCATATTTTTTATTTGAAAAAGATTAGTTTAACATTATTTGCGTGTGTGTTTGTGTACGAAGAAATTAAACGGTATAAAGGTTTGTAAGTCACAGTTCATTTTAGGATAATGAAAAAAATATTGTATATTCATTTTACAGATTATACAAGGTAAAAGTCGGTTAGAAAATGTGTTCATGTACTGTATAGAAAATATGCATACCTGTAGTTTGTGTTCATGCATATGGATATGGACGAAGCTGCAAGTAGGAATCTTGGAGATTTGTCTAGTATTTCTCGTACATCGTGCTTGCTAATGGTATGAGACTTGTCCGAGAGTTTCACCGTACATTTGCAGTGCTGATCTATGATGATGCAGTTACATGTAGAGGTCGTGGATTTGATGAGGGAATGGCACAGAGAGTGAAGTGGAAATGGTAGAAGGGCTGTCCATGTTACGATACGTTCGCAGACATGGCGGTAGTTCCAGGGCACCGCATATTACATCCGGGGAATTTGGGGTGGCGAGGCATGCAAATGAGATTGAATGTAGCAAGAGATTGGTCAGTAAAGTTTAGTGAGTGTGTTGTGCTAGGAGAGGTTTTCTCTGATATTCTTTTTGGTGAGAGAAGAACAGATAGCTATGGCTGAGTGTTTCAAAAAAAGATTGTGTGGATTTTGGGAGACTCGTGGATACAATGGTTGAAGGTGCATGCAGAAAGCTGTGGAGTATCTATAGATCTTGGATTCCCACATGTGGAAGTGCACTGGCATGGAGTGCGTGGAATGAAGTGGCTGGACTTGCTACCTCTCTGTGCAACTTTGAAGATAGAGGAGCATCCAGACATAATTGTAATTCATTGTGGAGGGAACAGGTTAGGACATGTGTCTGGAATTTCTTTGCAATTTGCAATGAACGAAGGACTTCATATATCATGGATATGTTTCCAAACTCCAAAGTAATTTTTTCACGGATTGCGCAGAGACAAATGTGGCTTCGTTCTTTCTCATGTGGTCCACAAATGGAGAAAGCAAGGCATAATGTCAATAAGGCTGTTTATGCTTTCCTAAGAGATTTTGGCATGTTCTCTTTTTACAATGAAAATATTATGTTTCGTAGTACATACATTTTTCGCAGAGATGGAGTCCATCTTACTTATGCTGGCAATCAGATATTTCTGAGAAATGTACAAAATGCATTGCAACCTTTTTTAGAAATGCAGCATCTATTTTGATGTAGGCGTTAAGTATTTATCATTTTTGACATACACACACCTCCCAAAGGCTCTTTTCAGAGCCACCACTTCCTCCAAGAGAAAAAAGCAATGGTTGCAATAGGGCAGCACCCCAATTTTTTTTATTTTCGCGAACTGTCTGCAGACTTTCAAGAAATAGAAAAGGCCCTGCATTCTTTATCGTTACTTCTATTTTTTAACTGTGAAAGGCGGCTCTGAAAAGAGCCTCATTTTTTTTGATATTTGTTATTTTCTATTTTTTGGTTTTTTACACACGACACACTAGGGGAGGAGGGGAAAGGAGGGGAAAGGGGGGGGACACCAACCACAGGGATAAGAAAGGGCGAGCTGAGAGAGGAAGATGTAGAGTGGGTTTTATTTGGGTAGTGAGCAGGTCTTCTCGTGCTCTGAGACGATAGTCTCAAAAGCACTCCGAAGTCGCTCCCCCCTACAGAGTACTTTGTCACAGTACATACATACAACTGTGACCCTGGAAAGGGAAGGGTCATGAGAATTCTGTATGGCCTGTGAGGCAGCTTGAGGAGGATGCTGTCCCACAGAGGTGTTCCTTGTGGTGACAGGATCAGAAACACAGGATGAAGTAGAGGCAATCAACCTACTACGCTCTTCGCAAGGTACAACCTTACGAATGGCCCCAGTGTGGAATGAGTTCAGGTGTCGCTTCATGGTCATAGTCTCAAAGCTATACGAACCATGCCTCCCGCGACTGAGTACCATTTTGCATTCGTTGCAGGTGACACGGTTCGCACGAGCCTTCGGACCATTCCCATGAACGGTAAACAACCACCACACCCAAGAATCACGCTGCGGGCGGCTAGTAGGGATTTCCTCTACCTCATTCTCGTCATCCTCTTCTTCCTCCTCTGTATCCTCACTCCTGTTCCCCTCTTCAGGCCCTTGGGGAAATGGTGGTTGTGGAGGGGGTTGGGGTGGTGCTGAGGCAGATGTAGCACCATGTGGTAATAGTCGAGCCATGGATGTCATAGACTTGGAGATGGAAATCTCAAAATCTGCAAAGTATGCAGCAAAATGCAGTGTGCTCTGTGGAATAGTCAGAAACACAATGAGAATGCGCTCTAGGGCGTGGTCTTATATAGGGGTGCTTGTGCGCGGGTCGCGGACATGCGCGCCGTCTGCAAGACAGATCGAACATCAAAAAAGTTTCAAAAAGTCACAAAAACTATGTGGAAAGTCATCAATGACATTTGTGATGTCATCTTTGATGTCCTGGGTGTTAGTGTTAGCAGTGCGTGGTGACGCGAGTTATGGTTGCTTATCTTACCATAACTGCCGAATTTCAGGGGGTTTTCGGTTTTACTTTGAACCATAACGTCCCTTTAACAACGTTTTTTTACTGAATTTCATAGGTTTTTCGTAGTGCAACTTAACCATAACGTCCCTTTAACAAAGTTTTTTCACTGAATATATATATATGTAAACTTGATTGGACATTCCTTTAATGTTGTAATGTTTTAACATGTTGTTGGTGTCACTACTGATTCACCTTAATAGCCTTCCCACGGTCAAGATTACCACAAACGGTAAAGGAGGTGTATCTCTTAACTGTCTCGGTCTTACTTTCTTGATTGCGTTGGGTTTGGTTATTAGAGGTGTGAGTACTGAGTGGGCTATTTTACCCTTACACATCATTGTAATCCTGCAGAGCAGAGTGCAATTCATCATACTCTTGCAACTGGATTCTTCTCTTCTGCAGTGTCCTTAAGTTGGTCTCTTTGATTCATCATCCATAATAATACAAATATTTCTGTATGTTCCCCTTTTTATAATGTAAATATTCACAAACTATGTCATCAATAAGACTGCTTATTTTATTTAGTCAATTATTGCCATAGGATTGCCTCATAGAACAATATTCATATTGAATACACATACCCCTATCTTCATTGGAAGTTCATGTTTATGTATATATATTTTTTTAAATTATGAAAGTAAGGGGTTGTTTCACTCATGCCACGTTAATACAATATAGATCTCTATAATCCACTGATTCACAGATGCATCTAGCTATTTGCATGAATGTGTAGCATATGTATTTGTAAAGTTATGATTGTTTATAATGTTCTTAATTTGTACTTAGCATAGAAAAGTGAATTTCCATTGATTAAATAAAGGAGATCCTCATGCTACCAACACATGCTTCAGATTTTCTGGTTACAGAACTATGAGCAAAATGTGTTTTGTATATACAGAAGCTTATACATTGCCAAGACTAGTGTTATGTTCACGATCAGTTTTTAGCAGGATCCTTGGCATTTATCGCAGAGAAGAGCATTCTTAAGCCCATTATAGTATAACTCATTTATCGCGGGAAAAGTAGTTGCAAATGAGTTGTGCTTTTAAAGTTTCATTTTTACCTTTCAATCTCAGATTTGAAATGTCATGTGAAGATTGTGCACTGCACGTTTTGTTTTCATATTTTTCATACTTCTAACGGCTGATAAAGAACAAAAGGTAAAAGCTAAATCAGCTTCAGTCTTCTGGTTCCTTGTGTTAGCTTTCAGACTAAGGTGAAAACTAATGGCAAACTCATTTTTCCACAGGCAGTAATTCACTTTATCACATGTGGTAAGATACAAAGCAAAGTTGGTTGCTATATATTGGGTTCTTCTCGGGGGCTCTGTTTGAATGACAGCATTTGGTAAATTTATTCAGAGATACCACCAAAAGGGAATAACATGCTATTGTTGATAAAATACATCAAGGACATGAACTTATGATCTAGAGTGTACTAAATCCAGTCTTGGCTCACCTTTAGTGACCCTGGTATAAGGACAATCATCAGGCAGTTCCCTATATTTTGACTTACCACTATACAACAAAATACCCCAACAAGCTAACCAAATATACCACCAAAATACTGTCTACATATTTTTGGTCCGATTGCCGGGAAGATGCAAAGTAATTATTAGGCGTGGGCTTGCATATAGCATGCCCATATTGTACACTCATTCTCTGAGTTAAAGCTGTGAATGAGCATCATTCATTTTCGGTATTGTGTCACTGGCACTAATACCACCATGCCGGATTTCTCTGAATTATCGGCTTATCTCAAAACAAAACTCTTTGCTCTTGCAAATCGGTCATCTGAAAACATTGTAACATGGAAAGACAGGATTAGTACTGAAGTTCCAAGCGTCGGGGAGTAAAGAAGGGAGAGACTATATTATCAGGTTGTGCACTAAGCTATGGTTTCTGCTATACAGGTCCATGAACAGACTCTGAGGTCATTAGCAAGTTGCAATGCGATTTACATGCAGAACGAGAGCTACAGATGAAAACACATGGGGAGTTGGACACGCAATTGCAGGCCTTATGTAGTGAGGTTAGGGCCCGCTGGCTCAGAGAGACAAAGAATTTGCTGAAAGTGAGGAATTTTAAGTCTCAAGAAAAGCAGCAGTGCGAAACATTCACTAAGCTGAATTTAATCACTTCCCTAGCCAAGGAAATTTGCCAGCAGCTGTCCACCTGGCCACGAACATTCTCACCCTCAAGAGAACAAGAGTGAAGGATAAAATAGCACATCTCATAATGTACCTTAACAATTTTGAAATCTATCAAAACCTTAATCAGACCTTTCAAAAAAGGAGGGGATTTCTGCAGAGAAGATCATTTGGAGGTGGTCCATGATATATTTAAAACCCTTCAAATCCCTTGGGAACAATATGGGTGGTACTTTCACCTTACTCTAGATGTGGCTTCTGCCAGCATTATCCATGGCCTAAATGAACAGGAAAATATATCGTGGACAGATTTGGCGAAATAAATTAGACACAAATACTCACCCTATCAGTCTACACAGCAAGCTAAGAAAGCTGCTTATAATATGTATGCACAACCAAGTGAATCTCCTTGCCATTCTTTCAAAACTTAAAAAGGGCATTGTCACGTTTTGATGTGACCTTTAACCCTAATTCAGTAGAATACGTATGTTTATGGGCTCCAAAAATAATTTGTCTCTCAATTACTATGTGAATTTGACAGGGAAAAATACTTAGAATGGACCATTGAACAGGTGACTAAACTATGTGAGATGATGTGAATTGAGAAAGAAGAGGGACCTAAAATAAAGAGACACAATCAGAGACTAAAGAATCCACACCAGCAATTTTAGCGGTAAAGTCTATAAATATGCTGCTAGAATCAGCCCAAAGTCAGGCAAAGAATGATATGATGCATATCAAAAGGGTGTGGCTCAACAGAAGACATGTCCTCAAACTCCTATGTTCCAATCCAATGATCCCAATGATAGAAATTCATACATTATCTTCGGTACCTTGGTAGTTCGCCCAGAGTGGGGCTTCGCCATGATATGCCAGGCCTAAATAACAATCAAAATCAGATGTACAATGGTCCATACTAGAAATTAGTGGGCCAGAGTTGCTTTGACCCTAACACAATGGTGTATGGCCAACAAGGAAGAACAAGTAATGTGGATAGATTCATTGCAAATGGCAATCAGCATAATGAACAGTTCCCATCACATCAAAGACAAAATGTAAACTATGTACCTCTCCAATATAGTCAGTCCCCATCACAGGTTGACCATGGTCAAATAATTGTCACCCCATGTTCCCCACCTCCTGTCTCATGAGAATTCAGGGGAAAGACAAACAGAAATCAATCTCGGTACCAGAACGGGTCTAATCAGGATGAATTCAACCATTAGTGGCCGATACCACAAAAGGAGGAATTCAGAGACCTGGACAGGTTTCAGTGCTTAGAGGACCAGGTTAAAATGTTGTCTGAGGAAATTGGGAAATTATGTGCAGTTCACACACAATAACCAAATGAAAGTGCCAAAGGTCGTGGGTGTGATCTTGCACATAGTGATAACAAGTGACTAGCTAATCACTTCTGCCATGATGAGAACACAGATGCCCATGAGTTACCTTTGAATAAAAAACACTGAGTTGTCCAGCGAGTTAAAAACAAGAAAAGAGATGAATGAAAGTGAGACAGGGAACAATAACACACACAACAAGGGAGTGTGGTTTAACTTGTGTTTGAAGTAGGCCATTCTGGTGTGTGAAAATGGAGAACAAAAAAAGGAAAATGAACAAGAAAATCCTAAAGAAGACAGAGGTAGATTTCAAAAGAGTATGCACTATGAAAATGAAACCCAAACAGAACAGATAGTTTATCCTTACCTGATAATCAAGATACAAATTATACCCTCACAGAACTCAAACTTCCCCAAATTGCAGATGCAGCTCAGTCACCTGAGGAGTATTTTGAACCACAGATATTCAAATAGACAGAAATGACATGCAGTGTGCAAAATGTAGATAAGTGTCACACTCCAGAAACGGTCATGCTGTTACACAGCCAATAGGTTCCAGATTGGAGTTAAGTAGAGAGACCCAGACAATGGGCAAAGACCAAAAAGAGATTGGGGTGTTCACACTAGATTTCCCAAGTTATAGGAGAAATCTGTGGCTACACTTCAAAAGGGTTCTGAGTCCAATAAAATAGATAAAGAAATACAAAAATAAATGTCCACAAAGGATGGTAAAGTGTCAATTCACATGCCCCTTTGCCTAGCAAAAAGCCAGGCTGGTCTGAGAAAAGTAAGTCCTGAGATCAGTAATAATTCAAACTTTATATGCATACTAGAAGAATGTGAGGATAGATACTATCCTTCCATTGTAGTTCAAGAGAAATGTAATTTATTGGCAATGATTGATACAGGTGCCCAAACAACAATAATGTCTCTGAAACTAATGCAATGTATACATGAGAGTAAGTCTCTACAAAACTGTGTATATGTGAGACAGAGTGAAGTCCCCATGCACAATTTCAATGGGGAAGGTGTCACTGAGGTTGACAAAAAAGATTGGGAAGCATAGGATGAGACAGGAAGTGTTGGCCACACCCATTAAAGAAATACCTGAGGAGGCTGTTGTTCCTTATGGATGGGGTAAATGGGGTGATGTGGTCCTTAGCCAAAAGAAAACCACTGAAACCTAAAAATAATGACTCTGTGCAAAAGCATGCCACTCCGTTGCTAAATTAGAAAGTGCAGTAGATGTATCCCTTCAGAATGGATGTGTGCTTAGCGTCACTGTCCTTCTCATGTGTCAGGATGAAATGTGAGGGGAAAAAGAGAAGCAATCTTTGGAGATTTCTTTGGACCCACAGAAAAACTGGCAAACAGAAATAGATGAAAACATATTGCGCTTTACATATTTTCTAACATTTTGATGAGGTGTAAAGTGCTTTTGCAAGCAGTTCCTAAAATGCAGGCTTATGAATGTCCTTGCACACCTGTGTGGCTGTGCACTGGACGGGAGCCAATGGTTTGTGAAGTTTTCATTCTACGTGTGTCGTTTAGTTTCAGATAGTGATTGAGGAATTGTCATAAAGATTTAAAGGATTTCTGGCATAAATTACACAATGAGCTGCATCTCCATGTGTACACTGGATGGTGTGTTGGGGTGAAAGGAGCATTTGGTTCAAAGTTTGCTGGTGACTTTTTTCCTATAAGATTTGCTTTTGCCATAATGGTGTCTTCCACCATTTCATACCCTCAACCATTATTGTCTATAGCATTTTTTTTCTTGATACGCTTCTTCATATAAATATGGTTCTGTGCTGTTTGTGTGAATCCATTCACCATCACATAAGTTTGAAAATGGTCTGTATATTGACACTGTGCAAGTTTAGAAGTACTTTCTTTAATGTATTGATTAATTTAGTTAGGGTTTTCATTCTGTTTAAAATCAATATGAACAATTTTCTCTTTAGTAGAAAAAAATGCTGTCAATTAGAACTTGCAGAATTAGGCTCTTGCAGTAGTTTTTAAGGGTGTATCATGACTTTTCAGCTCTTTTTATAAGATTGTGAAGAACTCTACGCTAAAACATTTTCTTTAACATACATTTTTTGGATTGCATTACCGTGACTATGTTAACACTGGTAGATACAGTGTTAGATTTGTTATTAGGTCTGCTTTTATTTTTACATATTTTTTTAGTTTTAGTTTTTGCAAGAGGGGCCTTACCTTTTTTAGTTGTGGCTAGTTTAGATTTGTTGAATGAGGTTACTTGCTCTTTTGATTTAATGTTTTATATAAATAGTTTTATTCTTATCTGCTCTATGTTTTGTTTCTTTTCTATGGAGTTGCTTTTTAGTAGGCATTTTGTTGTGTCTGTTGAGAAAATAGAAAGTTTGGGTTATAAAGTTGTGCAATGAATATGCATATATGGTGCATGGGTTTGTCGGTATGATTATAGAGATGGCAAGAGTGCTGTTTGATTGTGAGGTGGTATATTAGGTGTGTTTGGGAAGGTTGTGAGAGTAAGCATGTGCAAAGGTGTGATGGTGTTGGGTTCCTGAGTTAGGCAGTGGTGGTGTGATGGAATCTATAGGCACATTGTGCAGTTTTGAAGAACAGAGTGGATGTTGCAATGGTGGTGTTTAGATGAGAATAGGATCAGTGTGAATGGTGGAATATAGTGGCTTAGAGTGAAACAAATGTTGGTTTGAAAAGTGTAGTCTGGGGTAATATATAGTGAAACTGTGCTGCTGTAATTACATACATATACATGGAACATTAATGTACTTACTTTGTTGGATGTCAAGGGTATTCTTTTTTTCATTTCTTGTCCTCAATAATGTGCTTCTTTCCTGTAACTGTTAAAGAAAGTTAGTGGGGATATGTGGTAATGGTGAAGTACTTTTAGTAAGCAAGATTGCTGTTTATGAGGGAAAAACAGCTAATAAAAATTGTGTATGGTTAAACCTTTTTGCTTTTAGGAACATTCAAGAAATGCGTATGTGAATTCATAGAAGCCCTGTAACGTTTTGTAAAAGAGAAGAAACGTTGATGGAAAAGACTTTTAAATGGCAGTTTAATATGTTAGGAGTATATGCATACTTGCCAACATGATGTATTCTTATCTGTAGGTGTTTATGTACTTCTAGATTTTTTTGCGTTCTGGGACTTGCAATTCCGCTTTTCCCATTATAAAAATTGGAGTACAAATGCCAGAGTGTAGAGAAACAATTAGAACTGCTTAAGTAGATGAGGATTGGAATGGATTATGTTAGGAAGTATACAGTGAACCTAGCCGGGACAATGTTGGTCCCAGACCATCACACCAAGTCTTGGTTGGTCAAGGTTGGTCTTGGCAACAGCATCCAGCAGCCAATGCCTGCAGTGAGACCTTTGCTCATCGTGCCTTTGCCTGCTTCCTTGGCATGCCAGTCCACCTGTGCTTCAGCCCCTACCGACCAGAGCGGCGTAAGCCACTAAGGGTCCGAACCACCTTTCAAGAGGAAGAAGCATGCTCTTGCGGAACAGGATGGGATCCCAGACATGGCTCACCCCTCCGGCACGTCAAGGAAGCAGAGTTTCAATGATGTGGAACTAGATGCACATGTGGGCTACGTGTCGGTCCATGGCCGCGAAATGCTGGTGAGTGCAGGGTGCAAGACTACGACTGCTCAATGTAGGGCCCACTGGCAGTGCATCGCGGACCAGAATAGTTCCCTTGGATTTGTCAGGCGCACAGCTGATGATTGCTCAAAGCTGTGGAATGACCTCAAACGCCGAGCAAGAAACAAGCTGGCTTGCAATCATGCCTCTACTCTGGTGACTGGCAGTGGGTCTCCACCAGAGGAGGAAGTACTCATAGAAAATGAGTCAATCGCTGGCGGCTTCATCACAGTGGATCAAATCCAAGGCGTGGGAAACCTACCAGATCTTGAGGCAATGTCCGGTGAGTGGCCATGCATGTGTGTGAAAACCATGTGTATGTTGCTTGGGTGATGTGTTCTGATTGAGTGCCAGGTCAGGCTGTGTAGTCATGACTGCTATAGGTCACCCATGTGGTTCTTCCAAACCATCCTCCGCCCTTGGGTTTGGGTTTCACAGTATCCCTTTTGACTGCAGTTAACACTTTGCACCTGATTACTGCACTTGCCCTTCAACTGGCATCATGCCACAACATTGTTAATACTGTTTTCCTGTTCATTCTGCCTGATTGATGGAATCATTTGCATGATAAACACAAATGTTTGTGCTGTTCTGCCCCAAATTCACCATACTTCAGACATAGATTTCACCCCTCAATGCCCCACATTTGTTTACTTTTTATGGGAATGATTTTATCAATCAGGCTGTTTGACTTTTGTGCACCTACACATGCTCTGCACATGATCACTTTGGGGCCCTATTTGAATGTTCAGCATGACAATTGACTTGTGTCATGTCCGAGTGACCATCCATTGATGTATCCATGTGCCTACCATCACTGTATTAGTAAACACTGGCTTTGTTGCAGCGTGTGACACATGCGTTTTTTGTCACACTCTTTTGCATGTTCTATTTCATGATGTGCATCTCACATGGATGGGGGACAGTACTGATTTACTACCATCTAGGTGACCTTGTGAAATCTGCCATGGCTATACTATGTACCATCTGTGTGCTGGCATGTGTCAAGTATGTGGATTGTCCATGCCACTCACAGGCTAATGTGTGATGCAGGTGCTATGCAGCATGCAGCACATGTGTTGATTTTCCACTTGGAGTCCTCAGTGTCTGCTTTTAGGGTCCCCTTCCACTTCATTGCCAGTGCATGCATGCAAGAGTTAGTGTCATGTGTGACATGTGTCATTAATGTATTAAATGTGTAGATTGTGATGCCTATGTGTGTCGGCTATGCTGTTCATGCCTGTCTTATTACTTTTGTTTTATGTTTGTGCAGGTGATGAGGCACTAGATGCTGTTGAGGAGGAAGAGTTGGCTCAGGGGCAGGAATACTCAGAGCCCCAACCAGGCACCAGTGTAGGACATGGGGTGGTGGTGGAGGAAAATCCATTAATCCTACAGACCATCCTGTCCACGGGTGTCTCTGGGTAGACCTCCGAAGACCTCTATGGCTCAGGTGATGAATCTGACATTGAGACAAATGTCCCGTGGCAGGTGAGTGCTTCTGGCAAGGATGCTGTTCTGTCCAACCCACGTGCACTGGGGGTAGACCCCTCAATGGGGCATTCAGTGTTGGAATGTCTGCCTGTGATGGTTACGGATGCAGGGTCACACTCCACTATATTTGCTCCTGTTTCTGGGCCAGCAGATCAAAGGAGGAATGCAGTCCTGCAGCCTCAGGCAGTGCCAGCACAGCAAGGTGCACATCACCTGGCCCAAACAGGTGTGGTGCCCGCCAACGCAGTGGCCGTGCGCCACCAGGCAATACTGTGTGGGAGAACTCCATGTATACTATTGCAGCATAAGAGCAGCTAATACACACAATCTCAGCTGAGCTCCAGGCAACCCGCGAGGAGATCCGGGCATCACGCGAGGCCTTGCGGGCAGAAGTCCGTACTATCCGTGAGGTGCTGCTTGGGGATCTCCGGACCCTCATCCTGCAGAACCAAACCTTTCAGACCCGCATGCTTGCTGCCATGGAGCAGCATGCCAGGGCTTTGGGGGGTCTGCCTCCCATACCACACACACCTTCTAATGTACCACCAGAGGGTGAGGACAGTGACGGCTGTTCTCCCACTATAGGGTAGCCATGCAGGCAATGAGCCCATGGAGGGTTTTTTTTTCCTCAACATCCACGCATGTGGGTGTTGGGGTGCACCCGGTACCTCCTCCTTCCTGGGTGCCACCTCCCCTGGTCGACACATTGCCATTTTTGATTTTTCTTTTTCATTTTTGTTTTCCATATTTGATTCCAATTATTTTAATTAGATTTTCATTTTTTGATTTTCATTTTTTCTTTTGCTTTTTTCCGTTATTATTTTCATTTTATTTCATGTTTCATTTGATTTTTTTATTTTCTTTTTAGTTTATTTTATGTTTTTTAATTTAATTAGTATTTTGATTTTTGATGTTTACTTTCAATTATTTTGTTTACTTTTCATTTTCATTTTTTTCTTATTTTTTATTTCATTTTTTTAATTTACATTTCCTTTTTTGTTGATAACTATTTTCTTTCATATTGTAAATTCATGTTACAGTGTGTTGCTTTGTTTGGCTCCCGTAGGCATCCACTGTGTGTTCCAGCTGGGCTTGCAAGGGCATGACCAAGTGACAGTAACTTACACATAGGCATTGGGCTCCCATAAGTTGTGTGGGCAGTCTGTAGTTCAAACTGTGTATACACACCTAGTGGGGATTGGTGATGATTTCTCCACTGCATGGTTGATTTATACATTGTATTCCATACAGGACATTCTGCATATATGCATGTAGCTTCTTCATGTCTTAACAAGCCGGTCTCCATTGCAGATGCAGTTCATGTTGTATGCAGTACACTGCCACATGCGCCTACCAGCAACACACTGGAGATGGAAGGGGTTGACAGGTTGTGACATTTACACTACTTTCATTTTTTACTGTCATACGTTGCCACTGTTGTGTCCTGTACTTATGTTTTGGCTTGCTGGTAAGTATTTGTTCATGTGTGCTCTTTCTTTTTCATTAGTGAGAGGGAATTGTCTCTGGCCTTTTTCCATTTGGGATGGTACACTTTGTGACACTTGCGTCATGTGTTGTGTATTAATTTGGTTTCTTTCACACAGCATGCCATGCCATGGTGTTTTGGGTAGCTGAGATGGGGTTAGGGAGGGGTGTGGTGACATGCCACTATTTGGGTGGACTATTTTGCAATGGGGTAGTCCTTCATGCTGCATGAATGTGTGCCTTTTACTGACACAGCATTGGGTCTGTTTAAGTAGCTTGGGATGCACACAATGTAGCGCTTCCAGGAAAACAATTTCAGGGTGGTATGTTTGTGACAGTTGACTGTCCCTTTTGTCATCATCATCAATTGTCAGCTGGTATGTGCCAGGCATGTGTGCACGCCACAGGGGTGTGATTTTAGGTGAAGAAAATTGGCATAAAATGGGTACGGGCTGCCTCACCACGTGCCCTTTCCCCTCCCATGCGCAGCGGCCATTCATGTGGTTGGGGATGTGGGGGCACCACCATGTCCATCGGTACGGCCTGCCATGTTGCAACATTGTGCAGGACACATGCTGCCACAATGATCCTGCACACTACTGGGGCGCATATAGCAGATGGCCACCAGAGCGGTCAAGGGAGCGATAACGTGACTTCAGCATTCCGAATGTGCGCTCCACTATGCCCCGGGTTGCAATATGGGCTGTGTTGTATCTTACTCGGGTGGTGTGGTGGAGTTCTGTATTGGCGTCATCATGTAGGCGCTCAGAGGGTAGGCACTGTCCCCTGGTGAGGTGATAATGGTTGTCATTAGTTAGGTTTTCCCATTTCTCAGTGTCTGACATGCATGCATGTGCAGAGGCATGTGTACTCACCAATGTGCCATGTGTCGCCATGCCTCCCAACTTCCAGGTCCCTGTTTAGGGTAACATTCTGAATATAAAACTATCATGGCTGGACCCCGGATAGTTGGCATATACTGAGGTGATGATTCCCTTGGCATCACATACAACCCGCACGTTGATGGAATGCCAGTGCTTTCGGTTTCGATAGATGTGCTCAGTGGCCCTGGGAGGACGTAGAGCCACATGGGTGCAATCAATGGCACCTAGCACTTTGGGGAAGTGTGCCACCCCGTAAAAGTCCTTGACCATGGCCTGCCTTTCTGCAGGTGTTCTGGGCATGTATATGTGCCTGCAGACTGAGGGGCGTGCAGTCATGATCGCCAAAACCTGATTTAGGCAGCGTGACTGTGTGGCCTGTGAGACACCCCCATCTATGGCACTTGTCTGCTGAAATGACCCAGTAGCCAAGAAATGCAGTACATTGAGCACCTTTTACATGGGACTCAGTGCTTGGGATCACAGGGTGGGTGATGTGAGGTAATCCTCTCACTCAGCAACCAGTTCTAGGATTATTTGTGGTGGAAAACTGTACCTCCCATAGACCTGGTCATCAGGCGTCCCAAAAAGGCTGGTCCTGGGTAAACAAATGCAGGGCCTGGCTATCCTCCTCCTCCTGCGGTGTCCCACGACCACTGATGCGAGGAACGGTATATTCATTGGAGTGTATGAGCTTGTTTGTTCTTTGTGTGCACTTTTGTGTTGCGCGGGGGTCGCTTACGCCTGCTTCCTGCTGGCGTACGTGTTTCCGGATTAGCGCGTCTTTTGTGGCGCGCGGGTTTCACCTGTTTGATTCCATTAATACGTGTTGTTGGCGCGCGTGTGGGCGTTGCAAGGATTTAGCGGCGGTAATTTCCCCGTAACGCCCACATTTTCACGTGTTGTTCCCCATTCCGCGTGTTCTTCCCTGTGTTCAGCACCCTTTTGTTGTGTGCACTACACGTTGTGCGCTTTCTCTGTGCGCATCGTGCACGGCATTTAGTGACGTGTGCTCCCATGTGCGCCACACGCGGATTTGGCGCGCATCCCAGGGTAAACACGCACAGTTCATTCCATGAATCGACAAACGGCTGCGTGCGCGGCTTTAGCACACATGCGCTGCGAATTTCACGCTTGCGCTCCCCTTTTTAGCGCACATTAATTCCATGAATTACCCTGCAAATATGTAGGTCTCATCATTGAGTCTCCCTCAACTAAGCAAGAATTAATCAATCAATTGAGAACTTATGCAAGCCAGAGTGCAGGCCAATTGAAATGGCTAAGTAATATATTTTGCTGATTTACCTTTAATCCCTTCATAGATTATTACAAGCTCAAAGTTGTTCTTTCTTTGATGTACAGGCAAGAAGTGAACCACTTTGCCTGTGATTTGGATTGGGATGTGTTGGAATCAATTAGTTGGGAAAGGCATTAAAGATTACCCAATTGCATCCGTATAGCATCCCTATGCTACAAACTTGGCTTAGTATCTTAAAAAGGCTGGTATAATTGGAAGATCATGACAATGTACAGCAGGATCTTCACTAGTTGTTTTGGAAAGAAATGCAATAGCTAAATATAGTGCAAATCCCATTGGCTGTTTCAGTTCCATGTTGAATCCATTCTGATAGCGGGTAATGTCAGCATTGAAATATTGATATTGAGGATACACCTCTTGGCCTATTGCCTAATTATCTAGAAAGAATTCCCTAACACATGTTGGATGCTGCAATTTCTCAGGTTTCGGTTGAATGTGATCCAGACTAGAGACATTTTAAATGTCCGATCGGACCCTACTCTGGTATCTAGTGATTGTTATCTATGCTTAATAACTAGCCTGGCGGAGGTAGAGAAAGCATACTATCTGAATCTGAGCACTTAGAAGTGCAAGAAATACACTGACCGCTCAATATGTACATGATGGGCCTCATTCCGAGAAGGCTGGTAAGGGATACCAGGCACCGGTAAGGATACTGGTGCCGGTAATCCCTTACCGCCCTACTACAAGGTCCCTTAGCGGGTCCCTCCAGTAACGCCTGGTCTGACTAGGCTTTTGGACGGCACCCGCAAAGGGACCTAGGCGCAAATAACGGGCTAGACATAAGCAAGCCCGTTATTTGTGCCCTCCCCCTTCCCATTGACCCCTATGGGGGCTCAAATGGGAATGGGGAATGGTATTTTCAATGGGGATTTACCGGTCCCACAAAGGTCAGACTACACCGGTAAGTCCCCATTGAACTAGACCGGTGCCGGACCCGTTATTGGTGGCAGTCATGGCGCAAATAGCGCCATGACTACCACCAATCTCGAAATGAGGCCCGATGTCTCCTGGCTTGAAAAAAGGGAGCCCTCGCATAGAGCTGTATGCGGACGTAAAAAATCTTTGTCAATTGCCATTTCAAAAGCTATTGGGCATTGTAGGTGTCATCCAAATTAAAAAGAAATTAAAATGAATACATTTTTATATCATCTTTTGAAACTTTTGGAAATAAAATATTTATGAATTAATTGTGTGCTGTATTATATCATTATACAAATGAAATGTTAACTTATAAAATGTATTTCAATGTTAATATAAGATGTTTTAATATGATGTATGTGTTTAATAATGTATTTGATACATCGCGTTGTTTTTATGTAAGGTTAATATTTAACCAATTCATAGATAATACAAAAAAATGCTTTACCCAGAATTCTGAATCCATGGATTTAGATTGCATTTTTGTTTACCTTTCCTCTTAATGGAAGATTCAGGGAAGTATAACTAAACGTATCACCTTGCTCGACAATCCTGATGGCACCACCATTATGATGAATATGACTTTGCTACAATGGCTTTACAAACATTGCAGAATGGTGAAAAGATGCTTTAACATTTTAGAAGTAAATAGGAGACGAGTGTGATGCTAGAAATCTATTCAACAATTGTATAGCTAATATGGTAACTATTTTGTTTAACTACTCTATTGTAATGCTTTTATATTAACTCTATAAATATGCTGAAATGAAAAACAAGGAGAATGAGAGCATTCCAGATGTGCTTCTATCAGTATAACATACACTGAATTTAAACTGTAAACACTTGATGGTTTAGTGATAAAACTCAGAAGGGACATTATTAATAACATCTAATGTTTATCATAAACAACATGGCAAACATATTTGGCTCCTAAATACCCTAGAGCAGGGGTCTGCAACCTTTGGCCCTCCAGATGTTTTAGGCGGCATAGCCAATGGTGAGGGATCATGAAAGTTGTAGTCCAAAACATCTGACAAGCTACAGGTTGCAGACTCCTACTCTAGAGGTAGAGCCATGATATGATATGATATGATAGTTTATTTATATAAAGCCTGTACTCAGTGTGTTTCAAAGTGCTACAAGGCAAGGGAGGGAACAAGGGAAAATACAATGACATTCTTACAGGCCATGAACAGTAAGGATGTGAAAATAACTATCGTACTCGGCATGAGGACATTTCAGATAGTGCAAGTGCTAAGACATAGATAAGAAAGGGAGGGGGAGAGTGGGAAGGAAATGGAAACAGACAGGCGACTACCATACTAGGCCTGATGACATTTCTGGTAAAGCCAGAGGAAAACAAAAGGTGAGGGAGCGGGGTGCAGAAAGGGAGGGGAGGAACAAAACAAGCAACTATCGTACTAGGCCTGACAATGTTTCAGATAGTGCTGGAGGGAGGGGGGGAACAGTAAGGGGATAGGGGAGCGACAGATGAGGTTGCAATCATACTAGGTCCAGGGACAATTCTGATAGAGTAAGTGCATAGAAGAAAGCAAGGGGAGGATGGCCGAAGATAGGAAAAGGGAGAGGGGAGGGGAGGAGAGAACAGAGAGTAAGCAGTCAAAAAGAGTGGAGAGGCAAGAGGGGAGAGCGAATACAATTATAGAAGTCAGTAGTAACACAAAATGTTGCAAGCCAGCATACAAGATGAAGATGGGAAGAGCATGATTCAGGGCAACCATGAGTACAAGATGCAAAGGAAGTCCAGCATGAGAGTTGAGAAAGGGTGACGCACCGTGAATCAATGAAGTGCATAAAAGTAAAATCCAGCATTGGCCACAAGCCGGTGATGTTGAAACCAGAATGTATCAGGACAGACTCTTGTGTGCAGAAAGGGGGAGGCACAAGGGACCATCACAGGGGGACCAGAGAGGGTGGGGATGTCCTGTGGGGACAGAGGGTGTAAACACATGTTGGTGCATGCTTACCTGCTGTCTTAGTAGGGGGTCGGACCCTGGATCCTCCTGGTCCCAACAGGTTCAAACAGGAATTGCCCTTCTCTGACCTAGATTCACTTACACCTGCTCCCCAGCTGCAAAGGAAAAGCGGCTGGAGGGCTCCTTAAGTAGGGAAAAGAGCAGCAAGCAGGAAGGCACCAGGTGAGCGGGGCTTGCTAAGTGGTGAAAAAGAGCGGCAACCGGGAAAGCACCAGGTGGGCGGGGCTTAGACAAGGTGACCTAGATCCACTTACACCTGCTCCCCAGCTGCAAAGGAAAAGCGGCTGGAGGGCTCCTTAAGTAGGGAAAAGAGCAGCTAGTAGGAAGGCACCAGGTGGGCAGGGCTTGCTAAGTGGTGAAAAAGAGCGGCAACCAGGAAGGCACCAGGTGGGTGGGGCTTAGGCCAGTTGACCTAGATCCACTTACACCTGCTCCCCAGCTGCAAAGGAAAAGCGGCTGAACGGCTCCTTAAGTAGGGAAAAGAGCGGCAAGCAGGAAGGCACCATGTGGCCGTGGCTTGCTGAGTGGTGAAAAAGAGCAGCAACCAGGAAGGCACCAGGTGGGGGGGATTAGGCCAGGTGACCTAGATCCACTTACACCGGCTCCCCAGCTGCAAAGGAAAAGAGGCTGGTGGGCTCCTTAAGTAGGGAAAAGAGCGGCAAGCATGAAGGCACCGGGTGGGCGGGGCTTGCTAAGTGGTGAAAAAGAGCAGCAACCAGGAAGGCAGGGCTTAGGCCTGGTGACCTAGATCCACTTACACCTGCTCTCCAGCTGCAAAGGAAAAGCGCTTCAAGGGCTCCTTAAGTAGGGAAAATAGCAGCAAGCAGGAAGGCACCAGGTGGGCGGGGCTTTCTAAGTGGTGAAAAAGAGCGGCAACCAGGAAGGCACCAGGTGGGCGGGGCTTAGGCCAGGTGACCTAGATCCACTTACACCTGCTCCCCAGCTGCAAAGGAAAAGAGGCTGGAGGCTCCTTAGGTAGGGAAAAGAGTGGCAAGCATGAAGGCACCAGGTGGGCGGGGCTTAGGCCAGGTGATCTAGATCCACTTACACCTGCTCCCCAGCTGCAAAGGAAAAGAAGCTGTAGGGCTCCTTAAGTAGGGAAAAGAGCAGCAAGCAGGAAGGCATCAGGTGGGCGGGGCTTGCTAAGTGGTGAAAAAGAGGGGCAACCAGGAAGGCACCAGGTGGGCGGGGCTTAGGCCAGGTGACCTAGATCCACTTACACCTGCTCCCAGAGGTATCGGGTTCTCTTGCACTAAGTGCACAGATCTAACTCTCTTCAGATCCTTTCATCAGGTACAAAACTATAATCCTGACACCACTCCAGTTGGCCATTTATCCTGCCTTTGGTGTGAAGACTAGGCTCTGGAATGCTGGTTATAGTACCAATCTTGACAGAGGAAGGATGACATCTGACAACCTGCTTAGGGCTAAATATTAGACAATGGTTGAGAACAGCACCAAAGGGCATATGTTGTTGGGTACATCCTGATGTTGGTCTCAACTGACTCTGGGACCAAATTCACTTGATGTAGAGGTCCAAATGCGTTGGCCCTGAAGGTTGCCATGGCTGGTGCATTGATATATCTCAGCCTGACCTAAACCTTAAACAATAGGGAGAGAAATAATGACACTTGTTTATGGAATGTCTTTGGAAATTTGATGTACTTACTTTCTGGTGGTAGCGTGTCAGCACACTTATCAATAGTATGGTCACAATGCAGGAAGGGTGATATATACCTGGGTCTGAGATATAAGAAGTCAGTTGGGTGATATACCCCTGGGCAGGGAACTCAAGAAGTGAGCAGGGTGCTATGTCCCTGTGGCTGAAAAGGCAAGGAGAGGGCTCAGTGCTCTATGCGTGAGACTTTCAATTTCTGGGCAGAAAGGTTGAGGTGATATGGAGGCAGTTGCATTCTGTGGCCATGATCAAAAGAGGATCATTTATGACCATAGACCATAGAATAGCTGTTTTCTCCATGCTTTATCTGTGTCTGAATCTAATTAATACTCACGGAGTATACATGTTTGGTTGAGCCAATCATGGGCCATGGGCCAATCATGGATTTGACTGGCAAAGTCTTCTGGGTCTAATGTGGGGTTTATGAAGAGTAGTCAGTTTGGTTCTGTTTTCAGGCTGATTGGTGAATGGGAAAGAGAGCAGTGACCTTGAACAGTTGTATGATGTCAGCAGGCATAGCAGTGTTGTTGTATGGAGCAGTTATTAATGATGCTAGAATTTTATCTAGGCCCTTAAGAGTTTGGCCTGAAGGCAGAACATGTTTGTTTTTTTTGCATGATGGGATTGTGAGTGGGCACACTACATTTTCTGTGTTGTACTATGTTAACCTAACCATAAAGATCCTATTGTCTTGTATTTTTCTGTGGACCCTGGGATTACTTGTTTGAGTAGTGAGTTAGCTGATTCCATGACGGTTGTGGCGTAATGAGTGGTTTTGACTTTGCTGATGAGTACCAGCATAGGATGTGGATGCTCTTTGAGGAGAGGAGGCACCCCGTTTATGTGTTTCATGCCCTCATTTTACAGGTACCTCATTGGTACCATGAGGTAAAGAGTGGTTGGCCTGCTGTGAAGTTGATTTACATGTATATCTACCCATTACATCATAGTGTAGTTAAAGGTGGATAGTAGGGTGTCAGTGTCTGAGTTAATTGGGCCAAAAGAGGCTAGCATTAGAAGACTTTGCTCCAAGTCATCCATTGGAAAGCTCTTGAAGCAGCTGTGCTGACACATAGTGGACTTACCCTGTACATTGCTAGCAGGGAGGATGTAGGTGAGATGATGGGGTGGCAGTATATTCTACACAGTCAAGTGGGATAGAGTTAGAGGTGGAGATGACTAAGTCAAGTATGTGTCCCCCTAACATGACACAATACACGCTTGTTATGTCAATGTATCCCTTCAGATTAATTTGAGTGCCAGTAGCGCTTTCAGTTGCAGAGGTTTCTCTTACGGTGAAGTCACCAAGGAAGACGTGGATTGAATGTGGAATTGATGCATATGTGATTAGGACAGTGATCTCATTAAAAGGACATTGACAATAAATAAGGGTCAAGTTGGCAGTTTTTTGGGCTAGCTGGAAGTGGCATATGGGGCTGTCTGTGGTATACATTTCCATATGGTTCCATATGGTACTGGCCAAGAAATATGTGTGGGCTACTCTGAGGCCTCCTCTTTGTTTGCCCCTGTGGTCTACATTTTGGCTTTTGTACATTGGAGGGAATAGGATGTTTATCAATTGGTCGGAGGTAGACACAATTCAGTCACAGTGAAAAAGATAGAATAAAGCTCATGTGTGGTGATTTGGTCAGTGATGTCAGCAGCATGGCGATAACCTCTTATAGTGATAAGAAGGCATGTGAAGGGTGGCTTAGTGAGATGCAATACGTATATGGTGGCAAGTGTGGAGGTTGTGTGGCTATGAGTGGGATGTAGCTGGAATTAAGAGGATTCACAATACATTGGTTCAGTGAGTATTTGAGGACTCCTTTTCTTTGGGACCATAGAATAGCCTTACACTGCTTAGAACATAATAGGTACACGCACCAGTGATTTGGCTACATAGGTAAGTCTAGGGTGTGTGCTGGGCACAGAGCATGCAGAGGTGGTCACATGAGCAAGGCCCTCACTGAACTGCTGAAAGCCAACATCCATGTGTGCCCTAATTATACACCATAAAGCAGGAAAACAGCCAATTGAAACTGGCAGGTCAGATGTGATGCTGAGCTGGTCACCTCACCATGCACTCCAGTCACTGAATCATGCCATGCTTAGGATGTACTTAGTATTCCTAAAGACAGGTTTATAAAGGGCAGATCTCCAGTTCTATGTAGTGAACTTCATATCATAGTAAAATCCCGCTGATGTACTCATTCCATCATATTAAAACTCCTTTATCCCTAAAGAGGTTTTGTTAAATTCTGAAATGAGTGTATCCCACCCAAACTGTTATGTTTTGTAACAAAGATGTCAAACAATTTTTCTGTGTCATGTGTTTTGTTAATGCTTTAGCCAAAGGGAACAACTCAGCCTATTAGAAGGCTTGCAAATGAGCAATAGGTTATGGTATCACGGGTAGTGTAGGACGGCCTGATACTTGCTGAATGGAGAATTCCTATTCAGGCTTTGGTTGTTCTCCAGCATTGTGCCTGGACTTGAGTGCAAGTGCGGTGAGACAATCAGAGAGGCCAATCTTCTCTGTAAGATTTTGCAGCCAATGAGAACTTGAGAATCTCTACGGAGGTTCCGAGAGCATATACATGGCCAAGATAACTACCTGATTTTTGTTGTTGTTCATGCTTGGCATTTAAAGGGAGAAACAGGGCTGCCTCACACATGCAGGGTATGAACAGATGTTTTACCCTTTTCAAGTGATGTTTTATTGTGCTAGTTTTGTGAAGTTCCAAAAATGTGCCCTCCACTTTGTAGAATACTTCAAGAAACCCTGAACCCTATAAAAACAACACAAAAGAAAACATTTGTGATAACCTTTTTGAAACTCTTTGTGAAAGATTATTTAAACACGTACACAAACATTACATTACATTACATCATTTGTGTGGCGCTCTGTGGGCCCTCAGGCATAAAGGCGCCGCCAAGTTTGGACTGACAACATGAAAACACGACAAGGAGGGTGTCTACTGAGCCTGGTGAACCAGCAGCTAAGACGCCAAGGATGGAAAACCTATCCCCAGATCAAGAGAATAGCAGCGTTTTCAAGTCTCTCCTGAAGACTTGTAGAGAGCTTTGACTTCTCATTGTTCCAGTCAGCTGATTCCAGAGTTTTGGCGCTATCAGAAAGACACTGCTATTCTCAGCTTTTGATGTTCTGCACCTGGGTAGAAGTAGGTAATTCTGAGTACCGGACCTTAACGCCCTGCTATTGACTTTGTCATTGATATATGTCTGCAGATAAGGTGGCGTCTGTCGTAACCTGCATTTAAAGGTTATGATAAGCACCCTGAATTGGACCCTGGCCTCTATTAGTAGCCAATTGAGAGATCGCCTAGCCTCCGAGACGTGATCACGGTGGCCCAGGCTTTACACCACTCTGACTGCCCAATTCTGCACTGTTTGGAGCTTGTGTACATCCTGCTTGCAAATGCCCAACAAAAGGCTACAGCAATCATCTATCTTGACCCCTATTATAGCTCTGGCAATATATTCAGCGCTTGCCTGATTAATAAGGGGCCTAGGGTGTGAGAGAAGCTTAATGTAGTAGACCAATGCGGATAGTACACTTATTAAATGAGCTCTTATTGAAAGAGTTTGATCAATGGTGACTTCCAAGATTGTTGCTTTAGAGAGGGGCGATGATATTATCACCTAACTTGAATGAGCTGTAAGACTGGTTCAGCTTTCGCAAAGTGGCTGGGCTGCCGCCTATCAAGAGTTTCTTCTTACTCCTCTTTAGGGCTCGATAGTTATCAAGTATCCACTTCTGTATGAGGTTGAATATTCTGTTTGTTTACTGTTCATCCTGTACATGGCAACCAGAGAGAGGGACAAAACATTGGGCCTCATTAGGACCCAGGCGGTAAGGGGTTTACGCCGGCGTAAACTTCGCCGACCCTTACCGCCTGAGTACGAGGTCCCTTAGCGCCATGGTGAGTTTAACGCCTGCTTTTTGCAGGCGTTAAAATCCATGGCGCTAAGGGGCCTTGATGTTAATTACGCCACCGTAATTTACGGTGGCGTAATTAACGCCTTCCCCACTCCCATTATGCCCTATGGGGCAAGAATGGGAATGGGGAAGGGCAAAATGGGGATTGGGGACTTACCGCCCCGCCAAGGTCGGAATGGGGCGGTAAGTCCGCCAACCACCATGGCGGAATTGCACCCTTAGCGCCATGGACCATGGTGCTAATTGCACCATGGTCCTCGCCAAGGTCGTAATGAGGGCCATTGTGTGTTGTCCGTGTAGTTTGAAAACATAACCCCCTCCTCCTCTAACATAAAAAGAAGGGAGCCATAAATAGATTGCACAAACAAGCGGATGTACTAGCCCCCTGTGGTACACAAAAGAATACAGGGATGGGGGAGGCTTCAGCAACGTCTGACCAGACTCTGCTACACCTGTGCTGTAAGGCACCTGTGATACAGGCAGTGACCGTATCCGATAAATTGGCGACCGCCTTCAATCTAGCGATCAGGGTAGAGTGTTCGATCAGGTCCACGCGGCAGATTGGTCCAAAGAGATTAAGAGGGAGAGAGCACCCCTGTCCACCTGATCAAGTAACATTGACTTCAGCTCCAGGAGTGATGTCTCTGTTCCAAATGTCTTCCTGAACCCAGATTGATGGGAGTGTAAAATAGGAAACTGATCAAGATGCTTCGCAGTCTGACTATAGGCAACCCTATCCACATTTTCAGTAGGAATGGTGTATTGGAAATAGGGCGTTAATTCAAGGGGTTGTCCGTGGGTAACCCTGGTTTCTTGAGTATGGGAATGACCATTGTTTGTTTCAGGTCATCCGGTACCTTGCCCTCCTTCAGAGAGGTGTTAATAAATGTACAACATGCTTTTAAGAGATGGGGAGTGCAGGTTTTTAAAATAGAAAAACATGCACCCCTTGCAGTGGGTTGCTTTAAGCTGTTTGATAATTATCATCAGGGCTATCTCTGATATGGGGTGAAAATTAAATTGTGACACCGCTGGGTCGTGCTGAAAAATGTTCAACGGCTCCTTGACCACTAGTGGCGAAGGCGCATTCTTTTTGTCTAACATAATGGTCCTAATATCGAGCAATTTGTTTTGAAGACCATCTTGAATAAGCTGACACCAGTTTTTGTCCTTTATCAGAAGGTGGTCCGCAGGAAGGGGGACGGTTTCATAAAGATTTCCTTAGTATCAGTCTGTGCGTTTGCGATTCTAATATTATGAAAGATTTTTCACTTCAAGAATATCAGATTTATAAGCCCTTACTAAGTTTGTGTAGGTTGTTAGCAAGTCGGGGCTAGGGAATAGTTTCCAAGGGTAGAATGCTTTCATGGTCTTTTGGCTTCAAAGTTCAGCCGAAAACTAAGGTTTAGTTTTGATTTCCTCTTATCTGCTTTAAGGGGGCTAAAGTATCTTTAATGTTAAATATATTGTTAGACAAGGCTGTAAACATGGCCTGAAGAGACGTCTCTGGAGAGAAATCAAGAGACTTGTCTAATGAAGGGTCAATATTGCTGGTACTAAGACGTTTTAGATGTCATGACACCTGCTTATTCCTTGCTTTCACAGGGAAGTGGACAGAGAGTAGAAAGTGCACAAAGAAGTGGTCTGACCATGGGCAGGGCATGTTGAGGGCCGCCAGCCAGTCCAATGTATGTCCCAAGATGTGGGTAGGTGTTAGCACATGCTGTGCAAAGCCGAGGTCAGTAAGGGACGGTTGTAGTTCTATTGCAGGTTGATCAGTGTTGATCAGTGTCTTCACCCAACCAATAATTAACGTCACGTAAAATAATGAACCACGAGGCGGGTTTCAATAGAGGTAGCCCAAAGCTACTAATGGACTCAGTCAAATTTACCTTTATGGATGAAGGCGATATATAATGAGGACATTGATGGTGGATTCTGCATTCATTCCTATTTTTATATGGAGCGAGTCGATCCCCTCAAGAGAGAATCCATGAGATTGTCATATTGAGAGAGACTCTTTCATAATAAAGGCCACAACCCCCACCTCTACCTTCCGCTCTATCCTTTCGGATCATTATATATCCTGTGGGTATTGCTAGGTATGGGGCCTGCAGCACTTCAACCCCACGTCGCTGTTGAAGAGCATATATCCAGGTTATAAGATTCGATATAGTTAGCAATCTCGATAGCGTGCTTTACAAGGGAGCGGCTATTTAGTAACATACAGTGCAGTTCATAGATAGGATTACCTATGTGAATATGTGGTGACTGCCTTGTGCTGCTTTCCTGTGTTTCGCCTGTACCTGTGGGGGACTGTTCATGTTACTTGGTTGTAGGCACCCGTAAAGAGGTCTTCAGAACATTCGGTATCAGAGAAGCTTGGACGAGTTCAAGAAATGCTCCGCCCAGGTCCTCTACAACCCCAGAGGACATTGTCTGCTCGCTCACAGATCTCGGAAACATCCTCAGCCTTCCGTTGTAGTGGTGTTGAGGCATGCATTTTACCCGATGAATTACTACACGGCGTGCTGGGGTACTGGACGGCACCTACCTTTGGCCCTGTCGACATGTTGGCCAAGTGTTTAAAAGATCTATTTCGCTCTGCGTCAGTAACGCTCAAAACTTCTGCTAGACCCATAAGGCAAAAGGGACAGGTGAACACCTCCTACGCCTCCTGGTCATAGACTGGCGCTAACTGGCCCAACAAATCTGCACCGGTGCATTCGCGCCAGGTTTAAAGGTATAAACACTTCCTGACTACAATCCTTTTGGGGATTGTAGTTTCCAGCAGCTAAGTGCGTGCAAATGTCGGAATCGAGCCTGATTCAAATTGCACAGTTTCGTTCAGTTTAACAATGTAATGTGCACAGTAACCAAATACACTTGACAAGGAAACAGATCGCGCTGGGTGACTAGAGTAACAAGTGCACAATTAGCAGGGCACAATTACATATTTAGTTTAAAAACAGCATTAATCAGATAAAACTACGGCTAAAATAGAAAAACAATCTCATTAACCCCAGATGGTAGTGTCCAGTCTGACATGTATGCCTAATCTGCACCTCCATAGGGTGAGAAGCAGAAATATTAACTCCCAGATTCTTAATTTCTCTAACTGCAACAGGGGGAGTTTCCATGCTGGAGGCCAAAAGGAGGAGGTCCACAGAGAGGAGGCAGGAGAGACAGAGGCAAAACCAACTATCAATACCTCTCTCATTTTTCCATTGAGTTTTAGCCAATTTGTTTTCATCCACTGCTCCACGGCCCTCAAGCAGTCCCAGAACCGACCAGACACGTCACCCACATTTAGATCAAGTTGAACAATAATCTGTTGGAGCAGACAAGATGAACGAGAGGCTATATATACACATTGAAAAGTATGGGGAATAAATCACTGTTGTCCACAGGAAAGAGAATGGGATGCTGAACAGAAAGGAGGGATGGCAAGTGATTGAGACCTGTCAGTAATAAAAGAGCAAACCAAGCTAGGATTGAGCCAGATATTCCCACCAGTCACAGACGGTGCAATAGGAGGGAGTGGTTGACAGGATCAACGTATGCCGATAAATCGAAAATAATCAGGGCACCCACCCTTCTAAAGTCCCCCAGTCTAGATAAATCATCCATGCATGACATCAAGACACTTGGCCGGGCGAAAGCCTGACTGATAGGGATCAAAGTATTCTGTGGTTTCCAGAAAAGAGCCAAGAAGCTTCATGAAGAATGAGAGAAGTGAAATTGGATGCACATTGGCTGGCATAGTTGGATGCAATGCAGGCTTTTTCAAAAGGGGGATGACAAGCGCCTGTTTTAATTCTGTAGAAATAGTGCCACAGGTGCAGGAGCAATTCACAGCCATAGTGACTTACGTTGTAATCTGTGGCATGACATCCTTCAGTACCCAAAGGGGGATGGGGTCGGATGGAGACGCTGATTTTATCCCATGTGTGGCAGAAAAAACTGCCTCTATGGTAAGCACTGGAAAGGATGATGAGGAGTGAGAAGACTTAACCTCCTGGATGGTCAGAAGGAAACATTCATTGCTGGCACATGAGGACCCTATAGTGGTGCGTAGGTCCTCAATTTTGGTGATAGAAAATGTGACAGGGAATTACAAAACATTTGAGAAGGAATATCCCCTGTCATCTGAGTATTCTTAGAGGAGAGCGACCTAGCCACTGAAAAGAGTTTTATTATAGCGAATTAGAGCTAGCTTATACCTATCAAATGTTCATTTATCTGAGTAAATGGCCTGATGATATTGTTTTGTAATATTGAGTAACAGCACCACGTAGCTCTGCCCATAAGTGGAATGCCACTTACGTTCTGCTTGTCTCCTTTTCAGGAGGAGGCTCCTGAGGTCCATGGTAAACCAGGCCTTACATGGTTTCCTGCAGGATCTGCTAATTTTAAGAGAAGCAAATGTATCAGCTGCAGATGTGAATGCATGGGCCAGAACCCATATATTGATTTGAGGGGCGTCGGAGCACTTGTCAGCACAAAAGCATTCATATATTCACAGTTAACAGTTATGTTTAAGGCACATAGGAGCTTCCGCCTCCTTTCACCTTTCTTGTAGCTGAATGTAAAAAGGCACCAAAAAGGGGTTGGTCCAGGCAATTTGGATTAGGAGGCAACAGAGACAAGTGACTCCTTTACAAATATAAGATCCAAAATGTTTCCCTACTGGTGGCGGGTCTGAATAACATGTTTCCTTAAACCCATGTCTGTCATATTATCGAAAAACTGCAAAGAGGCACGCAGATTGATGTATTAAACCCTACGTTAAAATGCCCCAAAATAATACTATCAAAGTACAAAATAGACAAACTGCCAGTAAGCTCAACAAACTACTCAAGAAATGTTGAGTTATTGCCAAGGGGCTGCCAGACTATGAGTATGTGTGCAGCACGTGTGGGTGTCAGTTTGCACTGTGCAAAGAAAGCCTCCATTTTGATGTCATGAGGTAAAGGGATTATTAATGTTTGAATATGGGCTTTAAAAATAAGGGCAACCACACCCCCAGGTTGGACTGTGCTACGGTCAAGATGATGAATATTATAGCCAACAGGAAGAGTCTGTACCAGCTCTGGGCCAGAGTAGTCAATGAGCCAAGTCTCAGTAACAAACAGATATCAAAATCATAATCGCTTAATAAGTCAAAGCAGGCCGCTGCATGAACAACCTGTGATCGCGCATTGATGAGGCTGCAGTTGCATACATCAGTGTTTTCTGGCAACCTCTGGGGAGGTGGCAGGAATCCTGCTGGAAAGACTAGTTCATCCCTATTACATTTTAGTACTTGAGGATGACCAAATGAGCCCTGCCGTGCCCCTCACCCACAAGGACGGGCACAGACGGGCACAGATGGGCTTGCCTTTTGTTCGCCTTCGCACAAATAGCCGGCAGGCAGATCAGCTGACCCGCAAGTCTGTGTGGTTTAATACGAACTGAGGAAACACTGCTGGTAGTGTGCGTTAGTCAAAGAAATGTAAATCCAGGTGGACTGAGCACCAATGCAAAATCAAAACGATCTGGGACATTTCGGGAAAGGAACAAACAACTAGTAACACGCTAGCACAATTTACACGAATTGGAATCACATCATCGTGGATTGCAAAACAAAAACCCTCTAACTAGTCAGTCATATGCTTTTCTTACCCTTATTAATCGACCTATTCCCAAAAGAAATAATTGTAAAAAAAATTCTAATATCTTTTCTGAATATGTTGCCCATAGCGGTATCCCTACAAAATATCCCCATCAAAAATATTGCCGTACAAATGGGCGTTTGTGTCACCTTACGCAATATTTTTGCGGGGGATAATGTGTGGGACCGGGGGTTGCGGGGGACACCGCACATTTTAAAATAATGCAGAGGTTGCAGGGGGGTCCCCCACAGGGTCTATGGGTCAATATCTCTGCAAAAATATGGGCTTCAACGTAACTTTGAAGCTGCTTGCTTTGGTGTACATGAAAGTGTCCATTTACAACACACAGGTGTATATGAACACTTTCATTTACACCAAACAAGGCTTTGTGTGGCACTCATCCAGTTTAACGGCACCAAAAGGGTACCGTATATGTGTGCTAGTTTAGCGCACATATTAAAGTGGCGAAGTGCCAGAACAATAGGCTTCCAAAGAGCCCATTTACGAATGTGGCGGTTGCTAGGTTGGTTTCCAACCCATCCCAGCAACCGCCACATGTATTCCAAAAGCGGCGCATTCCTTCTAGCTTCGGAGGAATGCGCCACCTTCAGAATAGGTCTTAAGTACGGAAAAGGTAGTTAAGCCTTTTAACGTCCTTTTCGGTACTTAACACCTGGATGAGAATAGGGCCCTCGGCAGCAGTTTCCTTACATAGCGAGCTAATCGCAATTTAACTAAGGGTCTGATTCTGAACAAGGTGCAGTAAGCATGCTAAATAGCTAAATAGCATGCTCACTGCACCTTTTGCTGCCGCCCAGGCACTAGTGATCTATCTGCAATAAGCCTATTTTCTGAGGAAACGGGCAGATTGGAGTCTCGGCAGCATTTTCGTTAAATTGCATGGTAATTGCAATGTAACCAAAATGCTGCGGAGAACAGTTCTGTGGATAACCACAGTGAATAAAGAGTTGATTGTAATAAAGATCCAGCAACTTTTAAAGCATGCGCCATGTGAGCCGCTGAGCTCGTCAAAGCCGCTCTGTGACACTTGCGCCTGTCATCCCAATGTACTGTATGATGGACTGGTTTATGAAGGAAAAAACGCGTGTTTGCCTGGCTATTGATCAGCATCTAAGCCCATTCACTGCCTACGGCATTGTGCTGCTTAACGCCCAGTGAAAACTTAGGTATTGTGTGTTGAGTAGTATATTTCAGTAATCCTATGAGGATTAACGACAGCACATTTCCTGGACAGAAGACACTAACGAACAGATGTCACAGCTTAGCCTGAAGTCAGCGCTAGAAAGGGTATATTAAAATGAAACCTTTTCAAGTCAGCAGAGCAAAGTAATATTGCAACCATAAGTCGATGCAATTAAAAGGTATATAGCAAGATTTGGCTATTCTAGTGGCACTGCTCCGCAACAGCGATGCAGACCGGCACCAAAGAGGTACAATATATCTGCACCAAATTTGGTCTGTCACTATTGTGGAGGAGTGCCATGTAAGTGATTTCAATCTGGCACACAACCAAGTCACGGTCAGCGTGTAGTGCGCAAATGAACCCCTTATTTATTTGATCTATGAATTCAATATTCTGAACGATATACCACTCATATCACACCCTTCTCCTGAGACCCCCCCGGTCACACTGAACCAGGGATCAGGCTAGTTTGCAAAGGTACATATTTATTTAGGTATTTAGAATTTTAATCACAATACACTTTAATAGGTAAACAACAATCACCCATGCGGTGACAGAACACTGAATAATGTCTTTAATACACTGGGAATCAAGTACTGAACAAAAACAAAATGCAGCACAGAAAAGAATACTTTTGGATTGGTTTAGAACAGATGGCACTGTGGTTAGGTGTTCCCCCTGCAACAGCCCTCATCCCACCAATACGCAATTTAAATAGAGGTGAGGAAAGAGCAGGTATTCAGGAATAACACATATCAAACAGAATGTCACTCCCACCTTCCCCCTTCAAACACAAGAGAAAAACAGAATTGACTTTTCAACTGTCAAAATGGCTTTGAAATTGTCTTTGGAATTGGCTGAGCAAAAACACAAAATGTGGTCAAAAATACATACATTTTTATACATTCCTATGGGAGCTGCTTTGAACAGATGCAAATAATCACAAGCAATGATTTAGTCAGAAGATAACATTCTGAACTCTCAAAGCCCAAAGTAGGAAATAATTTAAAGCTAATTCACACGTGTAAAATTTCTCAGAATGTCAAACCGCAGCAAACATTTCCTTACGCGATATTCACTATAATGAGCCAATCGCAGTAGAAGTTGAAATTTCGCTTCTATCATAAAACCTGAGGGAGTTATAGAGGTTTTAGTAAGAGATGTTTTTGCAAAATAGGCGCGAGAATGGAAAACAGAAATTCGGATTTAGAAATGACAGGTTTTCTTATACTATATTAAGGACTACAGAAAAGAGAATGCCACACAGGAATCAGTCATTCATGGCCGCTCATAACAATTCATGTGTGATACTCTATTTTCTGTCTGGTTTGGGAATTTCTTTTCTTAATCAGATCAATAAGAAGTTAGGGTTTAGTAACACAGATGAGAGAAAAGTCAGCGCAAAGATAGTTCTAGCAATACTATGGTTCTGAGTAAAAGATGGGATAGGTTTGAGATTGGGATCATACAATGCAGATATAATATGGGTCACAGGTCTTCCTATTAATACTTACATAATAAGTTATTAAATTGGACCGTCAGTTCTGGTCATAGATTGGGTCTGTCAAGGAAGGACAGCACATCAGGCACAGGACTGGATCAGCTAGGCCGGTCACCGGATTTTCACAGGAACTGCCCTTCTTGGTTCTGTGTATTTCAAATCAGCTGGATAGCGATTTCCTCAGGCAAGCCTTGTGGTAGCAAGCCAGATAGTTTCTGTATACTAGCTCAGAAGGCCTTCCCACAATGCAGTACTACACTGAGTTGTGAGAATAAGTTTGAGGATTTAGGCCTTGTCTGAAAATCAATAGTTCTCTACTGCTTGGCAAGAGTTTTGGCATCTGGATCTGGAAGGATGTTAAAGGCTGGATGTAGAATGCTGGATCAGAGTGCTTCGCCAGAATCAGGAAAGTGAGTGAATCCGTGAGTTCCTATGTGTTATCAGCTGTCTCTATTTATCCTTTCAAATGACATCACAAAATGGGTGAATGGGCCGGATTAACTAAGCTTGCACCTTTGAGCTGGGATTGGATCAAGACCTCATCTTCGCCTTGCATTTCAGTGATTGGATCAAGGCCTGATGATGTCACATTTATGGTTTAGCTTTACAGTCCTTAGAAAGCTCCCCTTAGCCACTAGTACCAAAATCGAATTTTATCCTAAATACATATTTCTACATTGGTCACCTCTGCACAAATCACACACCAAGATTCCACATTTTATGTAGCATATGCTCATCAAAATCCTGCAGCGTTGGGATCTTGTTTCAGCTTTCCACTGAATTTTGTCCTCTTCGCCATGAACACAATTTCCAAATGTTCTGCAAATTACCACAAATGGGTGTGTTTAACATAGGGATGTGTGTGTAAATTTGTACAATTTTAGCATTAACACAGTACACATAAAACCACATATATTGCCATTCCTGTCCAGAAATGTTACACAGTTCTATCACCTCTTGAAACGTACAGCCACAAATTAGACTAACAGATCTGTCCTTTTTAGATTTTTCACCATTTTAAATAACAAGTTATGAGTCTCTAAACATTGCTCATTGTTCATTCTTAACAGCAAATGGTCCGCCCATGTGTCTCTCCCTGGAGTCCAGGAGCAGCCCCCTCCCTTGGGGAAGTCCTCCCAGGAGCAGTTTACGACCCTTTCACACCTCTGTTTCCTATGCTGAAGGATCTGCCATTGTTCATTTTCTTTCTGTAGACAAGAGTCTGGCCTAACCCACAATTATCATCTATCAGTGAGTTTCTGCTGAGAGGATTTCCCTCCCCTTGGGGGAAACCTGTTTTTCCACTTCTTGAAGCTCAGCCAGGCTAATTTATTCTTAACTTCTTAATCCAGTAAAAAACAAACTTGTTGTATCAAACATAAATACATTACTTTCTTAGCTTTACATCTGGGGGATCAAAAACACAACTGAGATCTGTATTCCTTTTAGCAAAAATCCTTTTTTTGTTTGCTAACCCTACAGACTTTTAGGAAATATTTTGCTCTTTACTCTTTAGGACTTTGTATATTCACCATGCTTCATTAGATTACATGAATTTTAGCACCAAGCAAGATTTTGAATGTTGAGAAGTGTTGTGTATAGGCATTTTGGACTTTTTAGCAACAAAGCAAATATCATTTAAAGGCACATTTTAGAGTTTCATTTGCAAAGCGCTGCGTCTGTCTCTGCACTCTGTTTGCTGGTCATGGAGCCCACTGGCACATTTTCTGTAGTGTGTGCTCTATCCCACCACGCATGCACCATGGGTGGCAGGTTATGCATCCATCTTTTTGTGCATTTAAACACGCAGGTTTGGAGGTTTTTGGCACACACAAGAGTTTTGCCGCCATTGTTGCTGTTTCTTGCACCATACTATCAGAGTGATGCTGCATAAAATAGTGGAATGAGTCAATACATCCCACAGATACCAAAAAAGCCATGCAAAATAACATTTTCCAAAAATACTGGTTACTAGGTTGGTTTCCAGCCAATCCTAGCAACCAGCGCACAGTTCCAAAATTGCCACTTTCTGTGTAGCCTCTGTAATATTTGCATACTTCGAAAGGTGTTAATTACCGAAAATGTCAGAAAGACTTTATACTACTTTTTTGGTAATCAGTACCATGGGCCAGATTACAGAATGTTTGCATTGGTGTAAGTGCAGAGTTTGCAGAGTATTTGCACTAGGGCAAAGCTTAAAATATTTTTTAAAACACTGGGACACATTAAAAACACATTTCACCTGGGCAAGTGCATTTTGGCATATTAAAAACTGCACTAATGCAAAAAAAATGCATTTTCACTAAATGTTTGCATCAGGGCAAAGTTTGCCCTTGTGCTAATACGGAATGGTATGAGCACTAGGGCAAACTATGCCCTGATGCAAAAATGCATCAAAAATGTATCTTTTTAGCAATAGGGCATTTTTTGTCATAGTGCTTTTAATATCCCTAACTGTACTTGTCGAAGTGCAATGGTTTTTAAATCTGTCCCAGTGTTTTTAAAAATAGGGCCAACTTTGCTCTAGTGCTAATACCGTGCAAACCTTGCACATACACCGGTGCAACGTTTCTGTAATCTGGCCGTGGTTGAGAATCGAGCCCTACACTGCTGCTAAGAACACAGTGGGCCTCATTATGGGTCGGGCGGTCCGGAAATAACAGAGGCGGTAAACCCGCCGCCACTGTTAATTCCGGACCGCCTGTTCTCGAGTGCTGCAGGCGGGAGGTGCCATTTCTGCCAGGTCTGTCCTGGCGGGTTTAACACCGCCCGCCTGCAGGCGGACGTGGAAACACTAGCACCATCACAAGATGGTGCTGGTGTTTCCACTTCCCCATTCCCATTGAGTGGGAATGCGGATTTACCGAATTCTGCCTCCGGAATTCCCGGGACACCAGGGTCGTAATGCCCTGGTAATTCCGGGAGTCACGGAGGCGGAATGGTAATACGAGTCCGGAGGTAACTGAGTTGGAAAAACCGACTGGTTGCCTTCCGGACTCGTAATGAGGCCCAATATTTCTGATTAAGCAGTTTGACATGCATATACCATCTTTAAAAAGATAACCTGTGATAAAACACAAATGAAGGGGCGCAAAAAATACAGGGTTGTGTGTGCTACTCAAAATAGACATTACAGAGAAAACTAGTGACCACAAGTTTACGGAGCATTTTGATTTTGAAAATGTCTAATTTTTTTTTCAATTAATGTGCAAGATGCACATTTCACAGTATAGTGCTATACCTGTATTTACCTGGTAGCTGGTCCGATAGCACAGGCGGGCTAAGCCTTTCATCCTTCTGATGTTGATAAATGAGCACCACACACCGTGGGTAATAATAAGCAGCCCTCAGTTACCTGAGGGTTTGTAGCGCTATATAAATGCAAAATTATTATTATTATTATTATTATTATTATTATTATTATTATTATTTATAAGCCATTGCTATATGTGGGACTCCTCCACAACAGCAAGCCAAGTGCAACATAAAAGGTCCAGTAAACTGCTGCCACTTTACTCTTTAGCGCCCACCCTAGCAAGCAACGCACATTTCCGAAATTTGCGCATTGATTCCGACTTCGGAACAATATGCCAACTTCAGAATATGTGTTAAGTACCGAAAATGCTTTAAACGCTTTCTATGACATTTTTTCTGTACTAAACACCGTGTTCAGAATCCGGTCCCACATGCCCTTTATGTATAAAAACAAGCAGACTTCAGAATTAGCGTGGTGCCTGGGTGTCAGGAAAAGGCGCAGTGAAGCGTGCTGCTTAGCACACTCGCAGCACCTAGTTCAGAATCCGTCGCTCAGTGTAAGTGTTTTCACCTCAAGCAGCGCTGATTGTAGGCAGCTCTGGACCGTGGGAAGACAGCTGAACTCATTGGCGGCCGCCCTGCCCCCTTTAAAATGCAACTGTTTAATGAACAGCAAGTAACCATGCATGTGTACAAGTGACATTATTTGGGTAAATATGCATACAAATAAACGATGTTCACTCTTTTGCATACATGTAAATCAGTGCTCATTGCCCTCGCGTTTCAGCATGCCACTACAGTAAAGTTTCAGTGTGGACTGGAACATTTGAATGTTCTTTTATTGGAATGCGCGATATTACTTACTTCTCATTTTTGAAGTTCCCCATGTTGCTGTTTGTGGCATAATCAGTGTGATTGTGTGCACGTTTTGCTTTTTAAAAGGTGTTTCGGGATGCAACCTCCCCATGACGCCCAAAGAGGTACAGCGAGCACGTGAACGTTTCTGCCAGAATACTATTGTGAATGGACACCCCGTTAACTAGTAATCATGGGAAACAAGTACGTTGTATATGAGCGACATGGTTTTGTCATTGATATAAGCAGTACTATTGGGCAGTGTGGACAGTGAGTGCACTGCTTTTCTACATCATGGTCTTAAGGACTTGCAATGTGCAGTGTGTTTTAACGCCTCTTTTTCTTTGGTTGTGATGGAATGTACACGCATATTCGCACGTCGTCTTACACAGGTACTACTACTGCATTATGGGCATTTCATCAACCTGTGAAACTGCATTATTTGAATCCGTAATCAGTGAGACATGTTTGCCTCATTGCAGCAACCTTAACAAACATCCTGCTCTCCATGCAATCAGACTGATAAGGTAATCAGTAATGCGAAACTAATGTTTGATTGTGTCCTGCAATCAATTTTACAGCAGTCAAATTCAGCCAACACTTACCAATGTCTGTTTTCTTGATTGCTAGTGTTAAGCTAGTAAGGATGGAAGTAAGGTTTCGTGGGGAAAAGGTAAATATGTGGCCAGTGGTATTTCTGTTGATGATCTTCAATGATCAGTGATTTGCTTTATCAGTGATAGTCTGAAATGGTCTATGCAATTCTTAATTTATTCAGCATGATCGTCAATATTCACGTTACATCATTGGTTCTTTTTGCCTCTCCTGTCCTATATCGGCACAACTCTCTCTCTATGCCCTTGGCTGCTCCTGCAGATGTCTTCAAGTTTGAATCTGTTGTCCTACCCCACGATGATCAGCCGGAGCGCTCGGAAAGATTGTGTTCTAGCGATGAGAGCGAAACCTGTGCTGTTCTGCAGCAGCCCATTGTGTTTGAGTTATACCAGGGCAGCCTGGTCTGGGGATCTCGAAGAACGTCATTTCACCAAAATGCCAGGGGTAGTGGAAGTGACATCACACGACCCTTGCCCCTTAATGACATCACAGGAAATTATGTCATTTGACCCGACCCTAAAGTGGCATCAGAGGAAGGGACAGTGCAAAACATATAGTTAAAATATCACTATTAGGTGATATACATTTCATACAATAATGGATCACCATATGTATCATTAATATCAGTGTGTATAGGCCCATATTACCAAATTACTGGGAATGCAAGCAGACGTCCAAGTACAAATGATAATGATGTTTAATTGTATAGCACTTACGCTTAAACACTTTATATAGAACAAATATACATACAATATCACCCAACCTGTGTTGGTAGTTATTTATCGACCTCAGAAGGATGGAAGGCTGAGGTGAGGTGTTTAAGAACAGACTAAATCAGTGACTCACCCCCTGAAGTGTGCCTGAAATAAACCTTTAATGATTCTAGAAATTATTGTATAGAATTCCCGAAAGACAAACTATTTGTTATTCCTATTCTTTGTTATGTAGGGTACTGCTCACACTGTTACACTTGTGAAAGCCCCTGTGTTTCTTCAAGAGGACTGAACAAGAAAGCCAGCCACTCCAAAGACAAATAGCCACATGGTTCTGACCACAGACCAGTAGATTACATTTTTTTTAAAAAGGAAGACCACAGGGGTAGCAAGGGAGACATCAGGGGTCGCAAATGCAACCCCTTGCGAACTCCAAATGACATCCCTGTCGGATGGCATCAACATTGGTGAGCTGGAGCTATTAGCACAATGGCGCAGGGACGTGCAATGGACTACAGCTACACCACAAGTGTGGCATGCACCAGGGCTTTTGTGGGTGCTGTCCAAGGTGAACTGGACATATTTATTTCCCCTGGTATGACACAGACACTAATGAGGGGACTATTGTGGGGATCATTCTCTCCTTCTAAGCTCTCTCTATGTGACTTTGTTTTATAGTATTTTGACTAAAAAAACTGTTTTCATAAAACATCAAAAGAAACATGTGAAGTACATTGTGTACATAATAGCCCATAATACATTATCTAGAAATATAACATATATACCTCTGTTACAGTCTGTTGTCTCTTTGTACTGAGGAGGCGTGTCTTTGAAACTCTACATAGACCCTTTCAGTCTGCGGAGGAACCAACGCAGATGGAGAATCAACACCGCAACCCAAGCTACTGTCCTCCAAGGAGCTAACTCCCGTGGGTCCAGGTGAAGTCTTACCTTCGGCGCCGCATCTGCAGAGCCTTCCCTCTTTCTCCCTCTCTATGCTCCGGCCTCTGGTTTCCTCTGGAGGGAGGACCGATTGCTGTGAGCGAGAGGGGAGGGGCTCGAGGATCCCTGAGGTGGATGCACCATGTTGGATCGACATGGAAGTCGGTTCAAAGGAAGATGGCGAAACCAGCTCCCCCACCGTTACAAGGAGGGAGCAATACCCTCAAAAGGAAACAAACCCAACTCCGCAAAGCACATTAGCGATGCCGTACCCCGTGCAGTTTCTGGCTATGCCAACTCAAGGCAAGAAAAAGGCCTTGCTTCCAGCCAGAACACCTACAAAGGACTTGGTAACTATTGGAAAAAAATAAACCAGAGTGCCCCAACGACAAGGTCAGTCAAATTGACCTACCTTCCTGTGCTTCACAAAACCGGATAAAGACTGCAGCAATAATACAAGCAGTCCCAGGACTATATGGCACTATATCTCCACTGCGTGACACACCCGCCTGTTCGGACGAGCAAATTATACAACCCCCAAATGGGGAAACATCCCTCCAACATTGTGACAAAGAGGACGCTGAAACTAACAAAAAACTGCTAAGCAAAAAGTGACCCTGGAGCTCCGGAGCTTCACCCATCAAAGAAAAAAAGTGGAAAGGAATTCAAAAAAATTGAAAAAAAAGAACAACTGTGGCACTAACACAAACCACAACCACCGATCCCCGGACTAAACTGTCCAAAAAGATCTGGAAGCCGGATTCTGGCAAACCATCAGCTCTCAGCCTCATGACTTACTTTTTCAATTAATTCTCCCCTAAATCTCCTGGCAGACAAAATGAACTTACAGATGCCGATTACAGATTGTTTGCCAACCCCTGCAAAAAGCAAGAAAAATGGACATTACCCACGGGTCAATATCCAAACCCACTGCAGTGCTTAAAGAACCTCAGGAGGCCCAAGAATTCCAAGAGATCCTGCCTCTGGCACAGGAAACTGAAGCAGTAGAAAACCAGTCAGCGTTACCGCAGCCCCAGGAGCGGACCCCGTCAGTCATCACAACAGAACCAAAGCTACCTGTAACATCTCCTCTCTAATCCCAACGGGACTAAGAGGGAGACCCACAGAACACAACACAGCTACCCCAGTGGGCCCTACAAAGCAGCCAGAAAGCCATAGTTGTGTCTCCTCTGGTGCATGAAAATCTACCTGTCCTATCCACAGAACCTGGACAAACAGCGCTCTCAATGCATCCTGAAGTTCCAATACTGATCCTAGATGAAGAAACCACACTCTCACAGACATCCTTCACAAACAGCTAGGACTCAAGGCCTAGTCTCAAAAATCGTCGGTCCGCAATAGCCATACACCTGGCAGTAGACTCGAGAGAAACATTGAACAAAAAATAAACAACAGACCGTGATCAGTGAATTTCAATAGACTCCCTTAATGGATCATTAACCCAAAAATCACTGACCTACGCAAATCAGACAAAGACTCCATCTTCCAAAAAAGACACTTACCTTCCAGGAACACCAAATGAGTCACCTACAAAAAGAAGTTAGACATCTTCGCCATTATGTCAGCGATAACAATTGCCTTGGCTCCGTTCTCAAAGTTATATGAATCAATAAATGATAGTCTGAAAGATCACACAACTATTCAAGCAATAATGCATACAAAACTAATCTTCCTAGAAGGGTACATCACCGCACTAGACGAACGTCTAAAAAAACTATTACAAATCTGCTCCCAGAACCTGGATTCATATTACAACGAGAACATGGGACTGATACAGATCTCGACAAGCTCAATATCCCAACTACAACACTGTTGAAAACATTATCTTCAAGTATAGGTCCAACTTCTGAGTCCATCGCCAAAACCTGCAGACCTGGGTCAAGTGATGTCATTCTCATCGATGACCACCTTCCTGAAACTATGCAAAATCGAGAAAAAACAGACGCCAAAGACCGAGTATATTAGATATTTTCATTAACAAAAGAAAGCTAGGTGGAAAACACTGACTCAGCTTCCAACGGGGCACCAACCTCAAGTCCTAAAATAAAGACATCCAAGACAAAGGTCAGACCAACTCCTCACCTAGGCACAAGCCTCGTATTGCAGATCCCCAAACCAATCTGCATTCCAAACTCACCAAAAACAACAGAGGATTTCCTAGCTGACGAACAGTCAATGAACATGAAGATGACCTGGTAAACTCCTCACCAAAGAGGAACCAGGAGGGATCCAAAGCCGAAAACACAATCACAACTGTAGAAACCCAATGCCGCTCCCACAAAAAAAGGAGACAGAGGGGAAAAATCTCCCCACTTTTGTACCTTGGAAGAGCGAAGGACCACATTACATACTGATCCCAACAAGAAACCAATTAACCACCTTGTGACAAGAAAGGGTTGCTTTTTATCTAGGACAAACTCATCCTTGCCAACCCGCAAGACTCCTCAGCCCAGCAACTTTAACGACCACACACAGAGGAGCAGGAAACACAACAAAGTCACTTCACCGACCGACACAAACCAGTCAAGACAAAATGGAAAAAAGCTCTCACCAGAAAACTCTAAAGTCCAACCTACTTGTTACAAATCTAAAACTGAGACCTATCACAAGCAGAAATGGCTCATGGAAAGCCATCATGGACTTTTAAACTGGAACAGTGCGCCAAAAACCATGATGAGGTTATTCTAAACAGAAGAGGAGTCCTAACTCTATTTGGCCTCATTACAGGCCTCAAAAACGTTAAATCGGAAGCCCTAAAGATCGTCGACCCAAGTAACACCCACAGAATAGCTAAAACCTACCTGCACATTTCATCTGGGAGGATGAAAACTTTAATAAGGCAAGAGCCTGACGAATTCCTGAAAATGGGCTATATATTGACAGAACAAACAACCATGGCCGATTCATCTGAATCGATGTTCCACCAGAAAAACCGCTACAAATCTGCACGCACAAACAATCAACAAAAAGACCACGGGAGAAATCTCTGCCGGGACAAAACATCAACCATCAACCATCAAGTGAAGCAAGGACATCTCTCGACCTAAAGAGACAAGAGAATACACAACTCATCAAACACCTACTGGAAGCAAAGCCTGATCAAACAGCACAACCAGCTCAGAGTGAAATGAACAAAACATGATAAACCCGCCCACAATTCAGAAGCCCAGAGCACCAGCAGCCAGAAAACGGAGACCAAAAGAGCACCAGAAAATTGAAGATCAAAAGACCAGCTTCAACAGGGCATATGGGCCTGGCTGCCAAAGGCCCGAACCATAACTCGCAAGAAATAGCAATTTGAAGGTCTGCAACTAGACGACAGTGACATCCCATCAGCCGACCAAAGCACAAGCAACCTAAATCTTTGCTCGTGGAACACATGAGGACATCTTCACCTTACAGTCCCAGGCGACGCAGACTTGGCCTCCTGCGACGTCATTTGCCTACATGAAACTTGGCTATTAGACAAACCAGTTCTGGACGGTTACAATATTGTTCTGGCACCCGCAAGGAAAGGCCCACTTGGCAGACCGTCAACAGGCATTCTTACGGCATGCAGTAACAGAAAAGGTATCAGGATCAAAGGAGTTGTCGAGTCAAAAGTATCATTGCTGACAGTCCTCTTAGACTGGCAAAGGATGCCGACGACCACCAGTATACCTTTAGCAATCCTTAACACCTACTGGAACCCTGCGGTCATAGAGGTCAAAACCTACATTGACATGATGGAAAAAGTGATTGATGACATCCAGACTACTTATCAGGTGTCCTTCCCCATAATCTGCGACGACTTGTACGCAACATGTCAAAAGCTCTCTGACAAAAACGGAAAGATCAACAAACTTACAGTGGCCGCGCAGAGAGGCCAACACTAGTCGAAGCTAATGACCTCAAGACACATGCAAAACCTTGATTTTATCTTTCCCAAAAAGATCTGCTTCCAACCTGGGTGCAGTGAGACCTAGGAGGCCCAATAGACTACATTTATGCATCTCGTCCATTCTTGGAGATGATAATGTCCTTCGAGGTTTGAAACACGGCAGAAAGCAACCATAAGCAGTTAATAACCTGGCAAAATCATTTTGAAAAACCAAAAAATGTGTGCCTTGGGGTGGAACCAAATAACTAGGGAAACCGCCTAAAACTAACTGCAGCATCAGTCAGAGAACTGACTAGAAGATACACCACCAGTGGAACCCTCGACCAAAAACTCAAACCCGACTACATGTCGTTCCTAGTCCCTTACATCATCAAAGGAAAGGCAAACGCTACAACTCCCACTTTGCACAACCATGCATATGACACACAGTTAGCAGGAAAAAGGTGAGACCTTCGAAAAATTAAAAGACTGGCACTGTCCATGCCATGAGAACAGGCAGAACCCAAGATTTTTGCAGCTACAAAAAGCTACAGAAATAGGTGAAAAACCATTGATTCCAATTATACCAGAGAGATTCAGAAAACAGACTTTTGATCACTCTTAAGATCAACAACACCTAGGAGAAAAAACTCGATCTTGAATTGCATTGGTGAATCAAAATGGATTGAGCACTTCATGTCACTTTTTAAACCTCCCTTGCCGCAGGAAATCTTTGACCAACTGAAAAAACTCAAAAATTCCTGAGCAGCAGGGCCCGGTGGAATAACCAACCCCACGGAATGGGCAGCCCTCCAAAGAAAAATCTTCATGAGATGCGCACAACAGAAATCAATTCCACCATCCTGGACCAAGGCAATAATGGTGCCAATTTACAAGAAAGGGAATACCAGCGACCCAACAAACTTCTATCCAATAGCGCTTCTCGACTGCATTGGGAAAGTCTTCGGCAGTCTATTGTTAAAAAGATTTCAAGTATGGGCAAAAACTACAACATGCAACTACACCTTCCAAACAGGTTTAAAAAAAACCACTGACACCACAGCTAGCATCTTGACAATCAGCACGTTAAAAAGCAAAGTGCTAGAGGGAACACCCAGAATATTCGTGGCCTTCATAGACTTATCACAAGAATTTGTTCTAGTGGATAGATCTCAACTCTGGTTGAAACTTGAGCAGTGGAACTGCCCCGACGAGATTCTCTCCCCATAAAGGCTTTACACACAGAAACGACACTTTGAGTGAGACTAACCCAACAAGGAAACCTCTCTGCAGAAATTTCTATGGGTAGAGGGGTCAAACAAGGATGCCCACTCGCCACAGCCCTGTGCCTAGCCTACAGGGGCGATTACGGAGAAACTGAAGATCTCTCAACATCATTTCCACCAAAACTGGCCATCGAAAAAACAGTCGACTGCTCTATGTAGGAGATCTTATACATTTTGATCAGACACCAATCTGTCTCCAGAGACAGTTAAACAATCTGCTGCATACACCACAGAAAACAACCTGAAAATTAACAAAGAAAAAATGAAAATAATGATTCTGGAGAACGCGCCACAAAAATTGAAAAACTAAGATGGTACCTAGAAGAATGCGAAATCGAAAATATAAAAGACATCAAATTCCTTGCCGTAACCATGGAATGCTCCAAATAAGAAACCTCAATGCAGGAATCCCTAAAATGTAAAATGAAAAAGCTGGCAGCACAATTAAAATCAATAGAGCTGAAATGTGGCTGCTTCTCAACAATTCCAGTAATACAATTCTACAAGATGAAAGTTGTACCATCAATGACTTACGGGGCAGAGGCCATGCCTCTAATACCAAAGCAAATTTGGACAAGGCTAGAAGCATACTTCTGGAGGACAGCCTTGCCCCTGCCCAAATAAACATTGATGCCCACACTCAGACGAAAACTCGGTCTTCTGTCCCTCCATGGTACAATAAACATCAACTCACTACTTCTCTACCGCATATGCCTCATTCAAAACAATGAAGAAATCTACGCACTGATAGGCAAAGAAATGCAAGAAGAATCAGTCAAAATGTTTGCTACCTGGAAAAATGACAAGTTCCAACTGAAGTCTGTCTCCTGTTCCGAAGCAGATCTCACCACAAACCTGGTTAGAGTGACCCAAAAGTTGACCTAGACTGGTCAACAACTCAAGACCCTGCAGCCACAAACAAAATCATTTCTCACCTACCACAAATGCTGTGCAAGCTCAACGAGCTAAAAGGGTACATAACAAAAATCCCAAGTAGACCAGCCGGAAACTACATGCTCAGGGCCAGATTGAACCTTCTTGAAACAAATGAAATTCGGAAAATACATGGCATCTCTGTGACCAGAGAATGCTGATTATGCAGCTTAGAAAATGAGACGATTCGACACTTGCTTCTGTCCTGCCCAAAAATCCAGGTGATCAGATCTGCTCAACTTAGTCAATTCCTCTCCGATAACCACCAGCTGGAAGAAGAACAATGGTGGCACAGAATGATCGCCGGAGACAGAACAACCTGGCAAATCGCACTAGTAAAGATCTATGAACAGACTATGAAAATGATATCCAGACTCTAAAAGTTTCAAAGTCTTAAAAGGGAAGTTTGGCTCAATGAAATTTCCTTTTGTAAAAATCCGAATTGGATCAAATACAAATAAAAAAATAAAAAAAATTACGTATATATCATATCAAATAATTAGTTAAAGATTAAAGGTTATTACATGTGTCTTGTTAACCATTTTGTAATTGTAAAGAAGGTTCTCACACAGTTGAGTTTCCACGGAATACAGTCTTTATTCCTTTAAGTGTAATCCTTAACACCACAAGCACATCCTTCAACAACACTATAACAGCCAACTGATTGTTTCTCTGAGGGTAAACATTCCAATGTTACTTAAACATTCTATGTGACATGATGGAGATGGCATTCTAACTTGCCATTCCACATTCTAATACTATCACTATTCAACACATCTCTTTCGTTGGTAATGGTTGATATTGACTATAATTACTACGTGAAAAAATAAAATGTTTTATGTGACACATACAGGTACTAACACAAAAAATGCGATAAATGGACATTCAGTGGTGACATATACACATTTAATTTTCTCCATTACTCTGAAACACCACATGTTTGTATTGGAACATAATAGCACAGTATTCTTACCTCCGCACAGAATTTACCACAGCTACCCTCCTCAGATTCCATACCTTGCCCCCATCCACTTGCGCAGCTCCCTTCAACACGTGTCTTACTTGAATTGGACCTCCATACAATAAATCACTTTTCCTTTCCACAATACCTTTCTTTACTTTCACCCAATTTCCCGCTTTCACGAACAACTCTCTCCTTCCAGATTTAGCATTTCTTTCTTTCACATACTTCTCCTTTTTGACATCCATACGTGCCTTCACATTTCGTACCACATGATCAATCTCACAAGCTCTTCCCATCCATGGAGGTACCACCCTGGTATTGGGTGACTCCCTCTCATAAGTTCAAACTCGCTTATTCCAGTGCTGGCATGTGGGGCTAACCGTAATGCATACAGTCTATCCCGAACAGCCGATTTCCTGTCCCTTCCACAAGCTTTGGCCATCCTTACTGCCTTCATTATCGACCTTTTCACCCTCTCAACCATTCAATTTGTTTGTGGGTGGTATAACACAGTTCTCTTATGTCTCACCCCATTTGAGCTCAAATACTCCTGAAAATGTCCACTCACAAACAGATTCCCATTGTCCATTAAAATTGAATCTGGAACTCCCTCTATCTCAAATATTCCTTGCAGAAGATGAATGACACTCTGAGATGAAATATCTGTCACCACCTTAAATTACATCATCTTGAAAACAGATCTTCTAGAACCAACAAAAAATGCTCACGTCATCGCCCCATGTCCAGAGGGCCCACAATACCCAAACCCAATTCACTGCACACCACCTTTCAGGGTTATTTATTTTTACATGCGTTTGCCATCACATATTTTCCTGTTATTTCACACTCAAAGCATCCACCAATCATTCTCTCCACATCTCAATCGAATCCCAGACACCAATAATAATTTCTTAACATACCCTTGGCCTTTGATATTCCTATGTTGCCCTCATGGGCCATCTCCACCAATATTCTCCTCCGAGCCCTTGGCACTACCTCCCTATCATTAGTATATAGGAGATCACCTTCTATCCTCAATTCCATTCTCACCTCTCACAAAGCTCTCTCCTTTCCCATCAACAACCTTTTCTCAGGCCACCCTTAATGTACAAATTGCATTGTCCTTACAAAATTCTCATCTTCTCTCAATGCATTTAAGCACTCATCCTTGTGGATTATCTCTTCATGATTGACAAATACTGTATCAGTGAATATCTCATCTATCTTCTCATCATCTTCATGTTCATTCGCCACCATTCTGGAGGCTTGCTCAGCGAATATATTATTGTTCCTAGACACAACCTCCATACTAAACCTGTGTCCTTGCATTGTGTCCTTGCATTCTTGACACCCAGCATGCAACCCTTCTTGAAACCCTTTCCAAACCTTTCCTCTCAAATATCTCTTTCAAATGCTTATTATCTGTTCTGATTACAAATTCGGATCCCCACAAAAAACTTGAATTTTTCTACTGCCCGGTGTCACACTTCATGACCAAATAGTTTCTTTGAGACCCTCTCAGCATTCTTGATGCATGGGTGACCATCAACTCTTCATCATTTTCTCCTATTTGTGATAATAGCGCCCCAATGCCAAAATCACCACATCCACTGATATCACTTACCTTCTCTGTGTGTCAAACATAGCTAGGGGTTTCACATTATCTATCTTTTCCTTTATCATTTTCTCACATTCCACACTCCAGTTGAATTCCACTCCTTTCTGCAACAAATGTCTCATCTTTACCACCTTATCGGCAAATCAACCAACACATTTCTTGTAGAATTCTACCATTCCAAGGAATTACCTTAAATCTGCTTTTCCTCCTGGAGATTTCACTCTCTTAATTCCATCTACCATAGCTTTCGTTGGTTTTAAGCCTACACTAGAAATCTCATTGCGCCCGATATTCTACAGTCTCCTTTCTAAACAAACATGTTTCTGCTCTCAGGGTCACTCCTCTCTCACACAACAATTTTACCACTCCCCTAAGGTTCACATCATGACTTTCTTGAACAATACCACATACCAATATATCGTCCTGAAATCAATATACTCCAGGGGGACCATTCAACAACTTTTCCATTACTTTTTGAAATACTGAAGAGGCCGACACTAGCCCAATTGACATCCTACTAAATTGAAATATTCCTTCATGTGTAACGAATGCGGTAAGTTTATTGGAGTCATCATCGAATCTGATTTGACAATATGCTGATGACATATCTGACAGTTTAGCTTTCCCCAGTGTGGACAACATTTCTGCCATATTTGGCAAAGGGAGTCTTTCTACAAAAATGCATTTGCTCATTGCCCTCAAATCAACGCATAATCTTAACCCCCCTTGGGTTTTTTCACTACCCCAATGGGCGACAACCATTTCGTGCTTCTCGCTTGTTCAATCACACCTGCTTCCTTTAGCTTCCTAAGTTCATCCCTCACCCCATTTCTCAAAACCATAGGTGCCGGCCTCAGTTTCGCCACAACATGTTTGCATCCTTCTTTCAACACTATCCTGTGTATCATACCTTTGACGCAACCAATTTCTTTTGAAAATACCTTAGGATTTTCCTGCATAATTTGTAAATCATCACCCCCATGTGCAACATGTAACACTTGTTCAACAGTATTTGGATCCAACTTTATGTGCAGACCCTTTTGTTCCCTCCAACCAAGTAACATCACCCCACACTTGGTGACATATACTTTCCCTTGTGTCTCTCTCCCTTTAAATTTTAAAGTGACAATGACATATCCTATGATATCTATTTTGACCAAATTTCATCCACCTGGCCTCTTGTCTGATGGAAGTAATTTCTTGACATCCCCACCAACAATCTCCTCATAAACTTTTCGAGACATAAGTGATAACTCGGCACCCAAATCTTCCATCATCTTCACTTTTTCATCATTCACCCATATATCAGCATATGGACTATCACATGTGTCCTCTTCTTCACTCGCCACCATGTTCACAGTGACAACTTCAACATATCTTCCTCCCCTGAAGTTTGGTGGGTCCCATCTGATACATAAAATACCCTCTTTTCCCTTGACATAGGATCGTTTTTGCAACAACTTGCAAAATGTCCCCACCTCTTGCATTTGTTAGAGATCACCTTCCTTCCTGGACATGCTGGTGACCTTGCAAAATGTGTGCCACTCACACAACTAAAACACAAACTCTCTTCAGGTTTAAAATTCTTCATTCTTTCAACCTTCCCTTCCACACCTTTGTATTCCTTTTAACCATGGACCTTCCCACTCTTCTTCTTCACCCTCTTATTATCTTTGCTCCCATCATTCACTCTCAAAATCTCAGTATTTAACATCTTGCTATCCTTTATCGGCAGTTTGGAAACACACGCCATTATGTGTTCAACCCTCTTGGCTATCATAAGTACTTCATCTAGATCCGGAACATCTTTTAACCGGATTTCTTCTCAAATGTTGTTATTACATTCATAGATCATAAACTGATCTCTTATATGTTCCTGCAATTTCTCCCTAAATTTGCAGTTCACTGCCAACTGGCGTAATGCTGTCACATACTCTTCAACTGATTCCCCTTCCCATTGGTGTCTTGTCCCAAAGTTGTACCTTTGCAACGCTGTACTTGTTCTCACTTCAAATTGGCAATCTAACTTTAAAAGAACCACTTCAAATTCATTTACACCACTTTCCAAATCTATTTCAGAAACCTTTGGTAATGTCTCATATATTCGCTGCCCCTCTAATCCCATAAAGTTGCAACAATACTCTTCTTTCATCTGAAATTGAATTACCACAGGCTGCCTTTACTTAGTGTAGGAATCATTTCTTCCATGCTGCCCACTTGATTTTAGCATGAACTGGACTTGCAAAAAATATTAGAGGTCCTGATACACCTGCTACAGCCATTTTATCCCACTTGCCACAGGCTTTGCACTTACCACTGAGGTGTCACTGTTTTGGATGATTCCCTATACTCTTTACCCCAGATATAAATGATCAGAACTGTGGTGGTTTTATCTCACTTAAATCAACAACACTGTTGCAGCACTTGTGTCCCCCGCCTTGGACCCTGGACACATATGCTGTTACCTCAAATGAGCACAGAACCAATTAATGTGGGCCAATTGTGCTGATTCCTCAGCATATGGATGATGCGTAGATAACCAAGCTCCTCCTGCCCAGTGAAATCACATGCATGTGATGTTTTGTTTGGGAAAATAGTTTGCTTTCACTTTCTCACTTCCTTTATTGTTATCCACTGTTTTCTGCGGAAGTGTAGAAACATCCCTTTCTTATCTCCCTGCGATGTCACACTTTCCTGTGTGCTGTCTCCGCTTTTCATCCTGTCGCCCTACAAGCTCTGTATCACTATGCCTCCTGTTTACTTCCAATCTGCCCTATTCGCCACAACCCGGCAACTCGCTGGATCACTTGGCAGCTCGGGATGCCTCTCCACTGATTTGCTCCCGGACGCGTGGCGTATCAATGCAGAGAGGCTTCAGGATCGCCTCTGTATCACCCTGCCTCCCATTTACATTCAATTCCTCTAGTTCGCTGCAACTCGCTGGGTCGTCTGGCAACCAAGGACACCTCTCCACTCATTGGATCCCGGGTGCGTCGTGCTCTCAGGACACTCCATGTCGTGCAACATCATCCACCGATCAACCGCTTACTTCCATACAAAGGTTTCTATCGCCATCCTGCAAAATGTCATACATTCAGATAATGCCGCAAATGTTCTATCTGTTGTTATGCGTCGCCACAGGCTGTCAGCTGGTTATTATGGCAGATACTCTGGCAGGTTTTGGCGGGCCGCTCATGGCGTTTGCTAGGCAATCCACAGCCTAGCTGATACGTTTCGTAAACCTCCCCACCTTCCTTGTTTGAAAACAGCTTTTCAGTTCAAAGATACTATACTCAGCTTCTGATCCACGATCGAGGTTACCAGTGCACTGGATACCAAGGCAGGAAAACCACAAATATCTGGCTATTTAAAATTCCTTCTCGTGGATGATGGGGGTCAATCCTCATTGCCACTGTGAAGAAGGTTCTCACACGTTTGAGTTTCCACAGAATAAAGTCTGTATTCCTTTAAGTATAATCATTAATATCCCCAGCACATCCTTCACCAACACTTTAACAGCCAACCGATCTTTACTGTGAGGGTAGTTACTTAAACATTCTGACATGACATGATGGAGATGACATTCTAATTTGCCATTCCACATTCTAACACTATCACTATACAGCAGTAATGACAAGTCTTTGTTCCACATTTTGTAATTATTTGTTGCTGGCATTAAAAAATAAGTCTGAAGATCCCATCAATTTACCTTGCCAGAAACTAAAACTGAGTTTGCACATATGTTGTTAAAACATTATCAAAATGTATAGGAGCTAATGGTGGGCTGCTGATTCCTTTAATAGCTAATTTGTGTCCATTTGCATGGCAGAGAGAAGAGGAGGAATGCAAATTGCATTTTCACCGCATTCCCTCCTCTCCACCATAAAATTGCCCCAGCATTTGTGCCGGCATGCATTTTCATTCCAGCACACATGCTGCAGATCCTGATGGGGTCCACCTGCATTATGTGCCAGCAGAAGGCAGACAGTCCCTATAGGTATCCATTGTAAATGCTGGTTGCCTTATGCACATGGTAGGCAGCGTTTACCTTATTTGCATGTCATAGTGCAAAAGTGCAGAGCAAAATCCCGCTCCACTTATGCACTCTGCTGTGCAAATGACCACAATTTGGCGGCAGAGTGCATATGTTCAGCTGCCTTTTGTCCTACACTTTTGCTCTCCGACATGAATGTCAACATGAAACGGGTCCCAGCCGCTGAATTGTGCGGCTCAACGAACTGAGCCCCATAGTCTCTAAGTATGAGTACTTGTCCTTTCTGACATCAGTTTCCAACACGTTTGGTCAAAGAAGGCAATGACACTAACAGGGTAATTCATGGAATAAATGTGCGCCGAAAAGGGGAGCGTAAACGTGAAAAACCTGGTATGTGCGCCAAATCCGTGGGTGGTGCACACGGGTGCACAGGTCACTACACGGTGTGCGCTACGCGCACAGGGAAAGTGCACATCGTGTAGCGCACACAAGAAAAGTGGGTGGAACATGGGGTGTAACACGCAGAATGGGGAACAACGTGTGAAAATGTGGGCATTATGGGGGAAGTACAGGAGGTAAATGCTTGCCACGCCCACACGCGCGCTAACAACACATATTCATGGAATCGAACAGGGGAAAGGCGTGCGCCAAAAAAGATGCGCTAATCCGTAAACATGTACGCCAGCAGGAAGCAAGCATAAGCGGGCCCGCGCAGCATAAAACAAGCACAGACGCTACGATGAATATACCTTTCCTCACAGCAGTGGTCGTGGGACACCGCAGGAGGAGGATAGCAGGGCCCTTCATTTTTTTACCCAGGACCAGCCTTTTTGGGATGCCTGATGACCAGGTGTATGGGAGGTACAGGTTTCCACCACACATAATCCTAGACCTGGTGAGGGAGTGGGAGGATGACCTCACATCACCCACCCTGTGCTCCCAAGCACTGAGCCCCTTGGAAAAGGTGCTCAATGTACTGCACTTCTTGGCTACTGGTTCATTTCAGTGGACAAGTGCCATAGTGGGGGGGTGTCACAGGCCACGCAGTCACGCTGCCTACACCAGGGGTTGGCCATCATGACTGCACGCCCCTCAGTCCGCAGGCACATATACATTCCCAGAACACCTGCAGAAAGGCAGGCTGTTGTCCAGCAATTTTACGGGGTGGCACACTTCCCCAATGTGCTCGGTGCCATTGATTGCACCCATGTGGCTCTACGCCCTCCTAGGGCCACTGAGCATATCTATCGAAACCGCAAGCACTGGCATTCCATCAACGTGCAGGTTGTATGTGATGCCAAGGGAATCATCACCTCAGTATATGCCAACTATCCAGGGTCCAGCCATGATAGTTTCATATTCAGAATGTCACCCCTGAACCGGGACCTGGAAGCTGGCCGGCATGGTGACACATGGCTAATTGGTGAGTATAAATGCTTCTGCACATGCATGCATGTCAGAAACTGAGAAATGGGAAAACCCCACTAATGACAACCATCATCACCTCCCCAGGGTCCAGTGCCTACCCTCTGAGCACCTACATGATGACGCCAATTCAGAACCCCACCACATCACCCGAGGTAAGATACAACACAGCCCATATTGCAACCCGGGGCATAGTGGAGCGCACATTCGGAGTGCTCAAGTCACGCTTTCATTCCCTTGACCACTCTGGTGGGCAGCTGCTATATGCGCCCCCAGTAGTGTGTAGGATCATAGTGGCAGCACATGTCTTGCACAACGTTGCAACCCGGTGGGGCGTGCCCTGGTGAGGCAGCCCCGACCCAGCTTGTGGCAAATTACTTCACCTAAAAACCCACCAGTGCGGAGTGCACACAGGTCTGGCACATCAATGATGATGACAAAAGGGACAGTCAACTGTCACAACCATACCAGCCTGAGATTGTTCACCTGGAAGTGCTACATTGTGTGCATCCCTAGCTACTCAAAAACACCCAATGCTGTGCCAGAAAAAGGCAAAACTTCATGCAGTATGAAGGACTTCCCCCTTGCAAAATACCACATCAAAATAGTGCCATGTCACCCAACCCCTCCCCATCTCACCTACCCAACACACCATATCATGGCATGCAATGTGAAAGCAACCAAATGAATGCACAACACATGACATAAGTTTCACAAAGTGCACTGTCCCAAATGGAAACAGGCCACAGGCAATTTGCTCTCAATAATGAATAAAGAAACACCACACATGAACAAATACTTACCAGCAAGAGAAAACATCAGTACATGATCAAACAGTGGCAATATATAAGAATAAAAAATCAAAGTAGTGCAATTGTCACAACCTGACTAAGGCAGCACATCGACCCCTTCCAACTGCAGAGTGTTGCTGGTAGGCAAATGTTTCAGCGTACTGCATACAACATGAACTGCATCTGCAAAGTAGATGGGCTTGTTAAGACATGAAGAAGGTACATGCATATAAGGAAAAAGTCATGGATGTAGAACCATACATAAATCCACCATGCACTAGAGATTTCTACAACAATACCCACTAGGGATGTATACACAGTTCTGACTACAGACTGTCCACACAACTTATGGGAGCCCAATGTCACTGTGTAAGTTACTGTCACTTGGTCACACCCTTTGCAAGCCCATGGAAAGGGGAAGCAGGAGGGGTGTGTGTGCCCAGCTGGAATACACAGTGGATACCTACGTGAGCAACACAAAGCAACACACTGTTTAAAAAAAAAAAAAGGCCATGTGTGGACCGGGGGGATGAGGCCATCCAGGAGGGACGAGGTACAGGGTGCACCCCAACACCCACATGCGTGGATGTGAGAAAAAAAAGAAAAACCTCCATGGGCTCATGGCCTGCACGGCTACGCTACAGTGGGAGAACTGCCGTCTCTGCCATCACCCTCTGGTGGTACATTAGAAGGTGGGCGTGATATGGGAGGCAGACCACGCAAAGCCCTGGCATGCACTTCCCTGGCAGCAAGCATGCGGGTCTGAAAGGTTTGATTCTGCAGGATGATGGTACGGAGATCCCCATGCAGCACCTCACGGGTAGCACGCATTTCTGCCTGCATGGCCTCGCGTGATTCCCGGATCTCCTGACGGGTTGCCTGGAGCTCAGCTGACAGTGTGCATGTCAGCTGCTCCAGCTGCTGTTCTGCCCTTGTACTCCGGGACACCTCAAGTTCACACAGAGTATCTCTGAGGGAGCTGTGTTCCAACCTCAGGGCTTCCCTGTGGGCCTGTGACTCTACAGAAATGGCTGTGCGCAGAGTCTCCAGTCCAACCCGTCGCACCCTGTCGGATGCCAACATGTCCTCCCTGTGTGAGTGGCAAATCGACTCTGTTGCCTGCTGCTGGAGCACCATCTGCCTTTCAGGGAGGGGAATGGAAGTGGCCACCCTATCCATTGCCTGAACCATCATTTCACACAATGCCCCTGTTGTGCTGCTATAGTGTAGATGGAGTTCTCCCACACAGTATTGCCTGGAGGCGAATGGCTACTGTGTTGGCGGGCGCCACACCTGTTTGGGCCAAGGTGATGTGCACATTGCTGTGCTGCCGCTCACAGCCTGAGGCTGCAGTACTGCATTCCTCCTTTGATCTTCTGGCCCAGGAACAGGAGCAATTATTGTGGAGTGTGACCCTGCATCCGTAACCGCCACAGGCGGACTATCCAACACTGAAATCCCCATAGCGGGGTCTACCTCCGGTGCAGGTGGGTTGGACAGAACAGGATCCCTGCCAGAAACACTCACCTGCAATGGGACATATGTCTCAATGTCCGATTCAGCACCTGATTCATAGAGGTCTCCGGAGGTGTACCCACAGACACCCCTGGACAGGATGGTCTGTAGGAGGATTGGGTTTTCACCCACCACCACCCCACTGTCCTCCACTGGTGCCCGGTTGTGGCTGTGAATACTCCTGGCTCTGCGCCATCTCCTCCTCCTCAACAGCATCAAGTGCTGCATAACCTGCAAAAACATGAAAGATTACTAATGGAAACAGGCATGAGCACCATAGCACACACAAATAGGCATGATGAGGCATAGATCCAGTACATAAATGACACATGTCACACATGACAATAACTCTGGCATGCATGCACTGTGAATGAGTTGGAAGGGGAGGCAAAAAGCAGACACTGATAACTCCAAGATAGAAAACCAACACATGTGCTGCATGCTGGATAGCACTGGCATCACACATTAGCCTGTGAGTGGCATGGACAATCCACATACAGGACATGCCAGCACACAGACAGCACGTACCATAGCCATGGCAGATTTGACAAGGACACCCAGATGGTAGCAAATCAGTACTGTCACCCATCCATGTGAGATAGACATCATTAAATTAAACATGGAAAAAAGTGTGATAAAACACACATGTGCCACACGCTGCAACAAAGCCAGTGTTCACTGATGCAGTGATGGCAGGCACATGGATACATCAATGTTTGGACACTTCGACATGACAGAATACAATTGTCATGTTGAACATTCAAACAGGGCCCCACAATGATTGTGTGCAGGGCATGTGTAGGTGCACATTACTCAATCAGCCTGATTGTTCAAATCTTTCCCATAATAAGTCAAGAAATGTGGGCCATTGTGCAGTGTAATCTATGACTGCAGTATGTCCCATTTGGGACAGTAGGCCACAAAAATGTGTGGTAAAAATGCTAATCATTTCATCAATCAGGCAGAATGGACAGGAAAACAGTATGAACAATGTTGTGGCAAGAGGACAGCTGAAGGCCAAGTGCAGTAATCATGTGCAAATAGTCAACTGTGGTCAGAAGGGACACTGTGAAACGGAAACACAAGGCCGGGGAATGGTTTTTAGAGACCACATGGGTGACCCACAGCAGTCATGACTGCACAGGCTCACCTGGCACTCAATCAGAACACATCACCCAAGCAACATACACATGGATTGCACACACATGCATGGTCACTCACCGGACATTGCTTCAAGATCTGGTAGGTCTCCCACGCCTTGGATATGATCCTCTGTGATGAATGCTCCAGCGACAGACTCATGTTCAGTGAGTTGTTCCTCCTCTAATGGAGACCCACCACCAATCACCAGAGCAGAGGCATGATTTGAAGCCAGCTTGTTCTTTGCTCTGCGTTTCAGGTCATTCCACAGCTTAGAGCAATCATCAGCTGTGCGCTTCACAAATCCAAGGGAACTAATGTGGTCCACGATGGACTGCCAGTGGGCCCTACATTGAGCAGTCGTAGTCTTGCACCCTGCAGTCACCACCATTTCACGGCCATGGGCCAACACGCAGCCCACAAGTGCATCTAGTTCAGCATCATTGAAGCTAGGCTTCCTTGACGTGCCGGAGTGGGTAGCCGTGTCTGGGGTCCCAGCCTGTACCACAAGAGCACCCTTCTTCCTCTTACGTCGCTCTGGCTGGTAGGGGCTGAAGCGCAGGTGGACTGGGCACTGGAAGTAGCCAAAGGCACGATGACCACAGTTCTCACTGCAGGCATTGGCTGCTGGGTGATGTTGGCAGGACCAACCTTGGTGTGATGGACTTGGACCAACACTGTCCCGGCTCGGAGACTCAGAGCTTGGGTGGATTGAGCTGCAGCTGCCCTTGCAGCCTCCTCACCCTGGCTACTTGGGGCAGCAGATGACATTGCTGCCCCAGATCTACGTGACCTGGTTACAGCAACTTTCACCGCCACACGTGGCTTCGACTTGGTGACACGGAAGTCAGCCTAGGAGTCATCCTGTGCCCGTTCGGTTGACAATATGGGCGGTTTAACAAGGCCTGAGCTTGGATGGTGTCAGCTACATCTCCCCGAACCATTGGGGGAGGGCATAGGTGTCCCTGATTGGTTCTCCACACACTGGCCTCTTGGGCCACCCTGCACATCCTGGCCATGTCCCCTACCGCTCCCACCTCTTTGAGGTCGGCCACCTTTGCCTCCCTTACTGCTTGGTTGCCTCCCAACCATGGCACTGATGTTGTTGTGCATATGGGAGTTTCAGTAAACAATTGTTCTGGGCAATCGGGGTGAAAGGTGTAGGGTACTAGATGGAATACGTACCCTAGTGCTCTAGCAAGGCTGGCTGTGACCCCTGGAGGGAAGATGATGGGTCACGCAATGCACAGGCACCCCGAAACATTTTTTTAATGTGCACGCAACCCCTGGTAGACCACGTGCGTGGAATAAAGAACCCACACTACGCTGTGGCACCCAGAAACACAAAAATAAGCGTACGCGTAATACACACAGCCTACAATGACCTCTGAATGGGTACGCGACACACGGGGGCAACAACAGTTGAAAAATGTGTGCGCGTCTCACTGTCTGCCTGGAAAAAGAACGTGAAAAAGACACGCGAGTGCGCGCTGGCAACACCCCCACCAAAAGAAGAATTGAACACTGTCTGAGTATACAGGGAGTACGAACTGGAACCGTTGTGAAGAATCGCGTGTGAACCGACAAGAAATACAAGAATCACCCGCCCCCTCTCCACAAAAAGCACATACAAGAAAATGGTGTCCTAAACGTACCTTTTAACCCAGCCCACACATGCAACGTCACTTAGGCGCGTACGCGCTAAGGGCTTTTCCTCCAATTACATGCAGTGACACCCGGACGTGCAGTTTTTGCACGTGTACAATCAACATGCACCCGTATTGAGGGAAATGCCCTTGCGCGTCACGTCACAGATGCGCTTATGCACTAAGGGCCTTTCCTCGAATTACACGCAGACGTGCAGTTTATTCACGTGCCAAATCACTACGTATCAAGCTGGCCACGCAACACCAGACGGAAGACCATTTTCCTGACCCCCAGACCCCCGAGCATGCTCCCACCTGCCATCTGCTACTGCCTGCTGCCTGCTGCCCACGTGCCCTGCTGTTCGGTGCCTGCACATCAGCCATCTGCAGGGGTGCATTTGCTGTGACAACCCCTGCTGGAACAGAAGACTCCCGGCTGGTATTCCATCGCTCCACAGCCCAGCCCCAGGACCCAGTTGCCCACCCACACCTGCCTCTGGGGTTGCCATGTCAGACACAACACCATCTGGCACCACTGGCAACCCCCAGCCAGAGAGGCAGAGGTCTACCAGCTTCAATGCCAATGAAGTTGGTATCCTGGTGGAGCAAGTCCTGGGGCAGTATGATGCCCTCTTTCGAAGTTTGCGTGCCGACAATGAAGGACAGAGGAGGATCTGGATGGACATTGTGACTGCCATCAACATGGAGGGGTTGGCAGTCTGTGACATTCGAAATGTCCGGTAGAGCTAGGAGGACTACATGTCCAGGACCCTCAACAAGGCACGGCGCCTCTTGAAGGCAGCAGATGACGAGGGGTGTCGGGTCCGCCTAACCAACAACCTAATGAGGGTTCTGGAACATATATGCCCAGCGCTCCACCTCCATGTCCTTGAGAGGCAGACCCATCTGGAGTCAAGCGGTACGTGTACATGCGTACTGATTGGACGCTGTGCATTTTGAGGTGTGGCAGGAGTGTGCAGGTTGTACATATGTCTTTGTAGGGCCATGTATGGATGTGTATGTACAGGGACATGAGCCTGCCGCATATGAGTCCTCTCATGTGTGAGACACATCGATGGTGTATGTGTTGGTAAGCATGCTGGCCAAATGCAGGTGTGGGTGCACACATTTTCAAATTTCTGTGTATGTACTATGGCATGGTTGTGGTGTCACACATGGATGCTGGTTCCACCTGCATGTATCTGCGCTATGTACATGTGCATGTGTGTGTATTTGACAAGTGTGCAACTGTGATACACCATGGATGCATGTGACATTGACATGTAGGAGGCTGATTGCCAGATGTGACATGGATGGCAATGTTATCACTGCGACAGGTGGTGGAGATGTACAGATGCATGTATGTCTGGTGGCATGTGTGCATGTGTTCTGCACTCCCCGTGTTGCATGTGATGTGAGGCTCACCTTCGGCTGCTCATGCTGTTGTTTGTGTATGGATGGTGCTGCCTGGTGCAACATTCCTGTTGATTTGCTCATGTGTGTAAGCTGAAATGACATGTGTGTTGGGGAGTGTGATGCCATGTCTGAAGTTTGACACTGCCACTCATGTACAACTATCATGTGTCTATCAGACCATTTTACAGTGCCCTGATGCCTGTGTTCTATCTCTCCCGGTCTGCAGCGTCAACTGATGAAGAGGGCGGAGATGGTGCTGTGGAGCAAAGAGGCAGGGATCGCACCACCAGCCAGAGACGCAAGGCCCGGCTCCCCTCCCATGTTGTCATCTCGTCGGGGAGTGAGGAGTCTGGTGCCGCGTCCGTAGCTGCCGAGGGTAGGTCCAAGAGGCGGAGGTTGGAGGTGAATTCCTAGGCAGCAGAAGGGGCAGCTGAGACCCCACAGGGTCCGATGGAGGAAGATGGCACGGAGTCATCCATGTTGGTGGGGGGTTTGGTTGAGGAGGAGGCCGTGGAAAGGACACACACGGAGTCTGGAGGGGGGGATTCCACTGGTGTTGGTGGTGCAGTCCAGGGGCAGGGACAGGAGGAAGCACAGGCCGCCGCGGAGGAGCCTGTGTGTAATCCTGTCCCCGATCCTGTGACTGCATCATCCCGCACCAGCAGGGATGCCTACGTCCAGACCCGTTCTCAGGGAGGGAATGAGCGCACACCAACTGCCCTTCCTCTCCCTGCGGAAGTCGCAATCCGGGACCGGGTTAAGCCTGTCCTGGCTGGGATGGTGTTGCGTCAACGGGGCATGCGAGCTGACCTGCAGTGTTTTCGTGAAGACCCTGCACCTCATCTCGGATGCCTCTTTGACCGCGTCGACCTACTAGGATGGGTTACCAGTGCTGGATTTCTCCGTCTGCTGGACCTTCTTCTGACCCCCTCATCACCTGAACCTATATGCGCCAGTCATCTTCCGTGGCATCTTCCGGCCCATGTATCACCTGGGTATCCTGTGGAGCTGCCTCCGACCCAGCGGCCAGGCTGGTGGAGGACACATCCCTGCCACAGTCGGGAGTCGGAGGTCCAGCAGGGGTGGCCACACCAACAACTGCACCCCAGCAGGAGGAGGATGTGCAGGCATCAAGAGGCAGGGCACAGGCACAGCAGCAGCAGGCTCAAGGTGGGAGCGATGATGGCTCGGGGCCATCAACATCAAAGGGGCAGGCATCGGCCGGAGGGCAGGAGGACCCTGGATTGGGAGTGTCTTCCGTGTGGCAGCGGTTGGGCCAGCACATAGATGCGGAGTGGCGACGGGCGGAAGAGGCACAGCTCACTATTGTCAGGGCAGAGAACTCCATGCAGCGGGCTGAGTGCATCGAGGCAATTCGCAGGGAGTTGGAGGTGGACATAGCCCTATCCCTGCGAAACCTCGGGGCCATGGAACAGGCCAGCCTCCAGGACATAGAAAAGGAGTTCGATGATGCCCTGGCCCGGGAAATCGACAAGTGAGCCGTAGGGCTTGCCCGCCGCCATTGTATATAGTTAGTGTTAGGTTTCATTTATGTTTTTCTTTCATTTGGGGCACTTGGACTATGCCCCCTCTTTTTGTAGACAGTTCTTTATTAGGTAGTCTTTTTTGTAGGTTTCATTTCAATAGTTGGGTTCATGGACCCTGGATTTGTTATTTGTAAATAGTTGAACAGTGGATTTATCATCATTATTTTTTTTATTTCAACAGGGAGCAATGGATTTTACTTATTTCTTTCCCTTTGGATTTGCTTTGTTGGACGGAGACTTTGGACACATTTTCATTTGGATTTATTTGGATTCTGATTTCATATATTTTTTTCATTTTGGGACATGCTGCATTTTATTTCTAATTTCCATTATTGTTTGTTTTCATTTAATTCCCTTCATTTTGTGTTCAATACATTTTTTTCCATACTTCAATGTGTGTGGTATTCTCTCATTGGTTTCATGCATGTAACAATGTGGGTTTTCACATTCACTGGCACCCATTGTGTGTGTGTGACGGACATGTGTTGATGTACATACTTGCCTTTTGGGTTGTATCATGTAATGGGCATTTCAATGTAGGGTGGAGGGAATACTTGGTTGGGTCTTTGGACTGGGGTTGTGTGCGGAGGGATTTGGGTGGCCATAAGGCCCATGATTGTGGATGGGGGGGACATGAGTCGGGGCCTGCTGGCAGGTGTCCATCACTGCTGGGTGGGAGGGGGTGCAGGGGGACATGAGTCGAGGCCTGCTGGTAGGTGACCGTCACTGCTGGGTGGGTGGGGGTGCAGGGGGACATGAGTCCGGGCCTGCTGGCAGGTGCCTGTAACTTCTGGGTTGGTGGGGGTGCAGGGGGACATGTGTGGGTGCTCACTTTTGCATGGTGCATGTGTGCTGGCTGGGGGGCATGGCCAGGGGTGCAGGGTAGTCCCCTGTGTTGTGGGGTGCCTGCAGGGCCTGGGGAGGGGGGGGTGCACACCTGGGAGGACACACACTGCCTTCGCATTGGTGCACCCCAAGAATAAACGTACCGCGCTCGCCCAGCGAAATCGTGTGTGAAACTCCCCGCACACCCCTCAGTATACACGTACCCCGCTCGTCTAAGGCCTATCACGTGTGATACTCCCCGCGCACCCCCAGAATACACGTATCCCGCTCGCCCAGCGAGATTGCATGTGAAACTCCACGCACACCCCTCAGTATACACGTACCCCGCTCAGCCAAGGCCTATCGCGTGTGAAACTTCCCACGCACCCCCAAAATACATGTACCCCGCTCGCTGAGCGAAATCGTTTGTGAAACTCCCAGCGCACCCCCAGATACACGTACCCCGCCCGCCCAAGGCCTATCGCGTGTTCAACTTCCCACGCACCCCCGTTATACACGTACCCCGCTCGCACAAGGCCTATCGCGTGTTCAACTTCCCGCGCACCCCCAAGATACACGTACACCGCTCGCACAAGGCCTCTCGCGTGTGGAACTTCCCGCGCACCCCCAAGATACACGTACCCTGCTCACACAAGGCCTATCGCGTGTGAAACTTCACGCGCACCCCCAAGATACATGAACCCCGCTCGCACAAGGCCTATCGCATGTGAAACTTCCCGCACACCCCCAAGATACACGTACCCTGCTCACACAAGGCCTATCTCTTGTGAAACTTCCCGCGCACCCCCAAGATACATGTACCCTGCTCACACAAGGCCTATCGCGTGTGAAACTTCCCACGCACCCCCAAGATACACGTACCCCGCTGACAAAAGGCCTATTGCGTGTTATACTCCCTGTGCACCCCTCAGAATACACGTACCCCACTTGCACAAGGCCAATCGCGTGTTAAACTTCCCGCGCACCCCTGTTATGCACGTACCCTGCTTGTCCAAGGCCTATTGCGTGTATAACTTCCCACGCACCCCCAAAATACACGTACCTCGCTTGCCCAAGCCCTATCGCATGTTAAACTTCCCGCGCACCCCCGTTATACACGTACCCCTCTCGCTCAAGGCCTATCGCGTGTATAACTTCCCACGCACCACCAAAATACACATACCCCGCTCGCCCAAGCCCTATCGCGTGTTCAGCTTCCCGCGCACCCCCGTTAGACACGTAACCCTCTCGCCCAAGGCCTATCGCGTGTATAACTTCCCGCGCACCCCCAAAATACACGTACCCCGCTCGCCCAAGTCCTATCGCATGTGAAACTTCCCGGGCACCCCCCAAATGCGCTGTACCGGCCCTGCGAACTGGTTCAGGGTTAGCACAGCCGTTTGCGCTCCATTGGGGATTTCAATGCCTTATCCTTGCGCAAGGGGCGTTCTTGGGGGCGTAACTGGCGCTGCGGAATGTTCTCTGCATCAGCGCTCAAAATGGCTTTGATATTCCATGAATACACGGTGCGCCAGAATGCTGTTTAGCGCACACGTCTGCCGCACACTGGCGCACGTTACCTCTCTGCGCTGCTCGCGTGTGCTGCCTCTGCACTGAAATCTATGAATTACCACATAAATATGTTGTTTCCTCATCCATCCTCATTCCATTGGCTCAAAATAGGTCTGATATGAATCAAATGGAATCTTAAGTGAAGTCTAAAAATGCTGGCTCATTTTAACACACCAAAGCATTGCAAAGTGACTTTGTACAGAAAAAGTGCACCTTGAGCAACGCAATAAGAACAAACACAATTCACAGATTGCACTGTGTGCTGCCCCTTTCCCCTTTTGTGCCACAGCAAGACACATTGAACTCTACTGTGTTTGTGCCACATTAGCAAAAAAGAGAGGGCCAGTCAAAAATCAGAGAAGGGGGTATATTATGCAAGTTACTCTTCTTTCAGCTGAAAAATGAGAGAAGGGGGTATATTCTGCAAGGTACTCTTCTTTCAGCTGAAATTGAATAACCACAGGCAGCCTTTACATAGTGTAAATTACCACAGGCAGCCTTTACACCGCGCCTTCATGCCTGAGGGTCCATAGTGTGCATTACAAATGCTGTGTAATGTAATGTAAGATGGCTCATTATTTAGAAAAAAACTCCGAATAACCTGGGTGTGGGCAGAGAGGTACTGGGCAAACTCATGAAACTGCCTAATAAAAAGCAAAACAAACAAAGCAAACAAAACAAACAAAAAACAACCTTTAAAACCTTTAAAAGTATCACGCACCATGCGCCACAAAGTCGTAGTGAAACCCAGTGAGAATGGCCAACCATTCATTGTTCGCACTCTGGCTTGCAAAAGCAAGGAGGAGGATGGAGGCCCAGGATATTCCACATCTGCACCACCATTTTTAAGATGACTGATAATGAGGTTTATGACACATACCAAATTTCCCCACATTTCATTGTAGACATTGGGGGTCATTATGAGGTAGGGGGTAACCATGCCGCTATTAGCGGCATGGCTACCCCCTTACCGGATACTGGGTCCAGGTTCCGTGAATGAAGAATTACCGGGCCATTCCGACCTTGGAGGGCCCGGTAATTCCCCATTCAGGGAACCCAGACTCTGAACATCCCCTTTCCATTCGAGCCCCCATAGGGCTCAATGGGAATGGGGAGGGTGCTAACAATCGCTCTGTTAATAACGGGCCCGTTGTTAGCACCCTGGTCTGCTTGCAGGACCCGCTAAAGGCGCCTGGTAAAACCAGGTGTCCTTAGCGGGTTCCCGCGAGCAGACTCGTAATGAGGTGGTAAGGGGTTGACGGCTCTGGCACCTTTACCGGCACGTAAACCCCTTACCGCCAGGGTCGGAATGACCCCCATTGTCAGGGTGTGGGAGAATGGCCGGGCATTATGCACCATGTGCTCAAATACTGTACCCCTGCTTGTGAACGTTTTATCTGACCTTCACAGCCATTGCAGGGGGCACATCCTAACCACGGCAATCCTGGTGCTTACATCAAGTTCTACACTGCATTATTGCATGGCTACATATGATAAGATATGATGAGGCATTTATAACGCGCCTGTACACAAGTGCTTCTTGGCACAACAAGAAAAGGAAGGGGAAACAAAGGAAGTACAAAATAAGGATCTTACTAAGCCTTGTATCAGATTGCACAAGTGCGGGGAAGAGGGAAGGAGAGAAGTGCCAGGGGGAAGGGAGAAGTGCAGTTAACAAGTGCAGCCAGCAGGTGGCTCATAAGTGCAGAGAGAAAGGACTGTAGTGTTGCAGATACAGAACCTTAAGTGCTGGGGAGCCTATAGGCAGTGCAAAGGCAACTGGACATGCAGGAGCCTGGGCCTGAGTTCAGAGGGTGACCAGGTGACCAGTGCATGGAGCAGTCAGGTGCATCAGTATGGGAGAGGTAGAGAGAAAGTGGAAGCGAAGAGGATGTTCTTGAGTTGCTTCCAAACCGGAGCTTTTTTCTGCTCAAGTTTGAGAATGGCAGGAAGGCTGTTCAAGAGGGAGGCCCCAGCCGAGGAGATAGATCTGCCCCCAATTCTCTGCTTGGAGAATCGACTGACCCTCAGAGAGTTGGAGGTGGATGAGTGGAGACCTCGAGAAGGAAGATGTTTTGGAAGAGAAAATTGGCATTAGAGTGGTCCCAGGCCCCAGAAAGCCTTGTGGATGATTTAGAGGGTTTTGAAGTTGATCCATGCAGCCACAGGGAGCCAGTGAAGATATTTCAGAGCTGGAGAGATACGATCCCTGGGCTTGCTGCCAAGGACATGCCTTGCAGTCATGTTCTGGATAAGTTGTGAAGGTCAAAGAGTACAGGCATTAAGATTTAGCAAGAGGCTGTTGCAATAGTCCAGCCTATAGAGGACCACAGCTCTGGTGACAGCTTCTGGGAGAAAGTGAGAAAAGGAAGAATACCTTTCAACAGCCGAAATAGCTGATAGTTTGACTTCTTAGAGACGTCAGAGATGTGAGGAAAGAAGGAGAGAGTGGAGTTGAAGATGACACCAAGGTTCTTAGACTCACAGGAAGGAGCAGGAAGAGGGCATAGAGTGGGCCACCAGAATGAGAGCAAAGGAGGGAGCGGGTGCCCAATGAGGAGGATCTCAGTCTTACTGGTATTAAGGCAGAGATCATTGGCGGCACACCGTTTCTGAATTGCGGCAAGACAGTCTGGTATGAGTGAAGAAGTTGGCTGAGGGGAGCCAGAAAGAGAGCTGAGTGTCATCCGCTCAGCTCTCTTGGAGCAGAAAGTAGCGATGCAGTGGGCAAGAGGTGCCCGGTAGTAATTGAAGAGCCAGGAAGGGAGATTAGAACCCTGGGGAACACCACAAGTAGGGAGAGAGAGATAGAAGTGAGGAAAGACCCCAGTTGGACCTGAGATGGTTGGTTGGTGAGAAAGGAGGTCAGCCAGGCCATAGCAACACAAACATGCCCTGCAGTCTACAGGCTAGGCAAAGAGTGGGCCAGGAGTTCTATGCTGTAGGACAGATCCTCAGTTCTCTAGGAGCAATTGGCTGCAAGAATGCCATGCTGCAACCACCCAGAGGGAGAGAGCACATGTAACTTGCACCACATCTGTGGACACATGCTGCAGGCAGAACCACTGATCCATGCACTATAGAATGTAGGTAGGTTTATGCAAATCCGGTCCAACAGCTCGCACAGTCGTCCACACTGAAACCCCTGACATGCCTCAACATCTCTGCCATTAGTATACAGCGACAACATATGAAACATTTCGGTCTAGCTGGGCACACATCGAGTCTCCTGCACTAGCACCCTATCCTAAAACACCAACAGCACCCGCCCACGTGCCTGAACTCCGGGCTGCTTACTGGAGCCTAGCCTGCCCTCTTAAGCCCTAACCTGGCAAAATGCACACATGCATCTTAAAGTTAACTCTTACAATTTCCCATACATAGACTTCGGTCCCCGAGGGCATTCCAACTACAAAGCGCATTGAGGCCATACAAATGGGATATTGGTGCTATATAAATAACAAATAAAATACAATACACTGAAATGGACTTGGAAATCGTCGGCCCCGCATTTAAAGAAACAGAACTAGCAACTACAATCGAAAGAAAAGAACCCATTGGAGGAAACATATCTGGAAAAAATTAACACCATCCTAAATGAAGCCAGTGCAAATTTCAGCTACACAATAATTACAGGAGACTTTAACGCCATCTGCATGGACATTGGAAACCAGCGATCACACTTACTGAAATCATCACCAATTCTGCAGCGAGGAAGGAGCCTTGAAAAAACACTTGTGTCAAGAGATCTACACAATTTACACTGGCTTAGAACAAAAACCAATTTGGAGATACCCTTGTGGCAAAGAGCAGCACAAACTGGAACCATTGACCACACATACGTGTCAAAGGAGTTATTAGGGCTGGTCGTAAGTTTTTCAATAGTAAAAACTTAAAATAGTGACCATAATATGTAACATACTAGATGGACAACGTTACAGAAACCCCAACAACATCTAAATCACGATTTAGAAGTCAATGGGAAACGGACCTGTCTAAAATTGACGGAGAAAGCGATTAAGCAAATTGCTTAAAGATACACTACTATACCTACATTGAAGGATGAAAGAATTAAAAACCCAGAGGAGATGGTGGATTACATCGTGCTGTTAAACAAATACAAGCACACCACCCGAAAGTCCAACAACATTGACAAAAATCAATTTCACACCTACAACCAGGAGATAGTAGTGAGGAAAAGAATGCTGAGAAAATTTAAAAGAATGGCGAATACAGCAGGAACCAGAACAACTGCAGCAAGATGGAAACAGGCCCAAAAAGAATATAAGTCCTGGATAATTAAAAAAAGACACTCTTTATATCAAGCAGAATCAGAATTAATGCTGAAGACTTTATGAGGAAGGAAAACTAAAGACTTCTGGTCTCTTATAAAAGGGACAACAAAGACCGGCAAAAAAGCATTACAAAACAGCATAGGGGAAGCTAGTAGGGTGTCCCATTTTACGAAGCTGTATGCAGCTCCACTTAAAGTGGACCGTATTCAACTAACCTCAAATCGGGGTGGACGCAACTCGATATGGAACATCCCAACCAACGAGGATGACATCTTAAATAAAATTAATAAACTCAACAACTCAAGGGTACCGGGCCCCAACAGGATCACTAGCAATGATCTGAAACAACATCAGGATTTGTGGGCGCCCCTTATAAGCAAAATCTTCAAGAACTGCAATCAGGAACAAAGCATCCCAGCTTCTTGGAGAAAAGCTACAGTTGTCCCAATATTCAAGCGTGGAGACAGAGAGGACCCGTGTCACTACCGCCCTATATTACTACTGGACGTCATAGGGAATATCTTTGGCGGGTTCGTCTTGGAAGCATTTCTCGCCTGGCTTAATTCAGAGAAGCTAACCGACCCATTTCAGGTGGGATTCGTTAAGAACGCAGGAACATCGACCAACATCCTTATGCTAACTACAATTAAAGCCAAGGCCCGGCAGGATGGACAGCCAGTGTACATGGCGTTCGTTGACCTGGTCCAGGCTTTTGACTAGGTCAACAGAGATTTGCTATGGGAAAAACTGGAAGCCATGAATTGCCCTGTACCAATATTGGGCCCTATCCAGGCCTTATATCAAGAAACATCAATGAAAGTAAGGCTTGGCCACGATGGTCTCCTGTCAAAAGAAATAATTACAGCCAGGGGAGTTAAACAGGGCTGCCCCTTGGCGTCTGCATTATATAATGCTTACATCGCTGATTATGCAGAATACGAATAAGATGTGAGAAGTTTTCCGCCATCGATTGGTGGCACAAAGATATTGTACCTTTTATATGCAGACGACATCATCCTGCTGGATAGAACTCCAGTCCGTCTCCAAAGACAATTAAAAAATCTGGTCAAATACTTGAGGAAGAACAACCTGATTTTCAGCTGAACGCGCTGAAAATCAAAGTGATGTCGTGGGAGGGATTAGGAAAAAAGAAACATGACAACCTGAACTGGTTCGCAGAAGGCTTAAAACTAGAAAAAGTAACCGCCTTTAAATACCTAGGTGTTATGATGTGCACTAGTCTGGTAGAAACATCAATGCAAAACCTTCTATGATCAAAGATGAAAACCATAACTGCTCGCTACTTGCAGTTATCAATTTCTATAAATCTAAGGTGGTTCCATCAATCCTATATGAAGCTGACACAATGTACCTATTACCAGAAAGACTCTGGATCAAGCTAGAGAGTTATTTTTGGCAAAAGTACTCGCCTTGGCAGATACTACACAGATGTGACACATAAGGAGAGAGCTATGTCTTCCATCATTGAAGGCCACCAAAGAGAGAAACATGCCAATGCTGTACTGCAAAGTTCTACTAGACAAAAAACCAAAAGCACTGGAACTGGTGAATAAAGAAATAGAATCCGGTAACATTGAGGAACTGAGAGAGTGGAAGACATGAAACACCAGTATACTAGAAGGGCTAGATGCCTCTGAAGAACTACTCATGGTGAACCCAAATTAGATTAGCAAAAACAGTTTTGAACTAGATTGGATCTTGACTGAAGAGACAACAAATAAATATAGCCTGACCAAACAGCTTCCAACACTGGCTAAGAAATTAAACACCATGAGAAGCTACTTGGAAAAGTTTCCAGACAAATGTCTATGTAGAACATTTTTGAAATTCCGTTTGAATCAACTTAAAACAAACTTAATACTCTTCATTGGAGAGCTCTCACCTACAGATAAGTGCTGATACTGCAACTCTCTGGAAGACGTTGAAACAAGTCGCCACCTTCTATTAGAATGTGAAGGAACGCAGTATGTATGAAAAACCTTTATAAGTAAAATACTGCAATCTTACACTACCCTCTCTGAAGACACCTGGTGGACGGCACTCACTAGCGGAGAGAACACACGATGTGTGTTGGCGGTGGCGTTGTTTTTCAAAAACATAAATTTGGAATACCTAAATTGATGAATATGGGAAGGAACCTCGTCCGAGCAGTACAAACTTCAAGAGCTCAAATGAATCTGCCCAACCACTAACCCCTATTTTGCCTTTCTCAATGACAATACAGCCACAATGGATGGTCTATCGCAGATGGAGAAAGATAACAATTGGTGATTAGGATGGTTAGAAGTCTTATTTTGTAAAAATTGTGAATACAATTAAATCAAATGAAAAAAAATACAATACATATTCCTGAATAGTAAACATTGACATTCGGAGTGCTCTGTTCACGGTTTCAATTCTTTGACCACTCCAGCGGGGTAATACTATATACATCATCCATGGTATGTAAAATCATACTGGTGCCCCAATCCACAGGCCTCACCCATATCACTATCTGAGCAAACAGCCCAGGTACCGGTCTCCCATGACCATTTGGTAAAAACAATTTTTTCAAAAACAACATCTTGTGTTGCAGGCATACGACACATTCACATACCTGATGGGCATTAATGATGAAAGACAGCAAGTGATGTCTGCCGAAACATAACACCCTGAGAATGCCTGCCTCTGAGTGCCAATGAGAGAATGTCCTATGATGTAAATTCCATACTATAAGCTCATCTCCCTCTGTGTCCCACCTGAAAACATAAACAAAGCACACAAGACACACATAACACACACCTCACAACATCAGTACACAGAAAAAACATACAGACTACATGCAGTAAGGCTAGCATTTCTAACCCTACACAAAGGATTCGGTCAAAATGACTGAATCCAAATGACCTACACCACCAAATTACCGAAATGTAGTATCTATTTGGTGGTGAAGGTCATGTATTTTTTTGGGTCGGAGCAGCTGTCCCTGCTACTGACCCAACCCCAAAAAAAGAAAAAGGCTGTGGGCACTGCGGGGATGTCCCCCGCAACACCCCGCTCACCATATTATACAATATAGTGAGCAGGGGTTGCGGCGGACACCCCCGGCAGCATACCTGACCCAAAAAAACAAAAAAAAGGGTGCATGGGTGTCCCCCACAACACCCCACACACTATAGTATACAGTATAGTGAGCAGGGTTACTAGGGACACTAGCAGCTGTACCCTACAACAGCCCCCAACACATTGTTGTGTTATATTGAGACCACCCTTAACCTGGTGAGCTCCTTCCCACCCCCAATCGAGGAGCCCTGCAATACTAGCCTACATTTGTTATCACTGGCCTTACTGAAGGCTCATTTAAAGTCACACAAATATCCACCCCTGTGCCCAAAGTGAGCCAAGAACCAGGCTGGGGTATAGGAAATGTATTTGTATTTATTTGGAAGATAGGTAATAAAGGTCAGACTAAAAACTACACAGGTCACCTTCTTTGTGGCTCACAATTAAACTTCTTGTTACACAAATACTTTACTTTATACAAATTTGACTTCAGAAATAAAAAAAACAAGGGTCAATGAACAAAAAGCAATTAACACCAAGCAATTATGTAGTGCTGTGATTTTCCTGCACACTTAAAAGGCTCGCAGTTTGGTTTACAGATTGATACACATGCATATGGAAATGATGATTTCACCCACACATTTGCTTTAAAATAAACACCGGGTCATGTAGCGGTTTGTTTTCAGACCCCCTCAATTACATGTCTGTGTTGGAGATGTTGGACAGTAAAAATTGATATGATTTAAGAATTTTGGATTTTCAGGCCCACTCCACTTAAAGGCCTGTTTTAGGGTAGGTTGGACCGTACAATTGGAATGATTTAAGAATGTTGAATGTTCAGCCACCCTCCACTGAAAGGACAGTGTTAGGGCAAGTTGGACAGTAAACATTGGGATGATTTAACAATTTAGAATTTTAAGATCCACCACCACTTAAAGTCCTGTGTTGGGGAAGCTGGACCAGTAGGATTACCCAGTTAAATTGCAGTCTATAGTTTTCAGCACAGACAAGGAAAGTGCTTTTTTAATTTTAAATTTGAGCAAAAATCACCCGTGGTGTTCTGCCAAGGGGAATTAGTTAAATTAATATTTTATGTTGATTCGGCTAAAGATCTACCCATTCCCCCTCTCCCACACACTATAAAGGGAAAGGAGTAAGGCAAGCAGATTTCCCCACATTTTGGTTTCAAAACGCTCAATTATACTAACATGGAATACCTCTTTTTAAGGTTCAGAAAAGCAAGCAGCATTTCAGGACACTCTTGGAGGACAATGGTTGGGTCTGGTCATTCCACTCTCAAGGATGGTCCCTAGTCATTCACAATAGGGCCCAGTCAGCTTTTAGGCCTCCCCAGCAATAGACAGCTCCACCCAGATGCAATTTCATCAACGTCTCCTTTTGGTGTTTCCTTGCGTCTGTCAGATGGTAATGTTAAGCAGTTCTCACAGCCAGGATTGAAAAGTTGCCCTTCTTTCTTTTCCCAAGTCCTGTCTCTCTCTATGGATTGTTTTAAAAGTCTGGAACAGACATGTGGCATCTCTGCAACTCTCATTTGAAATTCCCTTTTGTTTTCAAGTCAACTTTTTAGCAAAAATTAGTTATGTGGAAAAACTTCAGAATTTACTAGTAACTGCCATAATATATATATATATATATATATATATATATATATATATATATATATATATATATATATATATATATTATGTTTTCCGATTCAGCTAATTAAATAATTTTTCAGGGAATTAAATAAAACAACAGCTGGGTCTGCACCATTTAGCTTGGGCTTTTGGCAATTTTACACCTTTTTTTAACAAAAAGCATAATCACTAGAAACATGCAATTTACTCCTCACATTCCCAATTTTACCCTGCACCAGTTCTGCAACAGTTGTGACAATCCATTTATACTAAGGGGTGATCTTCATATGTGCAAATATGAGCTTCCCTTCCGCCAGGCCATTTGCCATCCCTGGACAGCATGGGAACAAATCTGCCTGGATTGTGTTTTTATTAGCCTCTGTATTGTCTGAAGTTGGTGGCTGCAGGACATAAATACTTGGGATTCACTAGCCAACACAGAGCTCACCTACTGCAGATAATGAGCTAGGGAACATCAAGGAAATCCCCTGTTATGTTACAAAGCCATGCAGACATGCAGACATCTGGCATCCTGTCCTCGTATCCGAAGGCGAGCAGTATTTCAATCTGAATATTTTCTATTTTCCTGTATTTATTTCAGAGTGCAGCCACAATTGCAGCCCCTGTTTTCATACTTCACCCCTACATTGCAGTCATGCACATGTCTTGCACAGAATTGAGCTTTTAGAGCCTGCAAGTCTGGGAGAAGATTGATTTGAACACCCTTAGTGGGCCACACTTTATTGCAATTGTAAACAACTAAGATGCAAGCCAGGCTTTCAGTGGGGGAGTCCTTTGTGACATTTTGCACATTAACAATCAAAAGAGTTTGCCGTGGTTGTAGAGGAAATGTATTTTTTTAACATTTCTAAAGTGCACAAAGCAGCTTTGGGGCATTGTGGTGCTGTTACAGCTGTGCTTACATAGTTACATGGAAAATGGACATGAGAGCCCGTCTGTGGTTCTTGGTTACAGTGAACGTGATGCCAGATATGTGACTTGTACATTGACAGAACAATTGAAAAGTGAGCAAAGATACAGGTTAGAAAGGATCCTGGTAATAGCAGAATGCCAGAAAAGGAAGGTGAACTTTACTAGGATGGAGGTGTGAGTGGGCAGAAGGTGCTGGTTGAGCTAAGGGAGGGCATTCCAGTGTTTGGGAGCAATGAAAGTGAAGCTGGCACCTCCTGCTTTTGCCGTTTTGAACATGGGGACTTTAAGCCAGTTGGCGTGATGTGACCTCTTGGGTCTGGAGGAGGTAGCTCTGATAACTTTTCAGCAAGATAAGGGGGGCTATGAGTGAGAGACATTTATGTGTTATGGCTAGTGTCTTTAAGAGTATCCATTATTTGACCAGAAGCCAATGAGCATCTTATCTAGCACGGGAGATGTGCTCCCTTTTGGGGATGCTGAGGGCAACCCTGAGACCATTATTCTGAATGATTTGTAGTCTATTCAGATTTTTGGATGAGGTGCCGGCAAATACGACATTACCGTAGTCTAATTTGGCTCCAGTGAGGCTCTGGCTATGGAGATGCTGTTCCGTGTGAATAGGTATGGTTTGCTGCATTGATTAGTTTGGTTGTGAAAGCAGCTGAGGATGCAATGGTGCTAAATTGGCGTGTCGAAAGCAGCTGAGGATGCAATGGTGCTAAATTGGCGTGTCATTGAGAGAGTGGAGTCAATGTACACCCCAAGGGTTTTGACTGCTGATGAGACAAGGATTTGTGAGTTGCCAATGATAAAGGAGTTGTACTGTTTGTTGAGCTTCTTGAGTGTTTCCATGGGCCTACAATGAGGAGTTTGGTTTTGTCCCCATTGAGGCAAAGGCAATTGGCTGCCATCCAGGCTTGGATGGAGGCATAGGTTTTACAAAGTGTTTCTCTGTCTTTTTCATATGTGCCAGTGAGAGGAAGGAGAACTTGAGTATCGTCGGCATAGTTAGTGGATGTTATGGCGAGGTTGTCCAATTTATTGAAGAGAGGTAGAGTAAAGAGATTGTACAAAGTGGGCGAGATGCAGGAACCTGTGGGACTCCACAGTGTACGGTGGTGGGAGCTGCGCAAGCCTGCTCTGAGAATACCTTCATGACTCTCCCTTCAAGGAAGGAGCAAACCTAGGCAGTGGCTTCTGGAGAGAATTGGGCTGAGTTAATGAGTTGTCTACAGAGAGTCGTGTGGTCCACGAGATCAAACTCTGCAGACAGGTCTAGAAGGGGGAGCAGTGCCAGCTTGCCTTCATCCATTATTTCCCCTAGTTGGTTCTTTAGGTCCAGTAAGGCAGTTTTGGTCCAGTGACCGAGGCGGAAGCCTGGTTGCCTCTTCCCTAGGATTCTGTTTGTTTTCAGGAATTGTTGGAATTGAGTGTATGCCACTTTGTCTACGATTTTTTGCAAGAAGAGCACGGTGGTGATGGGTCTGTAGGTGTTTGGAGAAGCAGGATCTAAGGATGGTTTCTTCAGGATTGGGCTAACCCATGCCTCAATCAGGCAGGGTGGGACAATGATGGAGGCGAAAGAGGCATTTATGAATGCTGTTAGGAAGGGCGTTAGGGAGTCTGCTCAATCTTTAATGAGATTGGCCGGGCAGATATCACCCTTACAATTGGATGGTCTTATGTTTTTAAGGATGGCTAGTACTTCAGATTCAGACACATCTCTAAACGCAAATAGCTTTTTTTCTTTCAAAGAGTAGGAGTTTTCATTTGGCAAGGTAGGCAGATCGGATTTGGGCAGAGCAGTGAAGTGGGATTTGATTTTGCTCTGCAGAAGATGTATTTTATTGAGCATGGCAGACTAAATGCTCGAGCACCACAATTAATCTTTTATGAGATCTTGGCTGCTAGTGGCTGGGGTGGCTAGTACCTTGAAAATGGCAAACATTTCCTTTGATTCAGATTTGGCATTTGCATTTCTGGTGTTATATGAGGCAGATTTGCTGTGATGGCTTTTTTGTACTGGGTGCTAGTTTCTTGTAGGCCTGTAGTGTGATGTCCTATGGATTAGATTGCCAATTGGTGAGCCCTGTGCATTTGAGTGAGTGTAATTCCTTGAGTTCTGCAGTGATCCAGGACTTGGTGTGTATTTTACTTTTTTCTTTCTTTTTTTCTAGAGGGGCAATGGAATCAATTCCATTTTTGATTGTCATGTTGTAGAGTTCTGCCAGGGCCACAGGGTCTTTGGAGAACGGGAGCTTGAGAGCAGGAATGTCTAAGCGTGGCAGGATATTGTTTTTCGTCAGTTTGTGAGCGCTTATAGCTAAGGCAGGTGGTGGGGGAGTGTTAGGTGTAACAGTTTTAATGGTGGGGGGCTGGAGAAATAAATGAGGCAGTGGTCGGTCGAGGGGCAGGGGTAATGGAGCTGATGTCTGCATTGCATTTATGGTCCGCACATCAGTCTAGAATGCGCCCTTTGGAGTGAGTGTGGTTGGAGATTTGTTGCATGAATCCCAGGTCTTGAAGATCTTTGGCAAGAGATTTGGCTTGTTTGTCTTTTGGATCATTGAGGCCAATGTTTGGGTTACTCAATAGTAGTGATTAAGTGGTGTTTTTCAGGTTGTTGCCTAAAAGATGGAGTAAATGTTGACCCATGGAAATAAAGTGGGCTTTTCTTTTCCAATGTTTGCCAATATTTTGCATGTGAATCATAATATAGATTATTTTTTGTCAACACGTACCATGTCTTTTCCCTGACATCTTTATGCTAGCTGGGGTACATTTCTCTCATGTCTTGCTTTAAACTGCAAATACCCATGCAAAGGCATTTTGGTGTCAGTGTTTGAAAAAAATCCTGCTTTCCACGTGAAAGGGGCATTTGCATTTCTTCTGCCAGTGTCAATTAAAAAGCTGGATTTTCCTTTTGTAATGACAGGTAGACCTTTCTCACATGGTACTTCCTTGTACTACTTGCTTAAACCCCAGAGTATGCCTTAATAGGCCCATTTCCAGTGTGTCTGTTTTGTTATAAAGGCTTGCAGGTCATTTATTAGTGGGCCCTTCAATTCCGTTGGTTTGGGTTCATTGATTACACCCCACAACACGATGAGTGATTTTCCCGTACATTCCCTTAACTACATCACATGCATCATACAAGGAAGTTTCGGTCCAGTGACCGAGGCGGAAGCCTGGTTGCCTCTTCCCTAGGATTCTGTTAGTTTCCAGGAATTGTTGGAATTGAATATATGCCACTTTGTCTAGGATTTTTTGCAAGAAGAGCACGGTGGTGACGGGACTGTAGAGTTAGGAGAAGCAGGATCTAAGGATGGTTTCTTCAGGAGTGGGCTAACCCATGCCTCCTTCAGGCAGGGTGGGACAATGATGGGGGCGAAAGAGGCATTCATGAATGTTGTTAGGAAAGGTGTTAAGGAGTCTGCTCAATCTTTAATGAGATTTGCCGGGCAGATATCACCCTTACAATTGGATGGTTTTATGTTTTTAAGGATGGCTAGTAATTCAGATTCAGACACATCTCTAAACGCAAAGAGCTTCTTTTCTTGCAAAGAGTAGGAGTTTTCAGATGGTGAGGTAGGCAGATCAGATTTGGGCAGAGCAGTGAAGTGGGATTTGATTTTGCTCTGCAGAAGATCTATTTTATTGAGCATGGCAGACTAAATGCTCGAACACCACAATTCATCTTTTATGAGATCTTGGCTGCTAGTGGCTGGGTGGCCTTGAAAATGGCAAACATTTCCTTTGATTCAGATCTTGCATTTGCATTTCTGGTGTTATATGAGGCAGATTTGCTGTGATGGCTTTTTTGTACTGGGCGCTAGTTTCTTGTAGGCCTGTAGTGTGATGTCCTATGGATTAGATTGCCAATTGGTGAGCCCTGTGCATTCGAGTGAGCGTAATTCCTTGAGTTCCGCAGTGATCCAGGAGTTGGTGTGTAGTTTACTTTTTGCTTTCTTTTTTTCGTGAGGGGCAATGGCATCAATTCCATTTTTGATTGTCATGTTGTAGATTTCGGCCAGGGCCACAGGGCCCTTGGAGAACAGGGGCTTGAGAGCAGCAATGTCCAAGAGTTGCAGGATATTATTTTTCGTCAGTTTGTGAGCGCTTATAGATAGGGCAGGTGGTGGGGGAGTGTTAGGTGTAACAGTTTTAATGGTGGGGGGATGGAGAAATGAATGAGGCAGTGGTCAGTCCAGGGGCAGGGGTATTGGAGCTGATGTCTACATTGCAGTTATGGTCCGCAACCCAGTCTAGAATGCATCCTTTGGAGTGAGTGTGGTTGGAGATTCGTTGCATGAATCCCAGGTCTTGAAGAGCTTTGGCAGGCGATTTGGCTTGTTTGTCTTTTGGATCATTGAGGTGGGGGTTCCCAGATAAGCTGATCCCCACATGTAATATTTACTCCTTCTTGACTTGCACCTATATGTCACCCAGCAACACCCACAGGCCAGATGCCCTCATCTGCATTGCCTACAATTTACTATGTTCAGTCTGTCCATGCAACATGGTGAGAGGCATCCATCGTATTCACTATGGTAAATGCCCATGCACCCTATTGTACCTCTGGGGGACAAGCTTGCTGTTAGTTGGATTCAACAGCTTACCACGTTCAACCACAGATACCTTCATCTTAAATTTCATGTCACTACCACCAAGGGGCAGTCACTGTTCAATTTGAGACTTTACAGACTTCTCCCCAATGTCTCTCTTTAGCGCCATCACTTCCTTCCTCACTCTCTCCCATGCTCATGATAATCCTTTGCCATTTGGCTGAAGGAAGGTGTCCAGTGCGTTCTTAAAACTCTGACCGAGTGGCAGTGCTGAATTGAATTAACACACATCAAAAGTTTCATACCTTCCAATCCTGTACACCATCTGCCATAGGTGTGCAATGACAATGTAGTTGTTGAATGTGATCATTGACATTCACATGAGTCACACCATCTCCCATGGGTAAGGCAGCAAACAGGCATTGAGATCATTACATCACTTCCCAGTGTAAGCTGTCAGGGTAGTCCTCAACAACTCAGAGTTGTCAGAAATCATGGGAAGTTTCATAATGTAGTGACTGTTTTAGGTCCTCATGATCATGAGTCATCCACTGTACAACAGACTTCCGTTGCTCAGTCATGTTACTGGTGTCCATAGTGCCCAACCTCCCTGAATCTGTACCCTTCCACCTTCAGCATTCGTCCCTTAGCTGGAAATAATCCACTGCTCCCTCTGTCATGGCACCTTCACCTCACCATTGAAGCCTAGCCAGTGCTTGTAATTGTCAAGTATCCAGAATTGGACACCAAGTGGCCCATCCAGTACCACCCGAATTTTACTTTGTGGGTTTCCACCATGAGGTTCTAGTGGCAACATATGTGCTTCAGAAGATGTGGGGCAACTACATCTTTCAGTGTTACCAGTGTTGCCTAAAAGCCTGGTGCTACACAGGCAATACTACCATGTGCACAGTTGTTTGGGTGGTTGGTGATGCCATAACCTTTCACATCATGCCTGAATGAATCACACGTGCCAGTCCCTCTATCTGGTGTGCTTGATGTTTGAATGGTGAGTACTTGCATGATAGGGCCTCTCACAGGCTTTTTTGGGCCGATGCTTGGGGGGGGCATCTATTTCCTCCATGTCCCTCTTCCTCATCACAGTACCAATATATGAAGATGCTCTGCCTTTTAACATGACCCTTTTTAAATACATGTTTTATGTATGCTGTGTTTGTCCCAAAAACCCCATAGGCCAGGTTACATTGCATCTGACAATTTCCATGATCCTCGAGTTTTCCTTCTAGACAGTGAACCTTGGAGTGCCCTGCTGGGCTGCTCTCTTGTTTTTCCCAATGTTGACCCCACTGCAGAGCTTTGTGAATGAGGGGTGATCAGGCTAATGGGCTTGTGGGAGACTTCAGATGGATATCCATATTCCTGTAAAGGGGAAGAGTGCTGGGAGTGAACAACTACAGTAAACTGTGCATGAATTCACTAGAGATCACACGTCTGCCATGAGTTCTGGGAGGAATCCTGCACAGCTACCATCTTCTCTTTGGAAGGCACCTTGGGCCCATCCCTGGGCCTTCAATGGGCCCCCAAGGGAAGGCAGCCACACATTTGGAATAGTAGTCTTACCTTCTTACTGCAGATGCTTTTGCAGTATGGAAGCGTGAAGTTTTCAAAATTTTGGGATATTGCTTATAGTATTCTACATGCCATTCCCCTGACACCATTCGGTTAGTTGTGATGGAGGGGCCATTCCCATGCTAGGTATGCTGGAGGGCTGGATACAATATATATTTGCCTGCTCTCTGAATAAGACTATGTCCTCACTATGCTCACAATGTGGATCTTTGAGGTTGTGTTGTGACAATCTGGACATGTTAAATGCTATGGATGAGTTTTTGGGCACTTTGGCACCCAGTAATGACCATTTCAATTTCTGCTTCTTCAGCCTACCTCAGATGCAACTCTAGGTACTGCACTAAGTTGGTTTTGTTCCATTGGCTTTGCCTGGGCTTCTTTTAGTCCCTGTTTTGGACTGCCCAAGGCTAGGGCCCTCAGCATGCATGAGGTAGAATATTTGAATGGTGTGTATAGATATCTTTCCATTGCCCATGGCTTTGTGTCCTTTTCCATTTAGTCTCTGTAAGGATGCTCTCCACACGTCAATCTCTCTTGTTGGTTAAAAGGGCCTTTCCATGTGAGTCTCCATGGGCTGGCCATTGCACCCATTTTGTAGGGGGAGTCATTCCATTACAGTAGAAGTATGGGCCAATCTAATACATGTATGGTTGGTATACTTCATGGTGTTATAACTGGGACGTGGAAGAGGGATGCAGCGGTAACACTTTTTTATTATATAAAAGTACTTGTCTTTAATTGTAGTCCTAGTGTTCCTTGTCACTGTACTGACCCGTTTCTTTCCCTCTCCATTGGTAAGATAGTCATACTGAAAGGGAGACAATGGGATTGGTCAGTTGCTTTCTATCCCAGGCTATGACAGGGAGAGGGATACATTAGGAAAATATAACATTTAGCGAAAGTATGCTTTGGGATGGCTGAGCTCCTTCATTCAGTATATACTGTGAAATAGGAGAGTAGGGGCACGAGTCATACGGATTGCTTCTATGGAATTTGAGCATTTGTTGAGATGTTCAGTACAATTGTGCCAAGCAATTGCTGTAATTGCCTGTATAGGGCATCCGTTCACGTCGCAATGCAGTTCCACTGCACAATATGGGTCTGTGCCGGTGGCATGGTTTGGGAATTTAGAGCCTTACTGTTATTTCTTTCCCTTGTTGGATTCTGTGCAGATTTCATTGTGTGAATCAGCACAGCCTGCAATAGCTTTTCATGCCTGTGACCAAGTGGATTCTGCTCTGGAAAAGCTCAGCCCTCACACTGTTTCAAACCTGGAGCCAACACAATCATAGAGGTAAAACAGGCACAATTATGAGACATACCTCCTTCGCCTTTTGTGTTAACGTGTGCCAAGGGAACAATATGCTACTAAAAGGGGTGTGAATGTGATTCAGCAGCGACCCAAACAGCAAAGCATAACAGTTCAAAATAAAGTAATGTCCAATCAAGGCTCTGCAAAAAATAGATATAATTTAATAAAACACACCATCTGCACAATAACTAAATAGAAAAACACTACACAAATTCAGTCCTGAGGAAAGAAAAGAAAAGCAACCAAGCACAATCCAGCAATCTGAGTAATGAATCAGGAGTGTAAGGCAAGTAAAAATCACAATGTTTTTGTAAAAGGATATGTTTCTTGAAGTTAAGGAGGAATTTAGTGACTTTACCAGTCTTTAAGGTCTAACCTAGACTAAGGGGAGAGTTAAGCGTCAATAGTGCCTTCTTAGTTTGCTTGGCAGTTTAACAGCGTCAAATCAGGTTTTGAGCTTTTGTAGAAGCGGGTCGAACCAGATTCAAGGACTATCCTTCATAGTTGATCCAAGCATAGAACGTGTATTGATCTGGGTCGAATAAGGTTGTTCAGGAGTTGTCAGGCAGCACTTGTGCGATTCCGGTTGCAAATGTGTACCAGAATGTGTCAAAGTCGCACCAGTTTGAGGCAGGTGTATCTGCTGATTAGGGTTGATGAGTGATGCTCCAGCAGTTCATGTCGAGGTCCGGTATGTGTTTGGAGTGGTGACCTTGATATTCCAGTATATGGCTCGGCAAGGTGGCAGTTTGGGGTCAAGCAGGATTGAGTTGTTTCTAAAACAGCCAGGCGTGAGTCAGTGAGTCATGTACCAGCGGTTTGAGTCAAGAACTGGCAAGGGGCAGTTGTTTTGAGCAAGGCAGATGATGGGCTCAGCGAGGTACAAGGCAGTGTCGATGTGGTTTGATCCGTGCAAGCACGTCGGGTGAAAGAGTTCGAGGGCAGCAGCTGCATGGTTGCAGGCGACGAGTAGTATGTGTTGAGCCGTGTTGACGCAGAAAAATGTTGTGATTCAAAACATTGTTTGAAGAGGTGTGGATCCTGAGAGCCACACGTGTCAGTTCGACTGTCCAGGTGACAGCGAGGTTGCTGGTGACTGGATGTGTAGATAGGTTGGACAATTTGAATATGGTTGTCTGTCGATGAAGATCAGCAATGAAGGTGCCAGTAGTTGGAAGGCGATTGAAGGATGCAGCTGCAATGAAGATCCTCTTGTTCGAGCCGACATAACAACATGATGAGCTGTCATGGTGTAGCAGTGAACTTGTGTGTACATACAGCAGAGTGCTTCGAGTACATTGGCAGGGGTCAGCTCCAGAGGGTCCTCTAGGATCGAAGGCATTGAAATGTCTGGCTTGGTCCTCTGGTTGCTGTGAACCCCAATCTTGGGACTCGACGGTAGGTTTGGTCATTGTTCTTGTTCTCCCAAGCTCTAGGGAGGCGGTCCACAAGTGCAGGAGGCCTACAGCTCTGTGAAGTCCTGGGTACTTTTATGGAAGGTGGAAAGAACGGTTTTGTCCCATCAGCAAGCCATCCGCAATGGTCATGGGGGTGGTTAGAGGACAGAGCTCTTCCTTGGGCATTCCTTTTTCACCCCAATGGTGGAGGACTTTGGAAAGATCAGCTCTCCCAAGAGATGTCCAAAAGATGATTCAAAGAAGTGGTTGAGGACTCCTTCTTTTAACGGTAACAGTCTGCAGGTAATTGGACTAAAGCTAACCAAATATGATTTAAACAAAAAGCACACCGTTGCTTCAACAAATATAGTACTCTGTATAGTTGAGTGGTATTGCTAAAGCAGGCGTAGTTAATTTAAATGTGATTTGAGGTGCAGAGGAGAGAAAACCAGCCTTGACATCTAGGTTGTATGACATATATGAACAAAGAGAAAGTTCCCTATTAGGGAACTCACGTCCCCTGCACACTATCAAGTATCTAGAAATCCAGACCAATAATTTAGATAGTTTTTCTAATAATGCTAATTTTGCCAATGTTAGTGTTTTAGGACAATGTTTAAAAATGAGAAAATGTCAAGAGTTAAACCAATCATAAAAGAATGATAGTCGATCAACGTCGTATCACAAACATCTTCTTTTATTCATTATGTTTGTTAAATAGGCACAAAGAGTTTCGAGTGTGTGCCACTCTTCATCGGGAGCGGAAAGGATTCTATAGAGAGAATAAATATTGAATAATTTTAGTGTCTATACATATATTTCTTATGGAAAAAAATGTTTTAAACTATTACAGCAATTTTAAACCAAAGAGAAAGGTGTCTTAACAAACCAGAGCACAATTTCCACAAATACGGTTTCAAAAACATCAATTCAGAAAAGATATTTCTTCCCAGTTGTGTACAAATTTCCTTTATGTAGTGAATAATCCAAGATCCATCCTTGTATCTTAGAAGCTAAAACATTCTTTTTCACTTCAGAATGTCGTAACCAGTGACCTCTCATAACATGATTAATATTGTAAAACATGTAACAAACATCCACGTTTTCCAACTCTCAACATAGTCATCATGCAAGGTGATTATTGTCATTTGTAAATCTGTATACCCTTTTAAATGAGGGCCCTATGTTGTAAAAGATTGCTGGGAAAAATAAGAAGCCTAGAAGGCTAACCTTGTGAAGTGAAGAACTCAGTAATTTGGGAAGAGATGAAAGCCTTTCTTCTAATTCTTAGGCATTTTTCATAATTTTAACAGAATTATTGTGAAGTAAAAAGGGTAACTCTATCACCGGAGTCGGTGCAGAGTCTCGTGAGTCTCTGGCACCCTGTTCTACATTCTTCGAGCCTGCTGAACTTTGGTGATTGCCAAGTCCACTTTCTATGTTCATTGACTCACAGAGGGGAGTGGAGCTTAAAACACCCTTGCAGTCCGTGGAGCGTCACAGAGTCGGTGCAGAGTCTCATGAGTCTCTGGAGGCTCTTGAGGCTAACTTAGCACCCCCTTCATCTTTCATGGATCGTGACAAGCTCTCAATGCGGAAACTTCATCTCTGCAACTGTGGCGTGTTGGAGAAGGAGGAGCCTACAATTCAACTGACAGCCTAAGCCGGCCAGAAGCAGCATTCGGGAGATCACAAGTGAGAAAATCAAAAAATGCTTTAATGCCGGCTGCTCGCATAATATCACTGCCGTACGATCACATGCATAAAAGGAGCGCAAGCGAGAATCCCAATGTGTTTGATTGTGGTCCATACATACAAATTCACACACAATGCTCGTCCCACACAGGAAAGACAGTGAGATATGATGAAAGAATATCTCCGGGGTTTGACTATGCAGCTCCGGCTGGGCTGCCCGTTAGTGATGTAACAGCCAGCAAGAGTGGCGATGACAGCCCATTCCTTTCTGGAGTGTTGTCAGTAAATTCAGCTGGGCCAAGTGTGGGCTTGTTAGGTAGCACAGGTGTGCCTCGCTTGGTCGTAGGAGAGGCCGCTGGAGTGAGAGGGTGTGTTCTTCCTTTGTGCGTATTAGGAGCGAATGCATCACAACATTCCAGGCTGCCAGCTAGGTCAGAGCTTGGTGACCCTGACCGTAGAATCCAACATCTCACATCGGAAAGTACCGGTGCATGGTTAGATTGTGCGACAGGTCCTCTCAGAGTACCGTTGAGCACCCAAGAAAGGCAAATGCCAAGAGGAACACCAAATATGTCTTCTGTCTTGAATATCGAATCAAACAAGGATTATGTATCCAGTCAGAACGTCCTGCACCTTGTGCCTATAAATGTAACATCAAATAATGGGCCTCATTACAAGTCAGGCGGAATGGGTTAACGGGCTCCGCTAATGGTGGCGCGCACGTTAACACCATTCCACCTGATTACGAGGTCCCCTCGCGGGAACCGGTAAGAACGCCTGGTAAAACCAGGCATTGTTACCAGGTCCCGCGAGGGGAAGAGGGAGCTAACAACAGGCCGGTCGTAATCAGCCCATTGTTAGCTCCCTCTCCCATTCCCATTGAGCCCTATGGGGACTCAAATGGGAATGGGGAAGGTCCGGGTCCGGGTTCCCAGAGGGAGGAATAACCGGGCCCTCCGAACTTGGAATGGCCCAGTAATTCCCCATTCAGGGAACCCGGTAAAGGAGCCCGGTGTGGCGGCAGCCATGGAGCTAATAGCTCCATGGGCAGCCATGGAGCTAATAGCTCCATGGATGCCGCCAAACTCATAATGAGGCCCAATGACTGTGAAGGGGAATCCTTTCAAAATATTTTGCCTATGGAAGCAGACGAGGATGTTGCTATAAGGTCACATGCGAACAAAGCACAACCCACCTCCCCAAAAACAACGACCAGAGGGAAACACCTCCATCTCCTTCCAAAATGAGCAATTCCTTGGCCATAGTGCACAATTAGCTGCAAGATCTGACAGAAATGAATGGCTCTTTGAACCCCAAATCACCCACCATTGATTTTAGTTCTGAGATAGAGGAACTCTCTAAAGAGCCTTGGTCAAATACTGAGATGTGCTCTGAACCGCTGGCCAATGGGTTCCAGGAAAAGAAGATGTGTGGCCTCTAGCACTTCTCCCTCAATCCACTGTTCTCAGAATAGAAAAACCTCTTGCAAAAAAACCCTGACTTCAAAAACAATGAACAATCATTTGAGGGAAGAGAACTCCAAATAAAAGGTCTTCAAACATCTTGAGTGTGGAAGACCGGTACGACTCATAATCAACAGACGAGTCTACACAGGATTCCTTAATTATGCAATGGAACCACCCAAAAACAAAATGCTTGCACCACAAAGCTAGCACAAATCAAACCATGAAGGACGCCCACGTACAGAAACTGATCAAAGAAGCCTTAAATGACATTAGACCGTTCGTTATGTCATCTTAGACATGGCTCCTATGCTCAAGATGTATGAACAAATTAACGAAAACATAAAAGGCTTGACAACCATGTCTGCACTCATGAACTCCAAACTATCAATTGCAGAACCGCAAATTGAATATTCAAACCTCAAAATATGGGGAAACGTACAAAGAATTGACCACTCTTTGAAGGAGCTAGCAGATCTAGAAGGGAATATCAATGAAATTCTTGACCCATTGATGGATAAAAGCAAAGATATGGTGAGAAATATAAGGAATAATATGTTTTATGTTATTACATGCTTTTATGTTATTACATGCTTTAGTGGATGAATACAACCTGGCAGATGCATGGAGATTAGAACACCCTGCGTCAAGAGATTATAGTTTTTATTCCAATGCTCATAACACATACTCATGAATGGACATGCTGCTGGTGGCAGGTAAGGTTGCTGAGAATTATAGGGCAGGGGTTATTGGAAATATACATTTGTCTGATCATGCGCCAGTGGAGATGCAACTTGGCTCAGCTTTGAAATTAAAACATGGAGGATGAACACTTCATTGCTGAATGAATAAGAATGTGTGGAGAAGATTATAACTGCGGCAAATCATTTAATTGAAGAAAACCATACAGGAGAGCTGGATGCAAGAATAGTTTGGGAAGCATTTAAATATATGATGAGAGTCCTCCTGATAAGTTTATCGAGTGGTCGGAAAAAAAGATAAGCCATAGATGCATTGGATCTAGACAAGCAGATCAAGAACTTAACAGAAGAAGTGTTATGTCATTGAACATATGTTAAGGTTAAGGAACTACGGATTATAAAGGATGAGTTTGTCAAGAAATCGACAGAAAGAGCAGAAAAAAGTTTGCTTTGGATAAAATGCACATACTTTGGAAAAGGTGAAAACATTGATCATTGTTTAGCTCACCGTCAGAGAAAGCAGGTGGCTGATAGAGCAATATCATCAATAGCTAATCCAGACAGGGCAATTACTTTTATTCCAAAGGAGATGAACAGAGTTTTTAAGAACTATTACAAGCAATTATTTTGCAATGAAATATTCTAATACTGGAAAATTAAGGAATTTTGTGCCTGATTTAGAGTTGCCAAGATTGACAGTGGATGAGAGATGGACACTGGAGTGTGATCTGACGATTGATTAAATAAGAATGTCTATCACACGTTTGAATTCTGGAAAATCCCTGGGACCTGATGGTCTACCATCTTTTTAAAAAAAAAAATCTTTCCGGGTTAAGTTCTACATCTTTTGAAGGACATGTTTTTGTCTTCACTATATGGAGGTGAATTACCATAGTCAACTCGGCATGCCACAATTACTTTTATTAAACAAAGGGGTAGGGACCAGACATTGCCATCAAATTATTGCCCAATAGGTCTGATGAACACAGACACCAAAATATTGTGAAACTCATTAGCTGGAAGATGGGAGATGTTGTTGCTGAGGTTGATACATGATAACCAATCTGGTTTTATAAAAGGGAGACACGCAACTAGTAACAAGAGGAGGCTTTTGCAAATCATTTCTCAAATGGCAGACAAATGTGATGATATAGCAATGTTCTCTCTGGATGCAGAGAAATCCTTCGACTGTTTAAAATGGACTAATTTGTATGATGGATTAGAAAGCATGGGTTTTGGTGAGGGTTTCATAACTTGGGTTAAGCTATTATACGCTGGTACGACATCAGATATTGGAACAAATGGCTTGAGATCTGTACAATTTCAACTGGGGTGAGGAGCAAGACAGGGGTGTCCTTTGTCACAACTTTTATTTGTAATTGTAATTGAGCCATTGGCGGCTGCCATAAGACAAGAGATAAATATAAAAGGCATAGGTTATGGAGGAGCAGGGCAGACATTATGGCTTCATGCTTATGGAATATTACTGGTGATGAAGGATCTGCGGAATTCATTACCTGCTTTGATGAAGATTATCTCGGATTTTAATATTTGCTCGGGTTACAAGATAGTTTGGGAAAAGTTTGTTTGTTTGTTTGTTTGTTTATTTGGTATGGCGCGCAAAACCCAGAGGTAACAGGGTGCAACAGAGGACAGGAAGATAAGGTTACATAAAAACTTAGTTACAGGATAGGCACATATTTACATATTTACATACAATTCCGAAGGTCAGTTGAGTGTCTATACATATATAGATTCAGGTAGTCTTTAGTCTGTGGGTATGATCAGTCGTGGGAGTGTAACCAGGTTAGAATGTTGGGCCTGAAGCTATGGTAGGATTGGTCAGCTCTGGTGTTTAGGGGGAGGGCGTTCCAATGTAGGGCTGCCATGACAGGGAAGCTACTGCCGCCTGTTTTCTTTTGTCTGAATGTGGGGACCTGGAGTTGGAAGGAGTTAATAGTTCTGATGGGGTGGGTGGATGTCTTGTTTATGATTCTGGCAGCGAGGTAGGAGGGGGCTGCGTTGTTTAAGCATTTGAAGGTAAGTGATGCTGTTTTGAGAGCGATACGGTCACAGATTTTGAGCCATTTGTGTTCTCTTCTTTTGTTGGATATGTGTTCTTTGGAGGGTAGGTTGAGGGTTGTTCTGAGTGCATTGTTTTGAAGTGTTTGGAGTTTGTTGATTATGTATATTTTGGCTCCTAGGTACATGGCGTTACAATAATCAAGTTTGGAAAGTATTAGGGCGTTGGCTATGATGATGCAACTGGCTTGGGAGAGGAATGCTCTACATGCTCTGGCTAACTAGCAGGTGTAAGCTGTGGAGGAAACTAGTGAATTTATTTGTTTCTTTAGTGACAAGGCTGAGTCTAGGTGAAAGCCTAGGGTTTTCACTGTTTTGGTGGCTGGAATGGTATTGCCATAGATGTTGAACGCTTTGTAGCTGGGGCAGAGTTTTTTTAGGTTAGCATCGGAGCCAAGGAGCAGGATTTTGTTTTTTTCATTATTCAAGAAGAGGCTGTGTGTGGCCATCCATGCCTGAATGATGAGATATATTTTGTTTACCAAGGCTGTGTCCGAGTCAAAGTTGCCCAAAAGGGGTATGAGGATCTGGGTGTCGTCAGCATAGTTAGTGTATGAGACAATCAATCTGTCCAACTTGTCAAATAGGGTCTTGGTAAAGATGTTGTAGAGAGTAGGGGAGAGGCAGGATCCCTGAGGCACACCGCAGGTTATGCTGATGGGGTCTGCTGAGGCTATTGAGGAGAAGAATCTCATAGTGCGGTTGTCCAGGAATGATTGTATCCAGTTTATGGCCTCTTTCGAGAAGTGGGCTGCTGAGGCCAGGTGTTCGCACTGGACTGTGTGATCCACCAGGTCGAAGGCTGCTGACAGGTTAAAGGATGAGTAACATGGCAGTTTTTCCTTTGTCATTGATTTCGTTGATCTGGGTTTTTAGGTCGATAAGAGCTGTCTCCATGCCGTGTTGTGGTCTGAAGCCTGATTGGTGTGTGCCTAGGAGTTTGTGGGTTTCTAGGTATTGCTGGATTTTTAGGTATGCTACTCTGTCTATTATCTTTAACAGGAACGGTACTGTAGTGATGGGCCTATAGTTGGTGGGAATAGCGGGGTCTAGTGTTTGCTTCTTGAGCAGAGGCAGGACCCAAGATTCTTTGAGATTGTTAGGTATGGTGTTAGAGGAGAAGGGTGCATTGATCAGTTTGGTTATAAAGGGGGCTAGGTCCCTGGCAGCAGCCTTAATTATTTGGGATGGGCAGTTGTCGCCTTTGCAATTCGATGGTTTAAGTGAGGCTATGACCCTTTCAGTTTCTAGGATAGATATTTTGGTGAACCTGAAAGGATTCGGGTTAGATGGATTGGTTGTTTTTGCGTGGTGAATGGGTGATGATATGGTAGGGCTTAAGGAGTCTTTTTTTAGTTTGATTTTGGTTTGGAGCATTTTGATTTTGTTAGAGAGAGCGTTTTGTACGCTGGTGCACCATTGCTTGTCCTTGGTTATGTTGTCAGGCGGGGGTATGGGGATTCCAGTTCCCTTAGTATAGCAAATAGCTCTCTTGTGTTGGAGTTGGAATTTTCTATTCTTGCGTTAAATATTTTCTTTTTAGTGAGAAGGATTTCTTTTTGGTATTTATTGGCGAAGAGTTTAAGCTGTAGTTTGTTCTCTTCTGTAGGAGTATTGCACCATTGGGATTCTAATTTCCTTTTGCGCATTCTTAGTTCTTTCAGGTGGGGGGTGAACCAGTTGTTCAGGTGAGCTTGTTGTTTGCTTTTTTGCATTTTTAGTGGGGCAATGATGTCAAGTCCATTTTTCATAGCATAGTTGTACCTTTCATAAGGAATTCTGGATTTAGATTGTCAGGGAGGGCATTCAGGTTTGGCAGTAGAAGTGGTATGAGATTGTCAGAGGTTGGGTGTTTTTTTGCTCTGGTAGGCAGGGGTGGTGCCATGGTCTTTTCTTTATTGACTTCTTTATTAAGTGATAAGGTAAAGTCAATGAGATAGTGGTCTGTCCAGTGTTGAGGGGTGGTTTTGGTAATAGTGGTGTTGCAGTTCAAGGTGGCGATCCAGTCCAGGGTCCTGCCTTTATTGTGGGTGGGGGTGAGTACCTTTTGGAGTAGGCCATGTTCAGCTAGCATGGTGGTTATGGCTTGTGCTGACTTGTCTTCAGGGTCATTCAGGCCAAGATTTAGGTCGCCAAGTAAGAGTGGTTGAGGTGTCTTTTGTGTTGTTGGCTATGAGGCTGGATAGGTCTGCTTCGAATGAGCCAATGGGACCAGGAGGCCTATATATGAGGTGGATTGCTAAGGTGCGGCAATTGGAGATGGGTAGTTTTGCAGTGAGGAGCTTGCAGGATTTGAGGGGGGATTGGTTGAGGAGTCTTAGCTCGAGGTTGGTCTTTGCTATGATGGCCAGACCGCCTCCTCTGTTGTTGGGTCTATCCAATCTTATTATTTGGTAATTTTTGGGGAGGGCTATTGAGAGGGCTGGGCCTGCGGCTTCATGCAGCCATGTTTCAGTGATTGCTAGTAGGTCGAGGTTGTTAGTGGATAGCGTGTCTGATATTTCAGTGGTGTGGGCCACTAAGGATCTGGCATTAATCAGAGCTCCGGTTAGGATGGCTGTGTTGGGTGAGTCCTGGGTGGCTATAGGGATGGGTTTGAGTTGGGGGGAGTTGTTGCAGGACGTAGTTGAGTGAGGGCATACTTTGGGGTGTTGTGAGGTGGATCTCAAGGGTGGATTAAGGCATTTATTATGTTAGATGGGCTCATTGAGATGGGGTAGTCAGAAGCTTTACCCTTGTCAATAACTTATGATAAATAATGGGTTACTTCACTTGTGTTTATATGGTGCCTGCAGAAAATTAGATATTTAGGCGCCAGGATGACTAAAAAATTAGAAGGACTGGTCCACGAGAATATGAAGGAAATGAGCGCTGGATTAAAACAGGATTTAGAAAGGTGGAAATTATTGAATCTTTTGTTAGGGGGTAAGGTGAATGCACTTAAAATAACCTCCACATCTAAGATAATGTATGTATTGAGCATGTTACCATTGACTATTGGGAAAAAATATTGGAAGAAATTTAATAGACTGATACAGAACTTTCTCTGGGACAACAAGCCGCCAAGGAAGAAATTGTGGAAATTACAGTTACCCCTTGAGAAAGGTGGTAAGGTGGTTTAGGAGTGCTGAACTTGTATGCATACCATCTGCCGTTTATGGCATGCTATGCCCCGTTCATAGAGAATGAACCAAATGAAGGGGCCAAGGCATAGCTTGTCCATTAGGAGCATTGACACCTAGGGCTATCGTGTCTACTACATCTGAACCAGGAAGTGATATAAATCCAGCAAAACTATTTCTGAGGAGTTCTTGGAAGAATTTTCTGAATTTACTGGGGGAGAACACATTTAAGAGCCTGGATTCCTCTATTTGTTACAATCCAAAAATAAAGGAAAGTGAGAAAACAATGTATTGGTCGGATATGGTTTTGGGTGGAATAAACTGGATTGGGGATCTGAGACAGGATGATAGAAGGCTAACACTAAATGAAATCAAAGACAGGTGGAATATACTAAATTGTAATCTGCATGATTACAAAAGATTAAAAAAGGCTATTGGTGAAATAGACTCTGAGAAGGGAACTGACTTTGTAGCATTAACGACGATTATCAAGCAAGGTGGTGGTGGATTAGGGAGTAGATATTATAAACTGACTGTTTCTAGATCACAAGATAACAGTTTATTATTAGAGGAATGGAGCAGGAAATTACAGTGTGAGATAACAAACGATAGATGGGAGACTATGTGTAGGAATGTTTCCTTGTATTCTGTCAGTTTGTGCGAGAGATCGTGTCAGATTAACATTTTGAATAGTGTATTGGACTCCGGAAATGTTACACAAGAGAGGACTATTAGATTCAAATGACTGTTGTGGTTGTATTCATAGAATTGGAACCTTGTTGCACATCTTTTGGCAGTGTGTGCGAGTAAGAGACTTCTGGAGAAGAATCTGTGTAATTTTGAGAATGTGCTGGGTCAAACAATAGATTGCAATGTCAGTACCTTAATTCTGGGGGATGAGTAACTCCTGGAGGACCTCAGAGGTTTGCAACGTAAATGGTTATTTAGAGGGGCTTCTACTGCCAAGAAGTTAATACTAAGAGGTTGGAAATCAAAGTTGTCACTAGAGGTGGGGACTTGGACAGAGAAAATGAGGAAATTGGCAGATATGAAAAGAGTCATTTTTGGTCAGGAGAAGAACTTGCTCATATTTGAAATGGTGTGGGGGAAATGTGTGGCTATGTATTAGCTCTGTTAGCTTTGCTTATTAAGATTTAGGAGGGGTTGAGGGAGGGGCGGTTTGTAGGTATAGGCAGGTATAATTGACTTGGGATGGGTAGGTTGAAGTTATTTTTGATTTTGTTGGGGAATATTTATGTTGTTAATGTGTGCTTTATGTTCAATTTGCCATGTTATGTTATGCCGTTAAAGGATGTGGGGGGTGGGGTGGGTAATGGAGGTTTATTGGATTGATAGATATTGTATGTTTTATGTAAAATGAAAATAAAGAATTTACATTTAAAAGAAATAAAAGTCCCTAATGAGCAGTCAACGCATTCTTAAGCAAATGTCACATGGATTACATTAGCCAGTGCAGCATTAGGTAAAGGAATTGTTTGTAAACAGCACTCTCCATTATCCATGTTTCCATTTCTTCTTAAACTGCCATGTCAGTGAGCAATACACTGATACCAACAGGGCTTTTGTCCAGTACGACTAAAGTATAGTTTTGACAGGCAGGCCAGGTGATTGCTGAGCTTATTACATTCTCTCATTAGCTAAGCCATTTGTTTTAGTTTTGTTAAAAAGCATGTCTTGTCATTAAGTCCATTTGTGAAATGAACACCTGAATAACGCATTCCCACCGTCACAACTGTGGATGTCAAGGCATTCATGTTCATTTTTTTTTTTTTTTATATATCCATGTAAGAGGTACTTCAACTAACTAATTGCTGCAACAAATTCAATACAGGGCCTAAAATAAATACATGCCTAAAGAAATGAATACATAAACATATTAGGGTATAATCTCAAACATATATTATGCATATATCTGAAATGTGCAAGAAATGCACAATACATGTGCAATAAATTGATTAGCCGTGAATCTCAGAAGTGTGCCTCTGAGATCTCACCATATCTCAAACTAAGCACATCCAATGTTCAATCTCTACGATTTCTCACTATTAAATAAGACCCCTCTAGCAAAATATGGGCACATTTTGAGGAAAGCTTGTCAATCAAATTAGGCATACAGCAGGGGAGTGTCCACCAAAATTTAGAACAAGTGGGCCAATAAGCAATTTATAAAAGTCTGACAACTGACTTGCACCAAAATAAATGTGCAATACCTCTTGCTCCTACCACAAAAAGAAGCAAGTGTCTTCTACAATTGAGCTAATGGAATGGCCACCCGAATGAGTGAAAACAACCCTTCCCCTCAATGAACAACATACAGCATGTGAGGCACGTCCATTGGTTCAAATCAACCATGCCAGATACAATAGACATTGGGCCTCATTACGCGGTAGGCGGTAGCCATGGTGCTATTAGCATCATGGCTACCCCCCTTCCCGCATTCCGGGTCCGGGTTCCCGAAATAGGGACTTACCGGGTCATTCCAACCTTGGACGACCCAGTAAGTCCCCATTCCGGGAACCATTCCCCATTCCCATTCGAGCCCCCATAGGGCTCAATGGGAAGGGTGATGGAGCTAATAACGGTACCACAATTTGCGGTAAAAACCAGGCATTAAGGAAGGGACCCGCTGGGAAGGGACCCGTTAAGGGACCTGGGAATAGGGTGGTAAGTGATTACGGGCAACGGTGCCCTTACCGGTGCGGTAATCCCTTACCGCCTACCGCGTAATGAGGCCCATCATGTTACACCATAAACATGAGTAGTAGGTTGAGGGCAAGGAGGTACATGAGAATGGTCAGTCCAATTGAACAGTCAGATGGTCTGATCACCTTGATTCATCTTTCAAAATCTCATGTAGTACAGGATGTTCCAAGATAGCGTATTGGACCCTTTCTCATCTACAGTGCAAGAACATTCCATTCTAGCAACAGAAGATTGAAAGGTGTGTTACATAACTAACACCTAGTAGACTCAAAATCCCATTTAAGTTGTGACTATAAACATCATGAAAAGTCATGCATGCAATCCTTTCCATATGTAAGAGAAAGGAACATGTTTATAGAGACAGCTTAACAACATGCCTTCCCCTCCCCATTGTTGGTGTGAGAAACAGTAACACTTCATATATTCTGCTGGGACTGCATAACCTTACAGTGATGGCAGTGTTGTCATACATCAGACTTGTAGACCACTCACCATCAGCAACCCACTGGGCAGATCACCCATAATCAAAATGCAATGATGAAAGTACCAGGCGCCAGCTACACAAACAGCAAAGAAAAGCATTTTTGAAAAGTATAATAGGCAATAAAGGGGCATATCACACAGCTGAGTTGAAAGGATTGTATAAAGGTGTTGATGTCAGAAATCCTATGCACAGAAAACAAAATAAGCAAAAACCACCCAAGCTGCAAAAACACACATAAAGGCATGGCGGACTGTCACAAATTCAACACATATTCGATATGCTGTGGCTATGGCTATGGCTGATTCATGGCTTCGCTGCTGCTGGATTCTGGGGGGGATTCATTATTATTTATTTTATTTTATTTAAATGTTTGTCCAGGACTACCCATGCCCAGACATTCTTGGTGTGCCTTATCAAGTTCAAAAGGGAGTAGCTGAAAAGTAAGTTGCACAGTTTTCAGGACAGGATAGGAAAATCAGGATAGAACGAGCCAGTGGTCGAGCCGGATTAGGTTCGGGGAACAAGGTATCAAGTGATGATGGAGATTTCCAGGATCCGGGTGCCCACTGGGTGAATGCTTGGTTTTTGTATTCAGGTTAGTTTGCAGAAGGAAATGTATACGATCATTTGGTTGATGTCTCCGGTATTTGTGTGGGAGATGGGTTTCAGTGTGTTGTGAAATCATGAAGGGATTTGAAATGGAAGGCTTTGTATATGATGCAGAGTCTTTTGAAGGCAGTTCACTGGGCTTAGTGGAGTCAATAGAGCCGGGTGTGTGCTGGCGTGATGTGTTAGCGTTGGAGTAGGTGCAAGATGAGTTTTGCTGCTTTGTCCTGTATGGCTTGCAGGGGGTGGTGGTGCTGTTGAGTAGCCCTGTGAGCATAGCATTTGATAGTCCTGTTTGCACAGAACTGGTGCTTGAACTGTAATATGAACCAAGGAAGTGTCTTATCTTGCATAGGAGGTGTTGATATAAGTTGCATGTTTTGGAAACTACAGCTATGTGATGTGTGAAAGACAGGTGGGGCAATGGTGACACAAAAACCCTTGACAGGCGTGGGGATGGATATGTGTGGGTTGTCTGCCGTGAGTTGTTTGATCCACAGGGTGAGGTTGTGTTTATGCCTGAGAGGCAGAAGGAGGTATTCTGTTTTGGGTGGGTTGAGTTTGATTTTGTCCATATAAACTAGCAGGGCAATAGACTGAAAGACTTTGCCTCTCTCTTGATCTGTTGTGAGGTCTGGTAAAAACCTCCCTCCAGCAAGACATTATCTCAGCAGGATCTGTCCTGGGAATCAGGCATCAATGGACACATCCTATACGAAAGTACTACCCTCACAACAGGGTGTTGCATACCAAAGAGCCCTTGGTGCATTGTATCTGAGAAGGGGGCAGGATTACTGTAGCCAGGGAGATCAGCATAATTGGGGAAGTGATAAACCATCTTTTTTTCTCTGTACCTCTCTTACTTTCCTGTCTTCTCTTCTTTCTTTAACAGAAAGCACATACCACATGGTGAAAGAAAGCAAATACCAATATCCACAAGAACAGGGATTGATCCACTTTGGGGGGTGAAGGCAGATGTTCCAAGGTAGAGGCATACTATTATTTCTAACCATTCCAAGGGTACATTCAGAGTTACCTGCTTCTGGAGCAAGACCTGCCTCTCTGCCAGCTACTATTGTACCCAGGACCTCACTGAGGTGAAGGATTCCTGCAGGTGTTTGCCTTGCTCTTTTGTGCTTGGGAGGATGAGAACAACAATCTATCTTGTCCATTAGCCCTTGGGTTTAAACTCACAGCATCCTGAAGACCAGAGCAGCCAGGATCACTGTACTTTTCCTTCAAACCACTGAAGATGTCTTTGAACAGAATTTGACCCCGTTAAAACCAACATGACTCTCTGATGCTGCTTTTGGCACTCGTTTGTTCTTCAAACCGCCGGTCAGCATATTGGAACCAGTTTGCAGCTTCACCGTACAAGCTGAGGGATTCACTGACTTGGCTGAAACTTGAAGAGCAACAGTGAAACAGCCTTCCCAACCACCATCATATTCATTTCCAATCCTGGAGGTTTGATCGAACTCCAACCTTTGAATGCCTCATCTCAAACTATTGTAAACTAGGCCCATACAAGTACTGAAAAAGAACCATACACAGGATGAATAAGAAGTTCACGTTTTGTAAGAAAAACATTTTGTTTTTATATGCAATACCGGCCAGGAGAGTGAGTCAGCTCACTAGAAATGTAAACTGAGATCTCCCTCCACACGCACACATTAGTTACAGCTTTTAAAGACAGGATCTGCAAAAACTACATTTGCAACATGTATCTAATGCAGATGAATATTACATTTCCTATTGGCTATCTCCTATAATGAATTCTCAACACCACCTATATTTTAATACTCCATTGGTGAATTAGGTATTCGTGATGACAGGAGCACAACCCCATGCGAATTACCTAATTCTATGGTCAGGAAAAATATTTTGTTCTGATTGGTCCATTATATTTAGGTACATTGTTGCAGGCATTGAATTTGCTTGTTAGGCGCTTATACTGCAAATACATTCAATTTGAAAACGCCCACAGTGCAACAGGGAGGGAACATGGGATAGCAGTACAATTAAAAAAATACAAAAATAAACACAGCGGGCGAGGGACGGCCACATCTACTATGCCTTGTGAGTATTCATAACATGCAAGTGCAGAAAGGAAAGGGCAGTGGGGTAAGTGCTGAGGTGTCCGTGCTTGAGGGTGAACCAAGGTGAAGTGCAAGGTATGGTAAGTGCAATGCAGCCAGTAGCCGCTTTGGGTGGGAGAGAGCGAGTCTCCTGTGCGCAAGGTGTCCCAATGCAAGTGTTTAGGTAAACAGAACCTGGGAGATTGGGTGCGAGAGGTCTGAGGCCCTGAGGATGCATAAGGGTCTAAGACACCAATCACAGCAACTGTGAGATTAACAGAGGAGGAAAGAAGAGAAGGACGAGGAAGAAAGGAAAGTCTTGAGGTGCTTACGGAGCTTAAGGAGGTCCTGCTCAAGATGCAGTGGGAGGAGAAGTCTTTTCCATAGGTGGGATCCTGCTGAGGAAAGTGAACAACCTCCCGCTCTTTGCATAGAACTGCGCTTTGCACACAGGGAGTTGGTGCCAGAGGAGCATAGAGGTTTAGAAGAAGTGTATTTTGTAAGAGAGAGTTGCATATAGTGTGGGCCCCCGCCACAGGCAGCCTTGTGGATGATGCAGAGGGATTTGAATTTGATCTCTCCAGCAACTGGGAGCCAGTGGAGACTTTTTAAGGCAGGAGGGTTGTGGTCCCTGGGCTTAAGGCCAAAAATTAGTCTCACTGCTTTATTCTGGATTAGCTGGAGGGGACGCAGAGTGGAAGAAGGAAGATTGAGGAGGGGTATGTTGCAATAGTCAAGCCTGGAGAGAACCAGGGCTTGGGAAACATTGAGCTTCTGAGGGAAAGTGAGAAAAGTAAGAATTCCTTTGAGAATCAACAGCTGAAAGTTGGTCTTCTTGGCAATGTCCTGGGTGTGAGAGAGGAAGGAGACAGAAGAGTCAAAGAAGACTCCCACGTTTCTATCTTCAGAAGAAGGAGCAGGGGAAGATCCCAAAGAGGGAGGCCAGAGAGAAGGGAAGAAGGAGGAGGCAAGAGTCCCTATAGAAGGATCTCAGTTTTGCATGCATTTAGGCAGAGATCGTTGGAAGTGCACCAGGCCTGGATGACAGATAGACAGTCAGGGATGGAGGAAGGTGCAAGAGAGTTAGCTGGAAGTCTGAAAAAGAGTTAATTGTCATCTGCATAACACTGTAAGGGAGAAGGAGGAGATGCAGAGAGTCAGAGGTAGATATTAAAGAACCAGGGGGAGAGGATAGATCCCTGGGAGACACCACAGGTGGAGAAGGTGCCCAAGATGACTTGGGAAGGGCGGTCTGAGATACCAAGGGTATGCTGGAGTCTTTGTATGAGAATAGAATGGTTGACTGTGTCAAAAGCAGAGGAGAGATCAAGTAGGATGAGGACAGTTAGGGAGCTGGAGTCCAGGGATGCAAGCAGTTCTTTATGGGTGTTCAGGAAAGCAGTCTCTGTGTCTCTGTATGCTCAGAATCGAGATTGATGATCGTGGAGGCCACCGACAAGTTCAGTGTGCGAGTTGAGTTGGGGCAAGGCCAACTTCTCAAGCAGTTTCCCAAGGAAGGGGGTGATTGAAATAGGGCAGTAGTTGAATGGACAGGTAGGGTCCGCGGAAGGTTTTTTCAGGAGTGGGCGCACAAGGGAGTGCTTGAGGGAGGAGGGGTAAGAACCAGTGGTGAAAGAGTCGTTACAGAGATCAGCGAGTGCGGGGGCAAGAGGGACAATGTTGTCCTTGATGGTTCTGGATGAGCAGGGGAAACCTGTATGGACGAAGCCTTCATAGAGCAGACAATTCTGGCAACTCTTTCAGGTGTTACAGGAGTGAAGGAGGCAAAGGTGGAATGAGGAGGATGATTGGCCAAGGGAGGCACGGGAGTGTGGAATGGGTTTGGTGGGTGGCTAACAAAGGTGTTTAGGATGTCCTGAGTCTTGGTGGAAAAGAGTGAGGCCAATGCGTTGCAATGGGCCTGTGATGGAACGGGGAGGAGGAGACTGTGGAAGTGTTGGATAGCTCCCTGCAGATTTTGAAGAGTTCAGATGTGCCTGAATGTGACCCCTCTACTTGGCATGGATCAAGAGTCTGTATTGTCTTTGTAACAAGCGGCAGGCCATTATGTCAGAGGGTGCACCTGAGGTTTGCCACTTCCTTTTCAGGGCTGCATGTTCTGAGGCATACCAGGTATTATGCTTAGAGGTGGGTTTCAGGCGGATCCTCATGACTGGGGCTAGGATGTCAAAAGTATTGTAGATGGTTGAATGAAGGGTGCTGATAGTCTATTGTAGGGGCTAAGGGTGGATGAAGATAGACACAAAGGCAGCAGCAGACACTTTTTTCACTGGGTGAATGTTTAAGAACGAGGTTGGCATGGCTTTTGAGGATGCGGTAGGAAGGCCAAAGGGACCCAGGTGTGAGTAGAGGAGAGAATGGTCTAACCAAGAGAGTGTGGTGACCAGAGGGGGAGAGATAGAGAGGTGCGAGTAGATCATGGCATCCAGTGTGTGTCCAGCCGAGTGGGTTGGACTGGAGGGGATAATTGAGGAGGAAAGGGAGGTGTAGAGGTCAGTGAAAAGAGTGGATGATGAGTCAGTGGAATCCAGTTGGTTGTTGAAGTTGTGTTTCCCTTGTATTGTTATAATATGCACTGTACAGTATTTAAAATAATAATAATAATAATTGTGTTGTGAAAACTAGGCCTTTTCTCCCCCATTCAGGAATCTCAAACTTAGGTGTGTCTCACCTGCCTTAACAATGATGTGCTTTTTGTGAACTCCTTAATCCTGAGTGTCGTCATTGTGTCCTATTGCTCATCTTGCCTGCCTACTCTTTGTCCTCGCTAGTGTCTCTCCCTCTCCCTTTCACCTCTCTCCGCTCCCACCCACCTTATGGTGCTCTCTGTCTCTCCTATCTTTTCTAACTGCTTCTCTATTGACTATCCTGCTCTCGTCACTAAATCTGGTAGGAAGGAGTTTACTTAGGACATCCTGGTCCCCAACCCAGGCCTCCCTATTGCTGACACCTACACCAGTGCCTCCTCCAAGGAAACTCTCAACGACATCCTCTTTGTCGTGCCTTCACCAGACCTATGGACCATTCATATGGTCTCTGTGCTCTCTCCTTTCACCTCTTCGCCCATTAATGGTGCCACCCGTTGGGACACCCACCTGGCCTCGTTCTTCTACTCTAAAATCATCATAAATGTTTACTCAAATGGGACCGTCTTGGTCCAAGGCCAAACTGCACCTTTTTGATAGACGCTTCCAATGCCTCATCAACTTCCTTTCTTCTCCTGCTGTCCCCCCTCCCCTTTCCTTGACTACCTTGCCTTCCCCATCCTTCTCTGCCCCCTTTCGGGCTCCTTCTACACCTCCGCAGGGCATACCCTTGATCTGTACCCCTCCACAGAAGTCCTTCAAGGAGGGCAACCTTCTCCACATTGCCACTCTTAACTTGAAGAACTTGACCTTGATGTCCTCGGTCTCAGTGAGACATGGTTCACGGCCAGCTCTCTCACCAGCTTTTACTCACTCCTACCTGACGCTACAAGATCCTCTCTGCGCCCAGGCCCAACCGCTCTGATGGGGGTGTATCCCTTATCTTCCCTGAGTGCATTCCTGCCTCTGTCACTCCTCAGGCCTACTCCTCTTTTGAATGCCTCGTCTGCAGGCTCTCTCTCTCCCTTAGCCATTCCCTTACTGTTGCTACTATCTATCAGCCACCTGGTCAGATTTCTTCTTTCCTCTCTGAGTGGGCGGACCTCTCCTCCTCACTCCTGGCCTCACCCACTCAATTCCTCCTTCTTGGAGACTTCAACATCCACCTGGATGCTTCTTGTCCCCCCTCTGGACTCTTTTCTCATTCACCATTCTCCCCTCTGGCCCGACTCCTTCTGCAGGGCACACTCTCGATGTTCTGATCTCCTCAGACCTTCCCCTCTCTGTCCCTCTCTCCACTCCTCTCTCCTGGAGTGCTCACGTTCTCCTAGACTCCCACCTCACCACCCCTACCCATCAGGCCAAGCCACCTCCATCACTGCCACCCACCTTCTCGGTCATCCGACCCATGAAGCACGTGTCAGTTGAGGTTTTCGCCACCACATTCTCACCTCCTCCTCCCCCTGTGGCTGACTCTCACCCTGACACAGCCCTCTCCACGCTCCACTCTTCTATATCTGATACTCTTGATATCCTTGCCCCTGTCATGAGAATCCGCCTGAAGCCCATAGCCAAGTGTAATTCCTGGTATGACTCAGACCTCGTCACCCTAAAACACAAGTGCAGGGTGGCCGAGAGGAAATGGTGTGCTTCATGTTCATCCCCTGAAAAACTGGCCTGCCGCCTGCTGCAAAGGCAATACCGGCTCTCCGTCCTCACCAAGAAGAGAGCTCATATCCAAGCCCGCATCTCTGCGGCAACTAACAACTCGGCCAAACTTTTTAAAATCTGCAAGGAACTGGCCAATCCTGCCGCAGTCTCTACCTCTCCTGTCCCTTCCCAGGCCCTCTGTACGGCACTGGCTTCTCACTTCATTTCTAAAACTCAGGACATCCTGTCCTCACTCTCCTCCTATCGCCTCCCTCCCTCTATTCCCTGCTCTTCCTCTGGCCCTTCTGCAGCCACCCCCCCTCCCTCCTTCTCTTCCTTTCCCCTTTTCTCTGCAGACAAGGTTTCTAGACAAGTCCGATCTATGAAAGTCTTGTCGAAACAGGTTCACCCCTGTTCCTCCAAAACTATCAAGGACCACATCGACTCTGTGGCTCCTGCCCTGGCTGATTTCTGCAATCACTCCTTCACTACTGGAGTATTCCCATTGCCCCTGAAGCACACTCCCTTGTGAACCCTCTTCTTAAGAAACCCTCTGTCGCCCCTCCTGCCCGGCTAACTATCACCCAATCTCCATCACACCCTTCCTGGGCAAGATCCTGGAGAAACTGGCCATCTACTAGCTTAATGTCCACACTGAATATCTTGGTTGTCTTCATGACCATCAGTCTGGCTTCAGAGCAGGCAGAAGCACGGAAACTGCTCTCCTGAACATCCGTGAAGACATGCTCTCCAACCTTGACTCTAACACCCTGTGCTTCCTCATCTTGCTTGATCTCTCTTCTGCCTTTGACACTGTCAACCATGCCATCCTGCTTGACCGTCTCCATGATAACCTCGGTATCACTGGTCAGGCTCTGGCGTGGCTGACTTCTTTCCTCTCCGACCAACCCTCCCAGGTCCAACTTGGGTCCTTCCTCTCCGATATCTTTTTCTCTACCTGTGGTGTCCCACAGGGGTCTAACCTCTCTCCCTGGCTGTTCGACCAACACATGGCACTCCTTGCCCACCGCATCACTGCTCTTTGCCCCAACTTTCAGTGCTATGCGGATGATACCCAGCTCATTTTCAGGCTACCCTTGGCCTCCTCCTCTCTTTCCTTCATCTCTGACTGTATGTCTGCCATCCAGGAGTGGTGTGTCACTAATGACCTCTGCCTTAATGCCAGTAAGAATGAGTTTCTACTCATCGGCACACCCACCCATTCCCTCCTTCCCCGCAGCTCTCTGGCCGGCCTCTCTTGTCCCTCTTGCTGCTCCCGCCTGCAAGGCTAAAAACCTCAGAGTCATCTTCGACTCCACACTCTCCTTCCCTCCTCACATCTCTGACGTCTCTAAGAAGTCACACTACCAGCTGCACCTCCTCAGAGGTATTCTTCCGTTCCTCTACTTCCCCCAGAAGCTCACTGTCTCCAGAGCCCTGTTTCTCTCTAGGCTGGACTATTGTAACAGCCTCTATCTAAATCTTCCTGCTTCTACTCTCCGCCCTCTGCAACTTATCCAGAACAGGACTGCAAGACTTGTCCTTGGCCTCAAGCCCAGGGACCGTATCTCTCCAGGACTGAAATCTCTGCACTGGGTCCCACTGGCTGTGAGGATTAAGTTCAAAACCCTCTGCATTGTCCATAAGGCCTTCTGGGGCATGAGGCCTCAATACCTTCAACTGTCTCTTCCTAAATATCTTCCATCTTAAGCTCTTCACTCATCCGCATCCAACTCCCTCAGGGTCAGTCGCTTCTCCAAGCAACGAGTTGGTGGTAGATCTCTCTCTTCGGCAGGGGCCTCCCTCTGGAACAGCCTTCCTGCCTCCCTTAAACGTGAGGAGAACCATCTCCGGTTCTGTAAGCACCTCAAAATCTTCCTCTTTTCCTCGGCTTTCTCACCCCCTATCCCCTGCTGAATTCCTGGCAGAAACTGCACTCTTTACCTGGCCACCCTTTCTGATTCTCGTGCCCAGGCCCCCCCCCCCCAGTTGCCCACCTGCACTGCCTCCCTGGCAACCCCTGCACCTGGGGACTGTTATCTGTATCCCTACAGTCCCCCTACCAGCATTTATGTCTGCACTTACCACCAGCTGGCCGTTTTTATTTATCTTATTTATTCTACTATCCCATGCACTACACTTCCCCTCTCCCTCCCCCGACATACTTTTCCCTTTCCCCCTCCCCATGCACTTGTGCGATCTGAATGACACCTGGCCTAGTAGGATCGTTGTCTGTCTTCCCTTTGTTCCCCCTCCCTTGCCTCGTCGTGCCTTGAAACACGTGTATATGTGCGTTATAAATGCCATATCATATAATTTCATATCAAAAGGAGGAGGTTGGAGGTGGTTGAAAGTAAGGAGAAACAGAAATCAGCCCATGTAGAGAGGAACAGGGTGGAAGCACATGGAGACCAGTAAATGGTAGCAATGGTCAGAGTGGAGGAGGGCGATATGACCAATTCGCAAATCAGGCTCTCAAAGGAAGAATAGAGCTGGGTGGGTACAATGGAAGATGGAACACACTCAGGATAGATTAAGGTGACCCTACCACCAGTACAGTGAGGTTGAGGTTTGGAAATGATCTTGAAGCCATCAGGGAGGAGGGAGTTAAATGCACTGACTGAGCTGGTATTGAACCCAGTCTCGGTGAGAGCGAGAATGTCAAGGTCAGTGTCTCCAGGAAGGAGGCAGATGTCAGTGGAGTGTTAGTTGGCTGAGCGGTTGTCACCGGATGGAGGAGATTCCTTCCTTTGAAGGTTTACTGATGGGGAGTACAGTTCTGTGGTACTCCGGTCAGAGTGGGAGGCGACCCTGAATGGCTCTTTGACCTTGTAGCTGTACTTTTTCCAAACCTCTTGTGACTGCCCCCTTCAACTCATCTATAATAGGACTACAAGACTTATCCTTGACCTCAAGCCCAGGGACTGCATCTCTCCAGCCCTAAAATCTCTCCACTGGCTCCTTGTGACCACAAGGCTCAAATTCAAGACCCTTTGCATCATCTGCAAGGCTGTCTGGGCCCTGGCTAACACTCTTTGCAGATCAAATTATTCTCCAACTAGAGAGTGGGAAGTAGATCCCTTTCCTCAGCTGGCTCCTCCCTCTGGAATGGTGTCCCTCCCCCCTCAGACTTGAGCCGGATCATCTTAAGTTTCTGAAACGTCTCAAGACATTCCTTCGATCCTCGTCCTTACCTCACACCCCCATGCTACCTCTCCATCTACCACTGCAACTGGGGCATGGTCTTCAATGTCATACAGAGGCCAGACGACCCCCTACCAGTCCCTCCAGCATCTCTTCTCAGCAGTTGCCAGTGGACCCCATTTCCCAGACCAGCCCAACTGGTGCTCCTTGTCTACCACACTCATCCTCCCCTTCCACCCTCTCCCCTGGCACTTGCCACCTTGGTCCGCCCAGCACTTAACCAGCACCCCACCCTGGGGAGCACCCGAATCCTGCACTTCTCCCTCAGCCCCTTCCCTTGCACTTACCACCTTTGCATGCACTTGCACAGTAGGATTTTCAAAAGGCCAATATAACCGTTTTCGTTGTTTTACTTTTTGATTCCCATGTCCCCCTCATCTTGGCTCCTGGAAACACCTGTGTATAGGTGCCATATAAAAGTCCAATACATAAGTAAATAAATAAACATGTTGCATTCCTGGTACACATCCTTCCCTATCTCTCTTCGGAACCGCATGGCTTTATAAATAAAATGCAGCTGAGACACTGCTCTTGGGGATTCATTTCTGGGATGTATTTGCTCTTTTTAGCTTGATGTCTGTTGTTCTAATGGACCTGCCACCTCTCAATGTGGCAGAATAACCACAACCTCGTTCAACAGCTCTACAATGTCTGGATACCAGACCTTGTTCTCAGCATGATTTGTCCTTCACCGCTGCTGCACTAATCTAATTGGCAGGAAAAAAGGTGGTATAATGGATTCCATTCACAGCTCCATGGACAGCTTGGGCTTGCACCATTAACTACTATCTGAGTGTTGGTCCTCCTTGCTCCAGGGGCCTTGGCTGTTTGAACACTCACTGGGGGCAAGGAGGAATACAATCTATTTAACTGAACAGAACAGTAGCTCCAAGATGTGGCCTAATGATCTAACTAACAGAATCTGCTACTACTAATGGGGCCTGATTTAAAACTCTTTCTAAATTGGCCCACAGCCGTTACATTACAACTTAAAGTATCCTGGGCCTTAGTAGAATGTTTTAATAAAACCTTTTTAAAAAGCTTTTGGAAGCAGATGGATGCAAGTGGGACACAATCCCATGGACCCTTTTTGTCATCAGAAAAACCCTCCAGATTTCTCTAGAGAGGCATTCTATTGGTCTCAGTTGAGAGTTGTGCTGGAGAAACCAGGGAAAGGGAATCATTCCCCCTTGTTATATTTGAAACTGTGCAGATCTACACCAGGAGAAGGGAGCCATTCTCATGGATGTGAAATACATAAAGACAGGGTGAAACCTGCAAGCCAGGGAATGGAGTCATTCCCACTGGCATTTCTGTTGTTAGAGAACATTTCTTTTGGACACTGTTCAGGAAGCAAGATAAGGGGGGCATTCTCTTGAAGAAGGAACTTTACATTAGTATATCCCTTGGTTTTAGTGTGAGGGCTAGGAGTAGGTAGTGACACATTACAGTGGAACCTTAATTTGACGGTCATTCTGACAGATCCTTAGTATTAGTTTTGAGGCAGGGAAACCACTCTTAGAGATAGGGACAATTAGTTATTCAATACAATAAATACAAATCTATAACCAAAATCCAGCCACCTTTGTGTCAGCATCCTTCTTTGACATCATTTAGAACATAACTATACAAGTCATGCATATATAATATTATGTGTAGAAGGAACTGTTACTAAGCTTTTACTGTACATGGTATTGTAATACTTCTTTGTTGTTTAGTGTATGTTTTCTTTTTATAAGGTTATTTTCATTGTTTAGTAAATTAGATGTATGTACAATGACAACATGTACCATGTTAATTGATATTATTGTATATTTAAATGAAAACACTTGTATACTTCTATATATTTTGTTTTTATGCATGTATTTTTATTTTTCTTTGATGAGGAATTATTCCTGTGAATAAAATAATGTAAGTTTGGTTAAAAAATATTTTATACAATAGGTCTACATTTAATGTACTTTTGAACGAGTTAGCATGTTATACATTACTTTCTTTATGCGCAAAATTGTTGTAATATTTTGGTAATATATGGTTTTAACTATGTGGATGAGTTAAGGTTACTATGATATTTTATTTTCATGCTGTTGTGTGTAGACCTTAAGTTTCTTCATGGTTTAACTTCAACACTTGTGTATTTTATTTTACCAATAATAAAAAAAAGAAATGATTGTCACATTATTAACTGTAAGTGCCTGTCTTAATACTAGTGTGTGTTGTTGGAGCATGTAGCGTATGTTTGTGTGTGTGTGTGTGTCTTAAGAACATGTTACATAACAGCACTTGGCATAAGTACATGTGTTGTAAGTGCATGTTTTGTAATTTTTGTGTTGAAAGAGCATGTGTTGAAACACATAAGATTGTGTTTCGTGAGTGTTGAGGAGCATGTCTTGTAGAGCATGTGTTATAGGAGTGTGTGTTATAAGTGAGTGTGTGTCATTAGATCCCATGTTAAAGGAGCATGTATCGTAGGAGCACATGTTGTAGGAGCATGTTTGTAAAACGTGTGCATCGTTGGAGGGTTTGTGATGGGAGTATCTTACATAACGGATAAGCATGTAGAACCGATGAGTGCAAAAAACATGCAGAGCTGATGAGTGCATATGAAAAAGGGTGTGCTTATAGGGGATGAGTGCGTAGAGGGGCGGAGTGCGTAGAGGGTCGGAGTGCGTAGATGGGCGGAATGCGTAGAGGGGCGGAATGCGTAGAGGGGCGGAGTGCATAGAGGGGCGGGGTGCCTAGAGGGGCGGGGTGCCGAGAGAGGCGGAGTGCGTAGAGGGGCGGAGTTCATAGAGGGGCGGAGTGCGTAGAGGGGTGGAGTGCGTAGAGGAGAGGTGTGTGTAGAGGGGAGGTGTGCGTGGAGGGGAGGCGTGCATAGAGGGGAGGAGTGTGTAGAGGGGGCAGACAAGAGTGCATGTGTGGAGCAGACAAGAGTGTGCGGGGCGGCCTGGAGTGCATGAGTGCATCGAGCGAACCGGAGTGTGCGGAGCAGATTTGGATGCATGGAGTGGATAGGAGTGCATGGAACGGACTGGAGCGCATAGAATTGCGTGACATATACAGTATGGTTTGGAATGCAGAGAAGGTTTTGAAATAGCATATATCACCACCACGCTTACTCTCCCCTCTACACCACCACTCAACTAGAACAGAGATACTATGACACCATTCGGTATAACTGTTCTTATACCAACATCCGCTGCATACTCCAATCATTCTAAGTAAACACTGCTGGTTACACCACGCCCAGCCAGGCGTTCTCCTCAGGCCTAACGCGGCCACACTCGATCTGGATAAATCCTGCCAGAACGAACACATGCACCTGATCTCTCAACCACCACACCTACCGCTAAGAAGCAGTTATGACATGAATACCGCACCAGCTGCACACATACCCGATGCTCACACACACCTTTGACTCTCTCTACTCTCTCTACTGGTCTGAACTTCGGTTCCCAAGGGCGTTCAACCTACCAGGGCCTTCAGACCATACCAATGGTATATAAGGCGCTATATAAATGAAAAACAACATAACATAGCATAGAAGTGTGTGTCTTAAGAATGTCTGTGGTTAGACACTCTGGTGTAAGGCTCATGAGTAAGGCATATGAGTAGTGGGTGTTTACATGTTTAGCATGTGAGTGATTGGTGTGCAAGCATTGCATGAGTGTTTGGCGTAAATTCATACACATCACATGTCCTGTGTGCCTTTTGTATGTAGGAACACTTACATTTAAATCAGGTTGACTTTCATACAATGCTTTTATATATAAAAGAGGCATATGACACTTTTACAGTTTTCCTACATATAGGACATGCAAATCTTCTTACAACCGACATAAGAGTAAGCTCTGAATGTTATGTGGAGTTTTTACAGGTAGGTTAGTCTGCCTTTACGTTTATTTCCCCCATGTGCATGCAGAATTTGCATATTATATGCATTTTGATAATACATTGTGTGCCTCCATTACGTATGAAAGCTCACATTAAAGTCACCTTAACTGTAATGTGTATGTTAATACACATGAAAACATATAGGATTTCTCCAAACAGCACTTTTATGTATTTCATAGCTCCAGAAAATGTACATCAAAGTAAGCTCTGACTTTCCTAAAGATGTAAATTGCAAACTGTGAAAATCATATGTCTTTGGGACATATCGTATTAAAAATGTACATTTATTATATCCCTTGAAAGCAAAAATCAATACTGGAGTCACTTTAATGTGAGTTTTCAGATGTAAACTGCGAACTGTTCGAACTGAGGCTGAGGTATATTACTTCTGCAGTAAGACTTTTATGCACTGTGCAGCTCCTGAAAGTTCACATCTAAGTAATCTCTGAATATCATTTGTTTTCAAAAGATGTAAATTGCGTAATCTCCAACTATGAAACTCATACAACCCTTTCTACAGGTTTTATGAAGAATCTACATCCATTACATCCCCTGAAAATTAACATTAAAGTCAACTTTAGTTTGAATGTACATTTTTAATACTTATGAGAGGCATATGTATGACTTCCCCAATTAGTACTTGTGTGTACTGCATAGCTCCTGAAAACTTACATCAAAGTAAGCCTGGATTATCCTGTCAGTTTTTAAAAGAAGATGTGTAATCTATGGACTGTGAAAATCATACGGCCCTTTTGTACAGTTTTTATACAAAATGTACATTTATTACATCCCATGAAAAATAACATCACAATCAGTCCATACTTGATCTGACTTTCACATGTTTTCAAAAGATTTAAACTTCATAATCTACAAACTGTGAACCTCATACGCCTCTTGGTACAGTTTGAATGACAAATGTACATTCATTATATGCCCTGAAAACTAACATCAAAATCAGCCATGATTTTGATGTGAGGTTTTAGTTGTACACTGTGTAATGTATCAACTGTGAAACTCATATGCCTCTTTGTACAGTTTGTATGAAAAGAGTAAATGCATTCCATCTCCTTAAAACAAATTCAGCCGTGACTTGCCTTTGATGTGAGTGTTCAGGTGATCTTAATTTTGTAATATAGGAATTGTAAAACTCATATGTCATTGCAGCGCATGTTATAGGAACCCATGTTGCGGGAATACGTGTTGCAAGAGTTTGTGTCCTAGGAGCATGAGTGTGCAGTGGTATCACACATAGTAGCTGCATGTGACATAGGAGCATGTGTTATGAGTGTGTATCAGAAGAGTTTGTGTCATGCGAGTATGTTTTAAGTGTGCATTGTAAGTGTGTGTGCTGTGAGAGTGTTTTATGGGTGAATGTAGCCTTTTTCATTGGAGCATGTGTCATACATCTATATGTGATGTGTAGTTGGTACGTGTGTCATTGAACCATCTATTGTAGGCATATGTATCATAATAGCGCATGTCAGCGCTCTGAAACACTTGTGTATGAGCGCAATAGAAATAAAATATCAATATCAATAGCGTGTTGTGGTAGCACGTGTCAAAGGAGTGTTTGTCATTACAGTGTGCTATAAGAGTTTGTGTGTTAGGAGTATGTGTCATAGGAGCACATGCCATAATGTGTATGCATCGTATGTGTCTGTTGGCCTCATTACGACCCTGGCGGAACGGGTTAACGGGTGCCGCAAAAGGATGCAGATCCGTTAAACCCGTTCCGCCACATTACGAGGTCCCCTTGTGGGACAAAGTAAGCATACATGGTAAAACCAGGCGTGCTTACTGGGTCCTGCGAGGGGAAGAGGGAGCAAACAACGGGCCACTCGTAATCAGCCCGTTGTTTGCTCCCTCTCCCATTCCCATTCAGCCCTATGGGGGCTGAAATGGGAATGGGGAAGGTCCGAGTCTGGGTCCTTGGAGGGAGGAATTACCGGGCCCTCCGAACTCGGAATGGCCCGGTAATTCCTCATTCTGGGAACCCAGACCCGGACGCGATTTCGGCGGCAGCCATGCCGTCAATAGCGGCATGGCTACCGCCGAGGTCGTAATGAGGCCCTGTGTGTTTTAGGCATACATGTTTTAGCTGCATGTAGTGTAGGTGCATGTGTTTGTGTTAGGTGCATGTGTCCTAAGTGCATGTGTCAAAGGTGCACCTGTCATAGGTGCACATGTCATAAGAGCATGTGTCAGGAGTGGGTCATTAAAATATTTTCCCTATGGGTCTGAGTCATAGCAGTGCATGTTGTAGGTGCCTATGTGGTACCATGTGCTGTAGGAACGCATGCCATATGAGTGCATGGTGCAGGAGCATGTGTCATAGGAGCATATGTGTGTGTAGTAGCTAAACATGACATAAGAGCATGAGTTTAGGAGCGCATGTTCTCGGAGTGTATGTCATAAGAGTGTGTGTAGCAAAAGTATGTGGGTGGGAGCATGTGTCATAGGATTACATGCCATGTAGCCTAGGAGCAGATGTTGTAGGTGCATGTGTTGTAGTTGCATGCACCCTAGGTGCATATGTCCTAGGTGCATGTGACATAAGGATATGTGTTAGGAATGTCCTTATAGTGCGAGACATAGCAGTGCATGTTGTAGACATGCAGGTGGCAGGGGTATATGTTGTACGAGTGTGTGTTGTGGGATCACGTGCCTTAGGAGCGCCTGTGAATCTGTGTCATATGATAAGCTGTTGTAGGTGCATGTGTTGTAGGAGTTTGTGTCATTAGAGTGTGTCTTAAGAGTGTGTTTGATAGGGGCATGTATACCAGTAAGCTTGTGCTATAGGTGTACTAGATACATGTGTCCTAAGGGCACTTTTTGTAGGTGTACCTCTTTTAAGTACATGTTTCCTATATGCATGTGTCAGGAGTGCATGTCAAAAAAGTGTTTGTTGAAAGCTTGTGAGTCACAGCTGTGCATGTTGTAGGCACCTATATGGTTGGAACATTTGTTGTAAGGGTGTGTGTTGTAGGAGGACATGTAACATTAGTACATATAATAGGATCAGGTGTCATAGGAGAATGTGTGTGTGTGCATAGTAGGTGCATTTTGTAGGAGTGTGTTTTGTTTTGTGGTAGTGTGTGTCTTAAAAGTGTGTTTTAAGTGTGCAGCATAAAAGTGTGTGTGATAGGAACCTGTGCCATAGGAGCATGTGTCATATGTCCACATGTTTTTGGTGCATGTGTTGTAGGTGCAGCTGTCATGTGTGCATGTGACATAAGTGCATGTGTTGTAGGTGTGCATATGACTTTTCATATTGATACTTGCATGTACATTTTAGCTCCTAAATACCTACATCAAAGTGAGCCCTGACTTTCCTGTCAGTTTTCAAGAGATATAAATTGTGTCATCTGTGAACTCTGAAAATCATACGCCCCTTGGTACAGTTCGCAGAAAAAATAAGCATTCAAACTAAGATCAAAATCAGCCCTAACTTAGATGTGAGCTCTCAGTTCTTAAATGTGAAATGTACAAACTGAAGCATGTATGACGTCTACAGTTCGTACGTCTATGCAATTTACAGCTCCTGAAAACTTACATCAATATAAGCCCTGACTTTAATGTGTTTTCAAAAGATGTAAATTACATAATCTTTAAACTCTAAACTCATACAGCCCGTGGTGCAGTTGGTATGAATAATTTACATTTATTACATGCCCCGAAAACTAACATCAAAATCATGCCTACCATTGATATGAGATTTCAGATATAAACTGCGTAATGTATGAACTGTGAAACTAATATGCCTCTTGGTACAGTTTGTATAAATAGTTTACATTTATTCCATCTTCTTGAAATTGACATCAAATTTAGCCCTGGCTTGACTTTGATATGTGTTTTCAGGAGATGTTACTTTTGAAATATATGAACTGTAGACCTCATACGTTTTGCATATATCATTGCCGGTGCGTGAATGGATGGAGTATGTATTGTAAGAGTGTGTGTCGTAGGACCTTGTGTTGTAGGAGTGCATCTCGTAGGAGCGCAAGTCATAGGAGTATGTGTCATAGGAGCATGTGCATTTGTAGTAGACACCACGTATAACAGCTACATGTATTATAGAAGCACAAGTTTTAGGATTGTGAGATGTAGGAGTGTGTTGTATGGGTGTCTGTGATAGTAGCATGTGTTGTAGGTGTGTGTGTGTCATAGGTGCATGTGTCCTAGGTGCACATGCCCTAGCAGCACATTGTATAGTTGCTTATGTTGTAGCAGAGTATTTTGTAGGATCATGTGCCGTAGAAGTCTGTGTGGGTGCAGTAGGAGCGTGTGTAATAGCTGCACATGCTGTAGGAGTACATGTATTAGGAGTGTGTTATATAAGTGTGTGCTATAAGAGTGTGTGTGATTGGAGCATGTACCATAGGAAAATGTGTTGTACGTCCACATATTGTAGGTGGATGTACTGTAGGTGCATGTGTTGTAGGGTGTGAGGAACCTAATGGTAGTCTCACTCCCAAGAATCCTGGATCCTCTTCTCCGGTGGCCAGGGAAAGGTCATCACTCTTGGATCCTGGCCATGGGGGCGGAGAAGTGTGGGAGGATCACCTGGGTGCATGGTCCTTAGGAACGGTGAGTGGGGTACCCTTAGGTGAGACATGGTATCCCCCTTAACCTATTGAGACTCAACTAGAACCCTCTCCAAACTTTTTAGGTTATTGTAAAGCTGTTCCCCTCATTTCCCCATATGTGACACTTGACAGTATTGAGATGAAGAAGAAGCAACTAAGCATAGTTGTAACGCTCACCTGATTCTCGCAGAGGCGCCGGTCTTGACTGGGCGACTACCGTATCTTCAAAGGTGATGTGTAGCACCCGGTTGGCTCTTTGGGCTGGACCTCTGTGCACTGTATGCCTGACTTCAAGAGTAAGATGTCTGCAGACAGAAAATATGGGATTAATGAACTGGGGTTATTGGGGTGTCCCTATCTCTTCCCTTTTTTGCTCTCCTGTAGACCCCCAAAGGTTAACGCTCTCACCTTAGGTAAGTGAATGCCGAGCTCTCCATCTGCCTCGGGGCAGGGTGCTGTAACCAGTTTCTTCTCTGGATCGGTAGCGCAGGCCTCTTGACTTCAGAGGACTGCTGTCCGTCGTTTACTGCACGAACGGTAAGTTTCGAGTAATTCTATTGTCTTTAAAGTCTTTAGCAATGATGTCTCTTGTTTTGCAGGTTCCGGCGATGGCGGATGACGGGCTGAAGTGAGTTGAAGATGGAGTCCGTATGATGAATAGAAGCGCCAGGAAGCACGTAAGTAAGCGCTTGTTGCCTGCTTCACGATGCGCTCTAACTGTCTTTTATTTTGCAGGTACGAGTTCGGAGCGGCTGCAGGGTGCCGGAATACCCACTGGGGTTGATGTGGAAAGGAGTAATGGCACGTGAGTATTAAAGTTCCCCAATGTCTTTAAACGCACCTTGTTTTGTCTTTCAGATGCAGGATGCAGCGCCGAAGGCCTCCGGAGCGTGCAAAGAGTCGGTAAGCTTTTGTCTTTCAGATGCCGGAATGCAGTGTGAAGACCTCCGGAGCGCACGAAGAGTAGGTAAGCCTTTGTCTTTCAGATGCCGGAATGCTAACCTGTTCTTTCTTGTCTTTATAGGTGTTGCTGAAGACTGGATTCAGGATGGTAAGCCTTTTTCCTTAGGCCCAGGATCCGATGCAGAAGACACGATGAGCGTTCTGCTGCAGAGGATGCAGAATAACGCAAAGCAAGATTCATCCACCGTGTGTGGTTTAAATAGCCTCCTGTAGTGCTTAGGTGTCTCCTTCCACAGCCACGCCTAGGTAAGAAAAGAGTTCCTGCTTTCCAGAAGAGTTCCAGTGTTCTGAATCTAGGGAGTGGCTCCTGCCCCACCCAACAGGAAAAGTAGTTCCAAACAGAAGAGGATCAGAGGCTCAGCTGGCAGGCAAGTAAGCAGCATGGTCTGCTGCAGGTAAGTCCACCCAAGCATTATGAGCCCGGCGCTTCCAGCGCTGGGACTGGGCACATTTATGAGCCTGGTGCCACTGGCGCCAGGACTGGGTCCAAAAGGTCCCAATTGGGACTGGTTGGCCCTCGGAACCTAGGTTATGGATCTGCTTCCAAGGGAGTTGGGAAAACCCTGCCCTTTTGGAAGCAGAGATCATGACAATAGTAATTAATACACCCTTTTGCCACTTTAGTACTCGGGCCAGGAAGATGCCTACAAGGAGTTATGAGGGTAAGGATCAGGAATGGCCATTTAAGTATGGGCAGGCAAGTCGCTTTAGAGATCCACACCTGCAGCTTGTAAAGGGGCTGCGGGTGTATGAATAGAGACCAGTGGAGCAGAGCAGGGAGCAAGAGAGAGGCCTGTGTGGCAAAAACCAGCAGGGGGCCGTGCTTCAGAGGGAGCAGCCATGGTGGGGCTTGGCAAGGAGCCATGATGCCGGCAAACATTCAAGAAGATGTGCACAGCCCGTAGCCGGTGGACCTTGAGAGTATTGGCAGTCTGGGAGCCTCTGTGAACCATGCTCAGCAGCAGGAGCTGCAAGAGAGCACCAAGAAGGAAGGAAGCTGTCCGCTTGCAGAAAGCAGAATTCTGGGTGCAAGCGTGCTGTGATAAAAGACAAGTCATGCAAGCAGAGTGCAAGAAGGAGACGCCACAAGCCGGTGAAGGTGACGGGAAGACGTTCAAACACCAGGGCACTCCAACAAGGTTTATTGAATGCCGTATGAATGGAATTTTACATTTAAGCAAAAACAATGCTTATTGAATACTGATCCAAATGGAACTTTAAAAATGAAGCTAAACCATGGTTATTGAATACCAAATTAAATGGAACCTTAAAACTACATGAAACTAATGCTTATGGGGCACCGAATTGAATGAAACCATGAAATTAAGCATTCTAAGTGTTGAATGGAATAAAATGAGCAAGTATAGAGAGTAACCCAAATGCCCAGGTGAAACAAACAACTGAATAGGAAACATGGGTGACAATGAGTTATAAGAAGATGGGTGTGAGTATAACACCCTCAACTGAACTTTTATGACTGACTGCAGAGTGACAAGGCCCAAAGACTGGACAAGATGTGTGGCATGTGATGGCAGAGCCAAAAAGCAGATAAGGAAAAGCCAGAAGATTGTAAAACTACACATGAAAGCCAAGAGATGAAAGTCAGGGATCCTGGTTGCATGACCTGTCATGGGTTGACCGTTTGGTCTGACAACTGCACCTAGTCCATTGTGCCCTACATGTTGAAAACTCAAAAACATTGCAATGATGAAGTAAAAGTTTTGAGGAAGCGAATCACGAGACTTGAGGAGCTACATTGTGTGGTCTTGAGAATGAAGCCTCAAGACCTTTTTGTTTTCTATTAACTGTGTTGCTTGGAACTTGGGGAAGGGAACCCAGAGGATTGGTTATGAGCTATATTGAACTATACCACCTTGAACTAGAGAAAGGTAATTATGAGACTTGTTTTCGTGGAACTTTTTTATACTTCGGGAAGGGGAGTTGAAAGGAAGCTGCAAGCTGGCAGAAGCTCAGAAATGTGAGTTGAACCCTGTTTCTTTTGATTTTGACATGTATACATTGGTTAGCTTTAGTTGTGAGGACAAGTATACGTTTTGGACACAGACAGACTTTTAAGTAGAACTCTTTGGAACAGACTTTCCTTAGTTTCATTCAGGTAGAGAAATCCCCCATCAGCATAGGGCAAGTTAGGCGTTCAACTATCCTGACCTTTGATTTAATCAACTATTTTATTCTGAACATTCGGTCTGTTGTCTGTGTCAAGGGGCAGATGTGATATATGCACGTATAATACATGCACATGTGTTAGATGCGTACATGACTTCTTCAATTTTTACTTGTATGTAATATATATATCCTGAAAACTTACATCAAATAAGTCCTGACTTTCCTGTCAGTTTTCAAAAGATGTAAGTTGTGAAAATGATGCGCCCTTGGTACAGTTTGCATGAAAATGTACTTTATCACATTTCCTGAAAACTAACATCAAATTGAGCCCTGACTTTAATATGAGTTTCCAGATTTAAGCTGTGAAACATACTAACTGAGGTTGTATATGACACCTACAGATCGTACGTATATGCAATTTACAGCTCCTGAAAACTAACATCAAAGTAAGGTCTGACTGTCTTGTGTTTTCAAAGGATGTAAATTGATAATCAACAAACTGTGAAACCCATGCAACGCTTGGTACAGTTTATATGAAAAATGCACATTCATTACAACCCCTGGAAACTAAGATCAAAATAAGCCCTTACTTTGTTGTGTTTTCAGATGTAAACTGTGTAATGTACACATTTATGTAGTAATACTCCTCTTGGTACAGTTTGTTTGAAAAGTGTACATATATTCCATCAACTTAAAACTGACATCAAAGTCAGCTGTGAATTACCATGGATTCGAGATTTTAGGAGATGTTAAAATGTGCATTCATTCTGCTCATGCCTCATGTATATAGTAGATACATTAAAAATAGTTAATGTCACATAATCCGCCAAGCCAATTTTCAAAATGATATTTCAGTGCACCAATTTCAGATGAAATCTATGAGCATAAAAATATGTTTGAAAATCAAAGTGGCCTATTTAGAGATAATTTGGCCTGAAAAAATATTTGTTTTACCTATGGGAAAACCCCTTGTGAAAAACTATTTAAAATGCAATCAAAGGAAACATTTGTTGAACTATGAAGCCATAATGTACAATCAATATCTTTTTGATAAAATGTCCTGTATTTTCTTATATTTATTTTTAGCAAAACAGCTAAACAGCACATCCAGTGCTTATGAACATCTTTTGAAAAACATAAGTTAAGTATTATATCTGCTAGTAGTGTATGTCAATGTTGGGGTATTCACTTCCAAATAGTAATAGCAACCTTTAGAGCATACTTGAGTGCCGTTGATATGAGTCCAGTCATGTGTCATGCACATCAATTGTGTATGTGTTCCAAAACATGATGCAGAACTGCATGTGAAGATGCACACATGAGTGCATGCCTGTGTATGTACTCAGCATGTTTGGGGTGTGACAAATGGATGCTGGTCCCACCTACATGTATGTGCACAGTGTACATGTGCGTGTAGGTGTTTGACATGTGTGTGACTTTGAGACGCCATGGATGCATGTGACACAGACATGTAGGTACGCGGTTGGCAGATGTGACATAGTTGCCGGTGATTGCAAAGTGACAGGTGGTGGAGATGTACAGATGTGTGTCTGTCTGCTGGCGTGTGTGCATGTGTTCGGCACTCCCCATGTTACTTGTGACGCCATGCCAACCTTCAGATGTGCATGCAGTTGTGTGTGTATGGATGCTGCTTCCTGCTGAACTATTCCTGTTAATTTGTGCATGTGTGTGGTTTCAAATGATATGAGTGTTGGGGAGTGTGATGCCATCTGTGAAGTTTGACCTGCAACTCATGTGCAACAGTCATGTGTGTATCAGATCATTGTACAGTGCCCTGATGCCTATGTTCTATTTCTCCCTGTCTGCAGCGTCGACTGATGAAGAGGGCGGAGATGGTGCTGTGAAGCACAGCAGCAGGGATGACACCGCCAGACGAAGACGCAAGGCCCAGCTCCTCTCTGAGGTAATCATAACCATGTAGTGCCTCCAAGCCATCCCCCACCCTTGGGTTGGGTTTCTCTGTATCCCTACTGACCGCTGCAAACACTCTGCACATGATGACTGCACTTGCCCTTCAACTGGCATCATGCCACAACATTGTTAATACAGTTTTTCTCTTTATTCTGCCTGATTGATGGAATCATTTCCATGATAAACACACATTTGTGCCCCAAAATCACCATACTTCAGACTGGGATTTTCCCCCACAAAGCCCCACATATGTTCACTTTTCACGCAAATGATTTCATCAATCAGGCTGATTTACTGCTGTGCACCTACACATGCATTGCACCCGATCACTTCTGAGCCCTGTGTGAATGTTCAACATGACAATTGACTTGTGTCATGGACAGGTGACTTACTATTGTTGTATCCATGTGCCTCACATCACTGTATTTGAACACACTGGCGTTGTTGCAGTGTGTGACACGTGTGTTTTGTCACACTCTTTTACATGTTCTATTTGATTATATGCTTTTCACATGGATGGGGGACAGTAGTGATTAACTCCCATCTGGCTGTCCTTGTCAGTTCTGTCATGGCTATGCTACATGCCATATGTGTGCTGGCATGTGTCATGTTTGTCGATTGTTCATACTACTCACAGGCTAATGTGTTATGCAGGTGCTATTCATCATGCAGCACATGTGTTGCTTTTCCATTTTGGAGTCATCAGTGTCTCCTTTCAGGGTCCCCTTCCACTTCATTGCCACTGCATGCATGGCTGAGTTTGTGTCATGTGTGATATGTCTCATTAATGTATTGGATGTGTAGATTGTAATGCCTACGTGTGTCGGCTAGGCTGTTAATGTGTGTCTTCATTACTTTTCTTTTCACTTTGTGCAGGTGAGGAGGCACTAGATGCTGTGGAGGAGGAGGAGATTGTGCAGGAGCAGGAGTACTCAGAGCCCGAACCAAGTACCACTGGAGGACATGGGGTGGTGGTGCACAAAAATCCATTAGTCCTACAAACCATCCTGTCCACTGGTGTCTCTGGGTACACATCTGATGATCTCTATAGCTCAGGTGCTGAATCAGACATTGAGACAAATGTTCCATCGCAGGTGAGTGTTTCTGGCAGGGATGCTGTTCTGTCCAACGCACCTGCTCTGGGGGTAGACCCCTCAATGGCCCATTCAGTGTGCAATGTCTGCCTGTGGTGGTTACGGATGCAGGGTCACACTCCTCAATATTTTCTCCTGTTACTGGGGCAGCAGATCAAAGGAGGAATGCAGTCCTGCAGCCAAAGGCAGTGTCAGCACAGCAAGGTGAATATCACTTTGGGGGAAACAGGTGTTGTGTCTGGCAACGCAGTGGTGGTGCGGCACCCGGCAATACTGTGGGAGAACTCCATGTATGGAATTGCAGCACAACATGTGAGATGATGGCTCAGGCTGTGGATAGGGTGGCTACTTCCATTCTCCCCCCAGAAAGGCAGGTGGAGCTCCAAAAGCAGGCACCAAAGTCCACTTGCCGCTCACACAGGGAGGACATGTTGGCCCCCAACAGGGACCGACGGGCTGAACTGGAGGCTCTGCGCACAGCCATATCTGCAGAGGCACAGGCCCATAGGAATGCCCTGAGGGTAGAAAATAGCTCCCTTAGAGCTTCTATGGGTGAACTTGAGGTGCCCCAGAGTACAAGGTCAGAACAGCAGCTGGAGCAGCTAAGACGCCCAATCTCAGCTGAGCTCCAGGCAACCCATGGGGAGATCTGGGCATCACATGAGGCCTTGCAGGCAGAAGTCCGTGCTACCTGTGAGGTGCTGCATGGGGATCTCCAGATCATCATCCTGCAGAACCAAACCTTTCAGACGCGCATGCTTGCTGCCACGGAGGAGCATGCCAGGCTTTGTGTGGTCTGCCTCCTATACCATGCACTCCTTATAATGTAGCACCAGAGTCTGACGACAGCGACGGCAGTTCTCCCACTATCGGGTAGCCGTGGAGTTTTTTTTTTATCAACATCCACACATGTGGGTGTTGGGGTGTACCCTGCACCCCCTCCCTCCTGGGAGACCCCCCCCGGTCGACCCATGGCCATTATTCATTTTTCATTTTTATTTTGAATTTTTATTTTTATTTTTTTCCTTTTTTTGTCTATTGTACATTGATGTTACAGTGTGTTACTTTGTGTGGTACCCGTAGGCATCCACTGTGTGTTCAAGCTGGACCCATGCAGGCTTGTCTTGTGTTTGTGTTTAAAGCTTGGGGTCCAGACACATATGCCACTCCTGCTTCCCCTTTCCATGGGCTTGCAAGGGTGGCACCGAGTGACAGTAACTTCACAGAGGCATTGGGCTTCCATCAGTTGTGTGGCCATTCTGTAGTCCAAACTGTGTATACACCCCTTGTGGGGATTGCTGAAGATTTCTCCACTGCATGGTTGATTTGTATATTGTATTCCATATTGCTCATTATGCATTTTTGCCTGTAGCTTCTTCATGTCTTACCTTGCCTGTCTCCATTGGAGATGCAGTTCATGTTGTATGCAGTACCCTGCCACATTTACCTACAAGCAACACACTGGAGATGGAAGGGGTCGATGTGCTGCATTTGTCAGGTTGTGACACTTGCACTATTGTGATTGGTTAATGTCAGGCGTTGCCACAGTTGGGTCCTGTATTCATGCTTTGTCTTGCTGGTAAGTATATGTTCATGTGTGCTGTTTCTTTTTCATAGGTGAGAGGGAACTGTCTGTGGACTGTTTCCATTTGTAACAGTGAACTTTGTGACAGTTGCGTCATGTGTTGCGCATTCATTTGGTTGCTTAAACATTGCATGCCATGCCATGGTGTCTTGGGCGGCTGAGATGGGGATTGGGTGACATACCATTATTTGGATGTGCTGTTTTTCAAGGGGTAGTCCTTCATGAAGCATGATTGTGTGCCTTTTACTGACACAGCATTGGATCCGTTTAAGTAGCTAGGAATGCATACAATGTAGCAGTTCCAGGGAAACAATCTCAGGGCGGTATGGTTGTGACAGTTGACTGTCGCTTTTGTCATCATACATTGTCAGCTGGTATGTGCCAGGACTGTGTGCACTCTGCAGGGCTGGGATTTCATGGTGAACAAAGTTGCCACAAGCTGGGTACGGGCTGCTTCTCCACATGCCCTTTCCCCTCCCATGTGCAGCGGCCATGCATGTGGTTGGTGATGTGGGGGCACCACCATGTCCACCAGCATTCCCCGCCTGGTTGCAACATTGTGCAGGACATATGCTGCCACTATGATCCTGCACACTACTGGGGACGCATATAGCAGCTGGCCACCAGAGCGGTCAAGGGAGCGGAAACATGACTTCAGCACTCCAAAATGTGCGCTCCACTATGCTCCGGGTTGCAATATGGGCTGCATTGCATCTTACCTGGGGTGGTGTGGTGGGGTTCCATATTGGCGTCATCATGTAGGTGCTCAGAGGGTAGGCACTGTCACCTGGGGAGGTGATAAGGGTTGTCATTAGTTGGGTTTTGCCATTTCTCTGTGTCTGACATGCATGCAAGTGCAGAGGCATTTTTACTCACCAATGAGTCATGTGTCGCCATGCCTCCCAGCTTCCAGGTCCCGGTTTTGGGGTGACATTCTGAATATAAAACTATGGCTGGACCCTGGATAGTTGGCATATACTGAGGTGATGATTCCCTTGACATAACATACATCCTGCACATTGATGGAATGCCAGTGTTGGACCAAGGGCTGCCTTTCTGCCGGTGTTCTGGGCATGCATATGTGCCTGCGGACTGAGGGGCGTGCTGTCATGATCTCCAACACCTGGTGTAGGCAGCATGACTGCGTGGCCTGTGAGACGCCCCCAACTATGGCATTTGTCCGCTGAAATGAACCAGTAGCCAAGAAATGCAGTACATTGAGCACAAGGGGCTCAGTGCTTTGGAGCACATGGTGGGTGATGTGAGGTCATCCTCCCACTCAGTACTCCCACTCAGCTACCAGTTCTAGGATAATATGGGGTGGAAACCTGTACCTGCCATAGACTTGGTCATCAGGCATCCCAAAAAGGCTGGTCCTGTGTAATAAAATGCATGCTATCCTCCTCCTCCTGCGGTGTCCCACGACCACTGCTGCGAGGAACGGTATATTCATTGTAGCATATGAGCTTGTTTGTTGTTTGCGCTCACTTTTATGCTGCGCAGGGCCGCTTCCGCCTGGCATACGTGTTTCCGGATTAGCACGTCTTTTGTGGTGCACGGGTTTCCCCTTTTTGCTTAGATGAATACGTGTTGTTAATGCGCATGTGGGCGTTGCGAGGATGTAGCAGCAGTATTTCCCTTGTAACGACCACATTTTCACGTGTTGTTCCCCATTCCACATGTTCTGCCCCCTTTTTAGGTGTGTGCGCTGCCCTGTGTGCGCCTTCACTGGCCGTCTCGCGCACAGCCTTCGGGATGTCGCAATGATGTGGGCGCCACAGGCAGATTCAGCGCAGATCTCAGGTAAGCCACACGCAGCACCTTCCATGAATTGACAAACGGCTGCGTAAGTGGCTTTCGCACGCGTGCACTGCTTTTTTCACACTTGCGCCCCGTTTTCAGCGCACATTAATTCCATGAATTACCCTGACTGTTAATGGCCTGATTACTTACCAGTATCTTTCATTACACTGAGTCTTCATCTTTCTCCTCACAGTGGGAGGATTTTCCAAGCCATATTTGAGTAAGCTCTATAAGGTGAGGGCTACCTGTAACATGCTCTACATACTACCCAAAACTATATAGACACTGCCTATTGTTTTTCTTCAATGTGTGTTGATTTTTTCTTTGTCACTTACATGTGACCTATGAGAACCTCCCACACAACTTCATGTTTTAATCGACAAATATAAGATAAGAAATACTATGTCTCTCTATAAATATGAAGCAGACAATCTGTCAGTTTGCTACGTTCCACCAATCTGCACCACATTTGTAATAGTTATCGGTTAGGACCCTCCGGACATCACTGGCTTCTCGGATTTCAGCCCCTTTCACACATAAAATGGTTGCCTGACATCAGTGAAACATCAATGTGGTCGTAGAAGTATTTGACAAACGCATCCGTAATAACAATTTTTTAAGGCCCTAAGAATCTTTGTTTATGAGACATTTGCACCGCAACACACTGCACGGTGCCAGGGAGAGGCGACAGGTGGTAAAAGTACACAGGAGGTAACAGTATGCTGCAGCACACCAATTCTGTCCTTCCCTCCTCGTCTACTCTTGGGTATGTCAGCCAGCCACACATGCCCACTCTCAGTGCAGTTTCCTTCAGAGAGCAATGCACATCAAGTCAGACTCTGGCGCTTCTGAATGCTGCTGAAGTGTGTTTCGGATATTGCTACTTGTTCTTGCTCTTCCGGTTTTGACCTTTGCCTGTTTCCTGGACTCCCCTGTTTTGCCCGTGCCTCCTTTTGTCGCCCCGAACTCTGCTTTGGACCCCTACACTTCACTCTTGTACGTTGACCCAGATTTCTCTTTTGGATTGTTATCGCCTTCCGTTTGTCTGCCACCACACTTTTGTACACTCTCTACCTGTTGGACATTGGGATTGTATCAAACTCTTTCCTGGAGAATCGACACCTGGATTTCATTTTGGACCTACTTGCGTGCCTGCCCCCTGCGAAGCTTGCACTGAGAGTTGTGAAGCCTCCTTGTTTGTCGCACAAGGTCTTGAGACTGCCGATGCAAGCAGCATAGGCGTCCGCGTACCGTTAGGCACAGCCATTTGGACTAGAGACTTTATCCCATTCCAAGTGTCCTCATGCCGTCGGGAATGGTTCCGTGGAGTGTTCCCATTGCTTGGTGCTTCTGTTGCAGTTCTCATAGTTAGTATCTTCATTGAAGCCTTGGTAAGATCTTTCATACACATAACGCTTAGATACAGACCCTATCCACTGTCATTTCACCAGTACACTTCTACCTTGCAGGTGGTTATAGAAAATTGTATATTTGCAATTCACATGGACTAGCGGATTAGTTACACCCACAACTTACCAGACTTCTTATTAAAAGGTTAGTCATTATTTACAAGGCCCATTTATGCTTATCATTGTGAGGAGAGTCACTTAACGTTTTCCTCTTGCTTCCTAGGTTGCCTGCTGTTCGCTGGTTCCATTCTTTCGAGGAATACATCCTCCTGTCTGTGTATCTTAACAGACAGGGGGTTTTATTGCTAGGAAGAATCTGTCTGCTACACTATGGGGTCAAGGCAGATTCTGACACTCGAACAGCACAACAACCCATCAGAATCTTCATTATTGACCCAGATTTGAACAGTGACTGTCTCTGGTGGCTTCAATGACCTGCATCATTTGAACACTGCATAGTACAACAGTGTGCTTCATCTTGAACCCAACGTGTTACCTAGTCCCCGTCTGGATCACAGTGAAACACCATATCCTAAACTGGCTCAACCAGCTTGAACAACGTTAAGACATCTGGTTTGACACCAGAAGTAATTAAAATACTGTTGGGAGGCCCCAGTGCCTCTGGTCCACTTGTGGGACCCTAGATCCTATAGAGCTACCCATATCAAACCATTTATAACCAAAGACACAATCGATTTTACAACATTGAGGTGAATGATTTCCTTTTCTTCCATTATAAGTATCCAGAGTGCTTGCATCCTTATATTCTGTATTTCTTTATTTTCTGTTATAGGGGTGGGTTATTGTTAGTGTTTTCTAGTACAGTTTGTATTGCATATTGTTTTTTGTATAATATATTAGCCCTTTATTTTGGAATGTTGTATTGTTTTGGTTTCAGTTGCTACTGCCTCAAATTGCCCCTTTGATAGCATAGCCTGTCCTCTGCCCACGTTACCTCAAATAGCAAAGAAGGTATATCTCAAGACCTTGCTTTATTCATCTTTATGATTGCGATCACAGTTGTTTATTCGAAGTGTGAGGCCTGAGATGGTTCATCTACTACGCATCCATGTACTCTTCATTGGCAGTAGTCAAAATATCAAAGAAGGAACGTTAACACCTCAGGCTCCAGATCTCTCAGCCCCAAAGGAATGACCCCCTACACTGTCCTGTTGGCAAACACCCTCCTGTTTGACATTATCCCAATGAAAGAGGAAACAGTTGTCTGGTGTGAGTATTTAGAATGGACTGGTAATAAGATGCTCCATGCAAAGAGCTCAAGGTTCTGAAATCCTATAGCCAATTTCACACAACACTGTGTTATGAAGAAAATGACCGTACCACTGCTGTGGAGAGCGAAATCCAGAATCACTTTGGAAGTGCCAGCAACCTCCTGCAAGCAGAAAAAATATAGCATAACTTCTGGAGGGAACCATAGGAGAGCCAGAACAACCTATGCAGTGCTGACACCAAATATAAAATATAAAAAGGTGCTCTATCTCCCCAGACCTGTACATCAAATGCATTGTCACAAACATACTTGGATGCCTTTTAGATATACAAAGGAACTCAAGGGGTCAACATTGTAGACTACGTAGTACCCAAAGGAACATGGAGACACCAATACATATTAGTATCCAGAAAACCTTACCCTAAAATCCAGGGGTGCCACAATAGCAATAAGCTCAAAGCAAATGTCCAAGTAGAGATTATCTTCTAAAAGTCTAGCATTACTCAGTTTGCCCACCCACACCCACATGGTGTCCCCATTGTTGACAACAGAAGGAAAGGTACGCTGTTGACACCAAACAACCTGTAACTAGAGTTTACATTGGAAGACCCTATATATTTCATTAGGACACTTTTGCCGATGGAGGCCCCAACTCTCAATATGGTGTCCATAAACACAGACAATGTTAGTTGGGAATTAAAATTGATAGCACCAGCGTATGAAGGCAGGTATCTCTTTGGGACGGGTGGCCCAGGGGGTTTACATGAATTGTTAGAATTAGAAATGTCCAGGCGAAAAATAAAATGTGGTTCTGTCTCCCGTGGACATTTCTCACACCCTTACTTACCTTTAGGCGGCACACTTTTCTGTGTGCCGCCTACTCTGCCATCCGTCTGTAATGCTGGTTGCCTTCATTTAAGTGCATGGGAACCGGCGCCGCAGGGCCCTTTTTTCACCACTTTCTTACTACGTCACAGGGGACACTGCCACAATGCCCAATGCAGTTGTAGTGTACAAGGGTGCCAGGGACCGCTGCTCCACTCATTCGCTATAATCGCATCACCCTCACCATGCAATTATCATGCTATTTCTTTGTTTCCCTTCTACTTATGTCTTCACTCTCCTCCTCTCAAATCTCTCCCTATCCATATCATCTCTTATCCTTGACACCATTTATCATTTTGTTCCACTACTCTTTCTATTAATAAGGTCTACTCCAACCCTTACTTTCATTACACATCCTCTTCTCACATCTACCCCCTATGCTTCTACATCTCAATCTCTTTCCATTGCTCTTTGGCATGCACAATCTGTCTGCAATTAAACCTCCTTTACCTCTGACTTCTTCCTTTGACATTCTCCTTTTCTTGACCTCATTACCCTTACTGAAATGTGGATCTCTCCCTCTGACTCTGCAAACCTAGCTGCATTACATGATCCTGCCCACACCTTCACATATACTCTCCACTCCACTGGCAGGGGTGAAGGTGTAGGAATTCTTTCATCCTGCAAATTCTTTCCTACTCCCCTATCTCCTGCTAATTCTGCTTCATTTGAATACACAATCACTATAACTATATTCACTGCCCACTATGGCATACATATTATCTCTCTCAACAAGCAACCTGGCCCAGTAGGTCAATTTTCCAATCAAATCTCGCAACTAATTGAGTCTCTCCCTCCTGGTCACCACCTCATTGTCATCAGTGACTTTAACCTCATCTCTCTCTCTCTCACTCTCTGATGCTCTGTCCACTGACTTTATCTCTCTTCTACTTTTTTCTTCAAAATCATTTTTGTTTGATCTTGTCATGAATTCCTGTTAATCTTCTGATGTTCCGTTCCAGATTAAGAGTACATGGTCTATGTACCTTGCCCCCAGGAGGACATTGTTTTGAAAAGCCATATCTGTATAGATGTGCAAGTCCTCATACCTCCCCATGAAGAGGTTGGCTAATGCTGGGGCATATTTCACGCCCATCGTCACCCCTATTTTTTGTCTATAGAACGTTTCCTCAAACATGAAGAAGCAGTATTAACTTTTTAGACCTGGAAATTTACGTGGAAGAAAATAAACTACTGACAAAGACATACCACAAGGAAACCGACGTCAACTCAACTCTTTTTGCAACAAGTTTCCATTTTGACCCAGTCAAATTTAATATTCCAAAGGGCGGATCTATTAGGGCTCACAGAAACTGTGGAAACTAGGACACCTTTGAGCAGGAATGCAATCTACTATTCAAGAGATTCTGAGAAAGAGGCTCCAATGTCAAATGCATAAACACAGCATGCGAGCAAGTGAAAAGAATGACCAGGGAACAGACCTTGACCCTGAGAGTGCAACCTGGAAAAAGAGAAAAAGAAAAAGTTAAATTCATCACCACATATTGTAGCAACAATGGAGCAATAATACAAATCTTGCGTAAGAATTGGTACTTATTGAAATTGGACAAACATCAGTAAATTCATAGGTGACCACCCAAGTGAGATCTACAGAAGAGCTCATACTGTGAAAATGAACATAAGCCCATCTTTGTTGCTGAAAGAAGAAAAACCGACTCAAATTACAACCAGCAGCACCTGGATTCAGAAAGTGTGGCTTGTGCACGATGTGCAATCATGCACATGAAGCCACAAACAAATTCAAGGATATGTACGGAACTGCGACTGCCATCAATGAAAATATAAATTGCAAGTCGAAATTTGTAATATATGCCATTATCTGTACTTGTCAGAAAATTTACATTGGGAATACTATTCATGAATTGAGGACTAGGATACGAGAACATTTGTCTTTGATTGGTTCCCAAGATGGAACATTACCACTAGCGGTACACTGGCAAACTGTCCATCAAATGGATGATAAACGAGACATTACATTTTATGGTCTGAAAAAAGTAATTTTGGGCAGACGTGGAGGAAACAAAGAAAAACTGTTGAGACAAGAAGAAGAGCGTACAATATGTAGATTCAGATCTTCAGTGGTTGGAATTAACACGCACAATGATATGGGAGTTTTCTTAAAAGGAGATCCCAGGGAACTACTCAGCGTCAGTGAAAGTGCATGTAACAAATAAGTTACTCACACAGCAATACTTGTGTTTGCCTAACATTCGTACCAATTTATGAATAATGGGTTTTTGCTTTCTTGGCTTTATCTCAATGCTCCATAATAAAGGGTAATGCCAACATAATGCTAATTATGACAAAATAAAAATGTAACTAGAATTTTCTTTTTTAAAGACATAGAAATTATCAAAAGACTTCACAGAAAATGTTTTATGTTGACCCGCAATGCATGACCATACAATTTAAATTATACAATCTTTTCTTGTTAATGTCGTAAGAATTAACATTAAAGACACAGAAGAAAAAAAAAACACATGCTTGATTTTGTAACAACTTGTGAGCAAGGGCACCCGTATGTTACTTATTATTAGGCACGGCATCCAGGACCCAAAGTATGGTGCCCATGGATGCCGTGGAATGGGAAGTAAAGAAGGACTAGCGTTACCATGGTAACGCTAGTGTAGGCGCCCTCCCCGTCTTTAGATGTGCAAAAGAATAAATGGGACACTCCCCGGAAGGGGAATAAGGCTAAGAGGACAGGTAGCGTGAGTTCAAAAAATATTTTATCTATTTGGCATCCAAAGAACTCTGCTGCCTGAGAGCGCTCTGACAATAGTTACATCTACATCATATTATAAAGGCATATTTTGTCATACATGACACAATTAGTATAGGGCATCAAAGTAGGACATGATTGGTTGGACAATATAGGCACATATAGCGATGACGTCATGGTTCCATCTGGATTGGTTGTTCCTTTGCCAGGAAGATGGACTTCTCTTAGATCTGTCGCCGGTGTCCAGGAGGGGTGAAAGTCAGATTGCTGTGGGGTGGGGTGATCACTCAACTAAGCTAACATAATACATCTCTATGAAGAATGCACTAAATAATTACTTTGAAATGCGTTTGAACAAATCACTGTGAAACGATAAAGGTATTTCACTTATTTACATCGTTAATAACAGAGGTTTATATTGAACATCAGGTTAAAGGACTATGTTGTCCATCAAGATAACATTGATTGAAGCTTGGGTCTGGGCTTGTAAACACTCTAAGGCATTCTGGTATGTGTTAGTATTGGGGAGCGATATATGGTGACAGAGGTGTAATGTTAGTTGGGGTCTGCTTGGTGGGCATCATGGTGGGATCACACCTTTGGTACATCAAGTGAATTCTTTGCAAGGACACAGGGTTACACTAGCAGTCATTTTCCAATGGCGAGGGTGAGGGGGCATGGACAGATTTGTGGAGATGTATGCTCGGCTCAAGCCGGTTCACATGCAGGGCAGTGATCCCAGAGGAAGAGTGGGTTGTTACTTTAGTTCTTTGTTGCAATTACCTCCAGTTTCAGCGTGAAAATGGAGCTACAGAGTTTTCCAGACACAGTGATAGAAAAGGTGTGAGCCATGTGTGCTGCTTGCACGGCACTGCAAAGAGGAGAAAAGCCTTTTTGTATTATCGCAGTGAGGCCTAGTTACCAAGATGCCGTCAAGGGGGCACGAAGATGGATGCCTTGTGTCCTGCATGATGGCCCCATCTACACAGATGTCAACCAGTGCTGACATTGCTTAAGCACACAAGGGCATCCCCCACTGTTGGAGGCACATGATCCATGTTTGTACTAAGGAGAGGAGTGACGGGGGCTTATTGGCCCCTCACTCCCACACACTAGCATAACATGAGATAATCTAAATAGAATATGCGTGCACGGCACAATGTTGCTGATGCTTGGAGACTGCAGAAGGACTTTAGAGGCAATCCCTTAACCTCACACGGGCTGAACAATTGATCCGATCTCAAATATTTGGAATGTCCTAGTATTGATCGTGCAACATTTACACAGAAATCGTAGGATTGGACTCTAACTGTATAGGCCATTGTCGATATTGCAATATAGCAAATCACAGTGATGAGTGACAAAGTGTGCAAACTACATGGCAAGTAGTGCACACAGCAGAGCGTAACTTTATTATTAACGATCAAAACTAAGGCGCTTTGGCGCCGTGATAAAGATTAGGGGAATACCATTATTGCATATAAACAGGGTCTTTTTGACATGGAATATCATAAATTTGAAGCAAAATTGCCAACCTAATGGAAATTGGCAATTAAATAAACAACGGTATAAATTCAATGAATTGAGTAGATCCTTTAACCTGAAATTATTATAGAATGACACTGTGCTGTTCCTCAGGTGGGATTTAACCCGTAACATTTGTGCAACCAACCCGCACTACTACAGACCAAAGTGGCAGAAACACAACCTTTAATTGGTAAGGAATTTTGCCTTTTTTAAATAACAGAGTAATGCAATGAAATAGGACTTCCAAAAAGCCCTGGAATTTGTCACTAACACAAAACACTTTGTTTTTTCCTCTGTACAAGTGTGTGTGTTTTTTCCAACATCCTGAACATCCACCCTTTTCTCCCCTCCCCTTTCTCTGTGGCAAATCAATAATTTGTGGTTATTTTTGACACTGGATTTATGTATGATAATTATTACATGTATTATTATGTGTTGTTGGACGTGTGTAAAGGATATTTATTGTATTCATATTTGTGTTTATGCTTGAAAAATAACAAACATTGAATGAAATTAACAAATAGCCCTGATTGAAAAAGGCATAGCATTTGCCGAAACACGTATCTCACAAAGGGCTATTAAGATATATTAATAAACATTGAGACTACTGATAACGATTGCATCAGTTTTTTGTATCACCTACTGTGGCACTGCGAAACAAGTGAAGAAGGTGTTTCCTATTTATTCATCTCTCAGAACGGCGCCAAGTGTAGTCTCCATACCTTCACAAGCATGCAACACTTCTATAGGCGCAGGACAATCTAAGTTGATATCTCAAGATCCCAATTTTTTGAAGCTAGTATTCAATTATACTGACAACCTCTGGGACGCTCTTCAATTTGGCTTCTGACTTCTGCATTCTGCTGAGACAACTCTCCTGAATGTCAGCAACTTCCTCTCTTCCACTCGGCATGCAAACCTTTCATCTATTCTTATTCTTGTCAACCTCTCTCCTGCAGTCGATACTGGTGACCATTCTGACCTTCTCTCTACATTATCTTTCATTGGCATCAGAGTAAAGGTCCTCGGATGGTTTACTTGATACCTTGCCACAAGACTGGAACAGCCTTACCTCCCCACTCACCCCCCTTACTGTTGAACTTCCCCAAGGATTTTTACTTGGTCCACTTCTCTTCACTCTCTGTGCTTCAACTTTTGGCATCCTGATCTCCTCTTACGGCTTCTCCTATCAATTCTTTGCTGATGACCGCCAAACTTCTTCAACTTTAACTCCTTACATTTCAAACTGTCTCTCCACCATCACATATTGTATGGTGTTTCACTCACTCCTACCCAACTCCAGTAAGACTGGAGGTCTCTAATTATCTGCCATACATGCTATCTCTTCCTCTTCTTCTTTTCTCTCCTGACTACCTTCCTTACTTTGCTTCCGCTCGTAACCTCATAACTTCTGTGTCATCTTCGATCCATCACAAAACCTCTTGCGTGTCAGCTCCAAATCTGCACTGCAGCCAGATGCAACCTCCTTTATAACAGAGATATCTGTCATCTTCTACCTTTCAATAATGCTAAATTGAAATCTCCACCTTAGACACCTATAGATCTGTCTGCTGTGCCAGCCGCCTATATGGCATTCCCAACTATGATTTTTCACTTCTGGACAAAGTGTTCAACTTTGCAGTCCACACACTTTACAAACTTTCTTGCTTTACCTCAACCTCCTCTGCCCGTCTCCAGATTGTCTTTCGATCTATTAAACAAAGGGCTAAGTATACCATTCTTCTCATCCTCTTAAGAACTAGCAAGGACTTCCTGCACCCTGTCTAGCGGCTCATTTCACTCCCTACTCTCCTCTTCAGTCGTTAAGTATATCCCCGCTTCACCTTCTTGCCACCTTTCCAGTCCACTGTGCTCCCTCTCATTTCTGCTCTCTCTCTTCTCTTGTTTCCATACTCTGGAAGGCTCTTCCTCTCCACCTACGTTACTCCAACCCTACCACTATGTAAATCCAACCTCAAAGATCTCCTTCTTTCTAAACAACCGATTTCCTAGCACTCTAAACTACGTCATCACCCTTTTTTCCACTGTCCCTACCCTTCATGAACAACCCTACAGCGCTTGCCCCTCATCCCTCCATCATTAATTCAGCACTTTCTCGGCCATCCCGTTCCTATGTCATGCCGCCCTGTCCTCGTCCCTGATTTATGCTTCCTTCTTCCCCTGCAACATCTGATCTTCAAATCACATCATCTCATCCCGTTGTAAAGAACCCATGTCCTCCACTCTGTCATCAATGGTAAATTCTGTAAGTGTTTGTGTGCCAAAAATGCATTGCTTTCCCTTTGATTTTGTATGAATGAATAAATAATACATATGTAAAGAAATATGTGAAGCCAGCACAACTCGCTAACTGGCCTTTCATAACCAATCACTCGTAATTCAGGGCCAAAAAACATACATTAATATGAGTGTACTGAGATCCTGAGGACCCGAGCCAGTCCCTTTGCATGTAAGGCCAGAATTCTAAAGCACACAGACTGAGGCAGGCGCATTGTCAAATGTACTCGTCCGACCCCATACATTTTTTTTTTTTCTGAGCTCATTATTAGTATTGATGGGTAAGATCCATGTGCTTCTGAATGCTGAGCATGGTGAAGGTATAGACAGATAGGGTTACAAAGATACCCTGGATCTTGTGCAACTACAATTCAAGGCATCAGTGAGCTGTTTTTAGGTCTACTAACCAGACATGCCATATGAAAGATTAATGGGAAAGGTTGAGACTTTCCTATATACTTTTCTCAGGGAGAAGTGAGGCATGCCATGTTTTGCTGCCAGTCTTCCTGCTGCTTCATAATGTCATGTCTGTATTGCCTTCTTATTGAGTACAAGAGGCTTAATGCAGCGGCAAGCATGAGGTTGCACCTAGCACTGACAGCAAGGATGCACTTGACTGACACAGCCTATGCATATTTTGTAAGCTTGGCCACCCCTGTGATAGTACAAGTCACTGCACACTAGATTCCAACTGCTGATCTTTCCATCTAAATGAAACACTGTTACTGATAAAAAGTAGTACACTTTAAAATGTACACTGTCACATGTGTGTCACAAGAGGTCAGCCCACCTGCCCTGTCAGGTCTTCAAACTTTGACCAATAGTTAAAGTTCTGAAAATGTCTGGTTTGAAGACAGACCACTGGAACAGGGGTTATCTCATGGGTCATATATTGTCCTGCAGGTGCTCATTCTGCTAAATAGCACATTTGTCTTGCTTATGATTCTTCCTTTCTTGTTCAATTTTATTGCCACAGTCGTGTATTTTAGGAGAGCAATAATGACATTGACTGTGAATTATAGGTTGAGTTGTTTAGTTTTCATGAATAGTCCACCCTGAATTGTCCAGATGTCTATATCCATATTTTTCCTGGCTCAGTTCTACTTATGTTTACATTACTTTTTTGCAACTCTGCAATGTGTTACTTATTGCCGACTATAGTGTGTGAATGAGCGTCACAGGTTATGTAAGCATTCTTCTCTTTGCCTCCATTCCCCAGAAATCCAACTGGCAGACACAACACTGCACTCCTTGATAAATAATGGGATTACTAACGTCAAGGTCGAGTTAAACAATAGTGTTTAGTCACAAGGAGGGCTCTATTAGTTCAATATAGGGGAAGGCATCGAAACTTGATTTGTGTCCTGCCTTCTCCCATCCTTTAGCCCCAATGGAAGCTATGACACTTGTAATGTATATCTGTTTTCCATCGTATCACCTGCTGAGCGATTGATAACTATTTCTAAGTTTATGGTATAAGTAGTTCTAACTTCTTGAAAGCGCAGTTATAGCACTTGTATGTGAAATATCCCTCACTCAGTAAAATATATTGGTAACTGGCTTCTGTCCATTCCCTTTCTTCTGTTTGTCTTCAATGTGTTTGATGTCCTATATCTGGTTGTGAAGTTATCGATTACCTGACCCATTTAACAGGTACAAGTAAAGCTACAGATATAAAATAAATAAATTACATTTTCGAACTTGCAGTTGTTTGCACTTCCAACTTGTCATTATACATACAGTTTATGAAAGTTAAAGGATAGTTCCGGGACTTTTTTTTTATTGTCCCTACGGTTCGGCCATGTGTTTTTAAGCATAAATCGGTAGATCGTAGAAAACTTTCCTATGGACCTTACCCGACTTTTCGTCCATTAACGCACTCGAAATCAGCTGCCATTTTCTGATAATCCTATCATTTCCCCCCATCGCCCTGGCTCACCTGCGTTTGCGGCACTAAATCAAATCCCCCGCCCCTGAGCCTGACATCAGCAGACGCGTACCGCCCATTTCCCAACGCCAAAGCACGTTTCGTGTCAACAATCGCTGCGCCTCAGCTAATGACGTGTCGCCATGGAAATGGCAGGACGCCTCTCTCCTCAATAAGTATAAACACACCGTTTCACAACACACAGCAGCAGATTTTCGATTCCCTTACTCTCTCTGTGTTACTTTGAGTATTCTGTGACTCGTTTCTGTGCTCTGGTCAGCTACCTTCGCCGCTTCTAGGCCTTGTGAACACCTGTACCATCTCTGTAAATTATTTTACTTTCTTTACCACACAATGGCTACAATAATGCCGTATATGTACGAGCCCGAGTAAACCGAGGAGGAACTACTGGAAAGGCAAGCACGCGAAAACGATGGGGATTCGGACGGCAGTTGGGAGGACCAGTCAACGGATGAAGAGCCTGGACCATGTCGCATGGACGGCGTCTCCACCTGGTGCACGTGCAATCGGTGCGAGCTAATGCCAACTGAGGAGGAGAACTGCTGCTGCCGTGAAAATTCCGGGTGTTTGGCCTACATTTCGGAAGGCGAGCCAAGTCCGCAATGCATCACCGAGCTGCCAGAGTTCAGGGAAGCCTGCCTCTCACGGACCGTGTTGAGTATGATGATGGTGCTTATGCACGAACTTCGCGGCACTGTTCGTCCACGTAATCCGAGTAACGAGTAAGTATACTCTGGTTGTGATGTCAGTGATGCCACTACTATTTCATGGTCGTCTCCCACACATAAAATTACATCTACATATCATTTGAACGCATGTAAATTGGTTCCATTGCATCTTTCTTTTTCACAGGTGGTACAGGCTGGTGGCCTATCGTTGCTTCACTTGGTGGCTTCACGGGAGGCTCGGACACCGCGTTCGGAGAGTAATACCTGCCTGTGCGGTACTTGCCATTAGACAACATTTCCCCAGCGACAGTGGACAATACCGCGGATTTTCCCTGGATGTGCTGCAACCGGAACTTTACAATGTGTAATGTTTATTATTTATGTTCAATTGGAAATAAGATCTAAAATAAAACCCAAAATGTATTTTAACAATGGTTGTTTTGATTTTTTAAATGAATCTAGTGTGTCTCCATTGAATAGTCTTCCTGTGCCTTGTCTTGTCACACCACATGTCTCCGGCCAGCATCCTCCCTCACGCTGGCCGCCCACCTCAATCCACATAACCGTTGAACCCATATGCAGCAGACATACATATGTTATTTTGCGGGTTGGCAACAAGCCTCCCGGCCTTGCCTCCTCCCCCAAAAATACTTACCACACCACTTTGTTCAAGCGTTGGCAATAAAAGGCCGTTGGATTTTATTGATACAAAACATGGTTATAGGTAAATAATCAATATGGTTGATCATAATAAATCATCCTTTTGGGCACCGGGTACAGAGATGACCCCCTCTGGCCCGTGCCGCCTTGCCACCACAGGCCAGCCTGCTGCTGACGAACTGCCTAGGCATCCAGGGTCTCCAGGGTGAACTGCACCCATATATTCTCCTGGGAGGCTGAGGTATTTATAAACTCACCCCCCTGCCTTCCATGTACTAGATCCTGCAGCCTGCCTCTTACATGCAGGTAGATGGCCTCTCCTTGGTGAGGCCCTGCGGCAAACGAGTCTTGTCTGCACGACCACCGCCCCAATCCACCCCCCCGCCCTATCAAAGGCAGTCCGCACCGGGGTACTTGCGCTGGCAAGTGGAGCTGTCAGGGAGCGATAAAGGCCAAGAGGTGCCAAATAGCATGTACACTTCAAAGTGGTCAATAGAGCATTGGTTGTTGTTCCCATATCTACCTCCAGACCCCGTGTCTCCTGCCAAGCATCCCCCCTCACGCTGAACGCCCCCCTGCAATCCACATAAGTGTGTCTCCATTCATGAGTCTTCCTGTGTCTTGTCTGCACGACCACCGCCCCAATCCACCCCCCGCCCTATCAAAGGCAGTTCGCACCGGGGTACTTGCGCTGGCAAGTGGAGCTGTCAGGGAGCGATAAAGGCCAAGAGGTGCCAAATAGCATGTACACTTCAAAGTGGTCAATAGAGCATTGGTTGTTGTTCCCATGTCTACCTCCAGACCCCGTGTCTCCTGCCAAGCATCCCCCCTCACGCTGAACGCCCCCCTGCAATCCACATAAGTGTGTCTCCATTCACGAGTCTTCCTGTGTCTTGTCTGCACGACCACCGCCCCAATCCACCCCCCACCCTATCAAAGGCAGTTCGCACCGGGGTACTTGCGCTGGCAAGTGGAGCTGTCAGGGAGCAATAAAGGCCAAGAGGTGCCAAATAGCATGTACACTTCAAAGTGGTCTATAGAGCATGGGTTGTTGTTCCCATGTCTACCTCCAGACCCCGTGTCTCCTGCCAAGCATCCCCCCTCACGCTGGACGCCCCCCTGCAAACCGCATAATGCCACGACATATACACGTCATTCATTCACAAACACACCCCTGTTTCGAATTCTTTATAACCCACTTCATATTTCTAATGAGAACTTCTTTACGCTTTGCTAGTCAACCCGTGAAGGTGCTGGTTATCTGCTCTTCGTCTCTGTGAACTTCCGTGACCACTTCGAGGAAACTCGTCAGTTTGCAACCTGTGAACTGCTCCCTGTTCTACGACAAGAAACTACTCTGATCCCTGCATCTAACTGTTTGTTCGTCAAGGTAAGGCCAGGTACCATAATCATTTTGCGTCCAATTTCTTTTCGTTCAAGACAGTACATGCAAGGAACTAGTCACATGTTCTGAGTTTAGTCAAATTATTTTTCTATTTTTTTAAAGTTATTCAAATACTTATCCGCATGTGAATAACGTGTATAGTTCCAAGAACCAAAACAAACCTTGCATTGGACCTTTTATGTGTCATTTAATTTTTTAACACATTGGTATTCATAGAGAATTGTTGATCTTTACTTTTCAGAACTTTCCACAATGCCTGCCTGTTCCATTGGCGGTTGCCCTTCGAAGACTCATAGTAAATCTGAAGGTACTATAATGCATGTTTTCCCTAAGACAATAGATCAGATAAGAGAATGGGTCCGATATTGCGGATATCCACCGTCTGAGCTTGAAAGTAGAGTCCTAGAAGTCTTTGCGGACAAGAGGGGTGATCGATACCGCATCTGCAGCAGGCACTTTAGCTCAGACATGTACTCCACATCATTGCTAATAAAGAAGAACACACCGCGAGCGAAGCGAAAATTGCTCTCAACCGCTATTCCCACTCTATTCGTCCACATCCCTCCACTGGTGAGTCAAGTTTACGTATTTATCTCTCGGCCTTGCGGTAGTGTGTAGCATTAGCTAACAATAATTTCCCCATTTATGTATCCACTCAATATGAAGCCGGAAGATTCTCCATCCGTGTCGTTATTGCAGTCATCAGCCACTTCAAGCGCCTATCGGGTAATCTTACTTAGCTATTCTGCCACTGACTTGTTTTAGGCATGTAAATCAATAGTTTTAATTTATCGTGTGATTATTTTACCTAATGGTACACCCTTGTACTCGTCCTCTAGTCTTTGTTTTCAGTTATAATTATTGTTATCCAAAATAATGCAAGTACTGTCTTTCAGGGAGATGCTGAGGAGTCCAACGCATTGACGACAACCGTTGATGTCACTCAGATGCTGGAGGTACGTTTCCGGACAGTTCCATTGATGGAGATCATCAGATCTTGCATTCTTGTAGCGTGATTGTTACACACAATGTTTCTTTCGTTTTTAGCCATTGATATGTCCTTCTGTCGTCGCCCTCCTATGTGCCTTCTTTTTTCAATATTGTGTTCATTACTAATGAAAGTCCTATGTTTCAGGGAGTCGATGTAGCATTAGTCCAAGAAGAAGGGGGAGCATGCAGTTACGGGTCGGCGCAACAGCTTGCAGAAGTGTTCACCACAGTTACATCGTCCCTTGATGTTCTTATGCATTTCGAGGTATGGATACTGACAGTTCGATCAAGCAAAATCATATGACGTGATTACATCCGCTATACTTCCTTCTTTATTAACGCAAGTACTATGTTTCAGGGAGATGACGGAGCTTCTTCTACAAGAACATCACCCCTAGTAGTTGATGCAGATCTCTGGGTGGTGACACTTCCAACGATCGAGCAAATCGAATCATATTTAGATATCCATTATTTATTTTAGACAACTGATCATTTGTGCAGGTCTATTTAGATGAGCCGTTGACGCCTGCACAAAGTTTATGTTCTTTTTAACAAAATGAAAACCATACTAATGCAATTACTGTGTTTCAGGGAGTTACTGAAGCATCATCTTCAATAATATCATCAATGGAAGTCTATGAGGAGCCCGAGGTATGGATCTTGACAGTTCCATCTAACTAGATTAACAATGCGTGAATAATTGTTGTTTGAATGTTCTACAGAAAGCGTTCATTCGTGTTTTGCTATTGAGATGTACGTGGGTATTGGTCCCCAAGTACATTTTGTGTTTTCAATATTATTATACATACTAATGAAAGTTCTATGTTTCAGGGAGTCGATGGAGCATCAGTGCGTGATGGATGTGCTTATCATGAAAATATAGACGTTGCAGCGCAAGAGGAAGTGGAGACATGCACACACGAGTCGGAGCAACAGCGTCCCAATGTTGAAGTTAGGGGCAAGAAAGTTTCAAAGAAAAGAAAGCAAAAGAAGGTTAGTGTCCTGGTCACTATATTATGTTGTTTTTCACTGTTAATAGTTCAATACTGTAAGTTGTGTTTAAACTGAACATCCCTTTTCCAATCTGTCCTCTAGTTGCGAGTGGGTGTACGAACTAAATCTACACAGACAGTGAAGCGAACGAGAGATGTTGCTTGTCAAACCTTTTGGCAGGGACTTGAGACTGGAGATGCATCGTGCCAATGGGAAGAATATGAAGTGATTGACAACGGAGATATACCACATCCAGCCATTGATAGTGAATGTCCTCCTGGTAGTTCGGATGCAGTCGGAGATCAATTCACAGAATCCACACCCGCAAAAACTAAGACCGCGAGAAAGTTGAAGAAATTGTTTTATTCACCCATCGCCGGAGAAGGAACAGATGTTGCAATGGAAGAGAATGAAGTGGACGACAATGAAACACCATCAATATCACTGAACATAGCAGAAGACGATATCAGAGATTCTACCTTTCATGTGAGTGACATGTCCTCAACGTTACAGGCCGAACCAGCTGGGATGCAGAGTGACAGTATAAGGAAAGAGGCCAAATTCATTGTATTCGATAGTTGTTTGATTGATATTATTATTCGGATGAAATGTGGGCATTCGGTTGGTGGGGAAGTATGTGGGGAGCCATTGATTAATGTGACTCGTGCAATTCGAGGCACTAACCTTAAAATACATGCCACCTGTACAAAATATCATCCTTTCTCATGGTCTGCACAACCCATGCTGGGGCGACTGCCAGCAGGCAATCTACTTTGTGCAGCGGCTGCACTTTTTAGTGGTTCAAGTTTTAAAAAGTTAGAGTCTTTCTTTCAGTTTGTGGGAATCCATTTCATTGCGAAAACTCAGTTCTACAAATACCAAACCGATTATCTATTTCCAGCCATTAGCGAAGCTTGGAGAATGGAAAAAATGTCTATTGATAGTACATTCGCGGGCAAACGGTTCAGGCTAGCCGGTGATGGACAGTGCGACAGCCCAGGATTTTCAGCCAAGTACTGCACCTACCACTTTCAGGACATGGAAAGTAAGAAAATTGTGAGTTCGGTGGTCGTGCAGGTGTCACAAAGTACATCCTCAGTGGCCATGGAGAAAGTTGGCTTTGTAGCATCATTGCAAGAACTACAATCGCGGGGAATGGTGATCGACCTGATAGCCACAGACAGACACGTTTCAATTGCCAAGACAATGAGAGAAGAGTACAAAAATATAAATCACCAATTTGACGTATGGCATCTTGCAAAAACAATCAATGTCCACCTAAAGCAGAGCTCATTGAGAAATACACATCACGGTTTAAATTATTGTAATTTGATTGTCTGTTCTCTCAAGTCTCCTCATGTTGCAGGCCCATTGAGTATGTGTATCTATGTAATGTGTAAATAAAAGTGATTGCTCAGTGTACATGCAATGTGTCTCTCCACCGTTGCCCCTCCCTTCACCGTGCAGTTGTGTGAACCACCCGGGTGTCACCTGTGACTTTGCTCTGGAGTCTCCTCATGTCGCAGGCCCATTGAATATGTGTAGCTATGTATTGTGTAAATAAAAGTGATTTCTCAGTGTACATGCAATGTGTCTATCCAACCTTGTTCATTTGCGCATTAAATTAAACCAAACAGTAATATAAATCATTTTTCAAAAAATATAGAATGTCTCCGTATTTATGGTTCTGTGGGGCTGCAAAGCACGCAGACAAAATGCAAAGATGGAGTGTAAATTTCAAGTCCTGTGAGATGGCCTTACACTGAATGTAGCTAACTAGGAATGTGTGCTCGTTCAAAGTGAAGGTCAGCTGCTTTGATTTTTTTCTCGGGTGCCAGAATGGCCCACGACTCAGTATAAGGTTCTATTGTTATTTGACCTTGACAGGCCGGGACCACGTAAGAAACGATAATGAATATAATTTCAGAAACGAAAGCCATTTCATGTTCGTTCATTCGAAGAAATAACGTCGGCATAGAAGGAGTGGTATTTCGGGGCTGCCCTACGCACAGACACAATGGAAAATGCAAATATAATGTAAGTAACTCTTTAGATGAGTTTATACCGCAATTTAATTACTATACAGTAGCTTTAAAGACGGGTTAAGTTGTACTTGTTCGTTCTATGTGGCATATTGTTTTGTACCGCGCACTATCTTGGGGAGAACCGTCTCCTTTTACGGAAGCACCTCAAAACCTTCCTCTTTGCTTCTGCTTTCTCTCTCCCTCTCCCCTGCTACAACTGGTCCACTGTCTGCGACCTCGGTCCTGGGCCCTTCCACTCTCCACCTGCACTCCCTGTCAACCCCTGCACTGGGGGACTGTCTCAGTATCCTACAGCCCCCCCTTGACGTATAAAACCCAGTTGCACTGTCCTAGCTATGAAATAATAATTTTAATAAAGATCTGATGGTGAGACTAATTTCATTTTTTATGTTTTTCAAACAGGTACATCATCCATTATTGTCTGTGTCACGAGTACCAGACACCGGCGGATGGCTTCTATAATCGCCAATTGCTTCTCCGCGTGAACAACGTTAGCACCCTGACCATTTTGTGGGACGATCGCCAAGTACAAGTATGCCCTTACGCGGTACTAACGGCTAGATGCAACATACAGACCGTTGTGGTGGCCTAGTGCCTCGTTGTTGGAACAGCCATGCGATTATCAGTGCGACCGAAGAGCTTATTTTATCGTAAACCAACACCCTGTGTACTGCACACGAACATTGATTGCCTCAAGACGAACTATTTTGGATAGAGAGCAAAGAAAAATGCAAATCGCAGAATATTCTCTAAACATTTGATGTCCAATAAATGTACTTTGCCAAATGGACAATCTTGCCGTTTGCTTTTAAAGCACAGTTTCATATTCCGAATTGTGGCGCTGTATTGTGAGATGATCTAAGACCCTGTGTACAGCAAAGGAACATCGCGTGCCTCAAAACAAACTTTTTGGAACGTGAGCAAATAAAAATGCAAATCGCTGAATATTCTCTAAACATTTCATGTCAAATAAATGTACTTTACCAAATTTACAATCTTGCGGTTTGATTTAAAAGTACAGTTTCATATTCCCAATTGTGGCGCGCTGTGTTGTGTGAGCTCATCTGTGTTGATTTCCGGGTTCTGTGTGGAGTTGCGTAGAAGACGCATGGGCGCGTTTGCCTACGCAGCACAGAAACGTCACAGAGAGAGGCAGAGAATATGAATGTTTTGATAAAGTCTGTTTCAGGGGCGGGGGATTTGATTTAGTGCCGCAAACGCAGGTGAGCCAGGGCGATGGGGGGAAATGATAGGATTATCAGAAAATGGCGGCTGATTTCGAGTGCGTTAATGGACGAAAAGTCGGGTAAGGTCCATAGGAAAGTTTTCTACGATCTACCGATTTATGCTTAAAAACACATGGCCGAACCGTAGGGACAATAAAAAAAAAGTCCCGGAACTATCCTTTATTTTATAATTCGTGCCTGGAATAAAATAAGATAGGTCAGTTTACTAGTGTTTATTTTGACCAAACCTTACCTCATATGTTGCTGATTATCTGTACCTCAACGTATTCTGTCTTTACCTATAATTCTGTATATACTTTGACAATGTACCTAATTGTGGAACAAAATACCTGCAATACAAATAATTAAGAATAGTTTATCGAGCGCACAATAGCATTAATTATTTAATGTGGTATTTTAAGGAGTATAGTCTACATCTAAAACAAATGTCAGCGCATTGGATACATTAACAAAATATAAAACCCATGTCCAATGCGTGGCGAAATATATATTTTGATTTTTATTCAATTCTATCAAAATTATGGATTGTTAAACAAACCTGTTATTTAGCGGAAAACTGCCCTAAATGTAGAGCATTTCTTCTTTGTAGTTTGCATTAGTCCCAAGTAAGTGCACTGGATTTGAATTAATCAATAAATGCAGCATTTTCACTCTATTCGCAAAGGGGTTTGCAATTTGCATGGAGAGTTTCATTAAAAATCCTCTTTTGTACTCTGGGTACTTCTTTCATGTGCCTCTAATGCCCGTCTTTAATGTTCTCAGTTGTGTTGAACAATGGAGAGTGGATCTAATATGCATATAATGAAAGGGATTTGATGAGCTTTATACATGTCAAATCTGCTTATTCGTGAAGCATTCCGGTGTTTCCAAAGCAATTTCTAAAACTCTTGCAAGGAAAATTGAAATATTCTCTGTACTATTAAGTATATTACTTACCAAGTACTGCGTTAAGGGGTTTTATTACACATTTTTGATATGGGCAAGATGCATCATTCATTTAATTAAAACGTATGTAATGCAAAGGAGAATATATTACAAAACAAATATGGTGAGTCCCAAATAGTGTTGCTTTACAGTAATTCCTAGTTGACCAGATGCATTGTTTTAACTGTGTCCAGTTGTAAGATAATTGATTTGGACATTGCACTACACGTACCCAGTGCAAAAGATTAGCAACATATAGTGGTAAAACTAAAAAACAAGAGTGGAATAGGCGCCTTAAGACACCAATAACTACTTCCACCTGGAATGGACTGGAATGTTGTCTATAGCAGCTCAGCTGTTAGAGAGAGCATTAACCATCATCACTGGGTGGATATGAATAAAGGTCACATGTTGTAGGGGTGTAAAGGGAATATTGATGAGGTTTCTTGTGGTACCTGTCTGGGTCTGTTTTGGGCATTTGGCTGTGCGATTCCTGTAGAGAATGGGAATGGGTTTGGTGAGTGAAGATATTTACCCAGTGTAGCACGTGCAGAGTAGCTGGCCCTTGGCCCTTACCAGACCCATAAGGCAAAAACAGGAGCAGACATGTTTGCCCTTTTCTTTGACTGCCCTTCACTTTGACACACGGGTGAGAGATGCCTAGATAACTAACAGTGAAGAAGGGATAGGAAAGGGAAGGCCTAAGCGAGTGGGTGTGCTTAGGTCGTGTGACCTAGATACACTTGCACTATCTCACCAACTGCAATAGAAAAGAGGTTTTAAGGCTGCTATAATAGGGGAAAAAGGGCAGCAAATCAAGAAGGCACCAATAGATTTGCTGTAATTGACAGGTGGGTGGAGTTTCGGTCACATGCACTTGCACCATCTCACCAACTGCAAAAGAAAAGCGGCTGGTAGGCTGCTTAAATATGTAAAAAAGAAGATTAGCAAAAGAAGAAAGAACCAAAAGATTAGCAGTGATTGAGAGGTGGGTGGAGTTTAGGTCCTGTGACATACCGCCACTTGCACCAGCTCACCAACTGCAAAATAAAAGAGGATGGAAGTCTGCGTAAATGGGGGAAAACGGGCGCTAACACATGAAGGCACCAAAAATGTACATTGATTCACAGGTTGGTCTGTTTTAGGTCACGTGACGTAGGTCCACTTACACCAGCTCACCAACTGCAAAATAAAAGAGCCCAGAACGCTTTTTAAATGATAGGGCAGAAAAACAAGAAGGCACCAAAAGATCAAAAGTGATTGACGGGTGGATTGGGGTTTAGTCACATGACCTAAATGTGCCTAAATCTAGATGCACCATCGCAACAAAAGCAAAAAGAAAAGAGGCTGGAAGGCTGCTTACATAGAGAATAAAGGGTGGCAAGACAATAGGACGCCAACAAATTAGTAGTGATTGACACTACTGTTAGTGTTTTGGTCAAGTGATCTAGATTCACTTGCACCAGCTCAACTGCAAAAGAAAAGAGACTGGAAGTCTGTTTCAGTAGGAAAAAATGAGCAGTAATATGGGAAGGCACTAACAGCTTAGTTGTGATTGACAGGTGGGTAGAGTTTAGGTAAACTGACCTAGATCCACTTGCACCAGCTCACGAATTGCAAAAGAAAAGAGGCTGGATGTATGCATTAATAGGGAAAAAAGGGCGGCAAAATAAGAAAGCACCAAAAGATTAGCAGTGAGTGGCATGGATGGGGCTTTGGTCATGTGACCTAGGTCAACTTGCACCAGCTCTCCAACTGCAAATGAAAAGAGGTTGGACGGCTGCTTAAATAGGTGAAAACAAAGGGTGACAAAAGAAAAAGTCACCAATGTTTAGCAGTGATTGAGAGGTGGGTGGGGTTTTGGTCACGTGGCCAAGATCCAGTTCTAACAGCTCACCAAATGCAAAAGAAACGTGTCTGTAAGGCTTCTTAAACAGGGGGGAAAACGGTTGGCAAAACAAGAAGGCACCAAAAGATAAGCAGTCATTGGCAGGTGAGTGAGTTTTAGGTCACAGGACTTAGATCCACTTATACAAGCTCAACAATTGCAAAGGAGGAGGCTGGAAGGCTGCTTAAATATGGAAACAAGGGGCAGCAAAACAAGAAGGAACCACACTATTAGCAGGGCGTGGGGTTTACATCACGTGACCTATATCTACTTGCACTAACTTGCCAACTGCTTACCACAATCATGGCGGCCCACAGCATACCATCACCAATCAATGTACTTTAAATACTGTATTGCTTATCCAAATGCTCCACCATATCACCAGTGGTGTCATGGTGGTGATATCATAATGCTCACAGTCGCAGGCCATATGCAAGGACTGCAACATGATTCTTACATCTGCCAGGGTATATATAGGCATGCCTCATTATACATGTACCAGGGCAAGATTAGAGGGCATTTTACAATGTACCTGGGTATTGCGCATCTGTGTTGCCAATGAATGCACCCGTGTCACCCGCATAACACTGCAGCCATAGAATACTTGTAGAGGAATGTGAGGTCATTAGGAGTAGAGATATGGTGTTGCAATCACCCAGACAGTTTATACACAATTATATGAATTAAAAGCATATGTCTACTCTTCATCAACACAATCATAGACATATCTCTATGATATTCCTGAAAGACATGGCTAAACCATCACCTGAGACATTTGAATGTATGCACTTACTCCCATGGGAAGTGATCCACTTTACAAAGTAAACACAAAACAAAGCTGATGTTAAAAATATGCATTGTCTTATGCTCAGATTTATTATGCACATAGACAAAACATGAAAATTAACTTTAAAAAAATGGCCCAAAATACTTTGCTTGTGTTTTTTAGGGTAGATGTGTTAAGACAGACTGGGAAGTCCCAAATTATACAGAGGTTCAGGGGGCAGTTCAAACCAGACTCAATAGCACAAATGGTCAACGTGCAAGGCAAAACTCAGCTTTATTATCATAAACATAAAGCAGGGACAGCATACACGCATTGCATTTTTGGCACTCTCAACATGCATGTCAAACACAATGGTTTAATATTCAACATTTAACATAGCTGACATTATTCTGTAATCTTAGTTACCAAAACATATAGGGTACAGGGATTGGTTAACAGAGGTGACTAATGTACATTCTATAGTGGATACATTTCTAATTGGGTGACACTTGTCTGATGGCTCCTCCTGCAACAACCTCTAAATTGATAATGGTAAGAAGACATCATCTCTGCAATATGTATTTGGCTGGCACCTTGCTTCATGGGCGGTGTATTATTATAACATTTCATTGTTTGGCTTCTTACTGACCAACCGTGGGCAACTGACAGGTTATCAAGACACGAGCCAGACAGGAATAAGGGAGGGGAGGTCCATGGCCTGCTTTCCTTTCACTTAAAGAAGACACCGCCCCTAATTTCTATGCCATGAGCCAGGGTGATTTCTTTGTGTTTGGCCCTGTGTTGTGTTGCGTGCCTGGGGATATGTGTAAGGAGTAAGACGGGTGTCCTATCTGTGTTCATTGCTAATGAATAGACAGTGTACTCCAATTATGGATCACATTTGACGGCATGCGACCATGTGTTGGGACTTATTTCACCCTTCATTTATTGGGAATTTAGCTAATATCGATGCAAGTGTTATGTTTTCTCTTGCCACTGGAGAAAATGTTGAATTAGTCTTCATGGAATCTTTTGGCTTATAGTTGTCCTGCACCTGACTTACAAAGGCTGGTTGTACTCTTATAAAACTTTAATTAATCCTGGAGTATCCTTATTGAGTCCTGGGAATAGATTTCTTGTGATTTCACAACTATGTTCTGACCCTTCCTTTATTCGCAGCAACCTTGGCAGTGGTTGCCAGCTCCTTCCTGAGCTGTGCATGAATCTGTATTTTTGTGATTTGAGCATTTTGTGTTCTCGTGAAGCCTTGAGGCCTTTTGTTTAATCAGAAGCATGTTGTGGCCTCCATTTCAGAAAAGATGGCTGCCCATTACTGTTGCGTGCCTCTGTGGGCTATATTTGCGTGTCGTTCATGTTACATTCAGCTTATACATTGCCTTTGTTAGTATTCTTCATGTCTTATGGATGCTATGTTAATATTCTTTATGAATAAGTGTGTATGGTACCTAGTGTCCGCATTCTTCAGGTTGAGTGCATATTTGCTTCATGTCTAATGCATGCACATGTATTGTCACAACGTTAGTTTGGTTACTCGTGCCATCTGCAGCTTAGATCATGTCCATCTCCTGCTCTACCTGCCTTGGTTAAGCCTGGTACGGTTTTCTTAGTGAATAATGTTTCTCGCCTGTGCTATATTGAACTGGGGGAGGAACAGAAACTATGGGTGATGTATTCATTTGCCTAGCAACAGATGCACGTGTTGGGGGACATCCAAAGAGATGCACATGTATTTGGTAGAAAGTGATGCAAATGTCAGCATGTTCACATAAAAAGTTGGTAACTGACAGATGTGCCAAACATGTGTGCATCTCATCTACTGTGCCATTAAATGCCCACTTATGTCACTTCTTTTCACCATCATTTGAACACCTTTGTACACTGGGCATTTGTTGTTATTTTCTGGAAATGTGCCCACTTTTTGAGAATATGGCCCATTGTGTCAATTTTATAATCTAGAATTCACATCCACTCACTGATATATTTACCCTATTAATTATTGTTATTCTTGTCCATGTCAATATTTCTATACATATGTTTAAAATGAGCTTTCATTAAATGATTAGCACACACATTAGTGGTACTGAGCATCCTTCGAATTCATCAATGCATATGAGTTTGATTTACCTTTTAATTAACAGGGTCCTATTGACAAAATAATTGCTCAGTGGACCATCTAAGCCTAGCAAGACCATTTAAACAGTTGTGCTCTTGCTGCCACCTACTTTAAGTCAAATGAGCAAAGTTACAATTTTTGGGCCTTTGCAGTTGGTTATTACATGTTACATTTAGGAGTGGTGGTGTTGAGTGATGGTGTAGAGTGGTGGTGTAGGGTGAAAGTTCGGTGTGTCTGTAGGATTAGGAAGTGGGGGTGGTATGGTGTGGTGGCATGGAGTGAAGTAGAAGAGTAGGGGTGTGGAATGGGGTTGTTGTGATATGGAGATGTGATGGTGTTGCGGCCGTGTGTAGTGGTTGTGTGGTGTTGGGTCATTGTGTAGCATGGAGCTGTGTAGTGTGGTGTGGAAGTGGGGAGTGGTGGTGGTTTAAAGTGGTGGTATTTAGTTTTGGTGTTTACTCATGGCGCAGGGGTCTGGAGAGATATAGCGGATGCATTTTTATTGTGCATGCCTTTGAGAAATGCACAGGGTGTAGAAGCCCTTTTTATTGAATTTAAGATATAATGATGTGGGTAATTCTCTCTCTAGGGGAGGGTGGTCTGCTAACCAAACCTCCCTCTCCAGAAACTCAATGCCTGAAGCATAGTGTACATCTGTACCCTGCTGAATCAGTATCCCGATCTGCAGTGCTTGCTCCCATCTCTAAAACAAGCAGGTTAGTGAGCCAGGAGACCTCTGACATCTCTAATGACATCCAATAAAAAAGGACAATGGAGGTATATCTCTTAACTGTGTCTGTTTTACCTTTTTGATTGGGATCCCTGTTCATTTTTAGAAGTGCAAGGACTAAGTAAGGTGTTTTACTACTAATCACTCTCGTACTCTTGCAGAGTAGAATGAATGTTGTAACACTGGTGGCCTTGGTTGGGATTTGAGACATTCATTTGAGACATTGGGCCTCATTACGAGTCTGGCGGTAACCGCGGCGGTAAAACCGCCTGGTTACCGCCGGACTCGTATTACCATTCCGCCTCCGTGATTCCCGGAATTACCGGGGCATTAAAACCCCGGTTTTCCGGGAATCACGGAGGCGGAATGGTGTAAATCCCCATTCCCATTGAGTCCTATGGGACTGTAAGGATATTTGGCGTGTTACAGTACAGAGTACAGTAATACTGCACAAGTAGCACATTTTTTTTTTTGCAGCACCACCACAAGGGTGCGGTGCATTGCTATATGGGTTGCCAGATTAACAAGGAAAGACAGGCTATTCAGTCAAAAACGATTTTAACATATAAGATGCAAATCTATTTTTACAGTTAAAAGCACACGTGCTCATTTAAAAATGCACACTATTTTTCACCTGAAATGCCTATATTGCTAGAGACACATTTGAAAATTAACAGCTAACCTATTAACAATTAACCTGACTAATAAAACCTTATTTAACATAACCCACTAATAAAATGTGTTCTCCACTGCAGAATTAGGCATACTCTGAAAACCATTTAAATGCGTGTGCAGATTTATTTTTCTTCTCTTCTCTGCCTGATTCTCCGTGTTTTTGTGCACAGTAGCTGCAGGAAGAAGGAAGTCAGATTTGCAACAATTGCAAATGTATAAGCGAAGCTATTGTTGAAGAATAGGAGGATGAGAGATGATGGATTTCATTGGGACATGTCATACAGAGGGCTGAGAGGAAAGTTTTAGTGGGCAGTATCAGGGAAAAAGACAGGGAGACATCTTTCTGCACTACTGGGGAGAAGACCTGGCTATGGGGCTCCTGACTGAATGCAGATTCCTGTGTCCTGCTGCAGTCGAGATTGGGGAGAGCTGAAAGAAGGACCTTTCCACTGGCTGAGGCATTCCGATCTGCAAAAGCTGAGAATTCCAGGAAATGACCCCGGTTTGAGAAGGCAAGCGTTCCTTTTTACCTGGAGTTAATCCAAGAGAGCCACATTCACAAAGAGAACAACTAAAAAGATAAGGTAATGAGAAGTGTGGGAGCTGAGTGTGTACGGTAATATGCAGTCAGTGTAGGATTCCTGTGCATGTCTTAATCAAGTGCTAATGTTGCAATTTGAGTTATGTTCTCCGCCACTATCCTCGCAGTGTGTCACAGACAATGCTTTGACTGTACCATTTTATTTCTGTAAAGAATGAGATCGTGTTTAAATACAACTTTTATAATACAGAAAAATATTTGAAAACAGACGGGTGATGTTTATTGTTTACCATTACAATGCTGATGATGTGGGGAGATTTTTAAACAGTGCAATGGTCATTTTAAGACAGATGTGTGCATGTCAAAATCAGTATGAATAATTGTGAGTGACTGTAGCATAGCTTGTTGGAGGTACATGAGCCAACGGGAAGAGAGACTCTCTGAACATAGCTCCCTACCGTATATAAGGTAGTGGAAATTACCACAAGACTACCACATATAGCTCTCTGTCGTAAATAAGTCAGTGAGTTCGCCCATGGTGGCACACCAACACTATCACTGGAAAATGTGGTATTCCTAGAATGCAGGTCTGAGGTCTCTCTAATGATCACACGAAAAATCTAAGCAAAGATAAGGGATTCTGGACATTGGGCCACAAATAAAACAAGGGAATTATGCTCACCAAAATACCACCAACCACGTATACCAAATATGCAGGTCTGGGTGCTGAAATAATGCATGTCCATTGTATTATTGTTGCACATGGCCAAATCTGAATACAAAGAGTGATTATTGCTAAGTTATTTTTCGGCGGTAATAAAATACCGTCAGGCCCCAAATCTCCACAAAATACCCTACATATTTATGGTGCGTTGCAGGCCGGGAAAGTGATCATAGAGTACCTACTGGGCGTGGCAAGCGTGTCTCACACTGCCATTTGCACATTAAAGGGAACCCATTTTATAATAGCAGTGTGCCACTAAAAACGAATTTCAGAATGTCACAAAGGGAAACCACATTCTCAGATCTAGTGCAATATTTAGAGGCAAAGTTATTTGCACATGGGAATTGGTCTTCGAATAGCACGTTAGAATGGAGTAACCGCATTCAGGGTGAGGTGCAGAAAGAAAAACTAGACAATATCTTTGCAGAAGGCAGCATAATTCAGGTCTGCCTTGCAAGATTATTGAATGCAGCTGATAAAAGTGCAGAGAAAGACTGTTTAATACGGCTATGCGGCAAAATATGGTTTATTTTAAACAAGTCCCTGCGAATGCAAGAAAATGATACTCAGCTAATTAACAGGTTAAAGACTGAATTAGAGGGGGCAAGTAAAAATCAGGAAATGTTGAGAGCAGAATTGGATGTATGCCAAAAAGACATGCAATTAAAATGCAGAGACTTTGATACTCAGTTATCCAAAAGCAAGAAACAATTTGAAGATAGTGAGCAAGAAATGGCACACTTAAAAGCCTTAGTGGATCACATTAGGCAGGATAAAGATGAGGTTGTTTCAGAAATGCAGATTTTACAAAAAGAACATTGTGAAAAAGAAGGTGATCTCCAGAGTGCAGAACAAGAAATGATTAAAATGATCCAAGAAAGAGACAAGAGAAATAAAGAGTTCAATGAATGCCAAATGCAAATGTGCGACATGCAGGAGGCGATTAATAAAATGAGCGATGAAAATAATTATTTGCAGAATGAAGCAACCAGACTCCTTAAAAAGTGTAAGGACTTAGAACAGCAAATGTGCATTCCCAGGTCCCAAGAGAGGCGGCAGGGTACCACATTCAATGGAGTGGACGTGAATTCTAGCTCTGCCCAAAGAGCTAGTGCCCCAGTGACTGGGCCGGTGACTGAACTTGGTTGCAGCGCCCTTGGGGGATTTGATACTCCCATTGGGGGCAGCCACCAACCTCATACACCTGAAAACAGGATTGAATCACAAAATAGTGCAATTCCATGCATTGCAACAAGTAGCCCCATAAAAATAATGAAATCCATTAAAGCCCTGATCAAACCATTTAAAAAGGGAGGTGAATGCTGCATTGAGGATCACTTAGAAGCGGTGCATGACATTTTTAAAGCACTCCAGATACCTAAGGAACAGTACAGACAATATTTTCATTTAACTTTAGATGCCCCGACGGCCAGCATCATAAGGGGATTAAATGAACAGCAGAATATGACATGGCTGGAGTTTGAAAAAGAAATTAGGCGTCATTTTTCTCCTTTTCAGTCATTGCAGGAGGCAAAGAAAGTCGCGTACACAATTACTGCTGGACCTAATACATCCCCTCGCCAATTTTTACAAGACTTAAGAAGAGCATTCTCTCGCTTTGATGTATCTTTTGACTCAAATTCCAATGAGTTTAAAACTGCATACTTCTATGGGCTACAGAAAGACATCATATCCCAATTGGTCCGTGAATTTGACCGTGACAAGTCCCTTGAATGGATTGTACATCAAAGCACAAAGCTATATGAGGTACTCTATTGTCAGGGTAGAGAAAGTGATAAAATGAAAGATACTAGGCCTAAATCTAAAGAACCCTCAGCCACAGTAATGGAAATCAGGTCAGCCAAAATGTCCCTTGAGTCTGCTCAAAGTCAAGGTAAAAATAATGTGACACCTGAACAAAGGGGTAATCAACAAAGATCGCCATTTCCTGTACCAATATTCCAAACACATGATCCTAGTAATAGAGAGAGCTACATCAGCCCTAGGTACTTAGGGGATAGACCCCGGGTAAGATACCGGTCTGATATGGCAGGTATGAACAATAACCAGAGACAAAATCAAGATCAAAGAAATGATGGTCCCTACCAGTCATTGGGGACACAGAGTAGGTTTGATCCCAACACCATGATATATGGTAATCAGGATAGGCCCCGATATGTGGATCGATTTACTGATAATGGAAATCAACATAGGGGCCAGTACCCACAATCCGAGAGACAGGACATGAGGCAAAACGTGAACTACAGTCCACGCCAGTACAATGATTCCCCACCAAGGGACTATAATCAAAGGATGGGTGCAACCCGCTCCCCTCCACAAATGAATCAAGAGTTCAGAAACCATCCCAACCGGTATCAATCACCTGAGAGGTATCAGAATAGATCCAATCAGGAGGAAAACAACCAATATCGACCTAGGCCACAGAAAGAGGATCCTAGAGAGATGGAAAGGTTCCAGTGCCTTGAGGCCCAAGTGAAAATGTTAGCTGAGCAAATAGGAAAGCTCTATACAGCGCAAAGACAACCTTCCAAAGAGGGGGCTGATGGCCATAGCAATGACCGGGGGGCTTCCGAAAAGTGACTAAGTACTCATGATAACTGCAGTGCCAAAATGACAGATTGCTCTGATATAATTTTGCATAACAACTCTGAGATTCCTAATGGATTAAAAATGAAAGTACCAGTAAATGAAATTGTGACAGAAAGTGCAAATACTTCTAAAAAAGAGGTACGGTTTAGCTTAGAGCTAAATAAAACAGTAAAGATTTGCACAAATGAAAAAGAAACATTAGGAATTCCAAAAGAACAAAGGAACAGATTTAAGAAAAATGACTCATGCATGGGGAATACCAGTGAACAGGGAGTAAGTGGGGATGCCATAGCTCCTTCCCTGGGCAAGCAAAACAATGACCAAACACAGACAGAAAAAGGAAATACTCACAAGGAGGGTACAAGCCAATCACCTGAAGAATTCTTTGAGCCACATATTTTTGAAGAGGCTGAAAGGGCTGGTATTACACTAAATGATCACAAATGCACAGAATTAAAAAATGACAAATTGCTGAATGATGTTGTTACACATGTTCAGTTGGAAGGTTGTAATGTGGTCTCTGATGTTACCCAGATGGATGGGCGAACAGTGGCCACACTCCAAAAAACCTCTGAACATGGAGAAATGAATACAATATCTCGCACAGAAATGGGTAAAAAGGAGGGAAAAATGTCTTTTCATTTACCAATGTGCTTAGCCAAAAGTGAAAAAGACCTGAGAAAGGTGAGCCCTGAAATCAGTAAGAATTCACATTTCTTATGTGTATTAGAGGAAGTTGAGGACAGATATTATGCACCCATCACTGTAGAAGAAAAATGCCACACCTTCGCTATGATTGACACTGGCGCACAGGCCACAATTATGTCCAAGGAGCTGGTAAAGAGTATCAATGAAGGGAGGCCTCCACAGAGTCAGATCACAGTGAAGGCAAATCAAGGCCCAGTGCATAACTTTAATGGGGAGGAGGTGCCCATCATAGGTGTAACTGAGGTTGACATAAAAATAGGAAAGCACAGAATGAAACAAGAGGTATTGATCACATCTATTTGTGAAATTCCATTTCTGATGGGGACAGATTGCCTGAAAAGATTGTCTCCTCTCATAGATGGGGTGAATGGAGTGCTGTGGTCCTTAACCAAAAAACCATTGAGGCCTAAGAAACTAAAATCACAAAACAGCAATATAAATGAATGTCACACCGTTGCCAAAACAAATGATGCTGTGGAGGTATATCTCCAGAATAGCTGCATACCTAGTGTCACTGTTATATTAATGTGTCAAGACAAAGATCAGAGCGACAATGAAAAACTACCTGTACAAATATACTTGGACCCAAGGAAAGATTGGCAGACTGCCATAGACGAACACTCATTACGTTTCTATTTAAAAGAGAAAACATGCAAACAGAATATTGTTCCTAAAACAGATTCAGAAAAACACATTACCACTCTGGCAGAAATACACATGGAAGATGAGCAACCATGGGTTCACGTTGGTATAAATGATTATCTTAAAACAATAAAAGCCACTTTAACGCTTGAACATGAAAGGAGTTTCATTAATGAGAAATTGTTGAAAAAAATTATGGAGAGGGAAGAAATCCCGAAATTTAGGATTAAAAACCAATATGTTTCTGGGTTGGACAGTCCAGACTTTGAAAACCGAATTGCAGGCAGATGCATGCTTAAAATTAGCATTGGGCAGAAAACAATTTACCATAATGTATGGATAGTGAGTGGAGCACAAAATGAATTTTACATGGGCAATGACATCATGCACAGAATGTGTATGGTGTTAGATTTCCTTAATCAAAAAATATGGTCACGCCTAGGTGGGCCGGCACCTGAATTCGAAGACAAAAGAAGGGCTTATCATTGTGCACAACTGGTTCCTTATGCCATCGAATTACAAATAAGGAAAGATACTATTATTCCTGCATTTACAAAACAGTTTGCAATAACACTGAAATGCAAAAATGGGCAGCAGATGAAAGGCTCTGATGCATTTGTATGCCTGAATGAATCCATAAAACAGCAAGGCCTGGATTATGAATACATTGCATTGGTAGACATTGGTGAGGGATCTGTAAAAATCATGGTAAATAATAAAGGTTGTCAGGATATTCATTTAGAGGAAAACTCCCCATTAGGAATGGCCATACAAAAATCACATTATACGGCAGATTTAAATAACATGGTGATTGGGAATATTCCTGAAAAATATGTAGATGCCAAGGGCGAGTTGCCAGAACACCTGGACTCTCAGCCCAAAGGAATATTTAAAATTCATTCTGTGTATCCTTATGATTCAAATGAGACAGTGTGCTGCCATCAAGAGGATTGCATAATATTTAATTTAAATGAAAATGAAACAGGAAATCAGCCCATTGAAGTGGAAGCTGATATGCCAAAATATTTGAAAGTGGCAGCTCTACAAAAAGACACAGCCACACAGTTAGAGGAAAGCGCTGAGATTCCTTTACCAGAAGAGTTTCCAGAATTTTCCAGAATGGTAGAAGAGCAGATCTCCTTAGCGGATGCATGTGACAGCGATGAGGATCGACGCAATCTGAGGGAAATATTTATGGAGTTTAAGGATGTATTTGCAAAAGATGCTTATGATTGTGGTTGAACTAATTTACATGTGGCCACACTACCAGAAGGTTGTAGCAGAAATCCAGTGTTTGTACGCCAGTATAGACTACCCCTGGCATGTTTAGAATCATTGGCAGAGATTATTAAAAATTTGGAATCACGGGGAATAATCAGGCCCATTCATAGCACATCCAATACGCCTATTTTAGGTGTGTTAAAGCCAAATGGTCAATGGCGGCTGTGTGCAGACTTAAGAGAGTTAATTAAAAGAGTACCAGTATCTAGATGGCCACTACCATTCATTGATCAGGGCCTAGCTCAGATACATGGTTCAAATGTATTTACCACGTTAGATCTCACATCTGGATATTGGTGTGTGCCATTGGCAGAGGAGATACAACACTTATTTTCCTTTACATTTGACAGGACTCAATATGCCTGGCTTAGAGCCCCGTTCGGGTACATCAATAGTGGGAGTGAATTTGGCATATTTTTGAGAAAGGCCATGCCAGATGCAGCGGAAAGAGGAACAATAGTTTATGTGGATGATGTCCTGATAAAAAATGAAAGCCTGAAAAGCCATTTTGATGAAATAAGACATGTACTTGGCCAATTGCAGAAAGCAGGCGCCAAAGTATCTTTGCAAAAAGCACAATGGTGCAAGAAAAAAGTGAACTTTCTAGGGCATGAAGTGACTGAACGTGGGCTAAATCCACAAAGGAAGAAAATAGAGGCCATACAAAGATTAAAAGATCCTAAAAATGTGAAAGGAGTAAAAAGTTTATTAGGGATGACAGGCTATAACAGAAAGTTCATTGAGAATTATGCAGAAATCACTCAACCATTGACTAAACTGCTTAAACTAAATACTCCCTGGAGATGGGAAAGAGAGCAGTCTGATGCAGTGGCTAGATTGAAGGAATGTCTTGTAAAGGCACCATGTTTAGCATACCCCATAAAGGACAGGGATTTCTTTATAGAAATAGGCTTTTCTGAACATTGTATGTCAGCAGTGTTATCACAAAAACACGATTTGAATCACAAAACCATTGCATATGCAAGTAAGGCATTTTCCCAAGTTGAAATGAAATTTAATGAATGTGAGAAGGCCCTATTAACCACTGTGTGGGCGCTACAACATTTTCGCCCCATTGTTCAGGGAGAAAAGGTGATTATTGAAACAAATCATCAACCTTTGCAATTTTTAGAGAGTAAAAGAATTAGATCAGGCAATCTAGCGCAATCCAGAATCACTTCATGGACGCTGGCATTACAAGGTTTTCCCGTAGAAGTGAGATATGGACAAAATAAAAAAAGCCCAATTGCTCAAGGGTTAGCTGAATTACATGACTGTGCAGCTGAACAAATACCAAATGAAATGGAAGTGGAAACTAGTTTGCAGGAATTTGAACAATCACCACACAAAGCTTTTGATGAAAAAACATGCAAGGATTTGCCAACTGTATATGTGGATGGTTGTGCTTTTCACATTGAAAATGACATTTATAATAGCAGTGTGCCACTAAAAACGAATTTCAGAATGTCACAAAGGGAAACCACATTCTCAGATCTAGTGCAATATTTAGAGGCAAAGTTATTTGCACATGGGAATTGGTCTTCGAATAGCACGTTAGAATGGAGTAACCGCATTCAGGGTGAGGTGCAGAAAGAAAAACTAGACAATATCTTTGCAGAAGGCAGCATAATTCAGGTCTGCCTTACAAGATTATTGAATGCAGCTGATAAAAGTGCAGAGAAAGACTGTTTAATACGGCTATGCGGCAAAATATGGTTTATTTTAAACAAGTCCCTGCGAATGCAAGAAAATGATACTCAGCTAATTAACAGGTTAAAGACTGAATTAGAGGGGGCAAGTAAAAATCAGGAAATGTTGAGAGCAGAATTGGATGTATGCCAAAAAGACATGCAATTAAAATGCAGAGACTTTGATACTCAGTTATCCAAAAGCAAGAAACAATTTGAAGATAGTGAGCAAGAAATGGCACACTTAAAAGCCTTAGTGGATCACATTAGGCAGGATAAAGATGAGGTTGTTTCAGAAATGCAGATTTTACAAAAAGAACATTGTGAAAAAGAAGGTGATCTCCAGAGTGCAGAACAAGAAATGATTAAAATGATCCAAGAAAGAGACAAGAGAAATAAAGAGTTCAATGAATGCCAAATGCAAATGTGCGACATGCAGGAGGCGATTAATAAAATGAGCGATGAAAATAATTATTTGCAGAATGAAGCAACCAGACTCCTTAAAAAGTGTAAGGACTTAGAACAGCAAATGTGCATTCCCAGGTCCCAAGAGAGGCGGCAGGGTACCACATTCAATGGAGTGGAGGTGAATTCTAGCTCTGCCCAAAGAGCTAGTGCCCCAGTGACTGGGCCGGTGACTGAACTTGGTTGCAGCGCCCTTGGGGGATTTGATACTCCCATTGGGGGCAGCCACCAACCTCATACACCTGAAAACAGGATTGAATCACAAAATAGTGCAATTCCATGCATTGCAACAAGTAGCCCCATAAAAATAATGAAATCCATTAAAGCCCTGATCAAACCATTTAAAAAGGGAGGTGAATGCTGCATTGAGGATCACTTAGAAGCGGTGCATGACATTTTTAAAGCACTCCAGATACCTAAGGAACAGTACAGACAATATTTTCATTTAACTTTAGATGCCCCGACGGCCAGCATCATAAGGGGATTAAATGAACAGCAGAATATGACATGGCTGGAGTTTGAAAAAGAAATTAGGCGTCATTTTTCTCCTTTTCAGTCATTGCAGGAGGCAAAGAAAGTCGCGTACACAATTACTGCTGGACCTAATACATCCCCTCGCCAATTTTTACAAGACTTAAGAAGAGCATTCTCTCGCTTTGATGTATCTTTTGACTCAAATTCCAATGAGTTTAAAACTGCATACTTCTATGGGCTACAGAAAGACATCATATCCCAATTGGTCCGTGAATTTGACCGTGACAAGTCCCTTGAATGGATTGTACATCAAAGCACAAAGCTATATGAGGTACTCTATTGTCAGGGTAGAGAAAGTGATAAAATGAAAGATACTAGGCCTAAATCTAAAGAACCCTCAGCCACAGTAATGGAAATCAGGTCAGCCAAAATGTCCCTTGAGTCTGCTCAAAGTCAAGGTAAAAATAATGTGACACCTGAACAAAGGGGTAATCAACAAAGATCGCCATTTCCTGTACCAATATTCCAAACACATGATCCTAGTAATAGAGAGAGCTACATCAGCCCTAGGTACTTAGGGGATAGACCCCGGGTAAGATACCGGTCTGATATGGCAGGTATGAACAATAACCAGAGACAAAATCAAGATCAAAGAAATGATGGTCCCTACCAGTCATTGGGGACACAGAGTAGGTTTGATCCCAACACCATGATATATGGTAATCAGGATAGGCCCCGATATGTGGATCGATTTACTGATAATGGAAATCAACATAGGGGCCAGTACCCACAATCCGAGAGACAGGACATGAGGCAAAACGTGAACTACAGTCCACGCCAGTACAATGATTCCCCACCAAGGGACTATAATCAAAGGATGGGTGCAACCCGCTCCCCTCCACAAATGAATCAAGAGTTCAGAAACCATCCCAACCGGTATCAATCACCTGAGAGGTATCAGAATAGATCCAATCAGGAGGAAAACAACCAATATCGACCTAGGCCACAGAAAGAGGATCCTAGAGAGATGGAAAGGTTCCAGTGCCTTGAGGCCCAAGTGAAAATGTTAGCTGAGCAAATAGGAAAGCTCTATACAGCGCAAAAACAACCTTCCAAAGAAGGGGCTGATGGCCATAGCAATGACCGGGGGGCTTCCGAAAAGTGACTAAGTACTCATGATAACTGCAGTGCCAAAATGACAGATTGCTCTGATATAATTTTGCATAACAACTCTGAGATTCCTAATGGATTAAAAATGAAAGTACCAGTAAATGAAATTGTGACAGAAAGTGCAAATACTTCTAAAAAAGAGGTACGGTTTAGCTTAGAGCTAAATAAAACAGTAAAGATTTGCACAAATGAAAAAGAAACATTAGGAATTCCAAAAGAACAAAGGAACAGATTTAAGAAAAATGACTCATGCATGGGGAATACCAGTGAACAGGGAGTAAGTGGGGATGCCATAGCTCCTTCCCTGGGCAAGCAAAACAATGACCAAACACAGACAGAAAAAGGAAATACTCACAAGGAGGGTACAAGCCAATCACCTGAAGAATTCTTTGAGCCACATATTTTTGAAGAGGCTGAAAGGGCTGGTATTACACTAAATGATCACAAATGCACAGAATTAAAAAATGACAAATTGCTGAATGATGTTGTTACACATGTTCAGTTGGAAGGTTGTAATGTGGTCTCTGATGTTACCCAGATGGATGGGCGAACAGTGGCCACACTCCAAAAAACCTCTGAACATGGAGAAATGAATAAAATATCTCGCACAGAAATGGGTAAAAAGGAGGGAAAAATGTCTTTTCATTTACCAATGTGCTTAGCCAAAAGTGAAAAAGACCTGAGAAAGGTGAGCCCTGAAATCAGTAAGAATTCACATTTCTTATGTGTATTAGAGGAAGTTGAGGACAGATATTATGCACCCATCACTGTAGAAGAAAAATGCCACCCCTTCGCTATGATTGACACTGGCGCACAGGCCACAATTATGTCCAAGGAGCTGGTAAAGAGTATCAATGAAGGGAGGCCTCCACAGAGTCAGATCACAGTGAAGGCAAATCAAGGCCCAGTGCATAACTTTAATGGGGAGGAGGTGCCCATCATAGGTGTAACTGAGGTTGACATAAAAATAGGAAAGCACAGAATGAAACAAGAGGTATTGATCACATCTATTTGTGAAATTCCATTTCTGATGGGGACAGATTGCCTGAAAAGATTGTCTCCTCTCATAGATGGGGTGAATGGAGTGCTGTGGTCCTTAACCAAAAAACCATTGAGGCCTAAGAAACTAAAATCACAAAACAGCAATATAAATGAATGTCACACCGTTGCCAAAACAAATGATGCTGTGGAGGTATATCTCCAGAATAGCTGCATACCTAGTGTCACTGTTATATTAATGTGTCAAGACAAAGATCAGAGCGACAATGAAAAACTACCTGTACAAATATACTTGGACCCAAGGAAAGATTGGCAGACTGCCATAGACGAACACTCATTACGTTTCTATTTAAAAGAGAAAACATGCAAACAGAATATTGTTCCTAAAACAGATTCAGAAAAACACATTACCACTCTGGCAGAAATACACATGGAAGATGAGCAACCATGGGTTCACGTTGGTATAAATGATTATCTTAAAACAATAAAAGCCACTTTAGCGCTTGAACATGAAAGGAGTTTCATTAATGAGAAATTGTTGAAAAAAATTATGGAGAGGGAAGAAATCCCGAAATTTAGGATTAAAAACCAATATGTTTCTGGGTTGGACAGTCCAGACTTTGAAAACCGAATTGCAGGCAGATGCATGCTTAAAATTAGCATTGGGCAGAAAACAATTTACCATAATGTATGGATAGTGAGTGGAGCACAAAATGAATTTTACATGGGCAATGACATCATGCACAGAATGTGTATGGTGTTAGATTTCCTTAATCAAAAAATATGGTCACGCCTAGGTGGGCCGGCACCTGAATTCGAAGACAAAAGAAGGGCTTATCATTGTGCACAACTGGTTCCTTATGCCATTGAATTACAAATAAGGAAAGATACTATTATTCCTGCATTTACAAAACAGTTTGCAATAACACTGAAATGCAAAAATGGGCAGCAGATGAAAGGCTCTGATGCATTTGTATGCCTGAATGAATCCATAAAACAGCAAGGCCTGGATTATGAATACATTGCATTGGTAGACATTGGTGAGGGATCTGTAAAAATCATGGTAAATAATAAAGGTTGTCAGGATATTCATTTAGAGGAAAACTCCCCATTAGGAATGGCCATACAAAAATCACATTATACGGCAGATTTAAATAACATGGTGATTGGGAATATTCCTGAAAAATATGTAGATGCCAAGGGCGAGTTGCCAGAACACCTGGACTCTCAGCCCAAAGGAATATTTAAAATTCATTCTGTGTATCCTTATGATTCAAATGAGACAGTGTGCTGCCATCAAGAGGATTGCATAATATTTAATTTAAATGAAAATGAAACAGGAAATCAGCCCATTGAAGTGGAAGCTGATATGCCAAAATATTTGAAAGTGGCAGCTCTACAAAAAGACACAGCCACACAGTTAGAGGAAAGCGCTGAGATTCCTTTACCAGAAGAGTTTCCAGAATTTTCCAGAATGGTAGAAGAGCAGATCTCCTTAGCGGATGCATGTGACAGCGATGAGGATCGACGCAATCTGAGGGAAATATTTATGGAGTTTAAGGATGTATTTGCAAAAGATGCTTATGATTGTGGTTTAACTAATTTACATGTGCCACACTACCAGAAGGTTGTAGCAGAAATCCAGTGTTTGTACGCCAGTATAGACTACCCCTGGCATGTTTAGAATCATTGGCAGAGATTATTAAAAATTTGGAATCACGGGGAATAATCAGGCCCATTCATAGCACATCCAATACGCCTATTTTAGGTGTGTTAAAGCCAAATGGTCAATGGCGGCTGTGTGCAGACTTAAGAGAGTTAATTAAAAGAGTACCAGTATCTAGATGGCCACTACCATTCATTGATCAGGGCCTAGCTCAGATACATGGTTCAAATGTATTTACCACGTTAGATCTCACATCTGGATATTGGTGTGTGCCATTGGCAGAGGAGATACAACACTTATTTTCCTTTACATTTGACAGGACTCAATATGCCTGGCTTAGAGCCCCGTTCGGGTACATCAATAGTGGGAGTGAATTTGGCATATTTTTGAGAAAGGCCATGCCAGATGCAGCGGAAAGAGGAACAATAGTTTATGTGGATGATGTCCTGATAAAAAATGAAAGCCTGAAAAGCCATTTTGATGAAATAAGACATGTACTTGGCCAATTGCAGAAAGCAGGCGCCAAAGTATCTTTGCAAAAAGCACAATGGTGCAAGAAAAAAGTGAACTTTCTAGGGCATGAAGTGACTGAACGTGGGCTAAATCCACAAAGGAAGAAAATAGAGGCCATACAAAGATTAAAAGATCCTAAAAATGTGAAAGGAGTAAAAAGTTTATTAGGGATGACAGGCTATAACAGAAAGTTCATTGAGAATTATGCAGAAATCACTCAACCATTGACTAAACTGCTTAAACTAAATACTCCCTGGAGATGGGAAAGAGAGCAGTCTGATGCAGTGGCTAGATTGAAGGAATGTCTTGTAAAGGCACCATGTTTAGCATACCCCATAAAGGACAGGGATTTCTTTATAGAAATAGGCTTTTCTGAACATTGTATGTCAGCAGTGTTATCACAAAAACACGATTTGAATCACAAAACCATTGCATATGCAAGTAAGGCATTTTCCCAAGTTGAAATGAAATTTAATGAATGTGAGAAGGCCCTATTAACCACTGTGTGGGCGCTACAACATTTTCGCCCCATTGTTCAGGGAGAAAAGGTGATTATTGAAACAAATCATCAACCTTTGCAATTTTTAGAGAGTAAAAGAATTAGATCAGGCAATCTAGCGCAATCCAGAATCACTTCATGGACGCTGGCATTACAAGGTTTTCCCGTAGAAGTGAGATATGGACAAAATAAAAAAAGCCCAATTGCTCAAGGGTTAGCTGAATTACATGACTGTGCAGCTGAACAAATACCAAATGAAATGGAAGTGGAAACTAGTTTGCAGGAATTTGAACAATCACCACACAAAGCTTTTGATGAAAAAACATGCAAGGATTTGCCAACTGTATATGTGGATGGTTGTGCTTTTCACATTGAAAATGACAGTAATAAACAGTTGGTGGCAGGAATAGGAAATGTCTGGTTGAAATGTGAAGGCGTTCCTAGTATAGGGATGAGGATTGGAGATAGGAGCAGTCAGGTGGCGGAATTGGCAGCCATCTATAAAGCAATTGCTACTGCAGTTGATAAAAAGTTCAGTGAAATTGTCCTGGTGACTGATTCTGACTATGCACAGAATAGCTTTGTGGAGTATTTGCCTGGTTGGAAAGCAAGAGGCATGGTTACATACAACAAAAAACCACTTAAACATGGAAAAATGATACAAGCCATAGACAAATTGGTGTCAGAAAATAATTTAACAATATACTGGAGAAAAATTTGTGGGCATTTAAAAACACCAGGAGAGGATAACGAGGGAAATGATAAGGCAGACCATCTGGCTAAGATTGGGGCTGTGATGGGAGAATTGCTACCTATTGATTATTTAATGGGTGAAATACAAATTGATGCAGTCACACGTTCTAAAGCACCAAAGGAGGTAGATCAACCGGTGGTGCAGTGGAGTCATGACACGCCAGACCAAAATTTGATTGAGGCACAAAAGAATGATCAAATTTTGGGAATCTATTATAATCATTTGATAGATCCTGAACAAAATCCTGTAACAGAAAAAGATTGTATGGGAAAAGAAGAGTTGAGGGTGTTATTTAAGAACAAAACACGAATCAGATTACAGGATGGACTCATGATTAGAGAGTCAATAACAGGACAAATACAGTGGGTAGTACCCCTTTCATTCAGAGGACTAATGCTACACCATGCACATGATGCCATAACTGCAGGCCATAGAGGTTCACAAAAAACATTAGAAATACTAAAAGATTATGCTTACTGGCCTCATATGTCCCAAGATGTGGAATTATATACTAGAGGATGTCTAGTATGCGCCCAATTTAAACCTGCTTCACCAATGCATAGAGCACCATTGATGAAAAGAGGCCTAACTCTCCCATGGTCAGATTTGCAAATAGACTATGTAGGTCCTTTAAAAAGGTCGAGCAGGGGACACCGTTATATTTTGAGTGTGGTATGTTTGATGTCGAAGTGGATTGAGTGCATCCCTGCACCAGATTGTAGTGCGCAAACAGCAGCCACATTACTGGTGAACCATGTGTTCTCAAGGTTTGGGTTGCCACAAAGAATTGAGTCAGACAGAGGAAGTCATTTCACAAGTACTCTAATGAGTAAGGTATGGCAAATACTAGGTGTGAAAAGGAAACTACATATCGCATATCGGGCGGCGTCTTCAGGTACAGTTGAAAGAAGCAATAGGTCTGTTGTGGATATTTTAAAGAAATTTGTGGCAGAAGCAGGTTCCAGCTGGGATTTACGTTTACCGTTGGTTCTGATGGCAATCAGGTCGACTCCTGCCAAAGCAACAGGTGTTAGCCCCCATGAGGTCTTGACAGGTAGGAAAATGGTGTTACCACAACACCTACTATACAGAACACATGAGCAAACTCTAGTGAGTGCATCCACGGTTCATGAATATATTGATGAACTGAGGAGGCATTTGCAACATGCATTTGCTTTTGTGCAGAGAAATCTGGAAAGGGCTGCTGACAGTGCTAAGTCATATTATGACAAAAAGACATCAGTAAAGGAATACAATGTAGGGGATCAGGTGTACAAGTTTCATTTTGGAAAAAGTAAACAGAAAAATTCTAAATTTCTAGCAGCCTGGCAGGGGCCATTTCGAATTATAGATAAGGTTTCTCCTGTAGTGTATAAAATTTTGAAAAATGAAGGTGAAACAGCAATAGAGCAGTTTGTCCATGTAAATCAAATCAAACCATGCCATCCCAGACATGAGATCAGGCGGCTTGAGCATGTAGAAACAGATAAAATCACTTGAACACAAAAAGAGAAAATAAATGGGTACAATCAGGAGGCAGTGACAAAGAAGTTAAAAAGTTGATTGTTATGATGGCACATAAACACTGTAGTATATGTAAAATATAATATAATATAAAATAAATAAATAAATAAATAAATAAATAAATGCACATATAATGGAAGCTCATGGTTGGTGTGCAGAGAGAAAGTGTATTAAATATTGAATGCTGTTTTATATGTGTTTGTTTTCTTTTAACTTGTGTTTAATTTCAGAAAAAAAAAACGAAATATTTTTACCAAGCATGTTTTATTTTTGGCAAAAGGATGAAGTTAGTATTGTGCTATGTACTTAATCTGTTTATTTTCTATTTTGATTTAGACAATTAACATTATTTGGTCGGAGGTTCCGGGATCAGAGGCCACGGGAGACGATGGAGTCCTGGAGTCCCCTGGATGAAGACCAAAAGATGCCTGCCTCCAGGTGGAGGTGAAGACAAAATAACCGGAATGCCAAAAGAGATGACTACTGTGGATTCAAGATTGCCAAGATGAAAGAATACTCGAATGAACCGAATAACATCGCTGGTCGGGACATACCAAAAGAGACAAAACAAAAGTTCCGGCATATGAAGTTCCACGTATTTATTATTTTAATTATTTATTTTAATTTGTTATATTACTTATTTGTTTTAGTTAGTTGTTTTATTTCATTGTTTTTAATTGACTTGGAAAATTTAAACTTAAAGTAATGCCACTTCCACTGAGAAGGCAAATGTGGAACATTTTATGAACTGATGGACCCAGATGAATGTTGATTGCAAATTTTCATTGATGCACATGAATATTCATTTGTTGGATTGCTATATTTTAAAAGAAAAAGAAAGAACAAGTTGTTTTTAGGAATTGGCTTGAATCGTGGCCAGATTCTAAAAACAAAAGGAGGGTATATGTAAGGATATTTGGCGTGTTACAGTACAGAGTACAGTAATACTGCACAAGTAGCACATTTTTTTTTTTTGCAGCACCACCACAAGGGTGCGGTGCATTGCTATATGGGTTGCCAGATTAACAAGGAAAGACAGGCTATTCAGTCAAAAACGATTTTAACATATAAGATGCAAATCTATTTTTACAGTTAAAAGCACACGTGCTCATTTAAAAATGCACACTATTTTTCACCTGAAATGCCTATATTGCTAGAGACACATTTGAAAATTAACAGCTAACCTATTAACAATTAACTTGACTAATAAAACCTTATTTAATATAACCCACTAATAAAATGTGTTCTCCACTGCAGAATTAGGCATACTCTGAAAACCATTTAAATGCGTGTGCAGATTTTTTTTTCTTCTCTTCTCTGCCTGATTCTCCGTGTTTTTGTGCACAGTAGCTGCAGGAAGAAGGAAGTCAGATTTGCAACAATTGCAAATGTATAAGCGAAGCTATTGTTGAAGAATAGGAGGATGAGAGATGATGGATTTCATTGGGACACGTCATACAGAGGGCTGAGAGAAAAGTTTTAGTGGGCAGTATCAGGGAAAAAGACAGGGAGACATCTTTCTGCACTACTGGGGAGAAGACCTGGCTATGGGGCTCCTGACTGAATGCAGATTCCTGTGTCCTGCAGTCGAGATTGGGGAGAGCTGAAAGAAGGACCTTTCCACTGGCTGAGGCATTCCGATCTGCAAAAGCTGAGAATTCCAGGAAATGACCCCGGTTTGAGAAGGCAAGCGTTCCTTTTTACCTGGAGTTAATCCAAGAGAGCCACATTCACAAAGAGAACAACTAAAAAGATAAGGTAATGAGAAGTGTGGGAGCTGAGTGTGTACGGTAATATGCAGTCAGTGTAGGATTCCTGTGCGTGTCTTAATCAAGTGCTAATGTTGCAATTTGAGTTATGTTCTCCGCCACTATCCTTGCAGTGTGTCACAGACAATGCTTTGACTGTACCATGTTATTTCTGTAAAGAATGAGATTGTGTTTAAATACAACTTTTATAATACAGAAAAATATTTGAAAACAGACGGGTGATGTTTATTGTTTACCATTACAATGCTGATGATGTGGGGAGATTTTTAAACAGTGCAATGGTCATTTTAAGACAGATGTGTGCATGTCAAAATCAGTATGAATAATTGTGAGTGACTGTAGCATAGCTTGTTGGAGGTACATGAGCCAACGGGAAGAGAGACTCTCTGAACATAGCTCCCTACCGTATATAAGGTAGTGGAAATTACCACAAGACTACCATATATAGCTCTCTGTCGTAAATAAGTCAGTGAGTTCGCCCATGGTGGCACACCAACACTATCACTGGAAAATGTGGTATTCCTAGAATGCAGGTCTGAGGTCTCTCTAGTGATCACACGAAAAATCTAAGCAAAGATAAGGGATTCTGGACATTGGGGCCACAAATAAAACAAGGGAATTATGCTCACCAAAATACCACCAACCACGTATACCAAATATGCAGGTCTGGGTGCTGAAATAATGCATGTCCATTGTATTATTGTTGCACATGGCCAAATCTGAATACAAAGAGTGATTATTGCTAAGTTATTTTTCGGCGGTAATAAAATACCGTCAGGCCCCAAATCTCCACAAAATACCCTACAGGACTCAATGGGAATCGGGATCATGGAAACACCGGCAGCATCTCGTAATGCTGCCGGTGTTTCCTCGTCCGCCTGCATGCGGGAGGTGTTAAACCCGCCAGGTCAGACCTGGCGGGAACATCACATCCTGCCTACAGGGGTCGGGATCAGGCGGTCCGGAAACAACGGTGGCGGCGGGTTTACCGCCACCGTTATTTCCGGACCGCCAGGGTCGTAATGAGGCCCATTATCTGCCTACAGCTTAGTCAGCCAAAGTGTACACTTAACTTTAGATTAACTGAAAAGGCACTTTTGGATTGAGCGCTTTGAAACACTTGCCTGTCTTTAGGCACTTTATGAATAAACTTTACCATTACCATTACCAATGGAAATCAACATGAGTTTTGCACAGAGATTAAATGCAATTTTCTTCTGAGAACTGCATCTAGAGCGTGCACTCCCACAAGGCAGCAAGTTTTAAAAGGTTGAACTGCTCAAACAACCTCAGCCTGAGCAAGATGGAGATTGAAGGCCAGAGGGAAGCCAGCAAAGATTTCAGTGGGGAGGGAATGGTATCCAGTTGTGACTCCCAAGGAAAACCTAGGTGCCACCTCCTCAAAGACTGTTTTTCCATGTCATGAGCAGGGGTGAGATCTGTTCAACACTTTCGATAAACTGGAGCCAGCTGTGCAACTCCAAAAGGTGGAAGGGAAATGTTGGGGTGGAGCCCACCTAAGCTGTCTACCGACGGTTGGCTTTTATGTAATACTTCAGTTACCTCCTGACGGCAGACTGATTTATACCAAATTGGAGGCCACCATCATAAGGAAGTTCTGCAAAACCCAGAATAATACCTCAAGAGCGTAAACTAGCTCACCAAAAAGGGGAGTCAAACCTTTAGGAGATTTCACATTGGCCTGTAAATTATCTGAGGGGATATGGTTAGTGGAGGACGTGCATGATATAGTCATCGCAGACGTCATAGATAATGAATTCCCACTAGGCCAGGTGCTGGGCAAATGCACAATGTATTTATTTATTCATGGGGTGTTTATAATGAGCCTATACACAAGGTGTTTCAATGTGCAACAAGACAAGAGGGGGGACATGGATGAAGCAAAACAAGGCCGTGTGACTGAAGTGGAAAGGGGAGGGTGGAAGTGCTGGTCAGAGCGGAAGGGCCCATGGGTTAAGCGAGTGCCAGGGGAGGCCAGACGGACGTTGCCAGGGGAATGCAGAGAGTGCAGGGTAAAGAATGTCCATGTGCTGATTTTGAGGGACTGGTCTGGAAGGGCTTAGGGGGTGCAGGCCCAGCCAGGCCAGTGCAGGGGGAGGGAGCCTCGAGGGGCAAGTGGGGATAGGGGGGTCAGGGGAGACTAAGTGCCGGGGTAGATTGGTCGAGGCGGGCTTGGTGCCCTGTAAGAATCTGAAGGAACCTGGCAGCCAGTCAAGAGGCAGAGGGGGGTATTAGCAATGGAGGGGGAGAGGGAAGGAGGAAGAGAAAAGGAGGGTCTTTAGAAACTTCTGGAATGTAAAGAGATCTGGCTCAAGTCTGAAAGGGGCTGGGAGTCCATTCCAGAGGGAAGCACATGGGAGCATTCCAAGCACTCTTTGCTTGGAAAAGCATCTGATCTGCAGAGAGTTGGTGCTAGAAGACTAAATGATTCTAGCAGGGAGGTATCTAGGGAGTGATAGTTGGATGTCGCAGGCCCCAGAACGTTTTGTGGATGATGCAGAAGGTCTTGAACATGATCATTGCAGCAACCACGAGCCAGTGGAGAGATTCTGGGGCTGGAGAGATGATATGATATGATATGGCATTTATAACATGCCTGTAAAGACAAGGCGCAACAAGACAAGGAGGGGGAAAGGAAAGGAGGACAAAAACAACGATCTCACTAGGCCTTGTGTCATTCAGATCGTGCAAGAGCAGGGAAGGGGGAGGGCACTAGTGCTGACGGTAGGGGGAAGATGGAGCAGTGCGGGGCAAAGGAGAAAAATAAGAGTGCAGGCAGCCAGAGGCAAGTTCGGGTACTCATAAGTGCAGGCATCAGGTGGCAAATTAGGTCAGGGGAGGGGACTGTAGGGTTTCAGATACAGACGACAAGTGAGGGGAGCCAAGAAGCAGTGCAGGAGTGAAGCTGGACAGGTAGGGACCTGGGCCCGAATTCAGAGGATGACCAGTGCATGGAGCTGGCAGGTGATCAGCAAGGGAGAGGAATAGAGAAGGCAGAAGCAAAGAGAAAGGTCTTGAGTTGCTTCTGGAACTGGAGATGGTTCCGCTCAAGTTTTAGAGAGGCAGGGAGGCTGTTACAAAGGGATGCCCCAGTCGAAGAAAGAGATCTGGCCCCAACTATTTGCTTGGAAAAGCGACTGACCTTCAGAGATTTGGAGGTGGAAGAGTGGAGAGCTCGAGAAGGCAGATATTTAGGAAGAGCGAGTTAGTGGTAGTGTGGTCCCAGACCCCAGAAAGCCTTGTGGACAAAGCAAAGGGTCTGGAACTTGATCCTTGCTGTCACAGGGAGCCAGGGAAGGCATTTCAGAGCTGGAAAGATACAATTCCTAGGCATGGGGCCAAGGACAAGTCTTGCAGTCCTGTTCTGGATGAGTTGTACAGGACGGAGATTACCTGCAGGAAGATTTAGAAACAGGCTGTTGCAGTAGTCTAGCCTAGAGAGAACCAGAGCTTTGGAGACAGTGAATGTCTGGGGGAAAGTAAGGAAGGGAAGAATACCTCTGAGGAGGTGCAGCTGGTAGTTTGTCTTCTTAGAGACATCGGAGATGTGAGAAGAGAAGGAGAATGTGGAGTCAAAGATGACCTCAAGATTCTTAGCCTCACAGTTAGGAGAAGAAAGAGGGCCCAGGTTAGGTGGCCAGAGAGTGAGAGGGAAGGAGGGAGCAGGTGTTCCAATGAGGATCTCAGTCTTACTGACGTTAAGGCAGAGATCATTGGCGGCACACCACTCCTGAATTGCAGAAAGACAGTCCGGAAGGAGAGAAGGAGTAGAGGTGGCTGATGGGAGCCTGAAGGAGAGCTGAGTGTCATTAACATTGCACTGGAAGTTGGAACAGAGGGTGGCATTGCAATGGGCAAGAGGAGCCAGGTATTGGTTGAACAGCCAGGGAGAAAGATTAGACCCCTGGAGAATACCACAGGGAGAGAGAGAAATAGAGGAGAGGAAGGACCCTGGGATGGTCGATCAGTTAGAATGGAGATCAGCCAGGCCAGGGCCTGATCAGTGATACCAAGGATATCACAGAGCCGCTTGAGCAGGATGGCATGGTTGACCATATCCAAAGCAGAGGATCGAGGCGAATGAGGACAGAAGGAATGTTAGAGGAGGTCTTCACAAATGTTCAGGAGAGCAGTTTCCCTGCTTCTGGCCACTCTCAAGCCAGACTGATGGTCATGGAGACAAGCAACAGATTCAGTGTGAAGGTTAAGCTGGGAGATGGCCAGCTTTTCCTGGAGTTTGCCCAGGAAAGCAGTAAAGGAGATTGGGCGATAGTTGGCCAGACAGGAGGGATCAGCAGAAGGTTTCTTAAGAAGGGGGTGCCCAAGGGAATGCTTCAGAGAAGATGGGAAGGTTCCAGTGGGAAAAGAGTGATTGCAGAAATTGGCCAAGGCTGAAGAAAGGGTGTCAATGTGGTCTTAGATTGTTTTGGAAGAACATGGAAGAACCTGTTATATGAGACTTTTATAGATCCGACTTGTCTAGAAACTTTGTCTGGGGTGAACAAAGGAAAGGAGAAGGAAGGAAGAGAGTTGGCTGCAGGAGGGCCCGGAGAGTAGGAGGAGGATGGAGAGCAGGAGAGGTGGACAGGGTCTCCTGAGTTTTAGTGATGAAATGAGAAGCCAGGGCCGTGCAGAGGGCCTGGGAGGGAACAGGAGAAGTAGCAACTGCAGCATGATTGTCCAACTCCTTGCAGATTTTAAAGAATTTGGGCGAGTGTTTAGATGCCGCAGAGATGCGGGATGCGGTCCCTGGGTTTGAAGCCTTTCAGTCCTATTCTGGATAAGTTGAAAGGGGCAAAGAGAGGAGTTAGGGAGATTGAGGATGAGGCTTTTGCAGTAGTCCAGCCTGGTGAGGACAAGAGCTCAGGAGACATTGAGTTTCTGGGGAAGGTGAGTAAAGGGAGAATGCCTCTGAGGAGGTGCAGCTGGAAGTGGGAGTTCTTGTCAAGGTCCATGATGTGAGGGAAGGAGAGAGAGGAGTCAAAGATGATACCAAGGTTTTTTCGTCACAGGTGGGTGAGGGGGGCAGCCCATGTAGGGTGGCCAGAGTGTAGAAGGGAGCTGGGGTCCCAATGAGAAGCATCTTACTGGCATTAAGGTAGAAATCGTTAGCTGTGCACCCTGCCTGAATAGCACACATACAGTCTGGAATGAGAAAGGAAGAGGAGGAGGTGGAGGAGGAAATCTTGAAGGAGGTCTACCCAACTACTTATTACATAGACTGCAGAGGGGTCAAAATGTTGAAGTATGTATGATTGGTAAGATCAGATGTTATAAGCATATGACATCAGTTCTACACTATATTACATGGGAAACACCAAATTTACTTTAAATCTCTATTCATAGTCAGAAAATAGTGTACTATTCTAGCTCATCATATCTTCGAAGGAAAATTACAAAACATACCCCATCTTGCCCTCTGAGATTGGCAAACTCTCTAACTCTTTCTATAGTGAAACCCCACTCAAAATTGTGAAATCAATCAAAGCTTCTCAGTGATATTCTGGAACAAAACACTTTTGAATCCAGGAATTCAGGGAAGCCTTGAACACATTTGATTACAAAGTGAACTGTTTGTACTTATCATCTGTATTCAGCTAACCTGTATTCAGAAAACCTGAGCAGTTTTCTTCAGAATGCATATAACATAATCTAAGATAACTTTATACAGCATTCAGCATGGACTCAGTAAGGCGCTCTAGTCTGTGTTCAAAGAACTGGCCCTCCATGGACAATTCACTCCAGTAAGACTTTACCAGTCTTGATATGGTACTCAGCTTTGCTTCATATGCCTACGTCAACTGCTAGTGATCCAAAAACAACCTCTGCACGCAACCTATATGTTATGTTATGTTATAAAGCTTTCTAACTATGTCAATCACCACCCCAGTGGTCTTATAACACCTGTGCTTTGCCTGAGAAAATGCTGTATTGTGCCCCACCTGGGGTAACCAGACCATATTATGTGGAGGAAGTAAAAGGAAAATGGGAAAACGTGAGGGAATATAGAGAAGCAGGAATAGGAGTTGCAAACCTAACACTAACAAAGTGTAAAGGTAGGGTGGGACTTGTGGGATGTTTTAACCCACTAGTCCAGGCCCTGCAACATTACTGTGCACTGCTTGCATCAGAAACCTCAGAATGGCCGCTGGAAAGCATTATGCGTGCTAAAATCACCCAGAAGTGCACAGGAAAAACCTGAAAAATAGGCCGCAAATCCACTTTTGCTGATGTTAGTGGTAACACATGAGACCGCTGCCAAAACCTATCCTTCAGCTGCCCACAGAGGAAAATGAAACTATTTGAAAAAAGCAGTCCTGCATGGCAAGAGAAACACAGAGTTGTTTAAAAATAAGTTTTTCCTCGGCTGTGAAAAGTGCAAAAATCATGGTTCTCAAACATCACAAAAGATCCAGCATCCTTGGTGGGTGTTCAACATCAATTCATTTAAAGAATTCACCTAAGCACAATGTAGGCAGAAACATATTTATCAGAAGAAAATCTACCTTTAAAGATGCTTGCTTGAAAGAAATATGTCAAAAATGGGCGCAGTACCGCTACTCACCTGTGTCAGAAGCTGGCGATTAATTAAACCTGTCATTTAAACTTCTACATTAAGATCTAAGTATGGAAAAGAACTCCTATCAAAAGCAACAGAGGTGGATACAATTCAAAACTATATTTTAAAAAGGCTTGAATTAAGAGATTGGTGGATATATTTGTTAAAAATGTCATTTGTATTTTAGAGAAAGACCATTTTTAAACATTGTTTAAAAAAAAGTTAAAGCCAGCCACACTGAGCTCAAGGATATTCCACACCTTCTCCCCAAACAAAGTCATCTTTTCCCCTGTGCTCTGCTGAGGATCTGACAGGCAGGTGTGAAAGGAAAAGGGAGGAGCACTTTGGCCTGTTGCTCTGAGTGGAGACAAAGAACTCCCTTGAACTGAAAGGAAATGCTAATTCGGGAGTAGGCTGAAACCAGATGCCAAAGGCAGAGAGGCCTGGGAATGCTCTCTAGCCCAGCCAAGACCTTGGAGGCGGAGACAAACCGTTTTGTGTATTCAGAAAGCACAGGAAATATCTTTTTGAAAAAGACTTATAGAAATGTCTGCCAAACTGGTAAAAATATGGAATTTAGAGGTTATTAAAATTAAAAAATTGCTCACAAGTAGAAACTACTCTGCAATTTGTGCAATATTCATAGACAGAACTATTAAAATATGGACTTTGTAGCAGTTGTGATAATGTTAAAAATATGAAACTTTACGGGAATATGCCTAGATGGTATGTGCATGTATGTAAAAATAATTGGTATAGAACTGACACTGAATAACTGACCAAAAGCGTGAAAAACTGACATTTGTGAACCAAAGCTCTCCAGAAGATGAGACGTTGACAGACACAGGCCTTAATTAATCTGTAATGTTAATCTGCAATATTAGCAAGTTGGGGATATTATAAATATGATTTCTGTGAAAAATAAGCTATACTGTACAGAAACAAAGGGGAGGGTTTTCTCCCTGGACCATAAACATGACACATCATGACACACTATTACTTCTCAAATTAGGGGAGAGGAAATTCTCTGGCCTATCAGCTTCTTAGAGGGTTGGACACAGTATAATCAGCCTCCCCCCCCTTGAGAAATACATAAATAGGGACTGTTGAGGGCACAGAGGGACACACACTCACCCATCAACTGATCGACTGGTGAAGCGCTTTGCAGGAAGAACCCGGATCCAGACTCCAGAACCCATATCCAGACTCCAGCACCCTGAAGCAGAAGGCCCAATCCAGAAAGCTATACCCTTCTCAGCTGGCCTTTAAAAACATTGCAACCTGATTTTAATCCCAAACTTCCCAGGGGCATCACAACTAATCCAACAGCCTGGCTGAGCTGTTTTGCTGCTTCTGGCCAAGAACCCTTGCCAGAACCCAGAGATCCAAACCAGTAGAGCAGAGCTGTACCCAGAACCAACCCGTCAGATCCAGTCCAGGAGGCCATGCAGACCAGAGTGCCTTGCTGAGAGCAGAACCAAGCGCCTGAGACCTGTCCGGTGTCGAGCGAATTCCAGCCAAACCTTTGACCAGATCTTTGACGGGCCTATTCCATTCCAAACCCATAGTGTGAGTATTTAGCATAGAACTGCCCATAGCCAATCTTAGTTTTAAGTAATCCTATCCAGCCCATTCCAACATCTCCAAAACTGCATTTTAGAATATCTTGTGTCTATCCTGAATCCTTCTCTATCCATATAATCCTGTGATAATTGTAGTGATAATCATCTTTGTGCTAATATATATTTGCTGTAGAAAGGCAAGCGTCTCGGCAGATAAAAACCATCCGGGGGTGCCCCTCTATAGGTGCTGTCGTGTAGTTTGCTGCTCCATAGACTCCCTAGTGTTAAGCCCATCCTTGTTGGTAAATCTTCAAAAGCGCAATCTCATTTGTAAAATCTTGAACCTTTTTGAGAAAAATCGACCTTTACTAAAACCCCTGTAACTTTTGAATCGTATGTGCTAGGAGTGCAATTTAAGAGTCAAATCAAAGCTAACATCCTCAGCTTTCAAACAAACTAAGCACTGTACCAACTCCTTATAGTTTTTCTGTAATCGCGTTTTTCGCGCGCTGAAAAGTTTCCCACGATTCTGAATTTGGCTCAATTTCATTCCATCTAAAAATAGCTATTACTTGCGTTCAACTTCTGAATTCAGTTTCATATCTATTAGTCATTCCAACATCATTGCTAGTGTCTACCTGAACCTATCCAAAAGCAGCTCTCACTAGTTCTGAATCCCATTTAGCGAATTAAAGTAATTTTTAGCATTTTTCCCATTCATTTCAAATCACATTTAAAGCAATTGACCTGTTTAAAATCATTCCTGTTCTCTAAGCTTGCTGGGGAATTGGGATTGAACTTCATTGTATATCCCTGAAACCTGTGTGCCCTTATTCCATCTCTTCAAACCTTCATACTGCATATTAGGGGGGATTGAGTAGGAACAGAGGAAAAGAGTGATTACACTGTCTTTGATTGAATTCATATCAAGTTTTATTTCGGTGCGGCATTAACTTCATTTCATTGCATTTCATTGAACCCACACAAAGTTATTCTCTGCTACATTATTCTTCTCACCCATACTCCTATTGATTAAAAAGATTGTTGATTTTTGTGATATCACCCATTGCTGATCATTGTATAAATATGAATACATGTGATATCTAGATATTGTTCATATTCATAAAAGTGTGATGTATATATATTGTTTAATTAATCAAATATATCTTTTAACTTTGCAAAACAACCTACTTCTTGGTTCAGTGAGACCGGGGGGATTCAAAGAGAGGGGCGTTATATAAGGGTACATCATCCAGAAATAAAAGAACTTTTGACATAAAAATATATAAATAAGGGTTCCAATTGGGCATCCCATGCTGGGCATTGACTTAGGTGGAGTGCTGGGTTGAAACCACTTACAGACTGGGGTAAGGGTGAAGGGATTGTATTGGTAGGAATATCTAGGTAACAGTAGACAGTGGATTAGATGAAACACTAATTCCTGAAGAGGGAAAATAAGATATTTTATGGTGACAACTTTTTTCCAATTGATGTCAGTTTCTAGTAACGTGGAAGGAAGTACTGTGATTAGTGGAAACAGGGATGTGTATAGGCCAAGAGATCTTCTCTGGAAGCCATTGAAGTGTGGTGGTAAGTAAAGTAATGTTTATTAAGGTGCTCCATGAAGTCCCATGAGGTATAATCTGGGAATGTCAAGCAACTGTCAGAATTGACAGAGATAATGATTGTCTATGTAAAAGGGGAAACACAGTGGGACGGAGTGAAGATGTGAGGGGCCACAAGAGTCACACATGCATGTCATCCCCTTCAAGGCAATTTCTCTAAGGAGAGCTATGGGAAATGTACAAGGTGAATGAAGTGGCAACACCGGAAAATATAACTCCAGTTTTCAGCTGTTTTATAGAGAGCTATGATTGTAAGGTGGCATACTGAGGGATAAAGTAGAGGGAGAGAGATTTTATTGTGATAATATATTGGCCCTCATTCCGAGTTTGGAGGTAAGGGAACAACGATGCCGGTAATGGAATACCGGCATCGATTACCGCTACAGGATATTCTGACCAGCCCGACCGCTTTTAGCGGCATCGTAAAGTACAATGCCGTTAATAGCGGTCTGGGCGAGCGCATGCGATCCACCATGCCGGCATTAGCGGCATGCCGTAAACTGGAGTAGATCACAAGTGAAGCGGGCATGCAAATAACGGCCTCATGAAGGCCGAAAAAGTGGTTACCGGCATGCTGTAAATACCAGCATCGCCGACTTACTGTATAATGCCCTGAGCAGTGATCCCAAATGCCACAGGTGCACACAATCAGCACAGGTGGAGACAATGGAGTCAGGCCTAGTACAAAAGGAGCACAACCACACACCACACCCACTCCCACACCAAGATGATTCCAATAGTAGTAGCATTACTGGAGCTGGAGGACTTGCTTGTATTGCCACAACATCAACAACAACAACAACAACAGGCACCACCACAGAGGAGACGCAGGAGGAAAAGGAGGGTGCGACAGGCCCGGCATGCCCCACCAGTGCAGCCACCGTTACCACGCTGGCAGCTCCCAATGCCCCAATCCCTCGCATCAGAGCCATTCCTTTCAACCTAACCCCTGAGCAGATCCACACCCTGTACCATCAAAGTTGCCTTCCATGCACTGGCAGGCATGCCAATTTGTGTAGGTGCCCTCGTCTGCACCCACGTGGAGTTGGTGATCCCGCATGCCATGGAGGTGCTGTACCGCAACCACAAGCAATACCACTCCATCAATGTGCAGATGGTATGGGACGCCAGCAAGATCATCACACATTGTTGTGCCCGATATCCAGGATCTACTCATGACTCTTTGGTCCTGCGGAACTCCATGCTACCACGCTTCATGGGGCGACATGCTGGACGACGTGCGTGGCTGCTTGGTAAGTAGCAGGACTGGCACATGGCATTGAAATGGGGGGAGAGATGCACACACCACCATGCTGCCAATGTTGATGTGACTGCACAATGTGCACATCACCGAAGACAGTGCCCCAAACCATCACAAACCGTACATGACACCCAAATCCCATATGAATGAAGTAAGGTCGACACCTATCACTACATGACTAACAAGAAACCACCCCACATCCCACAACACGTGCACCACTCATCAGTGACCCTCACCCTCCGTAACGCCATCTTGCACCATGCAGTGCATATGCACCATGTTGCTGTCTCCAGCATATCCCCACACAGGACAAGCATCCCTGGGAGTGCATCAAACTGATCCTACAAGGGAATCCACTGTCTGGCAAAGGGCCGGCACACTCACAGGAGTGCTGCATGTCACCTTGTGAATGATCAGCGCTGATTGCCCAATATTGCACAGACTACTGCCAACGCTCCCTCTAAGTAAATCTCACAGCACACAACACCTCACTAATTTGACACTAACACAGCTGTATGCATACACGATGCATGTGCAACAAGATGTCAGTGCACACCATGTATCAACTTGAAGATGCAACCCACACCATTAGTCCATGGCACAGGACACATTGAGGGACTGAAAATGGCGTCAATTGATCCAGGGACATGTGCATGTGGGCAACGATAACCTGCAGGCATGTGTGACTAGAACAGCTGTCCATCATGAATCGCCTAACATTTACCTTTATTTACCTCTCATGCAGGTGATAGTGGCTATCCCTTGAAGCCATGGCTCGTCATCCCTGTCCGAAACCCACAGAACAGGCACGAGGAGGACTACACTCGTTCACATACCTGTACCCGTGTGGTCATCGAGCAGACCTTTGGCCTGTTGAAGGCACGATTTCGCTGCCTCAGCCAGTCGGGTGGGGCACTCCTCTACAGGCATGAGAAGGTGGGCAAGACCATCATGGCATGTGTAATGCTGCACAATATGTGCATCCGCCAGAACATGCCCCTGCCCCCTGACACTGAACTGCTACCACCTGATGATGATGAAGGGGAACAAGAAGATGTGGCAGGACATCATCACGGTGCTGATGCACACGATGGACATGCTGTGCGCCAGTCAGTGATTGCACAATATTTCTGACACACATGGCAGCAGAGGGTGACATGATGGTTGGACAGAGGGCACTGGGTGTGGGGGTACATGTACACTATGCACTGTAAATGAATAAATGACACATGCGCAATGATGAATGTCCACTCAGGTCTTCTTTTGCACACAACCAGTGTATTGAATGTAACAATAGGGAGGGGCAGCGTCACCATTAAGGCTGAAAGGGTGAGGCCGCTGGAAGCTGAGGCCTTTTTCCTCAAGACTGAAACTCCCACGAATGCACAGGAGATTCAGGATTCTGAAAACGTAGCCTCTGCTTCCAGCATCCTCACATTTGTCTCCATAATGGTGTTGCTGGCTTAGGGGCATCTCTTGCTTGAAGGGATGCCTTGTAGGTCTGGTGCCACCCTAATGGATGAAAGGCAGTTTTTTCTGAAGCATGAACCGCTCGCAGACAGCGAGAGCTTCAGGCTTTAGAAAAAAAATCCTTGTCATGTAGTGGCCTGGGCTGCCAGGGGAGACTAGCGAGCCCCGGCAGGGCCCCCCCTCAAAACGAAATTTCAGAGCCTGCTTAAAGCCCTGATTTTACAGGATAATCCGCAAACTCGTAATGAGCCCATTGTCTAGTAAGATTAAGGCAGTGCCGTGCAAGGTTATGGATAGAATACCTGCCTTCTTGTAAAGTGGACTCATAATGGAATCAATGGAGCTATGTTTAAGGGCATCAGAGGAGGATTCAGATTTTCCTGATTAGTAATTTTGGAAGTCTTTGAGAATGTCTTCCTAGAGGAATGTGAAATGATAAGAAAAGGGCCTAACATGTAATTGTAACATTCATTTGTGGGCTTACTAGATGCAGAGCTTGTTGAGTCACATTTATCCAGAAAAGCACTGGGTCACTGTTCTGTTCTTCTGTATTCAATAGATTCTCAAGCTTCACTAATGGATGTATGAAGAACACTGTCCTATTGCAGGACTGTGTGTTGTGGGAGTTGTATGTGAAGTGCTGGTGGGAGTTCTCCTATGTCAACATCGCACAGAGGAGAGTGGATATTCTGGCAAATCGACAAAAAAACAACACAGGATAAGGGACTCAAAAACAGGCAATAGCCACAAGTTGTGGCTAGAACTGCGACAAAATAACAGGCAACACAGAGATTGCAGGACGCTACACCTTGCAGCATCAGTGGATGAGACCACCTGGTGTTGGTACACGCTTTTCTCCACTTGGAACGAAAGGACAGCATGTGGGAAAATTGCAAAACAGTTTAGGGCTGATCCATCAACAGACCAGTTATCAAGGTTGGTCAGATCATTTTATTGTTAATTTAAATTTAATGAATATTATATAACCCCATTTCAAGTTTGTATCTTTTTGATTACTGCATTTATTTTATCAGTAACTCCAAATAAATGATTTTTGTGATGACGTGCATTGCATAACATCAGTGCAGTGCACTGTCTTGTAAATAGTACCATGTGTCCTCGTGTAGATAGTTAGGGATTTTTGTGGAGTTGCGTTTGAGACGGGGTGCATTCATCGCTAAGCGATCAGATGCTAATTCATTTTGGAAATTCGTTTTAACTAGATAAATTGAAGCAGCAGGTGTTCTTCGAGTGGGTAGAATGAAAACCATTGTAGATCAGGCTCAAAGAACATTATAAATTAAAGATGAAACACATCGTTTTAATTACATGTTTAGCACTGCATGAATAAATAAACATGCTGGTCTCACTAATCTAAGTAGCAGGAATTTCAACCTTTAAAATGTATTCTAGCTAAATGCTGCCTCTTTCAATCCTTGCTCGATTAATGTGTTGTATGTGTCTTCTTGATTGTCTCTGTGATTTCTGAGCAGTTATGGGAAAGCTCGTTATTAGGTTTGGCTTATAAGCATTCAAATTAGGCAGTCTGTGACAAACAGGTGGTTTATTTTTATAATTTGATGTTTATACACATCAAACAGGATTGCATTTCGTGCATCCATTTGTGATCTGGGCTCAGATTACAGAAATGTTGCACCGGTGCAAGAGCAAAGTTGCACTGCATTAGCAGTAGGGCAAAGTTTGCCCTACTGAAGAAAATATTGGGGCCATATTAGAAAACATTTTCCCCATGCCATGTACAATTTTTCATGGTATAAGCATTAGGGCAAAAATTGGCCTAGTGCTTACAACCGTGATAAATTGCCATTGTCACAGTCAGGGGCGGCTGGTCCATAATGGGTGAGGGGGCGTCGACCCACCAGGTCTTGGCCCCCTCTCACCCATTATGGAGGAGCCAGCCCAGAAAAATTCGAGCACTGCCTCAGCTGTTTTTTTCAGCTGAGGGAGTGCTCTTAACTGTGAAAGGGAAACTCAGTTTCCCTTTCACAGTTACATTTCCCCAGCTGCACAAGCTCAATGAACCTTTCAAGGCTCCCAGGCTTGCATTGCTGGTTGGAAATGTTGGCCGGCGAACTACACGTCTGTAGGTGCAAGGGGGCGCACCTGTGCCGCCTCTCACTTGTGGACAGAGCAGGCTGGAGTGGGGTGTCTCCGGACCCATGCTCAATCCCCTTGCATGCATGTGCAGAAACCAGGATATGTCCTGATTCCGGTTCATGCTTGCAGGGTGCTGGAGCACTGGAACCTCCGGACACACGGCAGAAGGTACGTTTGTAATTTATGTGTATGGATGTGTGCTTGCTGGTGTTGTTAGGTGAATGTATGATGATGGATGCTGGTGTGAATGAGAGTGACTTCTGTGTATATTTTGTGTAAATGTGTTTTTGTTTTTCATTTATTTTGTATTTAAATATGTGTATGGATGCGTGTATGCTTGTATTATGAGTGAGTGCATGATGGATGCTCGTGTGAATGAAAGAGTGCTTGCTGTCTGTATGTTGTGTGTATGTTGTGTAAATGTGTGTTGCATTTGTATGTTCATTTATTTATTTAAATATGTGTATGGATGCGTGTATGTTTGTTTTTTGAGTGTGTGCATAATGGATGTTAATGTGAATGAAATAGAGAGTGCTTGCTGTGTGTATGTTGTGTAAATGTGTGTGTGTTTGTATGTGTATTATTTAAGTATGTGTATGGATGTGTGTATGCTTGTGTTTTCAGTGAGTGCCTGATGGATGTCTGTGTGAATAAAAGAGTACTTTCTGTGTGTATGTTGTGTAAATGCGTGTTGTGTTTACATGTGCATTTATTATTTAAATATATGTAGGGATGCATGTATGCTTGTGACTGTGAATGAGACAGCGAGTGCTTGTGTGTATGTTGTGTATGTGTGTGTGTGTGTTTGTGCTGGTCCCTGATGATTTTGCACAAACCTCCTCCCCCCCGTCAACTTCAGCTCTCCATCTGAGGTGCTGTGCAGCTCAGGGGAAAGGCATGGTATTATTATTAAAAATACCCTGCCTGGCCTCCTGGGCTCCCAGCACCTTGCATACACACATAATAACTTTGATTTTGTGTTTGTGTGTGTGTGTGTTTGGCACTGGGAGGCCCAGGGGACAGGCATGGGATTTATTTACTGGACATCGATGATAGATGTCTAGTAAAAAATACCATACCTGCCCCCTGGCTCCCCTGCGCCTTGCATACACACATAATCACTTTGATTGTGCGTGTGTGTTTGGCACTGTGAGGCCCAGGGGACAGGTATGGTACTTTTTTTTACTGGACATCTATGATATATGTCCAGTAAAAAAATACCATCCTCGCCCCCTGGTTCCCCAGTGCCTGGCATATTCACATAACCATATTAATTGTGTACATGTCTGAGGAGATCGGGACAGGTGTGTCATTTTTGTACTGGGCATCTATGATAGATGGCTAGTAAAAAGAAAACATGTCTCACCCTAATCCCCCCCCCCTTCCAGTGCCTTGCAATCACACAAAATGACATTCGTCTTTATTGTGATTATGTTTGACTGCAAGGCACTGGCACATCATGGAGCAGGCATGGCATTTTTTTTTTACTGTGCATGGATGAGAAAGCAAGCATGATAACAGTGACTTAACACAAAATGTGGGGGCCTCCCTGCAAGCCATGCTGAGGGCCCCCCCAACTCGGCAACAAATCATGGGTTGTGTCACACTCTGGGCCGGCCTAGATTGTCACGCTTGCACAATATGCACAAATGTGCTGGCGAATGGGTATATCGCACTCTGTACTAGGAGAAAGATATAAATATGTGTTTTACTGCAGTATACAGCACACTTCCTGAGAAAAATTGGCTACAATGCCAGAGTGTTGCCAATTGTTTTGTAGGGTAACACCAATCCAATACATGCAAGTCACCAACAGTGCACAAGAACATTAATGGTTTGCTATTAAAAATGCCATGCCACATTGAAAGCATGTCCCATGGGCTGCACAATGAAGATTACTGTAGACACGTAATAGCATTACAGTAAAGCATGCCAGGCCACATTTAGACATACCTAGACTGGTTGCACCATAATATCAGTCGAAGCAATAACACTCATCAAGAAAAGAGCACACATTTAAGGCCGGGTCTCTGCAGCCTCTAACAACACGGCCAAGCTCTTTAAAATCTGCAAGGAACTGGTCAATTCTGTTGCAGTCTCTAACTCTCCTGTTCCCTCCCAGGCCCTCTGTATGACAATGCCCTCTACTCTGCTACAATTCAGGACATCCTGGCCTCTAGCTCCTCTTCCTCTCCCTCTTCCTCTCTCGGCCCCTTTTGGCCATCTCTACCTCTCCTCCTCCTTTCTCCTCTTTCTCTCTACCAACATGTTACAAGGTTTCTAGACAAGTCCAATCTATGAAAGTGTGTCCAAACAGGTGTTCCCCTGCTCCTCCAGAACCATCAAGGACTATATTGACACCCTCGTTCCAGCCTTGGCCGATTTCTATTATCACACTTTTGCCACTGGAACGTTCCCCTCTCCACTTAAGCACTCCATTGTGCACCCACTACTCAAGAAGCTGTCTGCCGATCCTACTTGCCTGGCAAACTATTGCCCAATCTCCATCACCCCTTTCCTGGGCAAACTCTTGGAAAAGCTGGCCTTCTCCCAGTTTACACTCCACACTGAATCTATTGGTTGTCTCCATGACCATCAGTCTGGCTACAGAGCTGCCAGAGTCATGGAATCTGCTCTCCTGAACACTCAAGAAGATCTGCTCTCTAACCTTGATTCCAGCATCCCTTCTGTCCTAATCCTCCTTGATCTCTCCTCCACTTTTGACACAGTCAACCACCCCATCCCGATCAATCAACTACGTTAGAATCTGGGCATCACAGACCAGGCCTTGGAGTGGCTGACCTCCTTCCTCTTGGACTGCACCTCCCTTTCTCTCCTCCACCTCTCTCTCTACCTGTTGCATTCCCCTGGGCTATATCCTCTGACCCTGGTTTCTCAATCTCTACTTGACCCCATTGGCCCACCTGATCTCTACAGTGTTATGCGGATGACACTCGGCTTTCCCTCAGGCTCCTCTACTTTCCCGCTCATTTCTAACTGTCTATCCATGATTCAGGATTGGTGCGCCTCCAATGATCTCTGCATTAATGCAAGCAAGATAGAAATCCTTCATATTGGGAACCCCGCCCCTCCTTCCTGCGAGGCAAAAAACCTTGGGGTCATCTTCAACTCCACTCTCTCTTTTTCTCCTCACATCTCGGACATCGTCAAGAAGTCACACTACCAGCTGCTCCTCCTCAAAGGGACTCTTCCCTTTCTCATGTTCCCCCAGAATCTCAATGTCTCCAGATCCCTGTTTCTCCCTAGGCTGGACTACTGCAACAACCTCTTTCTTAATCTGCCTTCCTCTACTCTCCGCCCTCTTCAACTAATCCAGAACAGGAAAGCGAGACTTATCCTTGGCCTGAAGCCCAGGGATCATATCTCTCCAGCTCTGAAATGTCTCCACTAGCTCTCGGTGGCTGCAAGGATCAAGGCCAAGACCCTTTGCATTGTTCTCAAGGCTTTCTGGGTTCGGGGCCCACACTACATCCAACGCTCTCTTCCACAATACCTTCCTTCTCAAGCCCTTCCCCAACTACCTCCAACTCTCGAAGGGTTAGATGCTTCTCCAGGCAGAGAGTCGGGGGTAGATCTCTCTCCTCTTCATTTGCCTCCCTCTGGAATGGCCTCTCTGCCCCTCTCAAACTTAAGTAGACAACCTGAAGTTCCGGAAGTAGCTCAAAACTGTTCTCTTCTCCTCTGCTTTCTCTCTCTCTCCCTCCCTTGCTGACCAACCTGACCTACCTGTCTGCTGTACAAACTGGTTGCTTGGCTACCCTCTGAGTCTCAATGAGTCCAGGCTCTTTCTTGATCATTCACCCTAGCACTGCCTCCAGACCTACCATGCACACCATGCTACAGTCCCTGGTTCTCCTTGCACTACCCAGAGGCGCACTGTCTTGGCTGCACTTACTATGAGCAATACTGCTCTATTTTCCTCTCCCCTCTTCCTTGCACTTCCCCCCTCCCTTTCCCCTTACATTTCTAGTTCTCGCACTTCCATGATCTGAATGACACAAAGCCTAGTAAGATCGTTTGTCTTGTTCTCCCTCTATCTTCGCTCCCTTGTCTTGTCGTGCCTAGAAACTTGTGTACAGGTTTGTTATAAATGACTTATATCATATCATATATTATCACAGAAGACCAGAAAAATATACAGTGCCACAGTAAGAAACAGCTAGACTGGCAGCACCCAAATGCCAGTCTAGCCAGGTAATTACACTTAGCAGGACTGCTTTATCAGAAATGTGCAGTTGAGAGGCCACCAGGTGGTGCACAGGTAATGGCTGCCTGATCGCCGGGTTTCCGCCGAGGCTGGGCCTTTTCAGGGGAGTGAGCCCCCCTGGAACCCCCAAGGTGGATTCACCCAGCGGGATCGCACCAGTGACCCCCCGAGATGCATCCGCTCGAAAGAGCGAAGCTCCAGGACCCCGGGAAGCCAGGTTTACGGGTGGTGACGGCGCTGGTAAAGGAGGAGCGGCCTGCCGAGGTGAGGAAGTCCTGGAAACGGGCCCGGCCCTCTCTCATCCACCCGCCGCCGGAAACCGGGTAGCCGAGGCATAGGGGCCTAACGCCCTCCGGAGGCAGCACAAGAGGACTGGCGAAATCGGGAACGAGGGCCCCCCGCAACGCACCACACCACAGACGGGTCAGAAAGGCACCGCCTCCCCTCTGCGACTGCGGTCCCCCCCCCCCGGAGCAGGGCCGTCAACGACCGCATCGCCCCGCGGAGGGCCCCCACAACACCAACGGACCACGGCAATCCGGTAGTTGGAGGGGAAGCGTGCCCCTCCTCTCCCGTGAGGGCTCCAGGGCATCAGTGGCCGCTCCCATCCCGAAGACAAGCGAAGGGACAGCGCGCATCCACATCCAACTCCAGCAGGTGGAGGCCCCTGGGCTCGGCCCCAGGGCATGTGCCCGCCTGGCGGCGAAAGGCTTTGGACAGAGGTAGTGGAACGGCAACAGCGATTCGCTCGTCCTGAGAAACATCACCGGCACCGAGGCGAGACCCAGGTGAGAAGCCCCCATCAGGAGTTGTTGGGGCGAGTGCCCGCCTGAAGGCTGCCCCCCGCCCACAGAGGAGCGCATACCATTCATAAGCTCCCCCGAGACGTCCCATCCAGGTTGCTACAGGGCATGGTTGTGCCCCCTTGTAGGCCCCCCAGCCCGCTTCAGACCCCGCAGTGGTTGCACTGTACGACTACATGAGCTGGCAAGAGACTCTGCAGGCATTCCACTACAGGGAGATGGAGAGCAATACCAGTGGCCCTACTCGCACCGGGTACATGGCTCATCCAGAGGCCTCGACACAGTCCACGTTGACGATGGAGAGGGGCTTTGCCTCCATCCTTCAGGAGATCAGGGAAATGTGATCTGACATCTCCCAGAAGTTCGGAAAGATGGCCCAAAGGGTGGACAAAGTCGAGGACAGACTCCTACAAGTGGAAAGTAACCAGTCTTCCTCAGCTTCCCAGGAGGTTCAACTCGGTATGTGGCTAGCGGCCTTGGAGAAGAGGGACGAGGAAAGAGCCAGGCAGATGGATGACTATGAAAATAGGGAAAGGAGGAACAACCTTAGATTTTTTGGGGTCCCGGAAACGGAGGGCGAGAGATTTGACCCGAGTCGTGAAGAATATTATTACTCTACCTTTTGCAGAGGAAATGACTACTGAACCCACGTTCGACCGGGTGCACAGGACAGGGGGAAGGGTGGGGAGCCACAGATCGGTACTGGTGCGGTTCCACTACTATACTGAAAAAACTAAAGTCTTGGAAGAAGCGAGGAAGGCGGAGGTGATTACTTACAATAACGCCCAGATCACCATTTTTCAGGACCTCTCCGCCTACACCTTAGCCAAACGCAGAATGTGCCACCCCCTAACACAACTACTGAAGGAGAAGGGAGTGCGCTGCAGATGGGGATATCCCTTCTCCCTGGCCTTCGAATACTTGGGCCAACGAACAATGCTGGTTATAGAGGAGGACATAAAAGGAGCCATCCAGGATTACGTGGTGGAGCCTACCCCCCGGAGGGGCCCAGTAGGCCCAGAAGCTCTCGGTAGGGGCATTCCTGGTCAGTCGGGTGCCAGGAGGAGGAAAGCCAGTTCGAGGAAATTCAGAAAATTGAACATCCCGCTGTCTGCAATGGAGGAGGAGCATATCGACTTGGAGGGTTGATGACTAGGGCTCCCGGGTCTGGAGTGGAGCGGAAAAGGAAGACATGAAGGACACACCGAGGACAGCATCCCCTTGAACAGCAAGTACAATGTGGGCATTTGAAGGGGCACAACTATGGGGGGAAGGGAAACGATATACTGAGGTCCTGGCAGGGGAAGGTAGGCTGGAAATCCGGCCGAGGGGAGTGGATGACCACAGAGGCATGGGGAAGACCTGACCATTCATAGATTGGAATCCAAAGAATCGGGGGTTAAGCCAAACTTAGAGTCCCCCTGAAAAGCGAGCAATGTGGGGTGGACCGAGGGGACAAAGCAGGGGGTGGGGGGCTCATGAAATCGAGCTTTGCAAACAACACCTGGCCGAAGGTGACAGGCTGGTGGTCTGGCCAAAATGCCAGAAATGGCGGAACTAACTGGCTGGACGCCGGGGAGGGCGGTGGGGGTTCACAAATTAGTTGGGGTTTGTTTGTTTGGGAGGAAGTTGGGGGGACAGTTGGGGAAACGTTCTAAAAGTGTCCAAACGAGGAGACAGAGAAGGCAGGGAGAGAGTAACGATGCGACGTTGCTGACCATTAGAGAGGGACACATAGAATATGGCTGATGACCGACCAGCCCTGGGAGTGGGTACCCTGAATGTGCGGGGACTGAACACCCCTACGAAAAGGTCCCTGATCTGTAGGGAATTTGGGAGGGCGAAACTAGACTTGCTCTTTGTGCAAGAAACACACTGGGCACGGGGGAAAGAGCCCAAAATGCGAGGGGGAGGAATCAAGGAGGTTTTTCATGCATCCCATAGGGCAAAGAAAAGAGGGGTGGCCATCCTGGTAGCTAGGGGTGTAGGTTTCGAGAAAGAAGGACCCCGAGGGCCGTTACCTGTTGGTGTGTGGTTCCATACAGGGCTCTCCTGGCCCAAATGAAGGTCAAGTCCTATTCTGGGAAGGAGTAAGGGACAGGCTCAAACTGTTTGTGCAGGGTCCCTTGGTGGTGGGAGGAGATTTCAATATGGTCCTGGACCCATCCAGGGATAGAAAGCGGATAGGCCCCCAAAACCCTAGACCCGCAGAGGAAGCCTTGGCTCGAAGCTTTCAGAGGGCGAATGAGTGCTTGGGCCTGGCCGACCCCCCGAACAGGTGTTCCCTCCTTTTCTTACTACTCCACCATCCACAACGCGTTCTCTAGGATAGATTACATTCTGGTGGATGAGATCCTTTGTCCATATGTCGCAGGCTACAGGATAGACCCGGTCCCTTGGTCAGACCATGACTTGGTCCGAGTCGCCTTAGCGGTGGGCTGGTGTAGGGAACGCAAGGGCCTACTGAGAGACGAGGCTCAGGCGAAGCTGTCCTGGACGCTATAACGGAATTCTTTGAACTCAATGATAACAGGTAGGTGGGCACGCACACTCTTTGGGACGCCTTCAAGGCAACCCTAAGAGGGTGGCTACCGGGGGGCTCACCGGAACAGGCCTTAGGGCGCGACCGGGTCGCTGCGCTGGATGACTACAGGCTCCAGCTAAAAGACCTACTCCTACACAAAACGGAGAGGAGCCTCCAAATGGTAAAACAAAAATACTATGATAAGGGGGACAAAGCGGATAGTGTCTTGGCCTGGAAGTTGAGAGAGGTCCAGAGAAGCAGAAAGGTGAAGGAGGTAAGGGACGGCCGGGGGTCCCTTGGCTGCGACTCTCCCCACATAGGAGAGGCCTTTCGCCAATATTATGAGTCACTATACTCATCTGAATATAACGGGGGCGATTCCCAGATAGAGAACTTCCTGAACTCCATATAAATCCCGTCCCTGTCGAGAGAGATGTCAGAGGGTTGGTGGGCCCGGCCACGGAGGAGGAGGTGGACAAGGTGATTAGTGGAATGAAGGTGGGAACCTCCCCGAGGGAAGACGGCTTTTCAGTTTACTTCTACAAGAGATTTTGTTCCTCCCTGATCCCTTACCTAGTGAGAGTTTTCAACACCGTGCTGGAGGGGGACTCCCTCCCCGACTCCATGATGGGGGCCATAATAGTTGTTTTACCCAAGGAAGGAAAGGACCTAGCAGAATGTGCCTCCTACCGGCCCATATCATTGTTAAACATTGATGTCAAGATCTTGGCCAAGGTGGTGGGGAGGCGGATGGAGGGGATAATGCCGAAGCTAGTCCATGGCGATCAGGTGGGCTTCATCAGGGGCAGACAAGGGTCGGATAATATTCATAAAACATTAGACCTGTTCCACTTTGCCCAAACATCGGAGCTTGATGCATGTGTCCTCTCGCTAGACTCGGAGAAGGCCTTCGACAGGGTCGAGTGGAGATACATGGAACTCCTTCTCCAGAGAATGGGCTTCGGGTCACACATTATGAGTTGGGTGGCCGCCCTCTACAGAGCCCCCACGGCAAGGGTTCAGGTGAAGAGGTTGCTGTCCGAATCATTTCCCCTCTCCCGGGGGACAAGACAGGGCTGTCCGCTCTCTGCCCTAATGTATGTCCTTACGATGGAGGCACTGGCCATAGCTATTAGATCTCACCCAGACATCAAGGGAATTAGAAGAGGGGAGGTGGAATTTAAGCTTTCCCTGTTTGCGGATGACATCTTAGCTTCTTTGGTAGACCCTGGCTCCTCGATCCCCCCCCCCCTCCTGGCCCTGGTTGCCACTTTCGGGCGCTTCTCGGGGCTGAAAATGAACACGGCTAAATCTGTCCTGCTCCCAATGAGTCCAGTGGACCCGGTGTTAGACCCCCTGAGCCGGTTTCACAGGATTTCATTGGGGACAGACGCCATAAAATACCTGGGCGTCCTTCTAACTAGGGACTTATCGAAACTAGGACCCACCAACTATGACCCCATAATGGCAGAGATCACATCTGACTTGAGGAGGTGGGGCAAGATGATTCTCTCGTGGTATGGCCGGATGACTGCAGTAAAGATGAACATATTACCACGGCTTCTGTACCTCTTCACAGCGCTCCCAACCAGTGTCCCGGCTCAGACTTTCAAGGACCTACAAAAGGGGGTCCGGGACTTTGTGTGGCAGGGGAAGACCCCGAGAACTGGACTACCCTGACTCTACCGAGGGAGGATGGGGGATTTGGGCTGCCAGACTTTCATCTATATTTCAATGCCGCCCAATTGCGCATCCTCCTAGAACATATGAAAGAGGGCCTGGGAACGTAATGGACATATTTAGAGGACATGGATATCCACCCTTTAAAGGTCTGTGACCTCTTGTGGGCCCCGCGCAAGACAATCCCGAAACATGTGAGGACCCACCCGATCCTGGGAGTTCTCTGGGACATCTGGAAGGAGTGCCCCTGGACAACACACCTAACCTCACGGCCGTCCCCAATGACCTCCCTATGGGGCCAACCCCTCAAACTGGGTGGCAGGGGGTTCCGGCACTCCCGGCAATGGTCGGATATGGGATTATAATGGGCAGGTCAGATGTTCAGGGAGGGCGAATTCCTATCCTATGAACCCCTGAGGTAGGCTCTGGGGGGTGGATCGCTTTCCATTTTCGAATACCTCTGCCTTAAGGGCATCCTCTGCAATCAGTCATGGGTCCAAACCTGAGGAGACAACTGACACCTTTCGAGAAACTCCTTGACTCGGCGACCTCCAGAAAGGGCGCGGTGTCCAGTATGTATAAAATCCTAAATACTTATGACCTTCAGGGTAGGAGGAGCTTCCGCATGTTCTGGAACGACCTGGCAGGCGAAGACATCTCATAGGATGCCTGGGCCAGAATTTTCAAAATAGCGTTTCATGGGAACTTATTCACCTCGGACATGGAACACAACTTTAAAATTCTGCGGGGGTGGCACAGAGACCCAGCAAAACTGTCAAAGATATTTCCGGGGGTGTCACCAAGGTGCCCTAGGGGATGTGGCCAGACAGGCTCCAGAGGCCACATGTGGTGGCATTGCCCGAAGGTCCAGGCCTACTGGGGGTCAGTGAGGGGCTGGATAGCAGAAGTAACAGAGGAACTCCTACCACATAATCCCCTGACCATGTTGCTGGGACTCCCCCCGGAGGAAGCAAAACTATACCGTACCCAAGGATGTGGGAGACCATGCTGAGGGCGGGCAGAGTTGCCCTCGCTCAGAAATGGAAGAGCCTGGAAACCCCCTACAAGGAAGAGTGGATGAAAAAGTTGAAAAACATGTTTTTGATGGACAAACTGACTGTCATGGTGAATAAAGACACAAGCTCATTCCTCACAAACTGGTATGGGCTACAACAAACTTGGGGTTGGGATGTGCATTGATTTCAAAAGTAAGCCCCCGATCTGAGAAGGGCGCAAATGGCCCCGAAAGGAACAGCAATAAACCGGGGTTCACACGGCCCGGGGAACGGCGGCACCAAGCCAGTCGGCGAGTTGGTCACCTATCGCATCGCCTCCGAGGCACACGAAACGGAGTGAGCATTACGAGTCTCCTTTGTTGAACACTTTGAACTGGACACGGGGAAGGGGGGTGGGTCGGTGTTGGGGTGGGGGGTCGGAGGAAGGGGCAGGAGTTTTTCCAATGTTTCCTGTCTCTTTTATTACAAAATGCTAATAAAAACTTAAAAAAAAAGAAATGTGCAGTTAAAAAAGTCATACCAAACTGAGGAATGAATAGATTGGCTGCAGAAAAATGCCTCTCTAGCCACTAAAACCACACATCATGCCTGTTTAGCCTAGACATGGTCAACAATTATGATTTATCGCGCCAATCTGGTCCCCCATAAATCCCCTCTCACTTCGACCCCCTACCCTGACCTCCAAAATCAGCTCCTTGGCCCAGAATTACCTTCACGGCCCTCGTCATTGCCAGAGCTTACGTATGAGGATCCTTGCCTCATAGGTAAGTACTGGGATGAGGAAGAGTGGGAGTAGAAGTAATGAAGATTACGGGTAGCTAAGTCAGGCATTACTTCCATGTACCTCTACCTCATCCCAGTACATGTGTAGGAGGCAGAGTGCCTCATACACAAGTACTGTCTCATACAAAAGTACAGGGACGAGGAAGAATGACAATTACCAATAAGTAATCAAGGCATTAAACACAAGTAGTGGTGCAACAAAATTGAGTACACTGGGCTTCAGCACTCTTTCTCTGACATGTTTGGCTATGTTAACTCAAGCTGGCTGACCTTCAGAGCAGTTGCTGGACAGAACAGGACACAGATGTTAAACGGCACATGGGTGTCGCTGTTAACAAGGGCCCAGCAATGAGTTACGTAAAGCATTTCACTGTTTCAATTGTTTAGGCAATTTAAATTGTGATGTGGGTTTACTACTTGCATGATAGGGGAATGATTGGAAGGGTAGAGAGGGAACATGAGACCACTCATTCTCAAAGCATTCCATTAGTGGGTGCTCTCAGACTTAATGACTTACTGCTTGTAACATTGACGCTGCACTTGAATAGTGTCATTAAAATGCATAAAGAAGTTAGATTCCCTGACACAAATAAGTGTGCCCCTGCCCCACCGCTCGTGAAGTAAACACCTCTGTGCACCCTTTCACCATACAGGTACACCCAAGCAGCAATCAGTACATTTAAGGGTGCACCCTTTCACCATACACTCATACAGGCAGCCACCTATATATTTAGGTGTGCATGCTTTCCCCATGCAGGCACACTCAGGCAGCCACCCATAAATTTAAGTGTGCACCCTTTCAGTTTACACACACGCACACCCAGCCACCCATATATTTTGTGCACCCTTTCACCATACATTCACACAGGCAACCACCTAAACATTTAAGTGTACACCCTTTTAGAATACACTCACACACGCACACGTCATTGGGTTGAGGGGAGCCCTATTACTTCAAAAAGAAATTGTTTATTTTTGAAGTCCCTCTAACTTCATAAAGAAATGATTTCCGTTAAGGACCCAACCATAACGGAAATAATTTATTTATGAAGGCAGAGTGACTTCAAAAATAAACTATTTCTTTTTGAAGTCATAGGGCATCCCTTAGCCCATGACATAGAGGCCTCCAGCCTGGGGTCTTCCATGTCATGGGGTGGGGGAGCCCTCGAACTTCAAAAAGGTAGTTTCTTTTTGTAGTCACTCTACCTTCATAGAGAAATAATGTCTGTTAGAGAAATAATTTGTTAGAGAAATAATTTCTTTATACAGAAATAATTTCTTATGAATGGAGAGTGAATTCAAAAAGAAACATATTTTTTAAAATGTGAAAAAATAGATTTTTTAATTTTTTAATTTTTTCTCCAAGTGGGACCCGCTCCCAGGACATGTGCTAGCAGGGCCCCCCAAACTGTGGGGGCTGCGGGGGCCCCGTTATGCCAGTGCAATGTAAGCGTAATTATGCTAGATTTGCATTTTAACACAATCTGTCTAGTCATTTCTTATTGTAGTATGACGTTTTGTATTGGACATCTTTGGTAAAGCAAGCATGATAAGTGTTATTACGAAGCAAGACTGGCATACTATATGCTACCTTTCCAGCCATTTCTTACTGAGTCACGATGTATTGTATTGAGCATCTGTGATAAAGCAAGCGGGAATAGTGATATTATTGTTACTGTGGCATGACATTTTGTACTCAGCACCTTTGGTAAAACAAGCATAAGTGTTATTATGTAGCTAGACTGGCATTTCAATGCAGCCAGTTCTGTCATTTTGTATTGTGGTATGGCATTTTGTATTGGGCATTGTTGGTAAAGCAAGCGTGATAAGTGTTATTATGTAGCAAGACCATCACTTTTATGCACTTTGTCTAGCCATTTCTTATTGCGGTATGACATTTTGTATTCAGCAAATTGATAAAGCAAGCATGATGAGTGTTATTATGAAGCTCGACTGGCATTTTAGTACAGCCAGTTTGGGCATGTTTTCATACTTTGGCATGCATGTTTAATGGTAAAGCCAACTGGAGTATGTTCTTATGTGCGGATACTGCCATATATTGGCAGAACAAACATGGACATGTTTTCTTACAGTATCATTACTGGCATTATGCACACAGCAAACATGATTATGTTCTTATTTGGGAATAATAGGGTATAATGTTGCAGTCAGCATGTAAATGTATGGGCACAGCCAGTGTGAACATGTTTTATACTGGCACATATTGTTGGAAAAGGCATCATGAAAATGTGTTGGAGAAATGCTCCTGTGCACTGTTGGTGACTTGAATCTATTGGATTTTTTTTCATGAGCCTATAAATCCCAATCGCAAACAGTTTCTAGTGTGCTCTAAAATGCACCATTTTCACCCATTATTTAAAGATATATCTCGGGGTGAGAACCCTGAGTGGTGTGGGCTCCCTCGCTATGCTTGGGGCTCAGCCATCTCAGGGACAAATAGTTACGCCCCTCCAACTGCCACAGGTCACAGTGTAAATGTTTTGTAATATAGCTGCAAATTCTTATTCTAGTAGGGCAACCGTTGCCCTTATGCAAATACGGATTAACTTTGAATTTACACCAGAGCAACAGTTCTCTAATCCAGCTCTTGATGTGGTATAGCACTTTAACAAATTTTCTAGCCCGGCATGATTTTTTTAGTTTTTGGTTTACAGGTGTTTAAACACCTACACTCTCAATTCAGTTGGCAACCTCGTCTATACTCCTCAGACATGTAGGGCCATTGGAAAATGCTTTTTAAATAAGGGCCTTACTGTCCACATTTTTAAGATAAAAAAAAGGGTTTTGTGAAAGTCTATCTCAAACATTTAGGCCTTGTAATATTCAACACAAGCTACTGTTGCACCCCACACCCACAGAAATAGTCCTAATTTCACAAAGGTAGGATATGCTGGTGCAATCTGGGGTGACATTGGCCCTGATTCATGGATTATTTGCGCCGAAAAAAACGTGATTTGTGCGCCATTCTGCCCGCAAATCCTCATTTGTTAAACATGGATTTGCGGGCAGATTGACGCACAAATCCCGTTTTCTTCAGCGCAAATAATCCATGAATCCCAAATTGTATTAACTGTTTAAATAGCCAATTGTTGGGTAGTACTATACTTAATAACTTAAAATAAAAATGATTGGCCTTTCAGGGGTTGCATGATTCCACTTGCTCCTCTAAGGGAGTCTCACCTCCATTCTCAAGGCACCTAACACCAGATTTCCCGCCTCAAACTGATTCTACCTACATCTTAAATGACTGGCCAGCCTCAGGAATAGCCCTTAATGTAATGTGTCCTTTGTGTGTTACTGTCAGACTACGGTTAACTCGACTCTCAGGGGGTAATTCATAGAATTCAGCGCACAAGTGGCGCACGCGGATGGTGCAGAGAGAGCGCGTGCGGCAGTCTGCGCCAGCCGCGTGCGCCAAAACCCATTTCATGGATTTCAACATCTACAACCAGCCGTGGCGCAGAGAGGCGCAGCGACCCTGCAGCAGCGCCAGTTATGCCCCCAACTCCGCCCCGTGTGCCAAAAACATCACACAAATCCCCTACATGGTGCAAAGGCCAGTGGAGCAGCATACTGCCCCCCAAACACGAAAACTCCCTGCGCACCCCTTACACGTACCCCGCCCGCGCTAGCGGAAACGTGTGTAAAAGTCCATGCGCACCCCCGGAATACATGTACCCCGCTCACGCTAGCAAAAACGCGTGTAAAAGTCCATGCGCATCCCCAGAATACACGTAACTGGCCCGCGCTAGCAAAAATCCATGTAAAAGTCCACACGCACCGCCGGAATATACGCAGGCAGCCCGTCCACCCTCCCCATACCCCACAGGCAGCCCACACCACAGGGGGGACTTTTTTCATGCATTTGACCTGATGTGAGCGGGGTATTTGTATTCCGGGGGTGCACGTGGACTTTCACACGCATTTTCGCTAGCATGGGTGGGTTACATGTATTCCGGGGGTGCACGTGGACTTTCACACGCGATTTGGCAGTATGCACCCTCTGGGTGTGCCCCCCCTCCCCATGGCCCGCAGGCAGCCCATCAAAAAAACAGCACGTCAGCGTGTAATTCGAGGAAAGGCCCTTAGCGTGCAAGCGTGTCTGTGACTTAACGTGCGCACAGGCATTTCCCTGGCACGGGTTGAAGGTCCCACGTGGGTTTCCATCACTCTGTATGTGCTTTTCGTGGAAAGCAGTGCATGTGTTTTCCAGATTTTGGGGTTCACACGCGATTACTTCACAGCGGCTACAGTGCGTACTTCTTCTTTTGGTGTGGGTGTTGGCTACGCATTCTTCTTCTACACGCAAGGAATCTGGTGAGTCACACACGCTATTTTTCCTACTGTGGGTGTCCCTGTTAGTTGCGTACCCCTTTTTTTCAGGCATTCTAGCCTGCGTGTTGATCATGTACGCATTTTTTGTGTTCCTGGCTGCCACAGCGTACTGCGTGTGTTTTTTTACACGCACATGGGCTACAGGGGTCGCCTATCCCTTTTTCTTGCTTTTTTGGGATGCCTGAGCATTGCGTGACACATCATTTCTCCTAGGGGGCCACAGAATGGGACATTCATCTAGCTGTATATACCTGTTTGTTGTTTGTGCGCACTATTGTAATGTGCAGGGACGCTACCACCTGCCTTTCTGTGGCGGACGTGTTTAGGCCTGTGCATGCCTTTTCCGTGCACAGGTTTCCCCTATTCGATTCCATGAATAAGTGTAGTTCGCGCGAGTGTGGGCGTTCCATCTACTTCCTGGCAGAACTTCCCCAGTTGTGCGCTTATTTTCACGTGTTGTTCTCGATTCTGCGCGTTCCGCCCCGTGTTCCGCCCCCTTTTTCATGTGTGCGCTAACAATGTGCGCTTTCGCTGAGCGCGTCGCGCATGGCGTTCTAGATGTTGCAATGACATATGCGCCCGTGTGCACCATGCACGGATTTGGCACACATCCCAGGGAAAACACGTGCAGGGCCTTCCATGAATCGCACGCGTGCGCTTGACATTGCTTTTTCACGCTTGCGCCAGCTTGCGCCACAATTTTCAGCACACATTTGTTCCATGAATCGGCCCATCAGTTGGTGCAGCAATACAATACCCCTGTATACATTTATTTCCTTTTAGGGCTCTGCGGCAGCCTTGAACAACAGCGATATGAACCACAAGAAAGGGAAAAAAAAGCAAAACATCTTTGCATTATTAAGTACCGAATGCATGTATAATGATAACATTGAATAATAGTTATTCAAGCACATCACAATGTTTGCTATTGTATTGTTAGTAAATGTGTTTTGGAAAACTATTTACGTCTCATACGCCTAACTTTTCCTACCCACAACCGGTTCACTTCTGAAATTAAAAACACCTTCTCTCTTCTACCAGGCGACACGGGCTTCGCCCCATTCGTATTGATTTTCTATGAAAGACAGACAGCATGCGCACAAAAGAGGCATTATTTAAAAGCCAACAATGGGTGAAAAACACGTTAAAAACATTTGCTTTTGTCATGAACCTGAACACATTTGCTGCTAAATGGCTGTATTCAGTGACAACACAGTCATTAAAGTGTTCAGTTAACAACGGGCACATAACCCCCCCCCCTCCTTTTGTCAATAATAGTTGAAGGCGGGCTCAGTTTTAATTGAACATGTGACCCAATGTAGAGATATCGCGAGAGCGCCCGCTCTCGCGAGATCTCGCGCCCGACCAAGCCCCGCCCCCGCGCGCTACGCGCGCATTACGGGGAATAGCGGAGGACGCGATCGGAGCGTCTCCCCGGCTCCTCCGAGCACGGGAATTCGGCAGGACTTGCCAGAGACTCTGCCATACCATTACAGCCCCTTATGTTGTTGGCCACGTTGGCACCTGATGTTGCAGCACCACTTGTATCATCTATAAGGGCAAATTTATGTTTGTTGCAATAAAGCCCTTTTGGACAACACACAGCCTCCTGCCTCCTGAAGTTTATTTTACTACATAAATTGGCGACGAGGACCACCTCCAGGAACCGCGCAGAGGCATGCAGGGAGCAACGCCGCCCCCACCCTTTTTACAGACGCCAGGTAGGCCTGCTATACCGTGGCCACAATGGCAGCCCCTGTTTACAACGTATGTGGAGGCAATGGGGGGAGCAGGATTCACGGCGGCAAGACGCAGAGCCATGCTATTAAACGCCCTAGGGGTGGAAGGACAAAGAATATTCGAGGGCCTGGCTTTGATTGCGGTAGAAGACGACGATGATGATGTGTTCAAGGAGGCAGTCAGAAGAATAGAAAAGAGGTTTGCCAGTAAGGAAAACACAGTGCTCCACAGGATTCGGTTTTACACGCGGAAACAAGAACCGTCAGAACCTGTCGACGACTACATCACGAAATTGAGAGAACTGGCAGCTTTGTGCAACTTCGGCACCAATGCAGAGGACCGGATATGCGACATGTTAATAGTCCACACCAACAGCCGGAAGGTCCAAGACAAATACATCATGGAAAAAGAAGTACAGTTGGAGAAGGCAGTGGAAATAGCTAGGGCTGTGGAAGAAACGGCAGGAAGAAGAAAAGAGTTTGCAGGTACCCAAAGTTCCCCTGAGGTACAAGCAGTAGGGTTCCGTCCCAGAAAAGAAAAGTTCATTCCTGATTCAAGAGAAGGGAGAGCCAACAAGAAAGAACCCCTCAAGTGCCATAGGTGCACCAGCACAAAGCACCTAGCGTTCGACAGAGAGTGCCCAGCCAGAGACAAAGAATGCACAGTATGCAAACGCATAGGGCATTTCTCAATAGTGTGCAGATGGCGAAACAAGAAAGTCACAAGTCTGACCTCAGAACGCGTGGCAGAAAGGGATTCCTCATCGGAGGAAGAAGGAAGGCCCACCGTAATCATGGTGAACAGTACACGAGCCAGGAGAGAAAAGCCACACTGCATGATCAAGATCGACGGCAGAGAGACAAGGGTCATGGCAGACTCCGGCTCTGACCTTACCATCTTACCCCTACAAACATACAAAGATATGCTCGGGAAAGAAAAAGTAAAAGTACTCACCACGAAACACAAGCCGACGGTTTTCGGTGGAGCATCGGTTGAACTACTAGGGTACATCAACGGCAAAGTCGAATTTAAAGGGAGGGAAACTTACACCAGAATATACTTCAGCCACGAAGGGCCTCCAGTGCTAGGTTGGGATGACCAAGACAAATTAAAGATCAGACTTGACCCCAGCACGGAAGAGCAAGTCCTATCCATAGGTGCGAGGAGTGAAACCGTAGTCAAGAGCGAATACCCAGCACTTTTCTCGGAGGAGCCGGGTCACATCAAAGGTTTTCTACACAAAATTGTCCTCAAAAGGAATGCCATTCCTGTCAAGCACCGAGTGAGACCAGTACCAGCCACAGCGAGGGACACCCTCAAACAACAATTGGACAAAATGAAGAATGAAGGGGTGATAGAAGAGATTGAAGCATCCGAATGGCTGAGCCCAGTCGTTCTCATAAAGAAACCCCATTCGCAAGAATTAAGAGTATGTATAGACCTGCGCAGCTTAAACTTGGAAGTCGTCACAGACAATTATCCGCTTCCGAGCATAAATGAACTCATACTTTTAATGAAAGAGGCCAAAATCTTCTCAAAACTAGATATGCGCAATGCATATCACCAAATCCAGCTCCATGAAGAATCAAAACCTCTCACGGCTTTCATCACCCCGTTTGGCACATTCCAATTTACCAAAATGCCCTTCGGATTATCATCAGCTGCCTCAGCGTTTCAGCGCATGATGGATGCCCTCCTTCGAAAGGTCAAAAATGTAGTTTACTTCCAGGATGACATATTAGTCTATGCAGGTGATAAACCGACACATGATGCCACTCTCAAACTAGTACTCAACAAGTTACAAGATGCGGGAGTCCGCCTACGATACGAAAAATGTTCGTTTGGAGTAAAAGAAGTCGAGTACCTGGGATACAAAATTTCAGAAAAGGGCATCAGCCCCAAACAGAACCTGATGCAAGCCATCATCAAAGCACCCAATCCCACCAACAAGGAAGAGGTGAGATCATTTTTAGGCTTAGCAGAATATTACGCAAAATTCATACCCAAATTTTCTGAAACCACGTCACCTCTACGTGATCTTCTCAAGAAGGGGTCCGAATTCCTGATGCAAGATCCCCAAAAGGCGGCGATAGACACCATAAAACAACATATTATGGAAGCCCCGTGCCTTCAACCGTTCAATCCCAAGTGGGAAACAGTCATCACCACTGATGCCAGTGCATACGGACTGGGGGCAGTACTTACGCAGAGGAGGGGTGACACCGAACATGTGGTGGCCTTTGCATCGAAGGCGCTATCTGAAGCAGAACAGAACTACTCCACCATCGAAAAAGAGATGCTAGCATGCGCATGGGCAGTAGAGCACTTCAGGACTTATGTGTGGGGCACCAAGTTCAAGCTGGTGACAGATCACAAACCACTCATCCATATGCTCAGTCCCGGAGGCACCAAAGCCTCCACTCCCAGACTAGCTCGCATTGCCGCGAAATTACAAGAGTATACATTTGAAATCCACCACATATCTGGCTGGAAAAACTCGCAGGCTGACTGCATGTCGAGACTACCGGAAAACAAAGAAAGGGCTACCCCATTTCTACAAGGGGAGTGCATTGTTGCTTCCATCTCGGACATAAGGACGCCAGAATATCTTGAACTCAGCGAAAAGCACTGGCAAGAAGAAGAAGGAAAAGACCCAACCATGTCCGCCATTCGAAAATGGATCAAAGAAGGCTGGCCAGATGAAAGGGTGCTACCTGAGGGCATGAGGCCATATTGGAAGGTACAAGAGGAGTTATCCGAAACACAAGGGATAATCATGAAGTCGGATCAAATCGTCCCCCCCACAGGAATGAGACGCACAATTCTCTGCAGGGCCCATGCGGGGCACTTGGGAAACACGATGACTCGCCGCAGAGTCAGAGAAGCATATTGGTGGCCATCCATGGACCAAGAAATTCGCTCCATGATAGAGCGATGCCACGAGTGTTTAAACAGCGACAAAAGATTGAAGATTCGCCAAGCACCTCTCATACCAACCGAGATACCTGAAACAGTATGGTCCAAAGTGGGCATAGACTTTATCGGACCCCTGGAAGCGATGTCAGCAGAACACAAGTACGGAATTGTACTAGTCGACTACCTATCCAAGTGGGTGGAAGCAGAGTTTGTTCCAAACATAACTACAGAGACGGTTATAGAGGTGCTCACCGAAATTTTTCAAAGGGAAGGGCTCCCCAATGAAGTAGTCACAGACAATGGAGTGCAACTAGTTTCTAAAGACATGGAGGAGTTTCTCAAAAAGAACCACATCAAGCAAAAGAAGGCGGCCCTGTATCACCCTCAAGCAAATGGACTCGTGGAAAGGGCGAACAGGTTCATAAAAGGGGCTATCCAACTTGCAATGGCCTCGGGCATGGACCCCCTCAAGACTACAAAGGAAGCCATAGCAGCACATAGACTCACTCCGAATGGCATTACCCATGTATCCCCGTTCAAAATGTTGAGAGGGAGGAGTGCGGCATCAACGCTCATCCCGCCTTGGCTGTCAAAAATAAGAATAGATGAAGAGGTAGACATGTCAGAAGTTGTATGGCGTATCACAAGAAACAAGTCACGCATGAAACTGTGGAGCGACAGAAGAAGGAGAACGAAGCAAGCGCCCAGCATTGAAAGGGGGGACTGGGTTAAAATCAAACTACCAAGGAAAGATCAAGACACAGGTTCCCGGTATAGTCAACCCATACAAGTTACCCATAAAGGGACAAATCATGTCCGCACAGAAGACGGGCGCGCGTGGAACTTCGAAAGAGTAGCTTTGTATCAACGCAGACAAGAAAGACTTAGGACTCCAGAAACCCCACGCACAGAAGCAGAAAAGGAGGAGGTGGGGAATGAAGAACCAGAACCAGGGAGAAGCGATGGAGAGAGAGAAGAACCAGAGAGTGAACCGGAAGAACCCTATGTAAGCCCTGAACCGGTTCCGCAGGGACCTTGCCCGGGAACCGGTGAGAGGCCCAGAAGGGAGCACAAAAGACCGGTAAGATTCAATGACTTTGTGTTACAGTGACCCTACTTCCCTTTTGATAAAGGGAGGTGTGTAGAGATATCGCGAGAGCGCCCGCTCTCGCGAGATCTCGCGCCCGACCAAGCCCCGCCCCCGCGCGCTACGCGCGCATTACGGGGAATAGCGGAGGACGCGATCGGAGCGTCTCCCCGGCTCCTCCGAGCACGGGAATTCGGCAGGACTTGCCAGAGACTCTGCCATACCATTACAGCCCCTTATGTTGTTGGCCACGTTGGCACCTGATGTTGCAGCACCACTTGTATCATCTATAAGGGCAAATTTATGTTTGTTGCAATAAAGCCCTTTTGGACAACACACAGCCTCCTGCCTCCTGAAGTTTATTTTACTACACCCAAACATACTTTTGTCATTCCGCAAACGAAAGTGAAGGCTATGTTTTCGCGGTTAGTACATCGTCCTAATATTTCTCAAAACCTTTTTTTTAACTTATTTTTTTAATTGCAGGGCATTTGAAAATAGAACACCTATTGTGAAGCATATTGCATCGGTGTATGCCTTCCTTTGTATGGTTAGTTCACGGAACATAGTAATTCACATCTTTTCATTGGGATACAATTTAGTAAGGTTTTTTTGCATTTCATGCAGGTCCATTGTGTACATACCACTGTGACCAGCCTCTCACCACTCTGAGGAGCATATCATTACCCCTTTTCACCCCTTCCTTGACCCAGTGACACAGCAGATGAACACCCGTAATGGCGCACCCCAACTGCTTTGCCGTGAAGCCTGGCGAAAAGTAACAGCAGTGGTTTTGATGTTTTGTGGAGCAAGTGGGGGTGGGTATATTGAATTATAACATAGCTATTAAGATACTGCTGTGTGCTGGATGTCACTATCTTAGGCCCAGCTGAGCATGTGTGCGTGTGGGGGGATGGGGGAGCGGGGGGAAATCCAACATGATGCTTATATGGAAACAGTATGAGGTGCGTACATTAAAAACATTACAATGGTGAAAAATACGCCTGTGGGTTAATAGCCACTGATTAGCACGAGATGAACAGCCAGTAGGGAGCTGAAACACTAAACGCCACTAAAAGCTACACATCCTTCTTTGTCAATAAGTGGCTAGGCAGAGAAAACGGTTTTAAAAGGCAAGGAGGTGATAACACATCTGAATACCACGACGGAAGTGATGGGAAGGAAGGGCTCCATCTAACACAGTGTGTAAGGCAAGCTGTACAAAGCGCGCATTTAAAGCCCCAGAACGAAAGTCATATTGAAACAAATGTTTTGTTGTGTGCACTAAGGACCCACCATACAACTGAAAGACTCTAAATAGGGAAAATACCGTCCATCACAGATAGACTGAAATACAAAGCACAGCATTTGCAGCTGGGGAGAGTCTCAAAACCCTCATAAAAGACACGTTCCACACAACATCTCGTTTCCTGAACCTGGTAGCCCCATGGAACATCCACCCAACATGCAGTTTACCTCTTCCCTCCGCCCCCATCGAACTTGTGCTCTGGTATTTTGTTCTCCCAACACAGTCTTATCCCTTCTAATGAACTCAACACTGCTGCCTGAACTTGAGTGTGCCTGCACCATTTCCCTTGTTCCTAACTATTCCTTGCTCCTTAATCCTTTCAGTGTATGTTTTGCCTCCATTTTCAACTGATTGGCTTGCTTCTGAAAATTCACATTTTGCTGTGTTTTAACATTGTGCACCCCATTTTGAATTGTTGTACTTTGCTTTTGAAAGCTCGTATTCCGGTGTGTCTTAACATTGTGCACCCCATTTTGCACTACATTTTGTGTCTCTTGTGCAAATTCAAAGCCTGGTGTATTTTTGTTATCATCTCTGCACCCCAGTAGGCATTGCATTTTGTGTCTCTCATGCAAATTCCAGCCCTGGTGTGATTTTTAACATCTCTGCACGCCATTTTGCACTGCATGTTGTCTCTCTTGTGCAAATTCGAAGCCTGGTGTGTTTTTCAACATCTCTGCACCCCATTTTGTATTGAATTTGGTGTCTCTTGAGCACATTCGAAGCCTGGTATTTTTTTTAATCATCTCTGCACCCATCTGCGTTACTAAAGTATTCCCAGTGCATCTGTTTCCTTGCATCCCTTGGCTACTAGGCCGCTTGGTGAGTTTGTGCTCGTATTGTGTTGTGTGGCCCCTCCTCTTTCTTTCTTCCTCCTATCCTGTGCCGCCCATATGGCACTCACCATCCCCCAATCTTTTCTAATTGATATACTATCACCTATCCTCCCTCTCTCATGAGGTCTGGAAGAGAAAAGCTTAAAAAAGACATCCTGACCACTAACCGTGGCCTACCTATCACAGTCACCTATGTCAACACAACGTTCAGACAGATCTTCACTGATATTCTCTTCTCTGTCCCCTCTCCAGATCTGTGGACTCCTCATCTCATCCCTACTCTGAATGGGCTGATTTCTCATACTCTCTCCTATAAACGACCTCTACACTCCTTCTACTGGGTGACTTCAACATCCCTAACACTCTCCTTATACAGGGCACACTATCCTAGCCCTTCATGACGCTCCTCACCCTATAAAGCGCTGTTGCGCTCACTAATTGTGGGAGATGCAAGAGGGGAACACTCAACCTATTCTTACATATAATGCGGTCATTTGCAGGTGAATTATTCACAATAATTGCATTGATCACAGTCTTAATTTTGACACAAAACAGTTAAAAATTGCAGCTACAGGACTCCGCACCCCCCGGCTGCACACTTTTGTCAAACAGACAGTTCACGTGGGACTAGACGTCAGAATTCAGACAATTTATTTGCCCTCTGTAAAGTGTGTCTGGTTGGCCCAAATGTATTGTACTAAAACATTTAAGAATATAAATATCACACTGTCAACAAGTTTATTACTCCCACTGTTCGTCTCTTTCTGGAGTACACACAATGTTAGCTAGTATGAGAGCACATAGTTAACACATAAAACCAATTATAATATCCACAACATTGATTCAAATTTCAAGTCAACACAAGTCCCCTATGTGTCACTCTTGGTGAGGTGACATCTATGCTTCTGGTCGACCGATTTCAATGATTTTCTTTCGTGTATCATCTTCCTCAGGACCCATTGCTTCGTTTTCAGACCAAATCTGCACGCCCCTCAGAGATTCAGCTTTTTCTGTGGGGCAAAAAGAGAGAGTCAGAATGGCTTCTCTCATGTGTAAATAAGAGAGTATGGTGCTTTTACTATTTTCCATGTATAGAATACTTCATCTTTAACAAGGGTATTTTGTATCTACACATCCTTTTTTGTGACATTAAAACTAGGCCATTTCACCTCACCCCAGCACCATATTGTGTGCGACATTGTTACTATAGTTTCAGGTGCTGATCATCGCACCTGTTCGTCTGTTGCATGTGCAATAGTATAGCACAACTAACATGAAGGGTTTGGGGCAGTTCCTGCTGATCAGATCAGGGCATCTATGTCGATGCTTTATCTGTAACACAGAGTAAGAATGTATTACATTTCCCATTGCTATAATGCATTTTTGCTGTTCATATTATGGCTAGCCATCCCCACCTTTTAGGGCGCCCTTCAATTACCTGGCTTGTGATGTAGTTGTCTCACTGTAGAACTGTTAGCATCATCTGATGTGCAGTTCTTATTATTGCTAAGCCTGGGAAGATCCTGCAATACAGGGAAATCCCATCCGTGTCAATGACCCAAGTGTATAGGATATTTACTCTCTATCTGCAGCCTTCGTTATAATCCACATGTGCACCTTTGTACATTTTTTATCATTCCAAATCTCCCTCCCACAGTGTCTACACTTGCAGACTGATTCAGGCTCCAAGGTTCGAAATGTCAAGTATCAGTCGGCAAGTGTGCCCGTTACAAATTTAAACAATAGCCCCTGTGTAACGGGGATAGTTTCGGCATATACGGGTTCTCGTATTCCGCTTGCACTTAAGTTTAAATTGCTTACTTATTTCTTCTCTCTTTTCCAGTCTGATGACTTGGCATCTCGCGCAAGGTCTGTACTCTCCTCACAGCGTTCAAGTTCTAATTATAAACGCGCGAGAGCCATGCGTCTAGCAATGTGTGTTACGCACGATGTCCCGACAGCCAATGCAGGTACAGTGCTGTGTCACATGGCAGCCATCTTGGGATGGGTGCTTGTATCCACTATCCATCCTCATCCTGGTATCGGCACTCACTTCACTGGACATCCCGGCAGACAGTTGAAATACGATGCTGTGTCATATGGCGTGGCAGCCATCTTGAAATGGGCACACTTGCCCACTATCCATCCCCATAACGATTAGGCGTGGAATCGGTCAATCACTTTTACTCAGGACAGGAATAACAAACGGTCATATTCCTATTGATATTACTATCAATTTTTATGGTAATATAAATTCCTTTGCCCTCGGGATGCTGTAAAAATAACAATAGTTCAGCATCTCCCATATCAGATGTTTCTTATGCAGAAAGCCCACTTCCTGTGCCTTTGCTATGTCCCGGGTGGGCGAGAAAATGAATGTGAATGTAGACCAGGCATTCTATGAGCAGGAGGCTCCTGTGGCCATTAAAAATAGGCCATTTCCCCTCACCCCACCACCATATTGTGTGCGACATTGTTACTATAGTTTCAGGTGCTGATCATCGTACCTGTTTGTCTGTTGCGTGTGCAATAGTATAGCACACCTAACATGAAGGTTTTGGGGCAGTTCCTGCTGATCAGATCAGGGCATCTATGTCGATGCTTGATCTGTAACACAGAGTAAGCATTTATTACATTTCCCATTGCTATAATGCGTTTTTGCTGTTCATATTATGGCTAGCCATCCCCACCTTTTAGGGCGCCTTCCAATGCACCTTTGTCCATTTTTTATCATTCCAAATCTCCCTCCCACAGTGTCTACACTTGCAGACTGATTCAGGCTCCAAGGTTCGAAATGTCAAGTATCAGTCGGGCTCCATTGATTTTATCACATGGATAGGGGTTTGTATTATAAGCTCAACCCTATCCATAGGTTATTTCATTAATGCCAAAGCGTTTCATTGGATTTCTTCGTTTAAGCCATCTCTGACTGTGTTCAGACGAAAAATCCATTGTTGTTCCTTTTTGAGGAGCATATTATGAAAATTACCTCCCCTCCGTTGTGGCCACACCTTCTCAAGAATGGTCCATCTAAAATCCTCCTCTGTGTGATGTTGTGACTCAAAATGGACCACATGTGGTGCTGTCATTTTTCTTGTCCTCAAGCAGGATTTGTGTTCAATCAAATGTGTTTTTATTGGGCGTGTTGTCATCCCAATATACCGCAGGTTGCACGGGCAAGTGATTAAATATATGACCCCTCTGCTGTTGCAGTTCGTCAAATGCCTTTGCATCCACAGTGTCTTCCACCCTATATCGATGGATTTGCTCCTTGTGGTCTGCTTACACATCACACAGGCTCCACACGGGGTGTGTCCAACTGCACTGGTTGTATCCCAAAGGGTATTTTGATTAGCACTGTTCTTCGGTTCCATAAGAGTGTGAACCAAGCTGTCCCGATTATTCCTTCTCCATTTCATGGCAAATGTTGGCTGAGCCAATTCCATGTTTCCAGTACTCAAAATGGGGAACAGTTTCTTAATCTCTCTTTTTAAGGTGTTAAAAGATGGTGAGTAACTCAATACTGCTGTAATGGTGACTTCCTGGGTCATTTTGGGATGTTGTTGCAGCATAGTTGCACGCGGTATATTCCTCGCCCGTTTCTGGGTGTCTTTCACAATTTTCCTTGGGTATCCTCTCCTTAATAATTGACATTTGAGCTCTCCTGATTGTCGTTGGTAGTCTCCAACCTTCGTGCAGGTGCGCCTACAGCGTAAATATTGCCCAAATGGCAAGTTGTCACATAGGGCATGTGGGTGGTAGCTACCATAGTTTAGAAATGCATTGCGGTCGGAAGATTTTTCATAAATCTTCAAGATCAGTCCTCCATCATCTGCCACCACATGTAGGTCCAAAAAGTGTGTTTCTGTTTTACTATAGTCAATATTGAATTTCAGAAACGGGTTTAGATTATTGAGCAATTGATGGAATTCGTGCAGTTTCACCTCTCCGCCATACCTTGATGTTATTCAGAAACTGATTGGTGGCAGAGTAGACATGTTCTTTCTCGAAGTGGTGCACATACAAGTCAGCCAAACTAGGGGCAAATGTGGCACCCATTGCCGTCCCAGAAATTTGTTGGTAAAACTGATCATTGAATAGGAAAACATTCTTAGTCAGTGCTATTTCTGTCAGGGCAGTAATGAATCCGGCATGACCCCTACCAAGGTTTACTTTTTGTAGGAGATGTCGTCTTACCATCTCGATGTATTCCAATTGAGGAATGTTCGTGTAGAGCGACTCCACATCCATTGTTACAAGCCACTGTTTGGTGTTATTAAAGGGAAGGTTTTCAATTAAGACAAGCATTGCCGTCGAATCCTTGACGTACGATGCTAAATCCGAGAACTCCGGCTTTTTATGCGCTACCTAAGGTGCATAAGGGGGTCTCCCCAATTCCCGGGATACCCATTGTGTCAGGGATACAATCGATCCTGGAACCCCTATCACAATATGTGGACATGTTTCTTCGGGATGACATACAGAAGATGACATTGTACGTCAAGGATTTGCCGGCAATGTTTGTCTTAATTGAAAACCTTGATCTTCCCAGGCTTAGCAATGACAAGAACTGCACATCAGAAGATGCTAACAGTTCTACAGTGAGACAACTACACCACAATCCAGGTAATTGGAGGGCGCCCTAAAAGGTGGGGATGGCTAGCCATAATATGAACAGCAAAAACACATTATAGCAACAGGAAATGTAATACATTCTTACTCTGTGTTACAGATCAAGCATCGACATAGATGCCCTGATCTGATCAGCAGGAACTGCCCCAAACCCTTCATGTTAGTTGTGCTATACTATTGCACACGCAATAGACGAACAGGTACGATGATCAGCACCTGAAACTATAGTAACAATGTCGCACACAATATGGTGGTTGGGTGAGGAGAAATGGCCTAGTTTTAATGTCACAAAAAAGGATTTGTAGATCCAAAATACCCTTGTTAAATATGAAGTATTCTATACATGGAAAATAGTAAAAGCAACATACACTCTTATTTACACATGAGAGAAGACATTTTGACTCTCTCTTTTTGCCCCACAGAAAAAGCTTAATCTCCGGCTCTGAGGGGCGTGCAGATTGGGTCTGAAAAAGAAGCAATGGGTCCTGAGGAAGATGATACACGAAAGAAAATCATTGAAACCAGTCGACCAGAAGTATAGATGTCACCTGACCAAGAGTGACACATAGGGGACTTGTGTAGACTAGACATTTGAATCAATGTTGTGGATATTATAATTGGTTTTATGTGTTAACTATGTGCTCTCATACTAGCTAACATTGTGTGTATTCCAGAAAGAGATGAACAGTGGGAGTATTACAACTTGTTGAGAGTGTGATAATTATATTCTTAAATGTTTTAGTACATAACACTTGGGCCAACCAGACACACTTTACGGAGGGCAAATAAATTGTCTGAATTCTGACTTCTAGTCCCACATGAACTGTCTGTTTGACGAAAGTGTGCAGCCGGGGGTACGAAGTCCCGTAACTGCAATTTTTAACTGTTTCGTGTCAAAATTAAGACTGTGATAAATGCAATTATTGTGAATAATTCACCTGCAAACGTCCTCATTATATGTAAGAATAGGGTGAGTGTTCCCCTCATGCATCTCCCCCAATTAGTCAGCGCAACAGCGCTTTCTAGGGTGAGGAGCATCATGAAGGGCTAGGATAGTGTGCCCTGTGTAAGGAGAGTGTTAGGGGTTGCATTTATGGCACAATAAAGTATTTGGCTCGAGAGAAGCTTCCTGTCCGATTTCTGTTTTGTGTGTTGTAGTTATATTGGATAACAGAAAGGATACAATACCCGTGTTTGGAGGTAACGTGTATAAAAGAAATTCCCTGTGTGTTTTTTGACTTCAACATCCACTATGACTCCTCAATCAGAGCATCCAATCTCTTCCGTGACCTCTGCACCTCGCTCTCCCTCTCAATTCTCGCTTCTGGTCCTACTCACTCGGCTGGACACACTCCTGATGCCCTCATCAACACTGATATTTAGCTCTTCCTGCCACTGATCACCCCACTCTCCTGGTCAGACCATTCTCTCATCTCTTCTCACCTGGCTCCTCTTGGCCCTCTTACCTCACCTCCCCCAGCTCTGCCAACCTGGTTCACAAGTGTCTTTCCTATAAAATGAGTGTCTACTTTTGCCTATGCATCTACCTTCTTAGCCCCTCTATCCCCAGTACATACTCTACCTCTGTTTCTGCTCTCAGCACCTTACATCTTGCAGTAACTAACACCCTTGACATCCTTGCCCCTGTCATTATGATCCGCCTGAAACATGCCTCCAAGTGTAACACCTGGTATGACTACGAACTTGCGCCCTGAAACACAAGTGCAGAGCTGCAAAACAGAGGTGGAAGACCTCAGGCTTACCCTCTGACAAACAGAACTGTTGCCTGCTCCAAAGGCAATACCGACTCTCCATTTGCAACCAACAGTATGGCTGAACTCTTTAAAATCTGTAAGGAACTAGCCATCACTTCCGCAGTCTCCTCCTCACCTCTTTCCTCGCAGGCCGTCTGCAATGCACTGGCCACACAATTCACTGCAAAAACTCAGGACATCCTTGTGTCTCTCTCCCCCTCCGATTGTCCCACCCATGGCCTCCTATAGCTTCTGATCCCCCTCTGTCTTTCTCTCCCAATGCTCTCATACAAAACCTGATGAAGTCACCAGAGTTGTCCGCTCCATGAAGGTCTCCTCCAAACAGGTCTCCCCCTGTTCCTTCAGACCCATTAAGGACAATGTTGGCTCTCTTACACCTACACTTGTTGATTTCTGCAACCACTCTCTTGCTACTGGATCTTTTCCCTCCTCCCTCAAGCTCTTCCTTGTGTGCCCCCCCCGAAAAACCTTTTGCAGAACCGTCTTGTCCAGCCAACTACTGCCTCATATCTATCACCCTCTTCCTTGGGAAACTCTTGAAGAAGCTCGTCCTCTCCCAACTGTCCCAGCACACTGAACTTGTTGGTTGCCTATACAACCATGAATCTGGATTCCGAGCATCCAGAGGCACAGAAATTGATCTTCTGAACACCCATGTGGAACTGCTTGCTTCTCTTGACTGCAACTGTTCTCATTCTACTTGATCTTTCCTCTTCCTTTTATACGGTCAACCATGCCATACTCATAAATGTCTACAGGATACCCTAGGAATCTCTGACCGTGCATTGGGCTGGCAGAACTCCTTCCTCATGACTGTCTGTCCCAGGTTATTCTGAGCCCTTTCTCCTCCCCCACCTTTCCAGCTGAGGCATCCCCTAGGGATCCAAAATATCTCTGTGGCTCTTTAACACCTATCTTGCTTCGTTTGCACACCTCATTTCCATCTTCTCCCCCAACTTCTAGTGTTATGCAATGCAGATGACACTCAACTCTTCTTCTAAATTCCCTCTTTTCCTCTCCTTACTTCCTACATAATTCATGACTGCCTATCTGCCATTCAGTCCTGATGTGCTTCTAATGATCTCTGCCTCAACGCCACCAAGACTGAGATCCTTCCTATTGGGATCTGCTCCCTTTTTCTTCCCTTCACTCTGGCAATCTTCAATGGGCTCTCCCTTTCTCCTTCATCTGAAGCCAAAAACATTGTAGTCATCTTCAACTCATCTCTTTTCTTCCTCCCTCACATTCAGTACCTTGCCAACAAGGCCCACTTTCAACTCCACCTCCTCAAAGGAATTCTTCCTTTTGTCACTTTCTCCCAGAAGCTCAATGTCTCTAGAGCTCTCGTTCTATCTCGGCTAGACTACTGCAATAGCCTTTTCCTTAATCTACCAACTTCTTCCCTATGACCCCCCCCAGCTAATACAGAATAGGGCTGTTATTCGTATCCTTGCCCTCAAGCCCAGGGGCTGTATCTCACCAGCCCTAAAATCACTCCAATGGCTCCCGGTTGCTGCAAGGATCAAATTCAAATCTGTCTGCATCATCCATAAGGCTGTCGGTGTCCGGGGACCACGCTATCTTCAACTGGCTCACACTTAACACTCTCCCTCCAGATCTCTACATTTCTACGGCACTCTCTTGGTGTCAAGCGTGAAACAGTGAGCTGGTGGCCAATCTCTTTCCTCGGCAGGCCCCCTCCTATTGAACAGCCTCCCCATTTCTCTTGTCTTGAGCTAGATCTCAAATTCCAAAGAACCTCCTGACCTTCCTTTTCACCTTCTCCTTCCCTTCCACCCTCCTCTGCTAAACCCCACAGATATTGGTGACCTGGTCCCATATGTTTCCTTCTAGTTCCTGGCCTCCCACACCCAATCGCCTTCAGCCTCCACCCCCTCCCAGAACTTGCCTTGGCATGCACTGGCCTATGCCACCACAGGCCTGCACTTACTTACTTATTGCCAGCTGACCACTCTCACCAAGTCACTTAACAGCTGCTTACTCCCCACTCCCTCACCTCTTCTCTCTCACTCTGTAATTGCACATTCTGAATGCTCACAAAGCCTTGTAGGTCCACCTCTATCTTTCATTTGTATATTTGCCCTTCATTCCCATGTTCCCTCCCTGTTGCCCTGTGTGCACGTTGAAACAAAAATTACTTAATGCATAAGCGCCTTAAAAATGCACAATACAATAAACTGACGGGCAACATGAACGCAGTTGCCAGGGGGTGCCCACTAAAACCTGAGGCCACTTTCAACTGAACAAATTGGAAGGCCCTGATGTTGTCCCTGGGTTTGTTTTAATACATGAATTTACCGGCCTGAAGTACAACTCCATGTTCAGGTTTTGTATCACTAAATTTGACGTTGGTGGGCCAATTTCCCAGGGTGCTTTATTAAGTTATGTGCAAAGGTGATTAGGAATGTTGACTTGTGTCAGATAGCTCATTATATTGAATGCATATCTGTGTGTAATTCGCACGAGACAGGGTATGTGCAATTAAGTGTCTGTTCAATTCAGTCTACAAAGCACTCAACGTCTGGGGGAGGGAGGGCATTTGCAGAGGGTCTTTTTGGGTAATGCTGGAGATAGGAGTACATCCAGGACAGCGTTTAGGGCAGTTGGGGCAAAGGAGTGACAGAGTTGCTTCCTCTCTGATGCATATTATAAAAGGGAGGTAGGTGCTCTAGTTTGGGTGGTAATAGGGTCCTGTGCTGATACACATCAAGGACATGCAGACATATGTGAATGAGTTTTAATTGGCTTTGCAACCAGTTCAAATAATGATAGAGGCATATTTACTGTTTTTATTTAAATATGGATTACAGTAGCAAATTGGGTATGTGGACAATTATTGCACCACAATTAATATGCAGTCAGCTGAAGGTGATAGGTGCCTCACGGGCACACAATAAGAAAATGGTTATTTGGTGGTAAGCGAAGAGAACATTACACCAATACTAATGGGGTAGTTGGCTGGAGACATCATCAAGAAGGTGCTGGTATGTGGGAAAACTGCATTGACTAGGTAAAAAGAAGCAGCAGCACACTACTACAAGGTGGTAGTTGGCCGGGTATCAAAATAATGTCAATTGTAGAATTGATCTGTATGCATTTTCCCTACTGCAACAGAGGTATAAAACTAATTTCGGATGTATGCTTGTAGCAAAAAGGAGGTTTGAGTTACAAGGTATTCTTTAAGGGAACACGTTGTGATATCAGGACAAGGGAGTTATGCATTTGGGCTGGGAGAACAAAATAGCCTATTTTAGGAGAAATGGGGAATTTGTTGAGCAAAAAGTGTGAAATATGATATGATATTTTATTTATATTGCGCTCATACACAAGTGTTTCAGAGCGTGATGGACAGGTGAACAAGGGAGGACAAAACAACGAGTTAGTAGGCCCAGTGACATTGAGATTGCACAAATGCAGTGGGGAGTGAAGAGGGAAAGTGTAAGGTGCAGGGGAGGCGTGGAACGTGCTGAACATGTGATCAAAACAACAACAGGTAGTGCAGCCAGAAAATGGCAAGTGCAAAAATAAGGCGCAGACAACAGGTGTCTAGTAAGTGCAGGAGGGGGACTGTAGGGTTGCAGATACAAACACAAGTGCAAGGGTTGCCAGAAGGCAGTGCAGGTATGCGGCTGAGTGGCAGGGATCTGGGCCCGAAATCAGGGGGTACCAGGTGCCCAGTGCCGAAGCAGACAGGGATCAGCAGAGGAGGGGAAGAGCGAAGGCAGAAGCAAAGAGGAAGGTCTTGAGGTACTTCAGGAACTGAAGATGGTTCTCCTCAAGTTTCAGAGAGGCAGGGAGGCTATTCTAGAGGGAGGCCCCAGTCGAAAATAGAGATCTATTTGTTGCTTGGAGAAGAGGCTGAACCAGAGGGGGTTTGAGGTGGAGGAGCAAAGAGCTTGAGTAGGAAGGTATTTCCGAAGAGATAGTTGAAGGTATTGAGGACCCAAAGGTATTGAGGACCCAGGCCCCAGATGGCTTTGTGGACCATGCAAAGGGTCTTGTACTTAATCGTTGCAGCCACTGGGAGCCAATGAAGAGATTTTAGGGCTGGAGAGATATGGTCCCTGGGCCTGATGCCAAGGACAAGTCACGCAGTCCTGTTCTGGATGAGTTGAAGAGGGCGGAGTGTAGTTGCAGGCAGATTTAGAAAGGAGCTGTTGCAATAATCCAGCCTAGAAAGAACCAGTGCTCTAGAGACAGTGAGCTTCTGGGGAAAGGAGAGGAAAGGAAGAATACTGCTGAAGAGATGCAGTTGGTAGTTTGACTTCTTAGAGACGTCTGAGATGTGTGGAGAAAAGGAAAGCGTGGAGTGCTAGATGACCCCAAGGTTCTTAGCCCTACAGGTGAGAGCATGATGGAGAGGACCAAGGGAGGCTAGCCAGGGAGTGACAGGAAAGGAAAGTGTTGGTGTGCCGATGAGGAGGATCTCTTTCTTACTGGCATTAAGGCAGAGGTCGTTGGTGGCACACTACTCCTGGATTGCAGACAGTCAGATATGAGAGAGGGAGAAGAGGTGGCAGAAGGGAGCCTGAAAAGGAGCTTAGTAAAGGAGCTTAGTGTCATCCGCATAGCACTGAAAATTGGATCAGAGAGCAGTGATGCGGTGGGCGAGGTGTGCCAGGTATTGTTTGAAAAGTCAGGGAGAGAGGTTAGACCCCTGGGGAACACCACAGGTAGATAGTGAGGAAAGGAAGGACCCAAGTTGGACCTGGTAGGGTCAGTTGTAGAGGAAGGAGGTCAGCCAGGTCAGTTCCTGATCAGTGATACCCAGGCTATCATAGAGGCAGTTGAGCAGGAAGGCATGGTTGACAGTGTCAAAGGCAGAAATGAGGTCGAGTAGGATAAGAACAGAAGGAATATTGGAGTCAAGGTTGGAGAGCAGGTCTTAAAAGATATTCCGGAGAGCAGTTTCCGTGCTTCTGGCTGCTCTGAAGTCAGGCTGATGGTCATGGAGACAACCAACAGAATCAGTGAGAAGGTTAAGCTGAGAGATGGCCAGATTTTCCAGTAGTTTGCCCAGGAAAGGAGTGATAGAGATGAGGTGAAAGTTAGCTGGGGAGGAGGGGTCGACTGGGAGTTTTTTGAGACGAGGATGCACAAGAGAGTGCTTCAGAGGGGAGCGGAAGGCACCAGTGGCAAATGAGTGGTGGCAGAAGTTGGCCAAGGCAGGAGCGAGGGTGTCAATAAGTTCCTTGATGGTTTGGATGAGCCGGAAAGAACTTGTTTTGATGAGACTTTCATAGATCAGACTTATCTAGAAATCTTGTCAGGGGCGAACAGAAGAAAGAAAGGGAAAGATGGAGAGAGGTGGTTGCTGGGGGCTGGAGGTAGAGGTGAGAGAAGCGGGAAGAGGAGGAGAGGATGAGAGGGTGGAAAGGATGTCCTGGGTTTTAGAGATGAAATGAGAAGCCAGGGACGTGCAGTGGCCTGGAAGGGGAAAGGAGAAGTAGAGACTACAGCAGGGTTGACCAGCTCCTTGCATATTTTGAAGAGTTGAGCTGTGTTGTTAGTCACTGAAGAGACACAGGCTTGGATTAAGGCTCTCTTCTTAGTGCAGACAGTGAGCCGGTATTGCCTTTGGAGCAGATGGCAGACTAGTTTGTCAGAGGATGCACAAAATGCCAGCCATTTCCTCTCAGCCATCCTACACTAGCATTTAAGGGTGACGAGGTCAGAGTCGTACCAAGAGTTGCACTGGATACAAGTGGATCCTCATGACAGGGGCAAGAACATCGAGAGTATCAGAGAAAGCAGATTGGAGCTTGAAGAGGACTGTGTCAGGATGGGAGTCAGCCAGAGGTGGAGGAGGCGGAGAGAAAGTGGCAGGGAAAGCCTCAACTGACACACGCTTCATGGGCCGGATGATCGAGAAGGAAGGTGGCAGTGTTGGAGCTGGCTTGGCCTGCGAGGTAGAGAGGGAGAGATGGGAGGAAAGGAGAAAGTGATCTCTCCAGGAGAGAGGAGTGGTGAGAGGGTTAGGGAGGTGATGGTCAGAGGAGATAAGAACATCCAGAGTGTGCCCTGCAGAGTGAGTCAGGCCGGAGAGATGAATAGAAAGAAAGAGAGAGTCGCAGAGGTCGCAAAAGAGTCCAGAGGAGGCACAGGAAGCATACAGGTGGATGTTGAGGTCACCAAGGAGATGGAGGTTAGTGGTCAGGGCCAGGAGGGATAAAGGAAATAAATGAATTATCCAACTAGCTGACTCTGCACACTGTCACCGCCAAACGTAGCACACAACATTAATTACATAAAAAAGTTCCTAAAATGTCTCCAAGGTAATACCTACAGACACATGATATTAGTATTAGACATAATAAGACGACATCTGTTCAGAGCAGAATGATGTCCATTAGTAATCATGTGTATCTTCTCTATTGTCGTGTCCACATTGTGCCTGCGGTATGCAGTGACACAATGGATTGCTGAGGGAGTTGACGGACGAGAGAACAGAGGGGAGATGACTTTTAGAAAGAGTACCGAAGGAGCAGGGCTCATATTCCTACACACGTCAAATATATATATATTCAGTGAAAAAAACTTTGTTAAAGGGACGTTATGGTTAAGTTGCGCTACTAAAAACCTATGAAATTCAGTGAAAAAACTTTGTTGAAGGGACGTTTTGGTTCCAAGTAAAACCGAAAAACCCTTGAAATTCGGCAGTTATGGTAAGCTAAGCAACCATAACTCGCTACGCCACCGTGCACTGCTAAGACTAACACCCATGACATCAAAGATGACATCACAAATGTCACTGAAGAACACCACGCCTGTTCGTACTGTTCACTAGCAAGTTGAAACTGTTCTAAGAACACACGTGCTGTACTGAAATGTTCGTAAAGAAACAAAAATTAAAGTGTTCTAAAGAACACTATATCTGTCCGTAATGTTCGCTATTAACTTAAAACTGTCCTAAGAACACAATTGGTGTCCTGAAATGTTCGTAAATAAACAAAAATGATGTGTCCTGAACAACAGTACAACTGGTCGTAGTGTTCGCTACCCAATTGAAAGTGTTCTAAGAACACAATTGGTGTCCTGAAATGTTTGTACATAAACTAAATTACACGTGTCCTGAAGAACACTATATCTGTCCTTAGTGTTCGTTTCACGTGTGACGCACTTTTAATTACTTCAGAAGCCGAACAGTGTCCGTAGGACATCAATGCGCATGCGCTAACCAATCTCCGTGCACTTGGTGTCCTGCGGACAGGCGCTTCCTTCGCAGACTAGTTCACAAACAGATCATATGACCGCGCCCACGCTCATCGTGTGTCCTGAAATGCGGACACTGTTCGTGTCCCCGAACAATTTAAAAGTAAATTTTCAGTTAATCCATAATATTTTTCAATAAAATCTCACCATGCCACAAGTCCCACATAGCAATCTTGAGTTTCTATATACCTTTTGAAACTTTCCGAACTTTTTTTTGTGTTCGATCTGTCCGCGCACAGTGCGCATGTCTGCGGACCGTGCACAAGCACCCCTATAAAGACCACGCCCAAGAGCTTATTCCCATTGTGTTTCTGGCTATTCTTCATAACACAGTGATTTTTGCTGCCACCTGCAGACTACACGATCATCGACAATGCATCCTTGGCTGCTGAACTGCCACTTGGTGCTGCACCTGCTTCAGCACCACCACCACCCCCTCCACCACCACCACCTCCACCTCCCCAAGGGCCTGAAGAGGGGAACAGGACTGAGGATGCGGAGGAGGAAGAAGAGGATGATGAGAATGAGGTAGAGGAAATCCCTACTACCCGCACTATGCGTGAGTCTTGGGTGTGGCGGTTATTTACCATTCATGGGAATGGTCCTAAGGCTCGTGCGAACCATGTTACCTGCAATGAGTGCAAAATGATACTCAGTCGCGGGAAGCACGGTAACTACAGCTTTGGGACCACTACTATGAAGCGACACCTGAGGTCATTTCACTCTGGGGCTATTCGCAGGGTTGTACCTTGCGAAGAACGTAGCAGGTTGATTTCCTCTACTTCATCCTCTTTTTCTGATCCTGTCACCACAAGGACCACCTCTGTGGGACAGCGTCTTTCTCAAGCTGCCTCACAGGCCATACAGAATGCTGATGACCCTTACCTTTCGAGGGTCACAGTTGTATGTATGTACTGTGACACAGTACTCTGCAGGGGGGAGCGACTTCAGAGTGCTTTTGAGACTATCGTCTCAGAGCACGAGAAGACCTGCTCACTACCAAAATAAAACCCACTCTACATCTTCCTCTCTCAGCTCGCCCTTTCTTATCCCTGTGGTTGGTGCCCCCCCCTTTACCCTCCTTTACCCTCCTCTCCTAGTGTGTCGTGTCTGAAAAACCAAAAAAAATACAAAATTACAAAAATCAAAAAAAAATAAGGCTCTTTTCAGAGCTGCCTTTCCCAGTTAAAAAATAGAAGTGAAAATAAATTAAGCAGGGCTCTTTGTATTTTTTAGAAGTCCGCGAACAGTTCGCGAACATCGAAAAAATTGGGTTACTACTCCATCACAAATATTGTAATTTTCTCTGGAAAGAAGTGGTGGCTCTGAAAAGAGCCTTTGGTTGGTGTTTGTAAGTCAAAAATTGTAAATGCTTAACATCTACTTCAAAATCGTTGTTGTAATTTCAAAAAAGGTCGCAATGCATTTTGTACATTTCTCAGAAAAATCTGATTGCCAGCATAAGTAAGATGGACTCCATCTCTGCGAAAAATGTATTTACTACAAAACATAATATTTTCATTGTGAAAAGAAGACATGCCAAAATCTCTTAGAAAGCCACAAACAGCCTTATTAACATTGCGCCTTGCTTTTTCCATTTGTGGAACAAATGAAGAAGAACAAAGCGACATTTGTCTCTGCGCAATCCGTGAAAATATCACTTGAGAATTAGGAAACATATCCATAACCTTCCTCAGTCCTTCTTTCATAGCAAATTGCAAATAAATTCCAGTCACATGCCCTAAACTGTTCCCTCCACAATGAATTACAATTATGTCTGGATGTTGCTCTGTCTCCAAGGTAGCACAGAGAGGTAGCAAATCCAACCACTTCATTCCACGTACTCCATGCCAGTGTACTTCCACATGTGGGAATCCAAGATCTACAGCTACTCCACAGCTTTCTGCATGCACCTTCAACCAATGTATCCACGAATCTCCTAAAATCCAAACAATCTGTTTTCTGAAACACACAGCCATAGCTATCTTTTGTTCTCTCAGCAAAAAGAGTATCTGAGAAAATCTCTCCTGGCACAACACACCCACCAAACTTTCCTGACCAATCCCTTTCAGTGCTTATTCTCATTTGCATGACTTCTGAACCCAAAAATCCCCGGATGTAACTCCCGATGTCCGGGAACTACCGCCATGTCCGCGGACATATCGTAACATGAACAGCCCTTCTACCATTTCCACTACACTCTCTCTGCCATTCCCTCATTGGATGTACCTCAAAAATCACATGACCATGCACCAATCACATTCAAGACCTCTACATCTAACTGCATCATCATAGATCAGCACTGCAAATGTACTGTGAATCTCTCTGATTACAAGTGTCATATCATTGGCAAGCAGCATCTACCACAAATACTGTACAAGTCTTCAAGATTTCTACTTGCAACTCCATGCATATCCATATGCATGAACACAAACTTCAGGTATGCATTTTTTCTGTATAGTAGATGACATAGCTCTCAACCATTTTTGTTTTACAAGCGGGTGAAATCACCCGATTTTGTTTTTAGCGGGTGAGACGCCCATTGGAATGAATGGGCGTGCAGGAGGCTTGGCGGGTGAGTCTGCCCTTTACAAGGCGTGTGACACCCGCCAAAAGCGTGTGAGTTGAGAGCTATGGTAGATGAACACATTTTCAAACAGACTTTTACCTTGTAAAATCTGTAAAATGAATTTACTGTACTTTTTTCAATTTCCTAAAATCAACTACCACTTCTACACCTTTATACTTTTTACTTTCTTTATACACACACACTCAAATCATGTTAAACTAACATTTTTTAAATGAAATATATAGACTACATATATTCAAACAAAATTGCATGCAAACACAATCAATGTTTAAACCTTTATAAAAATACTTGTACAATTTCATATTTTTTGTTTTTATTTATTTATTTACTTAATTACTTTAAATTAGACATGACATTGAGGCGCTATTACCTAGAACAGTTTACTTACAGAAATAGTGGTATTCACTAATATATTATAAATTTCACAAGACATAGTAAAGATATTTTATTTTTGCTACAGTTAGTCATTCAATACAATTTGTTCATTAAGAACATATCATATGTACTGAACTGATGCAATGTATCTTATGTAAATAAATTAGTTTAATGGGTTTACCGAAGGCACTGAGGATTTCAATTAAAAAAATCAATATCTAAATTAAAAACAGTGCTATATACAAACAAAGTTACTAATTTGAAGCTTTTACAGTTGCAGTGAAGACCAGTTTCCTGAAAAGAAGCAGCCGAATTCGAAGAAGAAAGAAAAACTAAGAAGTTACCTGTTAATTTTTTTAAAAAAGTAAGTAAAATATCACCATATTATTTATATTATTAATCAAATATACTATAACATTAATACCAGCTATTTTGGTTTCTTAAAATAGAGATTTTGTACCATTTTGTTCAAAAATGTCCATGTTGTAAACAGCGATTTACAACCAGAATGGCCCGCTCATTTCTATTTTTGGACACACAAATTAGCCAACTGAACCACTACAATTTTCATATTATAGAACAAACAACTGTTTTAATTGTATACATTACATTTACTATTTGTACTTTTCCACACCACTAGCTTACTTTTTTTTTGTCATCTGAACCACAGTTTAGTGACACATAAATTCAAGAATACCTATCCCTACTAGTTTTAGTTCCCAATGCACAATCACACACCATTACATACATCTTTATCATCTTACTCAAACACTCATGCACACAGCACACATACATTCCAGAACACCCCAACCCATATCTTCTTTATTTTTTTCAACAGACCCTAAAGAATGCCTACCAAAAGACAACTCCGTAGAAAGCAACGCAAAATTAGAGCAAATGAAAATAAAGGTGTCCAACATAAGCATCCATCTCTAGCAGAATTTGTAAACAAAAGTTGAAACAAAACAGCTAATACAATCATTTAGTGAAACACAAGAAGTTTCAAGTACAACAACTCCGCTTCCTCTATCAAAATGTAAAACAAACCAAAAAACAATTAACAGAAAATCAGCTATCAGTACAGATAAAACTACTTCTTCAAATTTTAATATAGTGCAAAGTAAGCATACCAAGAAAAGTATTTTAGCCAAAATATACTGTCACAAAGTCCTTCAAAATCTTATAAAAACAGGAGAGAAATCAGGTTCAAAGCTTAAAACCTATCGTAGGAAATTAATCTTAGAAGCATTGAGGGACAGTGCAATTCTTCTCAAAAGAAATTTATTTATTTTACTGTTAAACAAAATGAAACCACTAACAAAACTAATAACTAAATTACAAAAAAGACTTCTCAGTAAGCGAAATGTCAACAGAAAGAACTTCTTAAGTATCTGCGGAGGTGAATGGAATCACACTACGAGCACAGAGCCATATTTTAATGAAGAAGCGTACAAACAAAAGCAAACGAATACAATTGCCATAAATAGCAGTGGTCGAGGTTATGAAAAAGTGAATAATACCATAATGGAACAAGAAGTACTCCTTACAAAAATATGCCTGAAAACTTAGAATTACCCCTCCATTCAACTGAATCAGAATGTCTAGTGTACAAATGGCCATGCACGTCAATGTGTAACATTCCCAAACAATGTTTCAAATCTTTACACCAATTCCTCAATAAATATGTAAAAAGCAAAGACAAAATCAAAATTAAATTACTGCAAAATATAGATACCTGTCCAGTGCGCAAGTACACAGGACTACAAGGACATTCATTGGCCTGCATTACAGGACCTACTTGTAAAACCACTTTCCATGATATCAAAAGGATATCAACACATCATTCAACTATAAGAAATCTAGTCTATAAACTGTACTATGCTAAAGGTCCTGCTTTAGCACTAGCAAAGTTAAATAACATCCTTCTACATGGTACAGCAAAACACCTACTTGAAGAAATTCACTATATCCAGAAAAAATATTTTGGAAGTGAAAGCCATTTACAGAATGAAATAGCTTTAAACCAATTAAGCAACAATTCTACACATGGCAACCTTTTGCTAAACGCATACAAAAAAGAAATACTAAAATTTAAAAGTACATCAGCTGAAGTACCAAACCATGTATGTGTATGTTGCCGTAGAATTCTTTATAAAAGTAACACAAAAACTGTGGACCTATCATACAAAATAGAAGACAATGAAGATTCTAAATGGTTTGAATTAGCTCTCTACCTTCTAGCAGAAAACAAATATGAAATAACTGAGCCCTTAATACTTTGCAGTTATTGCACTACAAAACTTGACAACAACCAAACCCCTTCACGTTCTATCACAAATAATTTGGAATTATATCCAGTACCAAAACCTCTACAACAACTTAATTTATATGGGAGCATCATAATTCAAACAGTACACCCATTTCAAGCAATAATACGCCTTCAACCAAAAACAGCAAAATTACCTCCCTCTGAATTGGTAAAAGGCATTCGTGGAAAAGTAGTTTATTTACCATTAAATCTAAAAGAAAATGTGCATACTCTAGGAGTGCAACGTCCAATGCAGCAATCTTTAATTATATTAGTAAATGGAGTACCTACAAAAGACAAAAAAATATGGCAACAGCTGGTAGATTTATATAAAGTTAGACAAGCCTTCCAATATCTTAAAGAGAATAATGAATATTACAAAGAAATTAATATTGAAGAAAACTTGAAAGATACAACTGAAATAATTCAAGAAACACGAGAAGCTGGTCAATTTGAGCTACTAGATCCTGCTACATTATCAAATACTTTAGACCAGTATACAATTCATCCTTTGCACTGTAATGACACCGTACAAGATGTACTGGAAACTTACCAAATGCGTCAAACAAAAGGATTGCCAATCAGTATATGGGAAAAAAGTATAGAAGCACGTGCTTTTCCTCTACTCTTTCCAACTGGCAAAGGAAGAAGGTATGATGATAGACCTATTCAAATATCAGCTTCAGAATACCGCTCATTACGGATGTATTCTGAAGATCCCAGATTTAGACAAAATGTGGAATACATATTCCACCTACTCTTTGAAAGTGAACTAGCAACTTTATGTTACGGAGTTGCTCACATATTAAAATCAGGATCACACTTTCAAAATATGACAGCTACACAATTATTAGAGAAAGTGCAACAAAAGGATGAGGTTTTACAATCAAATATTACAAATCTATTAGCAAATATGCGTGGTACTAAAGAGTACTGGTTTCAACGTCATGGAGATGTACGTTGTATGATCAGAAACCTTGGCCCACCCACTTGGTTTGTTACATTAAGTTGTGCAGAATATGCATGGGAAGATTTACATGATTTCCTACGCATATCAAATAAAAACAAAACAAACATAGATATTCTAACACCTGGAGAACTTTGTTCTTTGGATCCTGTTAATGTTTCAAGATATTTTCACCATCGCTTCATTGCTATGCTACATTTTATTTGTAATAAAACTGTTCCTCCCCTTGGAGAAGTGCAACACTTCTTTTGGAGAAAAGAATACCAAGCCAGAGGAGCACCACATATCCACATGCTTTTATGGATTAAAGATGCTCCTAAATTTGGTCAAGACAGTGATGCCACTGTTTTACAGTTTATTGAAAAATATGTCACTTGTGAAATTCCATCAGAAGCCACAAATAGTGATCTTTGTGCACACATTTTACAATTTCAAAGACACAAATGTGGAAAATATTGTCGTCGCAAATACAAAAACAAAGGCAAATACTACACCAAATACCGATTTGGTTTCCCTAGACCAGTTACAAATACAGGTCAAGTAAACAACCTCATGTCTTCAGTTAGACATAGTGTTAAAGGTAAGTCACCTAAAAATACATATTACATAAAAAGAAAAGAAGAAGAAAAACATACCAATGATTATAATGCAATCATTGCCCACTTATGGAATGCAAACATAGATGTGCAGTAGATTGCAGACAATTCTACTGCAGTTGCACGATATGTCACAGCATACTTAACTAAAGCAGAAAAGACAGAGCTCCAAGACCTCTGGAATGACCTGTCATCAGATAAAACAGTATCTCAGAAATTATACAGCTTGGGCATAAAAATGCTCACCCATAGAGAATGTGGATCTTATGAAGCAGCTGATCGTTTAACTGGTACTTCATTGTATGGTAAGTCTGAAAATATAGTATGGCTAAGTCTTGGTCCAGCTAAATCTAGAAAAAGAGTTCTAAAATCATATGAAGATATAGAAACAATAGCCAAACATGATCCCAACAGCCAAGGCATTTTAAAAAACAATTTATTGGACACATACTACCCAAACAGAAGTAATACTTTGGAAAACATGTGTCTATACCAAATAGCCCAAAACTACACATACAAAAATAATATGAAACCCGATGAAAAAAAAGGTAAATATAGAGTGACAGACTGTGAAGGCAGCTTAGTTAAACTCACTAAACCAAATTTAATTAATCATATCAAATTGTCATTGAAGACTCCTCAACATAAAGAAGTATATTACATGTCCCTGCTACAACTCTTCAAACCATGGAGAAAAGAAGAACAATTACTAGATAACTATGACTCATATGAGGATGCTTTCAAAGCAAATGAAAGCACTATAACTGATGTAAACTTTACACAGTACAAAACAATGTTGCACAATGAACAGCAACATGAAGAAGAACTCCAAGCTCAACTAGATAAGGATACTCCTGACAGTAGTCAACCTTCTGTAACAGGAAGCCAAGAACCACTGGGAGAACCACTAATAACAAATGAGGCAGAATTAGCTATGATAGAAGTAGAAAACACCATGTGTCAGTATGAAGATAAGGAAGTCTTAACTATACTACAATCAAAACTAAACAATGAGCAAAGTAGCATTTTTCAAGAAGTAACAAAACAAATTGCACATGTTGTAAAACATGAAAATAAAGAATGTTCCTGCCATAATTATAAACCTATACTACTGTACGTCAGTGGTGAAGCTGGTTCTGGCAAAACATTCCTAATCAAAATCATTAGTAAGTTCCTTCACCAATTGACAAACAACAAACTGTCAGCTGTTGTCACTGCCCCCACAGGTTTAGCTGCCTACAACATAGGTGGTGTTACATTACACCGATCACTACTATTACCAGTAGAACACCAGAACAAATTAGACTATCACAAACTTTCTGCAGAAGCTGCAATGGAATTACGCAGAGTATTGAAACAAATGAAAATGCTACTAATAGATGAAGTGAGCATGGTCTCCAACCTGATGTTAGCTTTGATTCACCTCAGATTACAAGAAGTACTCAAAACAGACTATGAAGAGCTCTTTGCAGGAAAACACATTATTGTTTTTGGAGATCTGCTTCAATTAACACCAGTAAAAGGTGAACCTATTTTTAAAACATTAGGGCACAAACTCTGCCGTAAAACTGTTGGCAGCATTGGAAATGTCAACCTTTGGCAACATTTCCAATACAGAGAATTAACAGAAAACATGCGCCAATCTGCAGATCTAACTTATGCCAACATTTTAAAAAGTTTGAGAGTTGGTATACTTTCTAAAGAAGCAGAAGCAACATTGAAAACCCGGCACATTAATGCACTTTATGGCGATAATGCATGTGCTACAGATGTTATGGAACAATTAGCCCACAAAAATGTCAATTGTATGGCCTTAATGCCAACTCTTGCAAGCTGTTTCAAATTCAATGAAATCATGCTAAGTAAAGAAATGCAACCAATAATGGAAATTAGCGCCACAGACAAACTAGATGTACATGGTATGACACTACCCATGTGTGACCAAGCCACAACAAGACTAAATAATTTAGAAAAATCAATCTCAAACACAGCAGGCTTAGAAAAGATGTTAAAGTTATCCTTAAATTGCAGAGTAATGCTTAAACGTAACCTTGACGTGGACCAAGGACTAGTTAATGGAGCACTGCGTACAGTTGTTGGCTTTCAAACATACCCACGTGACAACAAAATTCAGTTTGTCAATATACTCTTTGACAAACTTTCAGAAGTAAAACGGATAGGACGCTCAACAGCTAGATTCCTTTTCTTCAAAGATATGTATGTACGCAGAGAACAATTTTCTCTAACTCTTGCATACGCAGTCACAATTCATAAATCACAAGGTCTTACCCTAGACAAAGCAATGATAGATATTGGTAACACAGTCTTTAAAGAAGGCATGAGCTACGTAGCACTATCACGCTTACGTACACTTGACGGTCTATTTCTAATCAACTTTGATGCAAGTAAAGTAAACGCTGATATTCCTTGCATTTTAGAATATAATAGACTTCGCTCACTATACACTCCCCATCTAAACACATATTCTGTTCCACAAAAACTAAAACGTTGTAAAAGAAAACTAAATCAAACAGAAATGCAACAGGATGTCACTGCAATTCCTCCAAAGAGAGTAAAATAAACTAATACTTCATCAAGTACCACAAACAAAAAAGAATCAATTAGAGAAAGTAAACCAGGTACTTCTTTAAAGAAGGAAGACAAACTCCAAAAAAAGCAGTTAGATACAGAACTACCTGGACCATTTAAATTCTCAAATATAGTTGGTGTAAGTTGCTATGCAAATGTAGCAATGAATATTCTATTTCAATTACCACCAATTGTTGACAACATTTACTCACACAGTACAGACCCATTGTGTTTGCAAATGTTAGTACTTCACAGAAATGCAGCAAACAATCCTGACAACACATATAGTGTTTTTGGAATAAGACGACAATTGGACTACTGTGCTGGAATGGTGAAATTCACTATAAACTCACAGGAAGATCCACAAGAATTTCTAATGTACTTACTACAAGTACTGGAAAACAAAAACATACCTATAAATGAAATCTTTCAGATTCCATACATGTGGAAACATACATGCACTCTCTGCAACAATGTGACACAAGAAGAAATCCCCAATGAACGCTTCATATATATATCAATACCAAATTGTGAATCCATTCCATTTCAGCAACTTGTACAAAATGCAAACCATGGTAGATTATGTTCTACCTGCAATTCAGATAATCGCTCCACGTTAGTAATACAAACACATAGTAAATACGTAATACTAATGCTTCTACGTTACAATGCAGATGGTACCAAAAACAACTGCAAGCTGACTGGATTCACACATGGTCAAATATCACTTGGTAAGAAAACCTTCACAACAATAGGTATAATCTACCACGCAGGAGCCACAACCAATTCAGGGCACTACACTGCATACATAAAAAAGAAATGTGGATGGTTTGAATGTAATGATAGTACCATTACTCTAAAGCAGAGATTACCAGCAAATCTTACAAACGCTTATTTGATGTTCTCAAAAAATTTGATAAATAAACTGTATTTAAACCTTTAAGTAAATTTGTGTTACAAAAATATAAACTGTTAGAATACTCCAAAAGCTATCTAACTGCTCAAAGATTCTACAACAACTAATCAGATAAATGAATACCACTAAATTAGACCAAAAAATACACAGTTAGAATACGCCAATTGGTATCTAACTGTCCCAAAATTATAAATGTGTGTTAAAATAATATAAACTGTTAGAATACTCCAAAAGCTATCTAACAACTCAAAGATTCTACAACAACTAATCAGATAAATGAATACCACTAAATTAGGCCAAAAAATACACAGTTAGAATACGCCAATTGGTATCTAACTGTCCCAAAATGTAACAATATCCAAATAGGTAAATCAAAACCACTAAAATATATTAAAAAAATAGACAGTTAGAATATGCCAATTGGTATCTAACTGCTCCAAAATTGTATAATATCAAAACAAATGAAGAATCTGTTACTGCTCCAAAAAAAATACAACAAAGCAAAGTATAAAGCATTAGCCAGAAACAACCAGTGAACACTGAAAACAAACAAATAAACCGTAGCATAACAGAAAAAGGTTTTTTTTTAATCCAACATGGATTTTTTTTCTCCCACAAACCCAATGATTTTAGCAACACATACAGAAACTGAGCAAATTGCACAGTACTCTGATTTGTACTCTACTAAATATGAGGGTCAAAAAAAAATAAAAGTATATTGCTTATACAATGTAATAAGTCATTACAAAATACTAATACTAACATGCTATGTTCTTTTATCACAGAAATGAAGAAGAAAAAAATGGACTCCCATTACTAGACCAAACAGTAAGTATACAATAATAAGGACAACCATAGCAGCATATCACATCCATAGTATCTAATACCTTTGTTCCTTATATATTTGTTTTTCACCCAAAGTTATAAGCAAATATGAATGTGATATGCTGCAGTGGTTGTTGCCAGGGCATACAATCTTGGGTGCATGGCCAAATGGCCATGCACCCAAGACTCTATGCCCTGGCAACAACCACCGCAGCATATCACATCCATAGAGTCAAACATTTCAACTATGATCTATGGGAAACTTTTAATGTCCGCGAACAATGTGAGTGTTCTTAGAACACTTTGAACTTGCCAGCGAACAATACGGACACTGTTTTCAGGACACCACCTGCGAACATTTCAGAACAACGCGATAGTTCTTACAACACTTTCAACTTAACAACTAACAATACGGACAGCGTCCTAAGGACACCCCCTACGAACATTCCAGGACACCGGGAGTGTTCTTAGAAGCGTCTTCAGAACACCACTATCTTGTTTATTTGCGAACATTTCAGGACACCGCGAGTGTTCTTAGGACACATTCAACTTGACAAAGAACAATACGGACAGCGTCCTCAGGACACCCCCTACGAACACTCCACGGACACCGGGAGTGTTCTTAGAAGCGTCTTCAGAACACCACCATCTTGTTTATTTGCGAACATTTCAGTACACCGCAAGTTTTCTTAGGACACATTCAACTTGACAAAGAACAATACGGACAGTGTCCTCAGGACACCCCCTACGAACACTCCCCGGGCACCGCAAGTGTTCTTAAAAGCGTCTTCAGAACACCCCCATTTTGTTTATTTGCGAATATTTCAGGACACCGCGCGTGTTCTTAGAACACATTTAACTTGACAGAGAACAATACGGACAGCGTCCTCAGGACACCACCTACGAACACTCCCCGGACACCGCGAGTGTTCTTAGAACAGTTTCATTTTGCTTGCGAACAAAACGTACACATATTGACTCCTTAGAACACCCCCTAGTCAGTTTATTTAGAACATTTCAGAACACCCGTGATGTCCGCAAACAAATCGAACACAAAAAGAACGTCTAACACATAAAAAACACAACTTTCATCCTATCTCACACACTCCCACCCTCCCCAAACACTCCTACACACCAACACACTCTACAAAATACACATTTTGAACAAAGTTTCACCGCGCTGTCCGGGGACGTCCGTGAATCCAATATGGCGGGCGCTACCGAAAAATCTGACACGCTTCACGCTCCACGCCGTCCAATCAGCGAACACTTTGCATGTCCGCGAACATCACACAAGACGATTGGCCAATCAGGACACTTTCCGCGGAGCGAACAGGGAAGTGTATCCGCAAACCGAACACAGATATCACTAATTTTTTTTTACCTACTTTTTGGTCATTTTAAAAAAAAACTACTGGACGAATTTTCACAAAATTTGCAAAAGCACGCTTTCGGGACCAAGCCGCTGCTCCTGCTCCAAATTTGGTGGAAATCCGTCCAGCGGTTTGGGCTGTATGCGCGAGCAACATTTTTTTCCCATTCACTCTATGGAAAGTGAGTATAATGTATACAAATATGAGCATATAGAGGGAAGGTAGAGTAATAAAAATAAAACTATGACAAAGTGCTGATAACCATAATGATTATCTTCATGCACAGAAAGGATTGCTCTCTTTCAAGCCTGTATCTTCCGCTATGTACATGTTTCATATGATGTGACAGGACCCCAAGTCTACAAATATAGTACCTTTTCAATTTTTACTTCCTGACTGTTACTGAAGAAAACTATGTGGCTTTGATATGTCAGTAAAGGATAAAAAGGGAGAGCCAGCCATGTGATGTCATCAGTTATGTCATCAATGACATTTGTGATGTCATCTTTCATGTCCTGGGTGTTAGTGTTAGCAGTGCACGGTGGCGCGAGTTATGGTTGCTTATGTTACCATAACTGGCGAATTTCAAGGGTTTTTCGGTTTTACTTGGAACCATAACGTCCCTTTAACAAAGTTTTTTCACTGAATTTCATAGGTTTTTAGTAGCACAACTTAACCATAATATCCCTGACATGTAACATAGAACATACTAACCCCCTCGTAGTGATTTTCATGTCCGCGGACTACCGCCATGTCCGCGGACACTATCACCGCCGAATTGATCCCCTGTCGTTTAGAGGGCTCTGAAAAAGGCAGACGACACAGAGTGGGTTAATATAAATAATTTAACCGGTCTATAGGCGGTCAAGCGCTCTACTCGCTGTGCCACTTCACTGTAGCCTGTCAAGTGGCACAGCGAGTACAGCGCTCGCTTTGACATCCGTGCACAGCTTGCTAACGCAAGTTCGAATCCCGGCAAGGCGAAACTCAGCCTTTCATCCTTCCGTGGTCGATAAATGAGCACCACACACCGTGGTTAATAATAAGCACCAGTTCTTAGCGCTATATGAATGGGAAAATATTATTATTTTATTATTAACATACTCTGTTGCACTATCTTCGATAGCAAATAGTTTCACGCCCTAATAAATAAAATGATGATTTTTAATGAAGATCGGCTGGTGAGACTAATTTATGTTTTTTAAAACAGGTACGTGGCCCCATTTTGTCTATGTCACGATTTACAGACTCCAGCGGATGGGGTCTTCAACTGCCAGGTGCAAGTCCAAATATGCAACTTCATGACCCTCACCATTTTATGGGACAATCGCCAAGGACCAATATGCCCTTACGCAGTACTTGCGGCTACAAACAACATACCAACCAATAGGGTGGTCTAATGGCTCGTTGTTGGAGCAACCTTCCGATTATCAGAGCGACCATTTACTGCTTTTATCATAAACCAACAGCCTATCTACCGCAAAGGAACAACGCGTGGCTCCAAATAAACTTTTGCTGATCGACAGCAGAGACAATAGCAAATCGCTGAATATTCACTAAACATTTCATGCGAAATAAATTTACTTTACCAAATGTACAATCCTGCTGTTTACTTTTAAACCACAGTTTCATATTCCAAATTGGGGCGCACTGAGTTGTAAGCTGATCTAACACTCTCTGTACCGCAAAGGAACATCGCGTGTCTCAACATGAACTTTTGCAGATCGACAACAAAGACAAATGCAAATTGCTGAATATTCTCTAAACATTTGATGTCAAATAAATGTACTTTACAACATTTACAAACTTGCTCTTTGCTTTTAAATCACAGTTTCATATTCTGAATTGTGGCGCGCTGTGTTGTGACATAATGTGTGTTGTCTTCCGGGTTCTGTGTAAAGTCGCGTAGTACTGGAGACAACTGGGCGCGTTTCATTACGCACCCTGTAATGTCACGGAGAAAGGCAGGGAATATGAATGCTTTGATAATATCAGGCTTAGGGGTGGGAGATATGATTTAGTGTCGCAAAAGCAAGTCAGCCAGGTCAATAGCGCCAGTCATAGGATTATCACATAATGTCGACGCACACCAGCCGGATATATTGTTTCTTTAGTGGACAAAAAGTCGGTTGACGCCCCTAGGAAATTGTACTATTAGCGAACAAAAGGAGTGCTCTTAAAACACTTTCACCCTGACAACGAACAATACAAACAACGTTCTCAGAACACCCCCATTTTGTGTAATTGCAACCATTTCGGGACACTGCGAGTGTTCTTAGAACACATTCAACTAGACAGATTACAATACCGACAGCTTCCTGAGGACACCCCCAGTTTGTGTATTTACGAACAATTGAGTACACCGCGAGTGTTCATAGCTCATTTTTACCTTCCTTGCGAACAAAAATGACACATACTCCGTCCTCTAAACCATAGCTCTCAACTCACACGCTTTTGGCGGGTGTCACACGCCTTGTAAAGGGCAGACTCACCCGCCAAGCCTCCTGCACGCTCATTCATTCCAATGGGCGTCTCACCCGCTAAAAACAAAATCGGGTGATTTCACCCGCCTGTAAAACAAAAATGGTTGATAGCTATGCCTAAACACCCCACCATTTAGTTTATTTACAAAATGTCAGAACAGCTGTGTTCTCCGCGGACAAATCAAACGCAACAAAAAGGTCTAGCACATGAAAAAACAAAACATTGAACCTATCTCATACTCCCCAACCCTCCCCAAACACTCTTACACACCAACACACGGCACTAAATACAATTTTTTATCCACGTTTCACTGCGCTGTACGTGGTCGACTGCGAATACAAGATGGCGGGCGTCACAGAAAATCTGACGCGCTCCACGCCCCTCGCCGTCCAATCAGTGAACACGTCACATGTCCGCGGACATGACGCAAGCCCATGGGCCAATCGGGGTGCTGTCCGCAGAGCGAACAGGGAAGTCCGTCCGCGAAGCGCACGCAGATATCACTAATTTTTTTGCCTTACATTTTGGTCATTTTTAAAAAAACTACTGGACAGATTTACACCAAATTTACAAAAGCACGCTTTTGGGACCAGGCCGCCGCTCCTGCCACAAATTTGGTGTAAATCCGTCCAGCGGTTCGCGCTGTAGCCGTGCGCAAAGTTTTTTCCCATTCAGTCTATGGGAAAAAAAAAGTTTTGGGACCCCCCCTATAGCTTTTCCCCCCCTGGACGAATCCTCACCAAACTTTGTAAAAGAATTCAGAGTGACCCAACTACTTTTTTTGCAAAGTTTGGTGAGGATCCGTCCAGAGAGAACGAAGTTATAAGCCGCCCAAAAAGTGCTCTTCCTATGGAAACAGCAACTTAACCATAACTACATGGCCACTACCGTGGCCATGTAATACATATCATCATAAACTTTATTTCGTTAATCAACCATAAAAGTACATATAATAAAAACTATACGTTCGTTATTTAAAAATTGCAGATTAGCAAACACATAGAAGATCAGATATAAGTATTCACTTTAAAGTGCAAGTGCTTTACAAATATAAAACAACGTTTGGGCTTGCTTTGAGTTAAGTAGCAAATCAAGTAAAATGCAAACCTACAATTGTTGGATATGTGTCAAAGAATGTACTATGTGCTGAAGGGTTGGCAGGGTCCATTAGATTAGATGTTACAGGGCAACGGAAGAGGAGAGTCAAAGGCTTGCAGCCTCCTCTATGCAGAGGTTAATGAAATCTGTTAGAGCAGATCTGTTGGAAAAACAGGTGGGGAGAGTCAAAAGCTTGCAACCTCTTCTGTGTTTCCAGTTTTGCACCCTAAGTAGCCAGGCTCTGTAGATATAATGTGCCGTAGCACACGTAATATGTAGATCTGTGCTGTGGCTCAAACATTTTACAGCACTATCAGAGTCACGGACCCCGTATTCTTTCAGCTTTGGCAACAAATACATTTTTCTCAACAACAAGAAATGCAAAACAGTTTCCTTGCCCTCCTTACAGAGACTGCCCATACTCGTATTGGCGGGTAACTAACTTCGAGTAGAATAAGCCAAGGGTAGAATCCCCAATCGAAAGCATAAATACAAGAATTTTTCATAAACTGGATAGCTATCCTATAGCTATAACTTAAATCCATGACCACCAAAAAGTATTGCTGCCCCTCTGCGCAATCTTAGCGCTAATATTCTCTATCAAAGCGGGCCTAATGACCTTGGGGTAATTCCACAGGTCTGTCAGGTCAAGGTACCGGAGTGTTTTCCTAATGTGGGACATCTATGAAAGACTCCTACCACCCACCATGTGTAGTGCCTTCTGATATCTTTTCATGCCACACCTCACCCACACTCTACAACGAATGCATTCATGATTTCACTATGTAACATGGAAAGATTTTGAAGGTTACACTTCCATGACGCATGGAGCAGACAATGGCGACGTTTGCACATGAGTTACTTCATGTACAGTGAAGAAGTGTGTAATAAAATGGTGTGTATAGCAATGCATTACTCCATTACCTACTTATCTCATGATAGTTCTTCCAATAATCTTTGATAGTTTTCTGCCACCATTACAATAACAATCTCTTGTGAAGACTTCCTGTTAAAAGTAAATGTACATGTGATACCATCAGTAATGTAATGAATGAGATGTGTGATGGCATCTTTGATGTCATGGGTGTTAGTCCTTGCAGTGCACATTGGTGGCAAGAGTTACGGCTGCTTAGCTTACGATTAATTGTCGAAGTTCAGGGGTTTTACATATAACCATAATGTCCCTGTAACAACGTTTTTTTCATTGAATTTCATAGGTTTTTGCTAGTGCAACTTAACCATAACGTCCCTTTAACAAGGTTTTGTGTTAGTAAATTTCATAGGTTTTTAATAGGGCACTTAAAGCATAACATTGCTTTACGGTAGTTTGTTCAGTAAAGAGAAAAGATTTTTAGTAACATATATAGACTTCAACGGGTTGGTGTAGGTGCAATTACACAGCAAGTATACGTAGGACTCCATTAGTGTCCACAGGTCTGCATCTTGAAATGCAATTTTAAGTAGTCGTTGAAGCACCCGTGTTTACATTCCACACCTAGACCCATGCATAGGTCATGCAGTGTATGCTGATAACACTGCCCTTGTTGCCAGCCCTATGTATTCATGCAGTATGCTACCGCATTTAAAGTATTGCTGTCTACTTCATGGGAGGCTGTGCAAATTAAGTAATGTGTGTCTAAAGTACTCCTAACTGTATAACGGCCACTGCTAAAAAAATAATAGCAACCTGCACTGTGACCTTGGTGTGTTAAATGTGGCATTACTTAGATTTATTTGCTGCTTCCCTTTCCATGACCCATGAAACTGATACATTGTGTGTGCACTGAGCAGTGAGACGGAAAGTACGAACAGGTCACCTGCCAGTTAGACAGTTGAAGATGTAACTGCAAGTGGGACAGTTTGTAATAAGGCTGCAAAATTGCAAAGCTTGTGCACCTTCCGCATGCAAATACTAGTGCATGTAAAGGCAAGTAAGGAAACAGCAGAATATGCAGAGTCAAACAAGCTCACTGGTGGTTGTAAAAACTGTTGTATGTGCATGGGTTGGACATAGTAAATGGCTTTGTGGCATAGGTAAAGAAGCTGTGGTTGGCATTGTTGTAAGCATTCTTGTATTCCACAATATATGTATATCCATGAATGGTACCGCTAACAGTAATGACGTAGCATAAAGTGTTTGTACTGCATGTGACGACACATCAAATAGAAGAACGAAGAAGCAGTGGGCCGGCTAGCGTCTTTCAAAGAATGACGTTGGGTACTTTCATGTACAGCATTAGCCATATCTGCTGCGGGCAACAAGAGGGACACACCTGTAGGATAGCGGAGCTGTAAAACAACCTTTCGAAACAATATGCTGCTCTACAGAACAGAACCTTGCCTGGCAGGGCATTATATTGTACATGTAGTGCAATGCACAACTGTGCACAGGGTAGGTACCTGGAAGTGCATTGCAACTGTCATTACAGGAGCATTAAACTGAGTACTGACTATATAGGTGATGGCCAACCAATAATTCTGTCTCCCGGCACACCCCCTATAATATTCAGGCAGGTGCTGCCCCTTCTGTACCAGACTTTTCCTGGCTTTCCTTCTGTGGCGTGTATGAGAACACGACATAGAGGATACCAAGGAGGCAATTAAAAATGTAGAATGCCCAGAAATTACATTCAAGAATTATCAAATTCTAGATGAATATCTTAACAACTATGAAAAGAAGCTACAAATCAAAAAACAAAAAACATGCATAAGAGATGAGGAAGACTATATCAAGAATAGAATTTTTACATTCCAAAGGAAATATGATGTAAGACTCACCACAACAAATTTAACCCAAAAGGTTGGCGCATTTGAGTAAAAAACTTTTATTTCTCATATCAATCTATTTTCTAATCATTTCTGTGCAGCAGGCACACAAGGATTTGAGAATTACACATGCAGACAACACTCAAGTATACAGAAAATAACACTCTATAGAAAACTGTCGCCAGGGACAAGCTTTTTCTGGCTGCAAACTTTTTTTCAATACGATTATAAATAAAGATGCACTGGGGAACAAAAAAAGGTAAACAAAGAAAGCACCTTTCACTGATGAACAACGGAATTGTCAATGCACGCTTGCAGGGCGGGAGGCATGGCATTGTGGAGAACACTGTAGTGCAGTCGGTTAGAAAGGAGTGCGCTGTACAAAGAGGTTTCTTTATGTGTTGCAGTGAGTTTTGAAGACATTCACAGTGCAACACTTACTGCAAGAAAATATCACTACCTGCAAGAAAGGCACTAAGCCAATTTAAATGGGGTGTGCAGAAATCGAGATAGATGGCACAGTAAGTTGAACGTTGTAGGTAGGGAAAAGTATTCGTGCTTTGAAACGTCATAATGGCATGGGCGAAGTATATCATTGGCACATGACAAAGAAATGCACAAATACACTTCCTTGCAATGTACCACGCTGTTTCCATTGACGGACCAAATAGAAAATGAAGCTGCCACATTGGTAGCTGCATACTGCAATAGAAAGTTAGGCAAGAGATTGGAAAGAAACGCATGACCTGGGCAAGGGTCTCCTTCATCGCAAACGGCACTGTAACTCCTGTAACATGCTGTGCAATGTTCCCTGCACAATGAACAACAATAATGTCGGCATGTTTGTGTATCACACACACAAACAAAAATCAGGCACTTCATTGTACCTAGTCCATAGCAGTACACATGCACATCATAGATTGGTAAATGAGCAGCGAGTGCACAGTGTTTTGCATTCACTTTCACTGAATGTATATCAGCCTACCCTGAAATCCGCAGGCTGTGCCTCGTAAAACACAAACCGCTTGTGGGATGTTCTGACCCACTGGCTCTTCCCTGCAACATCACTGTGTGCTGCTTTCATCAAAAACAACAGTATGGCCGCCAAAAACCCTTATGTGTGCTAAATATCTGTGAGAAGTGCGCAGGGATACCTGAAAAATAGGCTGCCAAATCTATTTTTGCCTATGTCAGTGGTAAAACAGGAGACGACACTGCCCAAACCTATTATTGGGCTGCCCACAGAGTAAAATAAAACTGCTTGAAAAGGTAGTGCTACATTCCAAGGAAAATCCAAAATCATGGCTCCCAAACAGCAGTGAAGATCCAATATCCTTGTGGGGTGTTCACCATCACCTTATTTAACGAATCCCATAAGTACAATGTCAGGAGAAACACATTTCATCATAAAAATCATCCACATTCAAAAGGTGCTAGCTTGGAAAAATATGTCAGATATGGGCACAGTACCGCCACTCGCCTGTGTCAGAAGCTCTCATTACTTATACTGTCAGTTTAAAACTTGTGTCTTAAAATCAAATTGTAGAAAAGAGGAGACTTGCCATCAATAGCAATATGGGTTGCTAAAATTCAATTTCGATGTTTTAAAAAGACTGGAATGAAGAGATTTGTGTGTATATTTGTAGAAAATGTAAATTGTATTTTAGAAAAGGCTATTTTTAAACAGTATTTTAAAGTGAACTAATGTCAGCCACACTAGACTTCAAAGACATTCCACAGCTGCTCCCAAACAAAGGAATCTTCCTCCTGCTCTCTGCTCAGGAACTGGAATTGAGTTGTTAATAGAAGTGGGAGGAGATTTTGACCTGTTGCTGTGAGTGGAGACAAAAGACTCCCTTGACTGCAAGGAAATGCAAATTTGGGTGTCAACAGAAACCAACTGCTAAGGAAGAGAGGCTCAGGTGGCTCTTGGCCCAGCCAAACCTTGGAGGCGGAGCTAGACTGATATGTGTATCTGAAACTTCAAGGAAATATCTTTTGGAAAAAGACTCATAGAAAACTGTGAACAATTTGGAAAAATCTGTATTTTATAGGTTGTTAATATGAAAATGCTGCTCACAATTTGAAACTACTCTGAACCCTGTGCGATATTCAGAGACCGGACTATCAACAAGTTGATATTGTAGCAATTTTGATAATGCTAGGAATATGAAAATGTACAGGATTATGCCAAGATGTCATGTGCATGCATGTGGAAAAATGTGTACAGATCTGACATTGGGTAACCAACCAAAAGCGTGAAAAACTGTTAGTTTTGAACCGAAACGCTCAAGAAGATGGGCCTCGGACGGATACGTGCTCTATTATATCTGTGATGTGAATATGTATTGTTAGCAATTTGGTGATATTGTAGATATGCTTTCTATGAACAATAGATTTTCTGTGTAGAAACAAAGGAGAGGTTTTTCAGTGGATTGTAAATTGCAGCATCACTATGACACTTGATTTCCTTCTCAAATCAGGAGAGAGGAAATACTCTGACCAATCGGATCCCTAGAGGGTTGGCTTAGTATAATCAGCCTACCCACCCCTTTGGGAAATACATAAATAGGGACTGTTGTAGGGCCTAAGACACACACACACACACATTCATCCATCAACTGATTTACTGGCCAAGCTCTCTGCAGGAGAACCCAGATCCAAGACTCCAGAACTCTGAAAGCAGAAGGCCCAATTCCAAAGGTGAACCCTTCTCAGCTGGCCCTTAAAATCTTGCAACCTTATTTTAACCCCAGACTTTCAAGGGGCACATCAAAATTGAACAGCCTGGCTGTGCTGTTTTCTGCTTCTAGCCAAGAACTCTTGCCAGTACCCAGAGATCCAAACCAGAGCAGAGCTGAAACCAGATAGCTGTAAACTCCAGAACCAACCCATCAGGCCCAGTCCAGAGTGCCGTGAGAGACCAGAGTGCCATGCTGAGTGTAGAACCAAGAGCCTGAACCCTGTCTGGTGGGCTAGCAGAATTCCAGTCCAAAACCTTTGACCAGATCCTGACGGGCCTATTCCAAAAACATAGTTGTGAGTATCTAGCATAGATTTGTCCATAGCCCATCTCTTATCCTTAACCTTAAGTAATCCCATCCAACCCATTCCAAAATATCCAGACTGCATTGTAGAATCTCTTTTGTCTGTTCTGAATCTTTCCCTCATCCATTTAGTCCTTTGTTAATTGTAGTGATAAATTCCTCTTTGCGCTAATATATTACTGAAGAAAGACAAGTGTCTTGGCGGGCAAAAGTCAGAGCAGAGGCGCCCAGTTCTGGTGGCTGTACCGTTGGGTATCTTGCATCTTCATAGCCTCCGTAGTGCCAAGAAAATTATTGTTTGTAATATTCAAAAGCGCATCTTTCATTTAAAAACCTTGACTCTTTCTGAAAAAAATCAACCTCTACTAAAACCTTCATAACTTCTGAACCGTACATGCTAGATTCGAAATTTAAATGTCAAATTGAAGCTAACATCATCAGCTTTTGAACTAATCTCCTTTTAGTATTTGTGTAATCGCGTTTCTCACACGCTTAAAAGTTTGCTGCAAATCTGCATTTGGCTCAATTTCATCACATGTAAAATAGCTATTTCTTGCATTCAACCTCTGAATTCAGTTTCCTATATGTTAGTTATCCAACCATCATTGCTACTGTCTACCTGGAACTCTCCAAAGTGGCTCCCACTAGTTTTGAATCCCATTTAGAGAATTAAATTAATTGTTAGCCTTTTCCCATTAATTTAAAATCACATTCAAAAGCATTTGACCTGTTTTGAAATCATTTCTGTTTCTCTCTAAGTTTGCTGGGGGAATTGGAATTGAAACTGCATTTGTAGAGTGTTTATTCCTGAAACCTGTTTTCTCTCCTTCCATCTCTATATTGCATTTTAGGGGGAATTGAGTAGTATCAGGGGGAAAGAGTGATTACATTGCATTTGATTGAATTCATATCAAGTTGTATTTCTGTGCTGCATTAATTTCTTATCATTGCATTTCATTGAACCAACACAAAGTTTTATTCTATGCTACATTATTCTTCTCATCCATACTTCTATTGATTAAACAGATTGTTGATTGTAATATCACCCATTGGTGATCACTGTATAAATATTGATAGTGTGGTATCTAGATATTGTTCAAATTCATAAAAGTGTGATACATATCTTGTTCAAATCCATCAAATAAATCTTTTAACTTTGCAAAACAACCTACTTCTTGGTTCAGTGAGAGCGGGGGGGTTCAAAGAGAGGGACGTGATATAAGGGTACACCATTCAGAAATAAAGAACTTTAGACATAAAAATATATAATTAAGGGTTCCAACTGGGCATCACATGCTAGGCATTGACTTAGGTGGAGTGCTGGGTTGAAACCACTTACACCATAATGGCACCCTCTACATTTATGTGAACAAATGCACAGTGTAGCTCCATTGGTCCGTACACACCACACCCACAAACTTCATTGCCCAACCCGTAGACTCTGCAGACCCATGTCTATGGCGTCATCTGCAAAAGGGCATATGTACCACGTGCCACCCTGCAACTATCACAATATGTGCTGACTTTTCATGCTGCACGTGCGCGGGAGTGGGGGAATAACTTTGTACTAGGAGAGCGCATGTCGTCACGTCGTTGGGTGTGGTGGTTCTTAAAAGAACCTTTGTTATTCATTTTTTTTTTTTTTTTTTTAAAGGTGCTTCCCTAGAAACATTTTCTTTGCGGTTTTCATACATGAATGTGTGTTTTGAACTGCAGCTCACAATCTTACAGTAGGGTCTTCAGTGCAGTCTGTTGATTGTGCTTGAACATTTCATTGCCACTGGCCGACAAACACATGCCATTTCATTTGAAAAGGTGTATGTATCGGGAACCAATGTTTTCATTCTCACAGGAGAACATCCCAGCAGCGCTCAAGAAGTCACACATGCTTCTGTTGATGAGACCCCTTCCGACCTCTGACTGCGGACAGGAAGCATTGTAATAATGTCAGGAGATTCTCTGCAGTATACATGAGAAAAGCACCTTGGCAGTAGGAAAAATGTGCTGCACTGCTTTCATCAAAATCTTCAGTTGTCTGAACACACAATAACAAGGCACGGAACCCAAAAAGAGGCCTCCAAAGTGCACAATCACAACATGTACAGTTGCCGAAGAGACCACACGTCGACATTTTAGAAGCAGTCCTCCGACACAGCAGGATTTCATACCACTCCATAAAACGTCCACTACCTCCAAACCTAAATTGCTAGAAAAGTCTTCTTGGAGGGCTTACACGCACAGATCTTCCACAAAGTAATCACCCACGACGAAAACTGTGCACCTTGCCATGTTTTCCAGCCGCAGTACACAAAGTTCTGGAAAAGTGAATGCCTCCCTTTCCTGTGACACACACCCAAAGCACCTCATTGGCCAAAGGCCATAGTCCCATTTCCATTGGCCAACATGGTGACAAGGGAAAAATGTGGCACATGCCTTTCCCCAATCACTGCGAGGGAGGTGCCCCAGTGAAGCAGGAGGACTTCTTCTCCCTATTGGTGCTCTTTTATGTAATGTACACCCTGACCACCTAATTGGCCAGTCCCATTTCTATTGGCCAGCATGCTCACAAACTTACAATGTGGCATGTGCATTTCTCCAAGTACTGCCAGGGCCGTGCCCCAGTAAAGCCGGAGGAGTCCTACTTCCTATTGGTGCGCATTCATCTGACGCTCACCCTCAGCAGCACATGATAAGGCAATCGCTACAGTCCCATTTCCATAGTCCAACATGGTGAGGAGCGTCGAATGTGGCAAGTGCAAGTCCCCAAGTAAGTTGAGGGCCTCTTCCTATTGCTGCACATCCTAAGCAACTCATTGGACAATCCCCACAGTTCCATTTTCGTGGCCGCCACCCGCAAGATCCCTGCATGTGACTTTCGTGCTGTGTGCGGCCATGGGGGAATAACTTGCATCTAGGGCAGGTGGAGTTTGTAGTAAGGGGAGATTCTTAAAAGAGTCTGTTTCTTTTTTTAGATCCTTCCACAAAAACACATTTTTGTCTGTTTTCAGTAGCTTTTGAGTTTTCTTCTACACACATTAGTTCAGTAAACTCTTCACCACATCCTATAGACAAGCAAACAAAACTGCTTTGCCAATGTAGGACAACAAAATGCCATTTTCTTGGAAACACGCTGCATGTCCACAAGTAATAAGATCACTGTTGCAGAAGAACATTCCACGAGCAAACAAAAAAGTAGACATGCTTCTGATGATGTAACACCTTCCTTCGTCTGGCTCAGCACAACATCCATGAGCAGTAGGCCATGCTCTTCATGGTGTTGTAGATGAAAGAAGCACATTGGCGGTGGGTAAAAGCATCCTCACGTCACACAGCAACCGCCTCAGTCTACGGGACAAATGTAAGAAAGACAGGTAACCCATATGCATGCCACCGTAAGAAATTACGATAACATCTACTACTGGAAACTTTACGAGGTCTTTACAAAGTGCATGCATACATAGCGTTACGCAATGTGTACACTCCTTCCAAACGAAAATTGCAGTCAAAGTTTCTTTGCCATGCAAAGTTGTGCACATCTATTACAAAGGGTGCTACAGGCAACACAATACGTTTCACCATGTCAGCCACCCTCAGCACGCAGATTATAATGTGCAACCATTTCACCTCCCCTTCCTGTTAACCACACCCACTCTACTTGATTGGCTAATCCCCACACTGATATGGCAATTGGGCAAGGTGGTGTAAAAGGCAGATTTTGCCACATGCACCTCCCAAAGTAGTGTGTGGGCCGCACCCTGTAAAACTAGAATAGTCCTCCTTCCCTTTGAACTATCTTCTCTGCAGCTCTACCTCATTAGGTTACTGGTAAATAGGCACACACGCATCCATCAATCGCATTAAAGGTGCCATCATTGAACACTGTCACTGCTGTGCAACACTTGAAATGTACCGTTACACATTGACAGTACAAATGTGCCATTCCAAAGCACGTCCACTTCAAAGTTCAATGAAAGTATGCACGATTTCCATCCTGAAAGTGCCACGTAATTCACTTCCTTTTCGTGATAGTGAAGGTGGGGGGGTGTGTTGGGTGGTAAACGATATGGATTCACTCTTCTAGCATATATCTGTGAGAGGTTTTTTTCTTTTTTTTTACGTGCTTGCAAGCACATTTTTTCTGTATTTTCTCTTTCAATGCATTTCTGTTTGCCTGTCCTCACATTTTTACAACATTCTGGTCAATGCTTCTTGCACAGTGCGAAAGAAAATGGCATTGCTAATGGCGCTCAAATAAATGCCATTTCTGTGGAACCACTGCATATTTTGCGACCTCATGATCTCATAGTGGGAGAAGAACATGCCAGCAGTATGCATAAAACGACGCATAAATCTGTTTATAACACACCTTCCGACCGCTGGCTGGTGACAAATTACACCGTCATGGACCCACACTGCTCTTGGTGTGATGCATGAGAAAACCACCTTGGCAGTAGGGAAAATATGCATCACTGCTCTCATTAACCTCATCAAAGATGTATTAATCGTCCACACGACATGTAACCCAAATGTGCACTTCCATAGTGCACCACGACACAGTCCACGTTCGTGACGGTTTCCACATATCTGCAACGGCGAACCAACCCTCCGAAACTGCAGCCACCCCGAGAGACCCAGAAAGCGCCCACTCCTTCCAACCCAAAATGACCAGCAACGCCTCTTTGCACCTAACACTTGTGCAGATGATGCACTAAGATATCACCAGCAATAAGCATGGTGCATCTCTCCATGTCATCCACCCTTGCGACGCAGTTTTGTGATGAAATGGTAATGCCCCTTCCTATGAACCATGCCCTAAACTCCTAATTGTCTATTTTCCATACTTCCATTTCCATTTCCACCCTGCTCATAATGGGAGGCTGTGAATGTATGCGTTCCCATCTACAGTGAGGGCCAAGGCCCAACAAAGATGTCCCAATACTTCTTCCCTTTGCACGGTCACTTTGTGCAGCACTCCCCAAATTGGGTGCTGTCACATTTCAAAACACGCATGCACCAATCACATACAAAACCTCTGCATTGCAAACTGTCATTTCTGTACACCACTCCTTTTTTACTGTTCAACACTCACAGTACACGTTCCGTTTGTTTGCAAAGCCCCTCCACCAGAAATGTCTGCTAAAGAAGTCAGTATTGCAGCATCCAAAAACATCCTAACACACCCCCAGCACACATTTAGGTATGCAGACAACATTGCAACCCTTTCCACACCCACCCCAACACTGCACATCCAAGCAAGCCACCATGCGGGCACCCAATATTATGCACAAACATTACAAACATAGCACCAGTTCTACTCATCTCCCTCAAACCATAAAACACCCATGCATGAAAACTGGTCACACTTAGCAGAAGCCACAACAATAGTGCTGCCTTCACCACCCCTACGCACTACCGATCACACGCTATTGTTTCACTGCCAACCTATGCACACCAGTTTCACAACATTGGGCCTACTTCAATAAATTTGCACACAGCAGAGTACCCAACCACATATAAGCTACCCTTCAACCATACCCACTTCCATAGCCACATTATGTACGCATTGAACCCTGTGACCACACTACCCAACTTCTCACTGCACCATCTCCTGCCGCACACCAAATACCGTGGCATGTTCCAACTATCACCACAACCATAGAATGCACAATTCACGCTTTGCAACTCACTTGGTCTGCTGTAGCACGTCGATGATGTGCTCCGCACTCATTTCCCAAACATCACCACCCTGTGCCACATGCACTGCCAAACCTGCATTGCTCCAGTGGGTCTGATCCTTGCACACATTCCCCACACCATAATTGAACAATACATATCAGCATATCGCCAACTACCACTATGCACATATGCACCACTAGCACAAGCATTGCACCCAGTGCCCACACAGCATGACTTTTCTCTGCAGCAACTCCAACCACAGAGCACCACGTTGGAGGTATGCAGTAACAAATTACAACAGTTACCATAATGTACAAACAAGATACTCTCTCCTGCATCCCTGTACACTTTCAATCACATACTATGGGCGTGCCCACTACCATTCACAAACTATTGTCCCACTGCCAACCTACCCATAATCTATTTGCAACAGAGGCCTATAACGGCTGAAATGGGCTCCACACCCATTCCTTACATGGCACCACCCTCTAACTCATGCACATTGAAAAATGCATTACTGTCATGCGTGTCCTCAAGGCCTACAGCCTAAGGCCTTCGGCCATGCCTCCAATTGTCTAGGCCTTGAACACATAAAGCATGAAAAAGAAAGGGAGTGTCGCTTTGCCGAAATTAGAGAGCTAAAAATGGGGTTCATTTAAATCCTGAATCTCCCCTGAATAGCTCTATATACAAGCAGTAAATGCTGGGTTTAGTTGTTGGAAAAAAAGAGAAAAATATATAATAGGCCTTGAACACACTCACACCAACGTAATGCCACCATGCATGCCTCCCTGTCAGCTTCTGCGACAATCCACATAGACAGCACTGCCACCAGTCCTCCTACCTAACCTGTATACCGCCATGGCGCAACGCAGCAGCAAATGGCAAAAGTTAACATGACAGCCATGTGGGAATCTACCATTTTGCACAAACGTACCACACGTAGGTAGCAGCACTTCACCCACACCATAAAACATGCAATCACAAACATAGGTTGCACTTACCAGAATGCACAAACATACCATATCCTCCACCACCTCTACCCACAGCCATTCACAAAGTACTGTGTCACTGCCAACCTACCCACAATCAGTTTGCAGCACTAACATTACTGCAACCAATCGGCACACACGCACTTTGCAAACACCACCCTGTACCGGATGCAGACTGAAACATGCCATTCTGCGGTGTGTATGATGCAGCCCAACGCTCCTCGGTGCATGCCCTACAGCCTACGGGCTACAACCTGTGCCCATGCACCCAATAGAGTAATCCTTCAACAGACCCAATGCACCTTCACTCACCCATGCATGCCTCCATGTGCCCAATTACCGCTTTCCATCTGCAGCGCACTGCCACCCGTGCTCCCACCCAACCTATCTCATGTGCAATTCACTCCTCATCTGTAAATGAGCTGCCACCACTCACCACAAAAACAATTCCTCGCAAACAGGTTGCAGCAGAAACTAAGGGACCATTACTACAGCTGCCTCCAATCACCACAGAAAATGGTAGCCTACGTATGTCACATGAACCACTCCTCACTCCCCCAGCCATTCCTTTCTTTATGGCCGCCGACACAATGCGTATGGTACATTTTGAAGACCCTGCCGACCCTCCCGCCGCAGCACTGTCCTCAATACACCATGGCGGATTTCCGAAAAAATGTTGATGCACAGCACACTTCTCTCCAGCCAACCACCGGCCGCGTCCAAACTTCTCGAACGCCAGGCCGTACTGCGATCCAATGGCACTTCTGTCTGGGGAGCGAACAGGGAAAAGGGTCTGCGGAGAGGACCCAGATATCACACATTTTTGGGGACATACATTTCAGTGTTTTGGAAGAAATTTACCAGTCCTATTTTCACCAAACACACAAAAGCATGCTTTCTGGCCCAAGCCCCCGCTCCTGGTGAAAATCTGGTGAAAATCCATCCAGCCGTGCGACCTGTAGCCAAGCGCAAAGTTTTTCCCCATTCAGTCTATGGGGAAAAAAAACATTTTTGGGGCCCGCTGTGGCCCCCCCACGAAACCTCGCCCACCTTGGCGAAAGAATTCAGAGCCACCCATATACTTTTCTTGCAAAGTTTGGTGAGGATTCGTCCAAGGGGAAGGAAGTTATAAGCTGCTGAAAAAGTGCAACTTAACCATAACTACCGCGGGCCGTGTAATATTGTTGTTTCTTAATAAATAGTTATCGCCATAAACTACAGAGCGTGCGTGTGCTTGTGTACAGCAGTATGACACTACAGAAGTGGCAACAAGCTGGCAACCATAACTGGCGGCAAGTCCCCGGTCCTGCTGAGTGGCTGCTGAAGTCCACAAAGGTCAGAATGTGCAGGCACCTACTACCGCAGAAGGTGAGGAAAGTGCAGTGGCTAAGGGAGAGGCCATGCAGTTGTGTGGTTTGTCTGGGTCTTGATGACCCATTCAGAAAAGAAGCAGACACATTAGAGGAAGGGACTCAGCAATGTGTGGGATGCTTACGCGATATGCGGCCATTTTATTAGGTCAGTCACCTCTAAAGAGTGCCAATTTAAAGCAGGGTGTCCATGAAATCTCCTGGCTAGTTAGCCTTCATCATGGGAAATCAAAGGAAGGCAATATTCTGGCTATTGTCCCACTTGGAGCATTGGGGAGAGCCAGACTAATCATGAATGTACATTGCCTTGCCTTTACTGATCAGGGCTCACAGGGTTGACAATTGCATGGTATTGAATTGAAGTGACTTTATTAGTTGTGTTCTCTTATCAGTCTCCATGCCACTCCCAGTCATGGCATATCAACCTAATAAGCCAACAATTATTGCATCATAGTTCAGAGGAGCATATGTTAACATGCTACATAGTCTGCCATGTCTTGGAAAGCCACCAGCATTCAGGGATGCACATATGACCTATGCTACTGGAGAGTAGTGGCTGCAGATGTCAGGAGACTGGTGCAGCAAAGGTGCATTGGTGCATGATTCTTTGACATGGACCTTTTTATGGAGATGGGTCTGATTAGCAAGCATTTCAGAACCTGAATTGCATGCATCATTTAATCATTAATAAACAAATAAAAAAGGCCAGAGACTTCACAATGTCACCAGATGGCATTCTATCATAAGGTCAATCATCCTTTGTCCCCATTAGATACAAAGGACTGTGTTCACCAACTATAGTCACAGTCATGTTTCACATTGTGACTCTCAAATCACAATGCATCCCTCAGTGTTAAAAGTATTTTGATAGTAGGTGAGATTTAAAGCTTTGCTCTGAAGGCGTTCAAGTTGGTAAACTGACAAATCCAGATATTTGCTCCCTTACAATTGCTCTATTTATTTCTTCTAAAAATACTCCCCCTGTCACAGGAGTATATCATTCGAAGAGATATCATCATCAGGCTCATATGAAAACACAAGGAACCGTAAGAAGAAGAATTGGGCTAATCCTGTATACCAAAACCATAATCAACAATTAGGGCCTCATTACGAGTATGGTGGTACGGAAACAAGGGTGCAGGTAGCAACGTACCTGCACCCTTTCCAGACCGCCATAATCCGGCAATGTCGGTAGGGGGCATGAATCCCCTGCAGGTCTAACCTGCTGAGAATTATGGACCTTACCGGCATTGTCTTCACTGAAGCATCAGCACCATTGCTTCAGTGTCCCCATTCCCAAGGAGTCCAGTAGGACTCCATGGGAATGTGGATTTACCGTTTCCACTCACTGCCATTTGTAATATTTTCGTGTAATATCAGGTGGCAGAAACAGTGTTGCGAGGCTTGCTGGAACCCGCCGGACGCACAAGCAGGTTACCGCCGGCCTCGTAATGAGGCAGACTCAGGTGGCTTACATCTCCTAACAATGCTACTATCTCTCAATTTGCCTTGTTCAGTACTTTGGCAGTATGAGCTGCTGCATCTTTTTAGTGAGCTATTGTGTTCTGGTGAAGAATATCTGGGCACATTCTTCTGTTTGCTATTGTATTTATGAATACATTTTGAGAATTAGTTTGGTCAACTATTTGCAAAAAACGTAATGGAACTTGGCTTCTGTATTAAAGAACAATTGTGAAAGCAAGAATGAATTACTATTAACCTTTTGGTAAAAAAGATTTTAAATATTTGAACACACTACAGGTACATGGCTTCAGATTAGAAAAGATAAACTGTAAATCACACAATGGAGGCCGAATTACCATCCCTATAAGTATATGCAAATATGATTTGCACATTCTCAATATATAAAGTTGACATTTTGATGATGTTCCCAAATGACAGTGTGATGACTGACAAGTGATATTTTTGTTTTATTGGATGAAACTAGTACACAGAGTTGATTATTCTAACAAAGGACATTCAACTCTAGAGCTAAATAAGGTTATTCATCTTGATCCTAAAGAATAAGTCCCAAAATGGGGCTAAACGAACGTCTCTGCATCAGGGTAAAATCTATGCTTTTTGTCAATGGCGGTTTGTGATTCTCACTCTTTTATCTAGGACCAAAGAGGTGTGTGCTGTCTTCCTCTGTATCCTTATTCCAAAGTTTGGAGCTTGCAGCAATATCAAGACTCACAAATACACCCTCTAGTTTTGGGTTTACTTCAAATCCAGTGTTCACTCCACTTTAGTTACACAGCTGTTTTTGGGGTACTATTGACCTTTGGGAATCACTTTGGTTACAGGGCTCTCTAGCCTTTTGAATTCACAACCTGTTCTTGGGTTTCACCTTTGTTTCCTGGTACATTGTATGTACAGGCATTAAAGGAATAGTGTGCTCAGAAATATTATTGTCCCAAGAGTTCGGGCATGTGTTTTTAAGCATACGTAGTTTTTCTCTTTTGTACACATGAAAAATCAGGCAGCAGGGCGTGGCCACCTTGTGATAATCTGATCCGTTACCACATCACCCAAGCAGGACTGCCCTTGCGGCACTAAATCATATCCCCCGCCCCTGAGCCTGACATCACCAAACCTAGTGATATTCTCTGCCTTTCTCCATGACATTACTGGGCAGCGTAGCCAAACGCGCCCAGTCATCACCTACGTGACGTGACGCAGAACCCAGAAATCAACACACATCGTACTTTAAAAGGAAACAGCAAGACTGTACAATTTGTAAAGTACTTTTATTTCACAATAAACGCTCCAAGAACATTCGGCTATTGCCATATTCAATCAAATTGGATTTTTTTTTCTTTGCTCTCGATCCGAAAATGTTTATCGTGAGTCACGCTGTGTTCCTTTTGGGTACACAAGGTGTTCGTTTTGGGTAAAAGAAGCGCTTTGGTCGCACGGTGAATTGCAGGGCTTGTGCATCAACTTTGGGCTAGACCCCCGTAAAGGATGTTATGTTGCTCCTAATGGCTGGTACCGCGTAAGGGCATATCCGCCCTTGGCGATCGTCCCAAAAAAAGAGTCAAATATATCCAGTTATTGACATGTATCTGCAGCTGCCGGTTGAAGAACCCATCAGTTGGTATCTGGAATCGATGACAATCACAGAATGGCAGGATGTACCTGTTCGGAAAACATAAAAGAAGTGTGGCTCAGTAGCCGATTTTTATTACAATTTATCATTTTACTTATTAATTCGGCATCAAGTTAAAACTAACGATTAGCACAGATGTGAAACAATGTGAACAGAGAGAAAACAACATGTAAAGTACTACACAATTTGCTTCAGAGGATAGTTCTATGGAGTATGTTCAGATCTAAATGGGATACAGAAGCTGATGCTACAATTCAAGGTGCACATAGATGGCATTTTAATGAATTATTAGCGTTGAACCTGGGGGAACCGAGTGGTGGTCTACATGCATCTCGATGCGGGACTGCCCATGTGGCCGGTAGAAAGACCAGTACACACAAAGTTTGTACCTGCTTTTCATTGCAATATGCCACACAGAACAAACGAGAACAATGTAACCCAGCAATAACAGTCAGCTAATGATAAGTTGATGCTTGTTCGGGTATTAAATCGTTGAAAGTCAAACTTACATTATATTCGGCATTTCCATTCTCTTGGCGTAACTCAGACCGTAACGCAGACTCCGTTCGCATGAACGTTTTTTCATACACTGAACTTACATGTTCCTCAGTCCCGTTTTGGAATAGAGAACCTTATCATATCTTACATTATTACACTCCTCCTTTGATTCAATTCCTTTCGCAATGGTCCCTTCATCTCAAGGTCAAAAAACAATTGAACCTTATACTGTGTGCGATCCGTGGGCTTCCTCAGCTTGCAAGCAAAAATTCAAAGCTGGTGACCCTCACTCAGAATGAAGATACATTCTTAGTTTGCAATATCTTGGCTCATCGCATCCATGAGAACTGGAATTGTGATGCACGGGCACAGGAGGAAAAATGTGGGTGCTCTCCTTGCTCGATGATTGTGGCACTGCTGAGGGGTAGTGGAAACTTGGCAATGACAGAATGCGCCCTACTCCAGAATTGGTGTCAAGGATACTCAAAAAGGAGACAAAGTGTGTCTAGCAATAGCCCCACCTCTGCTTATGACATGGCCTCCTTCCTTTATGTAGCCTAGGTCTCATCCATTTTGTGCTATTTAAGCAACTGTATGGTAATGCAACTTCTTTCACACTATTATCCTTCTGGCCCTCCATGATCAGTGAAGGTCCCACAGTAGCTCGACGAAACTGTGAACTGTGGAAGCACAGTGTTACATTGTAAGTCAATTGTAAAAATTTGTACCTGATTTTTGAACTGTTCCACAAGCTCTGCTTTAGGTGGACAGGGCACGTTGGCAATGTTTTGTGGCATTGTATGTGTACTCAGAACTAAACCGCACGCAATTCCATGATTATACATCTCCAAAACATTAGTAATAAGATCTTTCACAAGATCTAATTCCATTTCCTCATATACTGGCTTGACCACCCATTTTTCGCTTCTTTTTGTAAAGGCCATAGTGTAGCGAAGCATCCCAAGGTTTCCTGCAGTCCTCTATTGTGCACGGCCTACGTTCTCGTTATGCGCTAATACCGCTAGTAATATCCTATATTTCATCCCTTGAATGACGAAATGGAATATCTTTGGCCAGTACTTTAGGCACATATTGTGGGACACCTCCTGACAGAATGCTGTGAGTCCCTTCAGATCTCTTGATAGAGTTTTATCAAACACAATCTTCTCAAGGGCTTTGTATGGAGGCGAAGATGGAATCAACCAATTCTTCTTCCGTTCCTGCTCCGGCGACAAAGGGCCATGTTCACATTGGTGGAAATGTTGGTTTTCTGTCCAAGAGTGAATGTTGGAACAGTGGTGCATCAGTGACCACCTTTTTTCTATTAGAATTTCCACAGACCCATCACAAGTTTTGGAGCTCCACCAAAGATGGTTGCTGAAAGACTGGGACCACTTTGAAATACTTTCAGAACCTTTTTTTGTCCCTGCAGCTGATATTTTTTTATTGATGGATTTGGCAAAATGCCATACATCAAATTGATGGTGAATATTTGGAAACTGCTCTCTCATTGTCTTGCTATTGAAACATGTCTATCCGTGGCTATAAGGTCGATTTGCAATACCCTCGATTATAGATCTTCCAGTGATTTCAGAAAAACAAGTTTCTCCATGCCACTGAGGATTTACATTTGGACACCTGCACGACCACCGAACACACAAATTCTTTACTTTCCATGTCCTGAAAGTGGTATGTGCAATACTTTGCTGAAAATCCGGGGCTGTCACACTGTCCATCGCCAGCTAGCCAGAACCGTTTTTCAGAGAATGTACTTCGAATAGACAATTGTTCAATTTTCCACACTTCACTAATGGCAGGGAATAGATATTGACATTGATATTTGTAGTACTGCGTTTTATGGAAATGGAGTCCCACAAATTGACAGAAACTGGACAACTTAATGAAACTAGAGCCACTGTAAAGTAAAGCTACTGCACACAGTAGATTGCCAGCTGGTGGTTTCCCCAGTATTGGTTGAGTGGACCATGAACATTTTTCATGGAACATTTCACCGGTGGCATGTATTTTGAGGTTACTGCCTTGTGATACACGAGTCACATTCACGAATGGCTTCCCACATATTTACCCTCTCACTGAATGTACACATTTCAGCATCTGTATAATCTCCATCAAGCTGCTGTCGAATACTATGTATTTGGTCTACTTTATTAGACTGTCATCCTGCATTGATGTTGTTTCTGACTGAACTGCGGTTGACATATCAGCCAAACTGGACATAGCGTAGTCGAGATCTTTATCTAGTTCATCGGTCAATTGTATTGATGCTTCAGTCTCTGTCATTTCAGTGTCTTTGGGTGGCCCTTTTTTGGCGGATGTGGATTGTGTCAAGTGGTCTGCGAATAATTCAAAAGCATCTTCAATACATTCAGTTTCATCTTCATCTGGTGGAGCAGACTCATTGTAGCAATGGTCCAAGAACACTTTGCTGGCTTCGCCGGTCACGTAAAATTAATTTTCTGGCCATTGGGCAAATGCATCTTGAGTCTGAACATGCTGCACCTGAATTAATAGTTGTTCCATGGTGAAATCAGTTTGGCAAGCAGCATCTCTCATGTGTGTCGCTGTTTGTGTCTACATAGTCCGTACACCATCGGGCAACTAGAAGACAGGTTGGAAAAAGATATTCAATATAAATCCAACATACAGTATTGGACAGTTTACATTACAAAAAAAGCATATTATGAAGGCCCCCACACAAAACACCGGTTAAAAATTTAAATTGTTTATACATTAACTTATTTTACTTGCTTTTCATTGAAACATTTTTTACTATAATGTCAGCAGCAGCAAGCTGGTCCACCGACTCGGATCCACGTGCCTCCTCCTCTTCTATATGTGGATCTTGTATGTATCCCTAGAAAAGAGTATCCATTTAAAATAAGTCAATTGTTAAGTCATTTGTATTCAAAATCAAATTATTCCTTCGAACACATGGCTTACACAGATAAACTCACACATCCTGTACATCATTTAGTCAAAATATACATTTGGGATATTTCACCTGATTGATGGCTAGTTTAGTTGATCAAAGTTGACTGTCCAAAGCACACTCTTTGAAATGTTGCACTCAAGCAATTTGCAAAAACTGCTTGTTTCTAATACTGTCACTGACTAATAGTATCAGATCTAGGACCGACTTTCTATCATTCGAGGGAAATGTCAGTACGCATACCTCTGGCTCTGAATCAACTACAAGGGATGATGTAATTGTAGTCGAAGCTTCATCATCTACCTGTAACACAGTACTTGTATTAGTATGGTTGAACAGATTTGAAATTTAACACACATAATGTGACAGAGACAATGGTACATATCTATAAAAGAAAACACGAATGAAACATTGTGTAAACGAACAACACAATATGTAAATATGATGAGATTATCTTATACGATGTAACTGTCAGTACGCATACATCTGGCTCTGGATCAACTACAAGAATGATGTAATTGTAGTTGAAGCTTCAGCATCACCCTGAAACACAGTACTTGTATTAGTATGGATGAAACAATTGAAATTGAACACACAAATTGTGACCCAGATATTGGTACATATCAATAGCAATCCACGAATGAAACATGTGTAAATGAATGACACAGTACGTAAATATGATTAGATTATCTCAAATTGTTCGAAATATTGCAAGCACGTAATTTGCAAAAACTGCTTGTTTCTAATATTGTCACTGTCTAATAGTATCAGATCTAGGACCAACTTTCTTTCATTCAAGGGAACTGTCAGTACGCACACCTCTGGCTCTGGATCAACTACAAGGGATGATGTAATTGTAGTCGAAGCTTCAGCATCTCCCTGAAACACAGTACTTGTATTAGTTAGGATGAAACAATTGAAATTGAACTCACACATTTTGACGCAGACATTGATACATATCAATAGCAATCCACAAATGAAACATTGTATAAACGAAAGACAAGGTATGTAAATATGATCAGATTATCTCAAATTCCATGCATAAAACAATTCCGGAACTGAATAGCTAAGTAAGACTACCTGATCCCGCATATTCAGCGCATAGTCATGGAGTTGTAAAGGGAAAATATGATTTGAATTGGCATGTAAGTAGACAGATTACGAAAACATTATGCTTATTTCAAAGGACACTATAGCATAGTTATCTGTGCCCATAAATCAATTTTCTATGAGGCTTCTAAAACCGAGGATAGATGTTTAGCAAAATGGTCTTTATTTAAAAAGCAATACAATCTTACAAATATGAAAAAACACATAAAACACCAATCCGTCCATTTAGTTACCTGTTCATGACCCCAAGGGCTACAGCTAAATCCGGAACCGTGACTCACCTGAGGTGGAATGTAAACGAATAGAGTCGGTATTGCATTTGGGAGCAATTTTCAAGTCATTCTGAGTTGATTCTTCTTCGTGTACATGGATGGGTTGTACACATTCTGTTTAAAGTGCAGGCTGCAGATGCGGAATCGATAACCTCTCTTGTCCTCCAAGACATCTTTGACTCTACTTTCAAGCTCTTCCAGCGCATATCCGCAATATCTGACCCATCCTCTTTTTCGATCTACAGTCTTTGGGAATACATGCATTGTAGTGCCTTCAGATTTCTCATGGGTCTTAGAAGAGCCACCGAAAATCCCACATGCAGGCATTGTAAATTCTGCAAAAATAAAAAGGTGAACATTATTTGAAAATTACTTTGCCTAAAAACGTGATGCAAGGTATGTTTTGGTCACCACAGCAAAAGCAGTGTAGCATGGGTGGCTGTATTATAGGATAGCTTTCAAAAACAATTCTTTGATGTGACGAAAATCAGAACATGTTACTCGTCCCTTGAATGTATATGGTGCATCAAAAGGAAACATGGTTATAATATTGATACGGTCCGATAAGGATGCAATTCAATGCCAATTGACACTGATGACTATTGATATATCGATAACATAACAAATTAAACTCAAGTCAATGGCAATGAGACAAATGAACATAACACTACTGGGTGCGTTCGCTCGAAATAGTTAGAAATTTAGAGATCAAGGAGATATGATTAGGAGACATGCCCTTACCTTGACCAACAAACAGTTAGATTCAGCAAGCAGGGTAGTTAGTGGCAGGAGAACTGGGAGATGTTCACAGTTTGCACGATGACGAGTAGAGCCGCACTGTGGTCACAGAAGTTCTCAGGTAGAATGACGCCAAGCAGATTCGCAGTGGTCACCGAGGTTCTCAGATAGTAGGTTCACAAGTTGACTTGCAGTGCTCAAAGATGTCTCATGATAAATATCAAGTGGTTTATAAAGAATTAGAAAAGAGGGTACGTATGTGAATGAATAACGGTATTTGTCGTGGTCTTATGTGGATTGCTGGGTGCGGCCTGCTTCAGGGGATCCGGCCTGGAGACACGGGGTCTGTATAGGCCATGTGTAGAATGGCCCCTGTGCGAAAGATACCTTTGAAGTGTACATGGTGTTTGGCACCTTGTCCGTTCCCGCCCCTGCCAATCTCCTTTGGCAGCGCACATCCACTGGTGCCAACTGCCTTTGATAACGGAGGGGGGATGGATGTGCCTGAGGCGTGCAGACAAGGGCTGGAACACTGCTGAATGGAGACACACTTATGTGGATTGCAGGGGTGCAGCCTGCTTCGGGGGAACCTGCCTGGAGACACGGGGTCTGTATAGGCCATGTGTAGAATGGCCCCTGTGCGGAAGATACCTTTGAAGTGTACATGGTGTTTGGCACCTTGGTCGTTCCCTCCACTGCCAGCCCCCTTTGGCAGCACACATCCACTGGTGCCAACTGCCTTTGATAATGCAGGATGGGCCTGAGGCGTGCAGACAAGGGTCGGAACACTGCTGAATCGAGACACACTTGATTCACTGAAAAACTGAAACAACCATTGATAAAAAATTCTGTAGTGCTTTATTTTGTTAATTAATTTTATGGCACAAATGTACTACACATTATAAATTTCAGGTTGCAGCACAGTGAGGGAAAATCCCCTGTATTGACCGCTGTCACAGGGGAATGTGTCTCTAATGGCACCAACGGCACAGGCGGTTATTACTCGTCAAACGCGGTGTCCAAGCCTCCCATGAAGCCACCATGTGTATGAACGATAGGCCACCAGCCTGTACCACCTGTGAAAGAGAAAGATATAAACTGTTTATAAGGATCAAGATATGTGTATTAAACCTTAGTTGCCAATGACAATTCTTGTATCCAATGGAATTGGTGCCAGTGCAAATGCTACATAGACACTGTACAATATTGAACGACTGTTATATGAACATTACTAGAGAATTGCAAGACTAAATTGGTTTAACAATGATATATCGAAGTTACGACAATATAGGAGACAACCTTGAAACAGTAGTGGGCTAAGTGACATCACAACCAGAGTATACTTACTCGTTACTTGGATTCCGAGGGCGAACTATTGCACAAAGTTTGTGCATAAGCACCATCAAAATCCTCAACACGGAACATCTGGCAGCTCGGTAATGCATTGTGGCCATGGCTCACCTTCCGATATGTAGGACAAGCATCCAGAGTTTTCTCGGCAGCAGCAGTTCTCCTCCTCGGTTGGCATTAGCGCGCACCGATTGCAGGTACACTAGGTGGAAACGCTGTCCATGCGACTAGGACCAGGCTCTTCATCTGTTGAATCGTCCTCCCAACTGTTGTCCAAAGCCCCATCGTTTCCGCATTTTTCTCTTTCGAGTAATTCCACCTTGGAATACTGCGGCTCGTACTGGTAGGGCTGAATTGCCATTGTGGGGGAAACAAACGACAAAACTTTATATTAATGGTACTGGTATCTGTTTGCACGGGCTACAAGCAATGAAGGTAGCTGACAAGAGCACAGAAATGAGGCACAGAATACTCAAAGAAATACAGCGAGAGGAATGGAAAAGGAAATCTGATGTTGTCTGTTGTGAAGCGATCTGTTTATACTTATTGAGGAAAGAGGCATCCTGCCATTTCCATGGCGACACGTCATTAGCTGAGGCGCAGAGAATGTTGACACGAGACGTGCTTTGGCCGTTTTGAAATGGGCTGTACGCGTCTGGAGATGTCAGGTACAGGGGCAGGGGATATGATTTAGTGCTGCAAGGGCAGTCCTGCTTGGGCGATGCGGCAACGGATCAGATTATCACAATGTTGCCGCGCCCTGCTGCCTGATTTTGCATGTGTACATAAGAGGAAAACTATGGTAAGGTGCATTGGAAATGTTTGTGCGAGCGATCAACGTATGCTTAAAAACACATGCTCGAACCCTGGGGACAATAATATTTCTGAACGCACTATTCCTTTAATACTGTTTGAGGGGCTTTCCTCTTTTGGCTTCACAATATTATTTGGATATCTCCTAAATGTTAAGGTACCTTCCAGTTTCAAGATCCAGTGACATTGTAGGTAGGTGCTCCAGGATAATGGGTTTAGAGTCTTGCTGTTCAGCGTGTTAAGAACAGGTCCAGATCAGGTGGTCAAACATGCTGCTCTCTCAGATTTTCTGAAACTAGCCTCAGTGGAGAACTTTAAACAGACTGCTCCCCTATTCCTCCACCAGACTGTTTCAGGACCTTTCCTTTTCTGGCTGCTGACAAAATCTGACCTGTAGGGAGCGATGTGAATTTCTGTGAAATTTCAGTAATTTGCATTGTTGTTTAGTGTTGTCATCATCTAGGAATTGTGGTGTAATGGTTATTTTTTTGTTAATGTATTTGTTATTTATAATGTGTTTCAAGCCACATCAAGTCAAAAGGATGGGGTAAAATGGATGGTGAAAAAACAAAGCAAAAACGTTCCTACTAGGCCTTGAGACATTCAGATTGTGCAAGTGCGGAAACATGAATTAGTAGGATAGAGGTGAAGGAGGGGATGTGCAGGAGTGGAGGGTCATGGAAGAAGAAAACAAACACAATTGTTCCTACTAGGCCTTGAGTCGATTCGGATCATGCAAGTGTTGTAACATGAAAATCAGGTAAGAGGGGGAGGAAGGGAAGTGCAGAAGGGGAGGAACGAGAATTCATACAGAGGAGAATAGTACATTAAGAGTAGGTTTACAGGGTCAATCACAACGCAAGGGTGGACTGAAAAATGGGTGCACAGATTGGGAAATTGCAAGCAAAAGAATTGTCTGATGAAAGATTTTATCAGACCTGGGGTTGCCAAATATTGTAGTAAACACTACTAAGAATGCACATTCATTCATTCATTCATTCATTCATTCATTCATTCATTCATTCATTCATTCATTCATTCATTCATTCATTCCATATTGATTTTTGCTGAAGCACTAAGAAGCATTTCTCTGAGTTTCTCATGTTGATGTGAACATTCTTTTAATTATAGTTCATTCTTGTGGAGAAGCAGAAAGTCACCAGTGTGTTTCAGACAAGAGGTCCTTCTTCAAGGCGAATTCTATAATACCAAAAAATAACATGGACACTTATTCAGACAAAGATGTGGGTCCCATCAACTGCATAATTACATAATCAAGACTAATGCAAAGCATACAATAATTATTTAGGTTTGAACTAAATCAACAAAATCATAAAATCAAAAAACGTTTCCATAACACCTGCAGTCTTCTGCGCTCATAGAGTGTACCATTTCACAAATCAATGATATCTAGTTACATGAGTATACCATTTCTGAAATAAAAAAAATGCTGTTCTGTTCTACTCATTCTATAGAAAAGTCATTTTTCTCTCAATAATTCCCTTACCTTTGTTGTGTGAATTCAATTCTAGATCCTTCTCTATTGTGATGGTGACGGGGTTCACTTCTCAGAGAAGCGTGTGTAATTTATTGTATAGACGTAATCTGCTGTGCTACAAAGAATACAGTAAATAAACAGCATGTAAGCCGCAGTTTCACTATATTGTGACATACATTTTTCCAGTGGGTGATTAGGCTAGATGTTCTTCCAATCGGTTTTCCAATCGGTTTTGCAGTTCATGGAATGTACGGGTTCCGTCATAACATGGGTGTTCTAGACGTCGGCTGCTGCTATGCTGGAGGAGCTTCGTAGAACGGCTGTGTTGTGAATTACGGGCAGTTGACAAAAATGCTCCTTCTGTTACAGGATTTGATGGATAGTACACTCTAACTAGCGGGCTCTTACCGTGTCTGCATTAGCGATTTTCATTAGCTTGTAAGCGATGTGTGCTCAGCCGACAATTAAGCTCCGAGCTCGAGTTTGAAGCGGTTGTTATGATAACTTGGTTACTTGGTCTGATAATGTGTGCTTGCGTCGCAAAACACCTGGCCAAATAGCGTCCTGAGTTTCCATGGTGATAAAATGCCTTGTCATCGGTGTGCATGGAATCATGGGGTATGCCACGTCATTTATGGAGCAAAAGTGTTGCTTCATCGAGCTTAGGTACAGTAAATTGGCTAATTTTGAACTTGTATGGAAAAAATCCATGTCAATGTGAAAAGCGTATTGAACTCAAAGTAACATGTCATAATGATGGTACCCGATCTGGCAGTCTATCTATGTGGAATAAAACATAATGTTATGTTATCCCAATGTGAATGGTCATATATGGTTGACTGTTACGTGGGTCTGGAGGAGATTGAGAGTATCATCCAGGCAAAATGTATATTGCATTAAGAATAGGAGGTGACAATAAGTTATCAAGGTTATGAGCCTAGTCATATTCAAAGTAGAGTGCTAATGTGCAACAACAATAGATACATATTTCATCCTTACGTGCCGGTATAAGTAGGCATCTAGTGAGGAGTGAGGCAGGGTTACATGGGCTATTGTATTAGATGGAGGTCCCACTACGCTAGTGGGCAATAAATGTGAAGGATTAGGTAAATGCTGTATACCTGTATGGTCATGATCTATCCTATTATTATCATTGGTGTTCAAGCTGTATGTATAATGTTGTTGGGGTCATAGATCTATTCTATGATTTACATCGACCTGATAAACTACACAAACCGGGTTTCACTATCATCTAGAAATCCAAACATGTCTGGGCATCCCACAGGTAATGTAGGAAGGGTGCAAAAATATATTTATTTCAATCTAAAGAAAAGGCTTTTGTCATGATCAGTCTTGGTATCTCTGAATACTATACCTGTTATCATGATGCTATTTCCATATACATGTAACAGTGGCTATTCATAAAAAACAATATAAATCAAGTACTTCATTTAAACGACAAGGCAATACTGTATCTAGTCTTTTGATCCAATATTCTTCTCTCCGCTTGAGTCGTTTTTTAAAAACTTCTAACCGAAATCTGATCTGAGACACTTGGTTACTGGTTTGCTAAAAATGCCTTGCGACTGGTGAGTGTTGATTGTGTGTTCTTATATTTGACTTGTGCTTGTTCCATCTTAAGCAAGCTTTCCTACTGGTTTGTCCAATATGTAGTAAAAATTATGGGCATTTGATGGAGTATATCACCCCTTGTGAGATGCATGCTGCATAGTCTTTAATTGTAATTTTCTCTCCCGCCATGGGTGTATCACTGTGTTGCCTTTAATAATACTGTTGCAGTTTATACAGGAAGGTCCCTTGCTTTTTGAATTTTGGTCGTATAGCTTCTTTAGGTTTTGTCTTCACAAGGAGATCTCTCAAATTGCTACTCCATTGATTTGCAAATATTGGTTTGTCTTTAAACAATTCTTGAAATGTATTATTGCATGTCAGCAAGGGCCAGTGTTTAAGGATTACTTTCTTTATTTTGGGAGTCTGAACACTGTATCTGCTCACAAAGGCCAAATGACTTTCAGATGTGATGGGGGTTCTTTGAGGTTAAAAGAGATGTTCTTTCTTGGGTTGATACTAGGCCGGCTGCTGCACACAGTTCCTCATCCTTGTATCCCCTCTCCTTAAACTTGTTAAGCATTTCCTTCTTTTCTTGCTCATATTTAGTTTCAGAATTAGTAACCCCTTTGATGCGAAGTAATTGGCTATACTGCAAACCTTTGATGGTAGCTGGTTTATGGAAACTCATCCTATGTAATATATTATTTCTGTCATGGAGGGGGGTACATCTAGTATTCAAAGTAAGTAAAGCAATAATGGAAAGCCTCACCCTGAGGTGGCGGGGCTACATCAAGTATGACCTCAAGTAATAAACACAAAGACATCACACATGTTAATCCAGTGGATGTAGGTAGGTAAAATGCATTAGACAACACAGGCTATACAAAGTCAATACAGTGGATGTAGGTATGTAAGATTCAATACAGAGCACAAGCTGTGAAAAGTCAAACCAATGGATGCAGGTAGGTAAAATGTAATACACAGCACAGAGTGTACAAAATCAATCCATAGGAAGCTGGTAGGTAAAATGCAATACAGACCACAGGCTGTATGAAGTCATTCCAATGCATGTAGGTAAGTAAAATGCAATACACAACATAGACTGTGAAATATTAAACCAATGGTAAAAAAAGAAGGCACGTATAAAAAGGAAAGAAACTCTGGGAATTTTTCAGTGATATCACTTGGTGACCTCCGCAACCTTATTATTTCTTTTTTGTGCATAATTGCACTGTCGCAATGGTGTGTCAAAAGCAGCGGAGACCTTGAGTTCCCTACTCCGTTTGTAAAATTAGGAAAGAAAATTGCTTTGAGCACACCTTGTTAATGAGCCAAATGATGTTTACAGCATGTTGGGTATTCAATTAATTAATTTTTTGGTGGCCCTTTGTGATAACACGTGTTTCGGCATTTTTGACGCCTTTCTCAAATCAGGGCATGTCCTGTGTCTTCAGTTTAAGCCACTGTGTGGGCTAGGAAAGGTACAATATTACTGAGTTAAATCCCATCTGCAAAGAATAGCTCTCTTGCGTCCTGCGTCGATTGAGAAGTGGCCGTATAAAAAGGAAGTTACAGTGGGTAGTAAAGTGTATGGCTGAGAGTGACAGACTAACATAGGGCTACTAGGTTACATAAGGTGAGTTATAAAGAGGTCAATTTAGGTTAAGGTTTCTTATTCCGTGCACCGTCACCACTTTCGTGGCTCCCTGGCACTCTGGCGGCTCTGTAAAGCAAGAGGGTAGGAGGGAAGTTAATAGGACTCAACTGAAAAAAGGAGCAAGAGAGCTGTGATGTGCTGTTGGTAGGTTCAATTTGTTTTTTTTTTGTTTGTTTTTGGTGGGTAGCCATCATGTTCTGTTGTGCAAGGTTATATGTGGTTTGTTTTGTTGGTGTGGTGTAGTGAAGTGCATGCAGTCTGTTGTGCTGTAGAGGTATGGTTGTGTTTAGTTAGGAGTTTGAGAGGTGTATGCAGAAGGATGAGTTTCCTTCAGTAGAGATGGTTAATGGCGGTGCCTTATCCTAAACCGTCTGTTTTGATTGACTGTTGTGCATATCCCTTGTCCTGTTGTGTATTCCGGTGTGCTACTCTTGTCCCTCCTATGGTGAATGGAGAATAGTGGGTCTTTCATATGTCTGTATCTTCCCCTCAAGTATATTTTCAGTGTGCCGCAATTACTACCCCCACAGGTTTCTCAAGGTTGGGATGTTTGTTTGTTTGTTTGTTTATTTATTTATTGTGCGCACCAGACCCTAGGGTAGCAGGGCGCAAGAGAACAAGGAGGTTTACAGCTTAGTTAACGTTTACAGGTTACAGATTGGTTAACGTTACAGGTTACAGGCATAGTGGACATTTCGAATCTGCAGGGTAGGGCAAGTGCAAGTGCAGATAAGGCGTAGCTAAACAGTCAAATCTATGGCGATCAAACAGTAAAAGCAGGTTAGTACAAACATTATAAGAAGACGTTACGTATAAAGTGACATACGCTATGTCGCATTCTCAATAAGCCATTTTATGGTGTTCTTTCTGAAGTTATTGAAGGTTTGGTCAGATCTGAGTGCAAGTGGTAGGGAGTTCCATAACTGTGCTGCCTTAACTGGGAAGCTGGAACCTCCAATGGTGGCTAGTTTGAATCTGGGCACTAGGAGGCAGTTGGGGCTGGCTGTCCTTGTGAGTCTCGTTGGATTTTTCCTGTTGAAGCGTTCTGAGAGGTATCGGGGAGCTTTGTTGTTTAGGCATTTGTGGATAAGGGACGCAGATTTAAGGTTGATTTTTTCTTGGGTGGAAAGCCATTTGTGTTTTCGTCTTATTTCTGAAATGTGTGCACTTCTGGGGATACTTAGGGCCGCTCTAAGTGCATTGTTTTGGAGCACTTGGATTCTGTGGATGATTTGTTTGGTAGTCCCTATGTAGAGGGCGTTGCAATAATCTAATTTCGATAAAATGAGGGCTCTAGCTAGAATAAGACAGCTGTCCTCTGAAAGGAATGGTTTCCCAGCTCGTATTAACTTGCATGTATGGGCAGTGGATGATGACAGTGAGTTCACCTGTTTGGTGAAAGATAGTGTCGCATCAAGGTAAAAACCTAGGGTTTTTACTTCTCTGGCGACCTTGATAGTGTTACCATCGATTATGAAGGCGGAGTAGTTTTGGTTAAGTTTGGAGATACGGGCTGCCGTGCCCAGGATGATGAGCTCTGTTTTGTCATCGTTCAAGCATAGGCCATGGTTGGCCATCCATGCTTGAACGATGCTATAGACTCTATTCACCAGAGCCAGATCTTCGACGTAATCCCCAGTAAGTGGTAAGAGAATCTGAGTATCATCTGCATAGTTAGTGTAGGTGATACCCAGATTATCAAGATCGTCAAAGAGTGGCTTTTTGAAGATGTTATAGAGTGTCGGCGAGACGCAGGATCCCTGGGGCACTCCGCAAGTGATTGGGATAGGGTCTGCTGCCGCTGCGGGGGAGAACACCCTCATAGTCCTGTCACTAAGAAATGATTGAATCCAGACTATAGCCTCCTCTGAGAAGTGGGCAGCCGAGTCCAAGTGATTACATAGGACTTTATGGTCCACCAGATCAAAGGCGGCTGAGAGGTCTAGAAGGAGGAGGAGAGCTAGTTTTCCCTCGTCTCTGAGTGAGTCTATTTGGGCTTTTAGGTCGATAAGGGCAGTCTCTGTGCCGTGTTGCGGACGGAAACCGGATTGGCGGGTGCCGAGGAGATGGTTCATCTCAAGGAAGTTCTGGATTTGGGTGTATGCTACCTTGTCTAATATTTTTAGTAGGAAGGGAACCGTGGTGATGGGCCTGTAGTTAGTAGGAATGTTGGGGTCCAATGTTTGCTTTTTTAGGAGGGGGAGTACCCAAGATTCCTTTAGATTGCGGGGGATGGTGCCCGTAGTAAAGGAGGCATTGATAAGTTTTGTGATAAAGGGGGCTAAATCCCTAGCCGCATCCTTGATCAGTTGTGCGGGGCATTGGTCGCCTTTGCAATTAGAAGGTTTGAGAGTCAAAATGGTCTTCTCTACCTCAATTACTGAGACCTTGGAGAAACGGAATTGGGTGGATTCTAGGTTGTTGGATGTGGGAGTTTTGACTATCAGAGGTTGAGTTGGCAGAGAGGCTTTCTTTAGGGCAATTTTTGTTTGGAGGTTGGATACTTTGTTGGTTAGTGCCAGTTGTATGTCTGTGCACCAAGTTTTGTCTTTGATGGAGTCATCCTGTACTGTGATAGGAGTTTCCAATTCCTTTAGGATGGAGAATAGCTCCTTCATGCTGGAGTTGGATTGGGAGATCCTATTATTATAGGTTTCTTGTTTGGCCAGGATGATGTCTTTTTTGTATTGCGAGGAGATGTTAATTAGGTTAGTTTTATTTTCAGCGGTCGGATGTCGGTTCCAAGCTGTTTCGCATTTTCTCTTCTGTAGTCTTAAGTTTTTTAGGTGGGGTGTAAACCATGAGTTCAAATGCTTTTTGGGTTTACTGATCCGAAGTTTAAATGGAGCAATACTGTCAAGAGCAGAGCACATGGCTGCGTTGAATGCATCCACTAGGATGCCTGGGTCAGAGTGGTCAGGTAGGGAATTTAGTTTGGGTAGGATGTGGGGCAGAATATTGTCGGCTGTAATGTTTTTCTTGTTTCTCGTTAAGGTGGGTGTGGCTGGCGTGGGTGTTAAGACTATGGGTCTTTTGGTGTTGAGGGTGAAAGAGATAAGGTAATGGTCAGACCATATTTGGGGGGTGATGGCTGTTATAGAAGGGTAGCAGTTGTGACTGGCAATCCAGTCTAGTGTTCTTCCCTTGATATGTGTGGAAGTATTCACGAACTGCGTGAAGCCTAGCACTGACAGAGTATTGCCTGTGGCAGTAGCATGATGGTCGTTGATATCGTTGAGCCCTAGATTGAAATCTCCTAGTACTAGTGTTTGGGAGGATTCTTTTAGCTTCTCAGAGATAACAGTGGTGATGTCTTCAGTGAAGGTGCTGACGGGGCCAGGGGGTCTATAGATAAGGTGGATATTTAGTGTTTGGGAGTTCGCAGTCGGTAATTTGATAGAGAGAAGCTCGCAGGATTTGAGGGAGGGTGTGGGTGTGATTCTCATAGAGAGATCAGATTTGGCGATAATTGCAATTCCTCCACCGCGCGAGTCTGGTCTGTCAGCTCTGAGAATGGTATAATTCTCTGGGACTGCCAGAGTGAGAGCCGGACCTGCTGCATCGTGGAGCCAAGATTCAGTAATGGCAATGAAGTCAAGGCTATTATCCCGTATGATATCTGCTATGTCAGTGGCATGGGCGACTAATGATCTGGCATTGATTAGAGCAGCTTTTAGTTCAGGTTCTAGCTGCGCTGTGAGCGGGGGTTTGGCTATAAGTTTATTGATTTTATGGTGTGGTTGGCGTCTGAGAGGGGCGGTGGTTACTAGTGGTCGGCATATTTTGGGTCGAAGGTGTTCTAGGTTAATGTTATATTTAGTAATAGGTTCAAATATTTTAGGTAGTCGAGCACGGAGTCTAAGCTTCCTTTGTTCTAAGTTGCAGGGTTTAGAGATGAGTTGTATGTGGGCACCAAGGCCCTCTGTAGGCAGAACTGTAGGCATGGTCGTGTAGATGATGGTAAGGATAATTGTCAGTTTGGAGAATTGTGCAAGGTGAACTGGGTTAGGCATGTGGAAGTACATACTGTTACTACTAACTGAGCTAGGTGGGCTGGAATTAGTTGCCGTGGGTGGATACGGGGCAGAGTTGGCAGAGTACAGTTCTCAAATACTTGGCGAGATTAATGCAGCAGTGACGTACTAGTCTAAGAGTAGCAGTCAGATACTGGGCTAAGTGCGACGGTCAGATGTAGGTCTAAAAACCGAGGTCAGATACTGGGCTGAGAGTGATAGTACAGTGGTCTCTGGGCGACCATAAGGCACTACGCAATAATACAGTGGTCTCTGGGCGACCATAAGGCACTACACAATAATACAGTGGTCTCTGGGTAACCATAAGGCACTACACAATAATACAGTGGTCTCTGGGCGACCATAAGGCACTACACAATACTACAGTGGTCTCTGGGCGACCATAAGGCACTACACAATAATACAGTGGTCTCTGGGTAACCATAAGGCACTACACAATAATACAGTGGTCTCTGGGCAACCATAAGGCACTATACAATAATGCAGTGGTCTCTGGGCGACCATAAGGCACTAAACAATACTACAGTAGTCTCTGGGCAACCATAAGGCACTACACAATAATGCAGTGGTCTCTGGGCGACCATAAGGCACTACACAATACTACAGTGGTCTCTGGGCAACCATAAGGCACTACACAATAATACAGTGGTCTCTGGGTAACCATAAGGCACTACACAATAATACAGTGGTCTCTGGGCGACCATAAGGCACTACACAATACTACAGTGGTCTCTGGGCGACCATAAGGCACTACACAATAATACACTGGTCTCTGGGTAACCATAAGGCACTACACAATAATACAGTGGTCTCTGGGCAACCATAAGGAACTACACAATAATGCAGTGGTCTCTGGGCGACCATAAGGCACTAAACAATACTACAGTGGTCTCTGGGCAACCATAAGGCACTACACAATAATGCAGTGGTCTCTGGGCGACCATAAGGCACTACACAATACTACAGTGGTCTCTGGGCAACCATAAGGCACTACACAATAATACAGTGGTCTCTGGGCGACCATAAGGCACAATACAGTGCAGTGGTCCGTTAGCGACCATAAGGCACAACACAAATGCAGTGGTCCGTTAGCGACCATAAGGCACAATACAGTACAGTGGTCCGTTAGCGACCATAAGGCACAGCACAATTGCAGTGGTCAGTTAGTGACCAAAGGGCACGGCCAATAGCAGTCATGAGGCATAAAGCACTAGGGGCTGAAAATGACTGTACTATTAAAGAGGTGGCAGCAGTAACGCATAGAGGCGGCGGAGTTGGAAGCATAAGCGTATGTAGCAAACAGTTATCGAAGGTGAAAGAAACCGAGTTCAAATGTTTATGAATGCGGAATAGCAGAAGACATACCAGAAAGCACAATAGTGTAGACTGATGGTATCCCCTTTACTCACAAAAAAGATGTGTTCCCCATGCCCTGTGGTCCATCAGTTCTGATCTAGGTGCCTCTCTCTCCCCTTTTTAACTAATGTTTTCGATCAGTGGGCTAATTAAGTCAGACCACTGTTTCCCATCAGACCCTCTGTAGGAAAGCGTACACCTAGTTCTTTTTTCCATTCTGACTGCTCTCTTCTTCCCTACTCTTTATTCTGGTTCATCATACTCTCCAATCTTTCTCCAATGTGTGTTCATTTCATGGTGAGTCGATGTTTTTTCATTTGTTTTTGTCCCGTTCAGAGTTGAAGAGCCAGGTTTTTAGAAGTTTTCTTCATAGTTCTTATTTCTCTGGGTAGCGGGTTCCAAACTTTAATGGCTAAGCAGGAGAATGCTGATGCAACAAGTATTTTTCTCGTACACCGTATAGGTTCTAGGCCGCATCTGAGTGGTCTAGTCGGCTTCTCGATGGTGATTTTCCTGTGTATGAATTCTGCTCCAGGGAGTGGATTGCTCTGTGTGTTATGAACATAGTGTTGAAGGTGATTTGTTTTTTGACTGGGAGCCAATGTGGCATCGTTAGCGCTGGAGTGAGGTGGTCCCTTCATGAGAGTTTGAGGATAAGTCTGTCAGCTGCATTCTTTATGCATTGCAGTTTCTTCAGGAAATAGTCCAGCATTCCTAGGTATAAGCTGTTGGCGTAGTTAAACCTGGATATTGTGAGGGAGATGATGGCTAGCGTTGTGTCTGTGAAGGAGATGAATGGTAGAATCTTTTTGATTGTGTGTAGATGGAAGAAGCATTTCTTAATTATCATGTTTAGTTGCAGTGCTAAAGTTAGCCCATTGTCCATTAAAATTCCAAGGTTGTTGACAATTGTGGATGGTGTGGGTGCTGTTCCTAGTTCTGTGGGATGTACTGGTTGCATGTAATCATGATTTCTGTCTTGTCCGTTTTGAGTTTGAGGTTGTTAGTGTTCTTCCATTGGTATAAATCTTTGGGACAGTCTATTAGCATTGTGTTCTCATCTTTTTCATTGCCAAGTTTGTAGATGATTTGGGTATCATCTGCTAACTTGTAGCTGGGGAAGCCGTGTCTTTTGATGAGGTTGATTAGTGGTATCATATAGAGGTTGTAGTGGCGCCGTATCAGTGATCCCTATTTCTTCTAGCCTCTTTTAGAGGATGTTTTGGTCGACTGTGCAGCAAATGCAGCAGAGAGGTCGAGTTGTATCAGTGTTGAATTTGTGTTGGAGTCTGCGTTAGTTTTTAGGTTGTCCAATATAGAGAGAAGTGCTGCCTCTGTCCCTCTCATGGGTCTGAAGCCAACTTGTGCCTGGTCCAGTAGTTGGTTGTTTTATACGTGTTTCGCTGTCTCCGCGTAGACATAGGTATCCTGTAATTTAGCTGGATAGGGAATGTTTGGGATCAGTCTGTAGTTTGAGAGGGTTTCCACATTGCCCGTTGTGTCATTGAGGAGTGGTTTGATGTAGGCAGATTTGAATGCCTGCAGTACTCTCCCCATTGAGAGCGATAGGCTGAAGAAGTTAAGGTAGCATTCCGATAATGTACCCTGTGTAAGGATTGATTTATAGATATCTGGTGGGCAGCAGTTCATTGGGAAGCCTGCCTTGATGCTTTTTTCACCAGTGCTTAGGAGGTTTTCTCTTTACATATGAGTGAAACTATTCCACCTGTTCTGTGGTTCCAGGCTAGGTAGGGGAGGGTACATGGTCTGGTTGATTGGTCTACTTTGTATGATCCAGTGATTGTTGTTGATTGTATTCTTAAAGTGATCTGTGGTATCATCACATCATTTTTTTGTGAAGGCAATGGTGCGCTAAGGCATCCAGGGTGATTTCTTATCACGTTCATGATGTTGAATAGTTCTTTCTCAATGTTGGTGGCTTTTGTGGTCTGGTCTTCATAGCATTTCTTTTTCGCTTTGAGGATTTCCTTTTGTATGCCCAGATTTGTTTTTGATAAATTACTCTTTTTGCTTGGTCGTAGTCTTTCCTCCATTCGTGTTCTAGTTTCTGGTATGATTTTTTTCATTGTGTTGAGGTGGTGCATGAACCATCTCCCCACTGCTTTTTTTCATGATGGGGTGTGGGTTTTTCCTGTGCTGTTGATTGTTTCAGCGATCCATTTCTGGATTAGGCCTGCTTTTCCGTTTAGGTGCGTTGCTTCCAAGGTTGCAATCAATGGTTTTGAGGATTCTAGAAGTTCTTTCAAGTTGCTGTTTTTGACAGTGTTTCAATTTCTCTTCCAGATCGGGGGAACTTTAGGGGCTGTATGTATGGTTTTGATGGTAGCTGGATCATGAACAGTATAATGAGGTGGTTGCTCCATAGTATTTGTATTGTTCATGCAGTTGAGGTCAGTTTTTGTTGGCAGACATTGCATCAAGTGTGTGTCCTGTCTAGTGTGTTGCTCCTTCACCTTCTGTTACAGTCTCATTTTCTCAAGCAACTTAGTTAGTGATTTCCGTGAGTTTGCGTTTTCTTCTTTGAACCATTTGTTGAAATCCTCGAGGATGATCAGGTGATCATGTTTGATGGCCAGGTTTGTGACGGCTTCTATGAAAGTATCTATAATGTTTGCATTATAGGTCGGTGGTCTCTAGATCAGTATGAATGTGATGTTTGCTTGTGAGTCCGTTGTCAGGTGAAGGGCAAGGGATTCACAGTTTGGATGTTCAGCGGGTCTGTTGTTTTTATTTGTAGGTGTTGTTTCAGGCTACTGCAAGTTCTCCTCCTCTTTTTCCTTTTCTGATTACCCGTATACATTTGAAGTTGTCAGGTAGCTAGCTGTGTAGTGTGCATTTGTATCTGTCATCTACCCAAGATTCTGTGATGAATAAGATGTAAATTCCACCATTGTTTAGTATATCATAGAGCTCTGTAGTGTGTTCAGACATTGATCTTGCATTGATTAGGTTGCACTGTCTTTTGTTCTTGTATTCAGCTGTCTGTGGCCTTGTTGGGATGTTTCCTTATAATTATGTCGGTCAGATAGCACAGCGAGTAGAGCGCTCACTTTGACATGCAGAGCCTGCTGACACAGGTTTGAATCCCAGCAGGGCCAAACTCAGCCTTTCTTCCTTCCAAGGTCGATAAATGTGCACCACACACCGTGGGTAATAATAAGCAGCTCTCAGATACCTGAGGGTTCGTAGTGCTATATTATTATTATTATTATTATTAATTCTTAGGCTGTGGGATGTGCTCTGTTGGGTCTGATTGATCATTGAGTAGATCGGCTAGGTTTCATATTGGAACCATGACTTGTTCTGGCTCCTCTTGTACCTCTAGTTACTGTTGCTGTAGATCCTCTTGGGTTCTGGTGATGTATGGGGTGAATGTGTTTCTGCCTTTTTCCTGTGCATTCCTGGTATCCTGCTGGTCTGTTTAACATTGCCGGTGGTCATTTGCTGCCACAATACCTCATAGATAGATTTACTAAGCAGTCCTCCAACTGCCCGACGAGAACTGCCAATGCCATCCTCCAGATGCTTCCCGGTCAAAGCGGCCCAATATTGGAACTCCCTCCCACCATCCCTAAGGGAAGACCTACCCTACCCTCGGTTCAGGTCTGACCTCAACCACTGGATTAAGGAAAATGACATCTAACCACATCACTACACACCCTATGTGACCTTCTCTCTGCCTTCCTCTTTTCTTTGCCTTGACTCTACACACTGAGCTCACCATGTACCATGTATTGTTATATTGTATAAATATGCAAAGTGCCTGACCACACACACTATGCACTCTGAGCATTATATATTGTATATATTGTGTAAATATGTAATACTATGCCCTAGTCTCAGCCTGTATAAACTGGATAAACTGTCTGCACCGTAATGTAATGTAATGTAAACAGATGTAAACAGCAATGTAACCAATGCTGAACAATGTTCTTGATGCTTATTGTGTCCTGATACCCTCAGGTCTGGTGCACACTACAAATATTAAAACAAACAAACAAGGATCTTCATTCTCTTAGTGGGAAAACTCTATGAACCTATTTTGAGATGTCTGTCACTTCTTTCATAAAATGGCTGCATCATAATGAGGTTTCTGATTCCTTTTATTCCTTTGTCCTTTCACTCTACTGTGGTTTAGAACATTCCACTCCTTCCAGAGCAATGCAGTTGTTTTCACCAGGCAATGCCCAGCTGGTTGGGCTCACATTATTTCCAGGAATCCCACATTCAGGTTTAGGCTGTGCCATCATCCTCCTCTCCTCAATTTGAGTACCAAACAAACCAGCCGTCCTTCTAGCAACCCAACAAGCAGGTCTGGAATTGTTTCTTGGATTGGGCACTTGATCTAAAAATACAGTTTAAATTAACTTTCGGGTGGAATTTGAAATACAACTAATATAATAATGCACCTCATCCATGAGTTTACGTTATGGATTACTGTTGCAAAGAACTGCAATTATAGCTAGAATTAGCCAATAATATTTTGATGTGAACAAATAGTCGAAAAACAATTGTCCTTTGTCTCTGTCTACTCTGAGTGGTCAGTGTCTCTGAGTACTAGGAGTAACATTTGTGATTTATATATCTGTAGGACTCACTGAATCCCCTTGTCAGAGAGCTCTCGCTGTATAGCTTCAATATATACATAAAGTCATTTTTGTGGCCATACTTTATGTTCTCTCTCTCTCTCTTCCCCATACTATTTATAATAGTAAAAACCACCTTTTTCTTCCTCCCCTGGCCCTTTTTCGTCGGATATAGGGATCTTATGCTGTTCTGTTATTGTTAAATTTGTAATCATTACTATTTGATAATCATAGGTTTGGAATGGTCTAAGCGAAACATGCCTTTCTCCTTAGATCTGCTCATGTACACACACTCTTTTTTTATAAATCAATATAACGTGTTCCTTATACAAACAAGTGGTGCATATCGTAGGGTCGTATGGGACACTAACATGAGCCGGCATAACAGGCCGTTTGGTTCAAGCTTTATTTTGATTTTTTTTGGGTTAATTTTGAGATTAAGTAAACCTTTTTACAATTACAAAAACATATCCATTACATTTCACTATTAAGTCATACATTTCCTTATAATTCCACACAGTTTCTTTCATTCAATCATCATAAAAACATGACCTCTTCATTCGTTTGAAAAGATACACCCTACAAATGTCATACCAGTCAGGACCATGCTTATCTTTTCCCCCATTAGGAACACTTCCCACCATTCTGCCGCTGATATCGATTTTGACTAATCTATGAAGGCTCCCAAGTAGCAGGACCTTAGCGCCATCATGGATCTACAAGTCACTGTTAGGTAGGTGAAATAATGATTCAATACACTCACCTTCCCACAGTGTCTGTAAACTGCTTCTGCCTTCCCCACTTGTTTTCTCACCAACGGAACCTCTCTTGTTGGCAGAATGTTGAAACACATTCTCATAAATAGATCCCGATAATGGGCTGACAGAAATAGTTGCAGGTACCTAGGGTCTTGATTTAATAACGTATTCCAACGGTCTAGTCTCAAGGCTAGTTTGTTATCCTTTCTGAGTTCCTGAGTAAGGATCCAGTCTCTCTCTTGTATTTTCTTTTTCGCCTTCATGGGGTTTACTATCAACATTTCTAGGAGGATTTCATTATGTCTAAGAATTGGCATACATTTCTCCTTCCAATCGCCAGCCATTTGTCCTCTGATTTTGAATCATTGTCCCACAGGATTTCAAACAGGGGTGCATTAGTACAGGTCACACATTTCCTAAACAATTATATTACTTCCCATGTCACAGTTGACTTCATGGATTGGAGCCCCAATTCAAAATGGATAGTCGCCACTGTTAGACAATTCAGTAGCCTTAAGACCTTTCGGAAAAAGTAAGAGGCCTCAAGCTTTCGATGTTAAACTCAGCATGGCTTCTACTCCGAATGTTAGGATCTGGACTACCTTTTGTTTGTAAAAGGTAATTATAGGGAGCAATGAGAAGGTTCTGTATCTCTGTGGAGTGCTCTTCCCTGAGCCGCAAAGCTATTTGACCTTAGCCCAGAGTTTCATAAGATGCACCTGGTCATTAATGTTCCAATGCACTACAGTTCCTAGATATATTATTGCTTCCACAATCTCCAGGCGCTCCTCTCCTATGGTCCATAAGTAACAACCCTTTTGCTTTCTTTGGGCTGATGACATCACTAGGACCTTAGATTTTTTGTTTTTTTACTCAGAGTCCATTTGCCTCCAGATATAATTGGAAGGCAGTCAACCTACACTGCAGCCCTACTTGTGTTTGCTCAATGAAGACCAGGTTGTCTGCATATAGGACCCACAGCACATCAGTGCCATTGATTTTGGGGGGGAATGCCCGGACAGACTTCTGAGAATCTCCAAAATCAGCCTATATTGGTTAAACAGAAAAAGGGCTATCTGGCAGCCCTGCTTAAGTCCCCTAAATGTTGGAATGTTCACGGAGAGGGCACCCTGCCGTGTTAATCTCAGCTGGATCGAGGTATCTGTGTAGAGTGCCCTAATCGCTTCACCAGGTCTCTAGGGCAATTATGGCTTATCAGTTTGTCCCAAAGCTTGTCTCTGCTCACTCCATCAAATGCTTGCTCAAGATCCTTGAATGCTACGTAGATGTTTGACCTTGTCTCAATGGATTGCAGCCTTAGTAGATTGAGCAGGAACAGACTTAGGAAAGTACCCACCCTTTCACAAATTCAGTCTGGTGAGGGTCCAGGCAGTCTACCTCCTATGCCCAGATGTTCAGATCTCGCAGTAGAATAGATGTGAAAGGTTTTCCTAGGGAATCGAGAAGGGCCATTGGGCGATAGGTCTTAGGATCTTCTCAATCGCCCTTCTTAAAAATTGGCACTATAACTACCTCACTCCATGAGGCTGGGATCTGTTTAGTTGTCAGAACATGGGCAAAGACTCTCACTACAAACTCAGTCCAAAAATCTACATTCTCTTTAAACATGTGGTTGGCCAAGCCATCAAGGCCTGCTGCTCTAGATATACTTGTTCCCCCAATCATCAACCTAAAGTCTTCCCGATGATCAATGTTAATTGGCCAGCTTCCACACAGTTCCCTGTGTTTATACTGAGTTTCAGCTCCCTCTTCTCAAACAGTTTAGTGTAGAAATAAATCCACTTTTCCTCTGGGACCTGCTGATCATTAGAGCCTGGTCAAACCCCCCCCCCTTGTTCATCAGGCCCCATAGGCTCCTTGTGTTGTCCTTACACACAGCTCTGAGAATCAGCTTTGCATCCAGCTGTATTCTTTTCACCCTGGACGCTAGGAGCTAGTTCCTATATTGCAGCTTCCTTTTTTTTAATATGATTTTGCATATTGGGCTTGTTTGCTTTCCTTAATTACCTGACATCGGCCCTTAATTTTCTCTTAGCCGCTCCCAACATTTTACTAGTTACATGAATTAGATGAAAATCAGGTCTTCTAGAAGGTCAGCGTTTTTCCTTATCACTACTCAGAATCCACCCACATTCTACTCTGTTCGGATTTTCCACCAATGTATTGTTTCTGGCGTTATTCATGCAGCATATACTCCAGTTTAACATCATGCATTGTACGTTCTGTAGACTTATGTTAGTCAGTGCTTGTCAATTAATTAATCAACTATGCCAATGGTATCTGTGGCTTGATATTGTCTTGCTGCCACACCTAGTAGACTGCAATAGCTCCTAATCCAGCTGTGAGCCAACTTTCACATTTTGTGCTCAGCTGTAAAATTTCAGAATGGTCCAGCCTCTTCCTACCTTCTGTGACAAGAGGCAGATGCGCAACCAGCCACACCTTCTAATTTCGCAATCATCCCCCTGCAATACACATAAACAGGTGAGACCTACTCTTCTCTTTGATGGGTTTTTCACTCAGGGAAAATTATACAGTAAGAGATCACAGAAGCGCTATCCTTCATCCAAAAGAAAACCCACATCTTCTAACACTCCTCCCCACCAAATGCAGGATGGCCTCATAATCCCAAATTAAGATACCCAACAGTTTGCATGTCCGCACTTCCACTTCACTGCACTCTCTATTTACATTTCTGTATGTCTGCCTAGTGTCCCCTTCGTCAGCTTCACTTCTAAATGTACCACAGTACCTGTGCCGCTCACCATTCCATTCCTGACCACTTGCATCAAGAGACAATTCAGTTTGTGGTGCATTGTATACAAGCAAACAGACATAATGGTAAGCATAAACTTGAAGGGAATTTGAGAATTTGCCAACCGAGAAGTCTATAAGTGAAGTATTTCGCTCAACTGAAATTTAATTCTAGGTTTCCATGACTTGTTTTTCTATTGGTTGGCAGACACATGTCAATGATAGACATATTTATTGTGACACTGTTCCACTGTATTGTTTGATTACATCCTCTTTCACAGGTAACTAGATTCATGTAAATAAGGCACCTTTTTTGCATTTGTAATCGTTGTAATCGTTCTGAAACGTGTATCCGGAATCTTCAATATGTGGATGTGTCTGGTTTTAAATTGTTCTGGGATTTTCTTTGAATACAATTTTTATTTCTCTTTTCACAGTCTGTGAAAGATAGTGAGCTAAAGAATCTGGGTAAGGCTCTCGTAACCAGGTCTAATGTCTGGCAGAAGGACTGCCAGGACTCCCCTTGTTAATTTGCATAATTTAAGTAGCTTTGGGTCTCACCCTAGGTTACTGGAGAAATCCAGAGGTGGACCCCTTACTCACTATTCTTAGAGAGGCACAGCTCCACCCTATTGATGAGGTCCAACCAAATGACAACACGTGTCTGGGGTTGCTGTTTGTACTCTTGTTCAGAGGTGAATTGCGTAGCATTTCGGTGCTGGACTGGCCCTTGGCAGGACAAAGACTGATATGTTTTGGATATATCTCCTCTGTGAAAGACAGTGAGCTAAAGAATCTGGGTAAGGGTTTCGTAATCAGGACTAATGTCTGGCAGAGGGACTCCCAGGACCCCTTTGTTAATATGCATAATTTAAGTAGATTTGCGTTTCACCCTAAATTATTAGGGAAATCCAGATGTGGACCCCTTGCTCACTATTCTTAGAGAGGCACAGATCTACCCTACTGATGAGGTCCATCTAGACCGAAACACATGACTGGGTTGCTGTTGGTACTCTTGTTCAGAAGAAAATTGCTGAGCATTTCGGTGCTGCACTGCCCCAGAGCAGGACTAAGACTGACATGTTTTGGATATTTCTCCTCTGGGAAAGATAGTGAGCTAAAGAATTTGGCAAGGCTCTCATAACCAGGACTAATGTCTGGCAGAGGGACTCCCAGGAACCCCCTTGTTAATTTGCATACTTTAAGTAGCTGTGGGTCCCACCCTAAGTTACTAGGGGAATCCAGACGTGGACCCCTTGCTCACTATTATTAGAGAGACACAGCTCCACCCCACCCTACTGATGAGATCCAACTAGAACAAAACACATGTCTGGGGTTGCTGTTGGTACTGTTGTTCAGAGGAGAATTGCATAGCATTTTGGTTCCAGGACTGCTCCTGGGCAGGACAAAGACAGGTTTTGGATATTTCTCCTCTGTGAAAGATAGTTATCTAAAGAATCTGTGTAAGGCCCTCATAACCTGGACTAATGTCTGGCAGAGGGACTCCCAGGACCCCCCTTGTTAATTTGCAGAGTCTGGATTAATCATGAAATTAACATGTCTTTATGTTATATTTGCATGCACTGAAGAGTTTATTAGACTGTGTAACTTTCCGAGAGCACAGTCTTAAGCTTCCCAGCTAAAGTGCCACCATGAATACATTCTGAATCCTTACTTGAGCTGATCTCCTTATCCTGAATGCATATTCAATGGTCCGATTCATTGATTTGGGTGCAGAAATTGCGTAAGCTGCCTGCTGAGAAAGACTCAGCATGAGCCATGGTGCAGAAAAATAAATGGGTGGCCTGCATATTCATGGATTCAAAGGCGCATTGCTAGCCATCGCACAAGTAAAAAACAAGCTACTTGAGTAACGCCCACTACATGCCCCCACGCACACCAAAAAGCAAGCTAAATCCCAAACCAGTGGCTACCCACCGCATCCACCCCTGACCCACCATCCAATACCCCTGTGAGAAGGCATACCCTCCCTCGTAAGCCCATGCTCTACCCCTGCGAAAGCGCGTGCCTTCCATTGCAAGCCCAGGCTGCACTCCAGCTAAAACGGGTGCCTTACCTTGCAAGCGCAAGCTGCACCCCTGCGATAACACAGACCTTCCCTTGCAAGCCCATGCTGCACCCCTGCGAAATTGCAGGCCCTCCCTCGCAAGCTCAGGCTTCACCCCAGATTAAATGCACACCTCTCCTTGCAAGTCCAGGCTGCTCCCCTGCTGAAACACATGCCTTCCTTTGTAAGCCCAGGCTGTACCCCAGCAAAAACACACACCTCACCTCGCAAGCGCAGGCTGCACCCCAGCAAGAATGCACACCTCACCTCCCAAGCCCAGGCTGCAGCCTTGCAAAAATGAGTGCCTTCCTTTGCAAGCCCACACCACACCCCTGCAAAAACACAGGCCCTCCCTTGCAAGCCCAGGCTGCACCCCAGCGGAAATGTGCACCTCACTTTGCAAAGCACAGACTGCATCCCTATGAGAACTCACACCTCACCTCGAAAGCGCAGGTTGCACCCCGGTGAAAATGCACGTCTCACCTTGAAAGCCCTGGCTGCGCCCCTGTGAAAACAACAAGCCTTCCTTTGTAAGCCCAGGCTGTACCCCAGCAAAAACACACACCTCACCTCGCAAGCGCAGGCTGCACCCCAGCAAAAATGCACACCTCACCTCGCAAGCCCAGGCTGCAGCCCTGCAAAAATGAATGCCTTCCTTTGCAAGCCCACACCGCACCCCTGCGAAAACACAGGCCCTCCCTTGCAAGCCCAGGCTGCATCCCAGCGGAAATGCGCACATCACTTCGCAAAGCACAGACTGCACCCCTGTGCGAACTCATACCTCACCTCGCAAGAGCAGGTTGCACCCCAGTGAAAATGCACGCCTCACCTCGCAAGCCCAGGCTGCAGCCGTGCAAAAATGAGTGCCTTCCTTCGCAAGGCCACACCGCACCCCTGCGAAAACACAGGCCCTCCCTTGCAAGCTCACACTGCACCCCTGCAAAAACACAGGCCCTCCCTCGTAAGTGGGGGCAACACCCCAGTGAAAACGTGCACCTCAACTAGCAAGGCCAGGGTGCGCCCCTGTGAAAACCACACCTTCCCCCGCAAGTCCAGGCTACACCCCTGCGAAAACATGGGGCCTCCCTCATAAGTGGAGGTTACACCCCAGCAGACATGCGCGACTTACCTTGCAAGCCCAGGCTGCAACCCTGCGAAAACACACACCTTCCCTCACAAGCCCAGGCTGCACTCCTGCGAAAACACGGGACCTTCCTAGTAAGTGGAGGCTACATCCCTTCCAGAAATGTGGGTCCATCCCCTTACACCCTAGGCACTCATTCTGCCGGCATACACCCCTACTGCACATCAACCACTCTAGGCCAGACACCACACAGTAGCCCCCCTCACCATCTACATCACCCCAGGCAGCCTCCTGCTAGTACACTCCCCTCCCCAAACCTCCCTCACCTGTGACACTAGCCCCAGGCAGCCCCCTCCAGTCTGGACACCTCCCACCAGCCCCCCTCACCTCAGACATCACCCCAGGATGCCCCCTTCAGATTAAAAAGAAACAAACATATTTCCCATATCCGAAGACACGCTCACTGGTTGCCCATACAGGCCAGAATTTCTGTGTCACCCATAAATGTGTGGCTAAAGTAGCCCCACCTTACCTCAACAACGACATCTCGCAAAAAAAAGTTCCACTAGAACCCTTAGATCGGATGCCAATGCTCAATTAGTCGTCCTAAGGTTTAAGACTTAAAGGGCAGGGGGGATCAGCTTCCCACTATTAACACCCATGATCTGGAAATCCCTCCCACCTCACATTAGAAATGGCCCTCACACCAGCATTTCAAGAGTCTCATTAAACCCTGCCTCTTTAACAAAATCTAACACTTTACCTGCTTCCTATGTTAACTCAGCACCGCACACATAGTAACTTTGATTTGCTTTGCTCACTTACCTGCATATTCCATCTGTAACACAAATTTAATCATGTACTCCACACATTTACATTGTCTATTATGCTCTAAATATAAATGCTTAAAATGTCCTGTTTCTACCCTGTAACCAGAAAAGTATGTACTCTGTAACCTACGCCGTGATGCCTAAGGTTTGGGCGTATAACAAATGCTATAAATAAATAAAATTAAAAGAATAAACATCAACCCAGGAAGCCCCCTTCCAGTCTGAACATAACCCACCAGCCTCCCTTACCTCCAAAATCACGCCAGGCAGCACCCTGACAGTACACTCCCCTCCACACACCTCCCTCACTTGTGACACCCCCCTCAAGCAGCACACTCCAGTATGGACACCCCCACCCAGACTCCCTCACCTCCAACGTCAACCCAGGCAGCCCCCTCCAGTCTGGACACCACCCACCAGCCCCCCCTCACCGCTGACATCACCCAATGCAGCCCCCTCCATTCTGGACACAACCCACCAGCCCCCTTCACCTCCGCCACCACCACAGGAAGTCTCTCAACAGTCTCCCACGCATGCAGTTCAATGTATGGCTGCAACTCACCTGAACCTCTTTGGTCTGCCTTCACCATGAAGCAAACCACAGCCAACACGATCAACAGGAAGCACTGAAGAACAATCCTGGACTAGAGCATACTCTGTTACTACCTGGCAGACTAATATGTAGCCCCCCAGTCAGATAGTACTACATTGCATCAACCACACCATGGTCACCCAATCAACATGTGACAAGTGAAAACATTGCAAAGAGGCATGTGACTGTTGGCCATGAGTCATTGCAAAGAACACCCACTGAATGTGTGCCCACTGAATGTGTGCCGAGGACTGATATTCATACATCAGTCAGACCTGCAAATAATGACCAGGGGTATCACAGCCTGCCACAAGTGAACTGGGTGGAAGTGGTGTCAAAGTCCCTGTCAGGGACCACAACATGACAGGCCCATGGTGTGATGGGAGGGCAGTCAGAGAGTGCATGACTCACTGAGAAAGGAAATGTGTTCTGCCACACAGGAAGAGCAAACATGGCTCGGAAATGCATTCCGCTTGCAGAGGTGGAGGAAGACATGAGAGCAGGCAGTGTGTAACTGCACATGCTGGTGCCCATGATTCATGACATTGGTTTAATACAGCAATGGCAAACAAATGTGCACACCTCCACTGCCAACCCACCTCCCTCAATCCCAACCACACTGAAGCCAAACACACAGTGATGCTGCACATGTACATGCAAATTAAAACATACATTACAGTCCCAGTCATCTAATGGACCCACCCCCACATGTCAGGCACATACATGTGCATCCTTCCAGCCTCAACCATTACAGCAACAACACACACACAAGCATTCCACAAGACACATGACTTGCAACAGAGAGATGCACTGTTTGAAAACTGAACTATCAAAGTTGCATGAATACAAATGAACTGCAAGAAGCATGGAATGTAACAAAATGAAAGATGTATTGAATAAAAATATGCACAAGTGAAACAGAAAATCAAGGTCCAAGCAGTATGGGGTAAAATATGAAATGACAAAACAACCCTACGTCTAAGTAACTATATAAAGGAAAAACAGGGAAGGTACGTCTGTAAAGTCTGGGGCAAATAATAAATAAAAAAAGAAACCTACACCTAAATAACTATATACAAAGGCAGCAGGCTAGTCTGCCTCTCCAATCTCACTCAAGACTTCTACCAGGGTTGAGTCCAACGCCACATCCTCCTTCATCAGGTGGGCCTCTGTTGTTGACTGGAGGGATTGCAGGTTGGCCAGCATCTGTGCTTCAGATCTCCCACGCCACCCTGCAAGTGACCTCCAGGATGGCAGCCAGCCTCATTGCCCAACGAAGCCCAACCTCAGCCCTGGCCATCAAATATATTGCTTCTTGTGCCCACTGCCTCTCTGCCATGATCTGCTGTTCATATAACATGAACACGGAAAACATTGAGTGCCTCATTTCCACTTGTTCCTCCTGTCTCACACTTCCCACCTGCCTACTTGGGTGAGCTGCCCTGCAGCATAATGCCTCCTCCTCATTGCCACCTGGAGCTGCAGTGCACGGTGCCTGCTCCATCGGTTCGCCCTCCAACCTGATGATGATCATCGGGGGCATACCACACTTGCACTGCTGCTAGATGCCTGCTGTCTCTCCATTGCCTGTGGCCCTGTCAGTGCCTGGGTAGGCACGATAAACACCTCAGCTGCTGGGCCTGGGACTCCCACCTCGGGAAGGGATGTGAGCTCCACCAGACAGGGCGTTGTGGGTGGGACTGATGCACAAGGGGCCCTGCTGGTATGTTGGCCAGAAGGCACCCTGGAGGACAACTGGTGCACAGAGGTGGAAGACGAGGAGGTGGTCGCAGCAGTGAACAGTCCATGGAGTCCACCAGGGAACAGGCCTTCTGCAAGCAAGGCAACAAGGAAGTATAGTTCATTGTGATGATGGGGAAACAGACTAAGAGTAGCCTGCCCATCATCATGAATGACACGTGTCTGCCTCGTCAACCCGGACAGCAGGTACATCACTTTATCCCGGATGGGCACACCAGATGGTAAGGGGGCGTCACTCTGCGCGGACATACCAGTCAACAAGGGGGTTCTGTCTGGGTGGAGGCATCCTGGCAGGCGCACACTGCTGCATTCCAAAGCCCAGAGACAGGACTTTGCACAGTCACCTCACAGGGGCCTACACAGCCTTAAGCCCATGGGACGGGACTGCAGCAAGCATGCTCAACTCAACACCCCCAGCTGACCTCATGGGCTGGGCTGCAATACCCTCCCCCTCCATCAACCTGGATGACTCTAGGGCATCTTCTGCCATGGATGGCCCCTGTGTGGCATCACCTGCCCCCCCGCTGCTAAAGAGTCCCCTCGCACTTCCACCTTCTTGGACTCCCGGCAGCTAAGCCTGATGTCCCTGGTGCTGCCACAGCCACATCGATCCCCGAAGATGACCTGCCACAGGGCATGGCTGGGGCCTCCACCTCTGTCTGGTAGAGGCATCCCTGCATCCATGCTTGACGGCACTACTTTGACGGCACTACTTCCACCCTCTTCATCAGATGCAACTGTGGAAAAGGAGAAACAGAACAGCAACATCAGTGTACTGCACCAAAGTCGGTTTGCCATCACCAACATTCACAGGAACATGAATTGTCAAAGGAACAACCATCACCCTCCACACGCAAACACATGGACATGCAATACACATCCATGCAGACACCTTCCTGGCCATTAGTCCACACAACCACATAAAACTACATGCCACTGTCACAACCAATCAACTACATATGCCATACACACATGCATCAATTGCAAACAAACACACACGTGAGCATGCCATAGCACCACGCACATACACCTGAGAATACCTCAAATGGCACACTTGCCATCCTGGCACGTCTCAGACAGAAGTAATATAGCATGTGAACGGACTGCAAGACAGCATTACAACACACAATGCAAGTAACAGCACACTTTAATACCACAGCTGTCTGAAGGCACACATGTAGAGCAATGTATCGGGCATGCATGCATACATCCATCTCAGAAACATACTTGCTGCAAGCCTAAGAGCGTCACTGCCAACATGCAGGCACATGCACAACACACATGGACCACAGATCAGTGCTCCACATGCCTGCTCACCACTCTACTTTAGCCGTTGTCGTAATTCACAGTCCTGGGAATGCAATGGCGGGTGGGAACTGCATGGTGTTCCCCGACACCCTGCTCTCCTACGTATATGGTGCCCCTCCATGGTAGCACTAACGTGGATGTAGCGTAGGACCTTGCTGTGGGACCTGGATTTTCAATCCTTCCAGAGCTTATTGATGGTATTGAATGTGCGGATTGCCACCCACCCGGCGTTGATGGCATCCGTGATCCTGTTCCAGATATGCTGACGTTCTTTCTTGCTACGTTGCATTACTGGGTTGAAGAGGGCATCATGATGTTCCAGGACCTTCAGCACCAGAATGTCAACTTCACTGGGGCTGAAGTTAACAGCCCTCTGCCTGGCTGTCATGGGGTTGGCACTCTGGTTAGAGGATGATTGTGCTTACATGTCAACCCCTGAGGCAGGTGTGGGTGGGCAATCGGTCCTGGAGATTGGCTGTGGAGTAGTGGTGTTGGTGGTATGGCACGGTGGGAGACCAACAAAGCAGCTGAGGTGGTCACAGGGCCGGAGACAGGAGCATAGGCAATGGCTGTACAGCAGCCACTCCAAAGTGCCAGGGGACCACTCCAGTGGTGATAGTGTGCGGTGCAAATGTCATTTAACATTAACATAACCTCACCCACAACTGTGAATGATAGCATGTCCCACACTTAGTCAGAATTGTAAATGACAGCATATCCCATAAAGTTCAATTTAGAAGGTATTCCCAACATCACTCGATGTCCCCTAATGGCATCTCTGTGTTGAAGTTCAACCTAGAAAGTGTGCCAAATATCATCAGTGTGCTAAAGTTGAATCTAGAAAGTGTGCCTAATAGCGTCACTGTGCCAAAGTTTGAACGTAGAAAGTGTGCCTAATAGCATCACTGTGGTATAGTTGAATTTAGAAAATGTGCCTAATAGTGTAACTGAGGTATAGTTAAATTTAGAAATTGTGCCTAATAGCGTCACTGTAGTATAGTTGAATCTAGAAAATGTGCCTAATAGCGTCACTGTAGTATAGTTGAATCTAGAAAGTGTGCCTAATAGCGTCACTGTTCCAAAGTTTGAACGTAGAAAGTATGCCTAATAACGTAACTGTGGTATAGTTGAATTTAGAAAGTCTAATAGCGTCACTGTGCTAAAGTTGAATCTAAAAATGTGCCTAATAGCGTCAATGTAGTATAGTTGAATTTAGAAAGTGTGTTTTATAGTGTCACTGTGCTAAAGTTGAATCTAGAAAGTGTGCCTAATAGCATCACTGTGCCAAAGTTTGAACTTAGAAAGTATGCCTTATAGCGTAACTGTGGTATAGTTGAATCTAGAAAGTGTGTCTAATAGCGTCACTGTGCTAAAGTTGAATCTAGAAAGTATGCCTAATACCGTCACTGTGCCAAAGTTTGAACTTAGAAAGTTTGCCTAATAGCGTAACTGTGGTATAGTTGAATCAAGAAAGTGTGCCTAATAGCGTCACTGTGGTATAGTTGAATCTAGAAAGTCTGTCTAATAGCGTCACTGTGCTAAAGTTGAATCTAACAAATGTGCCTAATAGTGTAACTGTGGTATAGTTGATTTTAGAAAATGTGCCTAATAGCATCACTGTAGTATAGTTGAATTTAGAAAGTGTGCCTAAAAGCGTCACTTTGAAGTTGAATCTACAAATGTGCCTAATAGCGTAACTGTAGTATAGTTGACTTTAGAAAATGTGCCTAATAGCGTCTCTGTAGTATAGTCACTGTGGTAAAGTTGAATCTAGAAATGTTGCCTAATAGCATCAATTTTCTAAAGTTGGATCCAGAAAATGTGCCTAATAGCGTAACTGGTATAGTTGAATTTAGTAAATGTGCCTAATAACGTCTCTGTAGTATAGTCACTGTGGTAAAGTTGAATCTAGAAAGTGTGCCTAATAGCGTCAATGTGCTAAAGTTGAATCTAGAAAATGTGCCTAATAGAGTAACTGTGGTATTGATGAACTGTCCCGCTATCGTGCTTGATCACAGGCGCTTTACCGATAATCACCATATCAAATTACTACGCTTACTCTCCCCTATACACCATCACTGAACTAGAAAACAGCTGTACTATGACACATTCGGTCTAGCTGTTGTCATAATTAAGATGACCCCACAAACTCCACATCATCCTAATAAAACACAGCTAGCTGAGCACATTACGGCTATCTTAAGCGTCTCTTCAGGCCTTTCGCAGCCAGAACTCAGTCTTGGTGTCCACCCTCCAGACTGAACACATCCAACTGATTTCCTCAGCACCACACCTACTGATAAGAAGCAGCTTTCAAGCAACAACCACACCAGCTGCACACATATCCCGTGCGCCCGCCCACTCATCAGACCACACTCTCTCTCTACTGATTGAATGCGGTTCCCGAGGGCATTCAACTTACCAGCCCTTTGAGATCATACTAATGATACATAAGGTGCTATATAAAAGCCGAAAACATAACATAACATAACATAACTATACAGGCACCAGCAGATGGCAAAGTTGTTGACCACACAATAGTCGTGAATATATAAGGACATGTGAAAGCAAATATGAATGTGCATGTGAAGGGGAGGAGACGGACAAGTATAATACATGCGTATTTTGGGGTGCCACACATTCTGTTCACTTCAGGGACCATACCTACTTATTATTTGGTGGGGGCTTTGCCTCCATGCATACACGCATTTACTTTGGATTTTTGCGAGGCCAACAGTGAGTCGTGCATGCATTTGTTTCATCTCTGGCTGCCACTGTGTATCGCGTACCACTATTTTGAAATGTCTTGTAGCTTTCAGGGCCTCCCATAAGCATGCATTGTGTTGGTGGGTGCCACTGTGTATCTCGTAATGTTTTTTTTCATATTTTTGAAGCTATCCTGGCATCACATACACATATTTAATGTTTTCTGGGTGTCTGTACATTATGCGTACCGTAAAATCCACCTCCGGGGTACATTTGAGCCTTGCTGGACCACAGGACTACGTCTCACATCACGCGTAGACTGTCCCCTCACTCATATTGCCCAGGACAATAACTTGGTGAGCATTCCATATTTCAGTTACACCTGTGACAAGAGTGGAAAGGCCCCAAGAGGGAAAGGGGGCAGATGCGGCCGTGAGCAGGGACGTGCTATGGAAGCAGGTGCCCCAGGCCCAGGGGGTCAGGCATGTGCTGTGGAAGCAGCTGCCTCAGCCCCAGGCAGCCAGGGACGTGCTGTGGAAGCAGCTTCCCCAGCCCGAATGGGCAAGGGACATGCTGTGAAAGGAGCTGCCCCAGCCTCAAAGGGTAAGGGACATGCAGTGGAAGCAGCTGCCCCAGCCCCCGAGGGTCATGCCACTTGTGGTCCAGGATCTGGACCCCAAAGTGGTCCCAGCCACACAGGGGTGGCACCACCACCTCATCCCATCTGGTGCAAGAATGCAAAGCCTAAACAGCAGGAACAGGCTCAACCGCATGACACGGAACAGGACACTGGCACATTGAGGAAGAAGAATATCCATGATGAAGAACTCCAGATCCTCATGGACTTCGTGGCCAGTCACCACTGTGACATGTGCCTGCATCTGGGAGCACCCAAACAACTGCTCAGCGTATGGTGCATTGGTAGCATGTCACAGACGAGATCAGCGCATTAGGGTTTGAGAAGCGCACTTCTGCACAAGTAGTGAAGTGTTGGAATGATCTCACCCGTCGCACCAAGTCCAAGCTGGATGCCAACCTGGCCTCTGCTCTGACAACTGGAGGGTGATCACCAGCGGAGGAAGAGCTGACCCAGCATGTTGAGGCTATGAGCCAATTCTTACTACTAGAGCAGGTGCAAGGCGTGGGAGGCCTGGAAAATCATGAAGGCACGTCCGGTGAGTGACATTGTGTATACTGAGTATGTGAAGTAATGCATAACCAAGATGTATAATTGTGGTGCACATCTGGCTGAATTGTAATGACTGCGCTCTGTGAACCAGGTCATGTGGTGGACTGATTCCTGTACAGTGGACACGATATTGTACATTTGGTGTACATCAGTGGAACATGTCCGTGTGACACTACTCATCCCCCACAATGACCCCAACATCTGCAACATGATACCACAACGTATATAGTTGTTTGCTGCATCCTTCAAGTGAGTGCCCCAGATCTGCTAGACATGGGCATGTGTCCTAAATCCTAGTTAAACTTCATGCCATTCAGGGAATTGAATCTCTTTTCACACATGTACGTATGAGCTGCCATACCACATAGACCACCCAAGCTGACACACAACACTGCCCTGAGTGAGTGTGCATATGTTCAGAATGTACACATCACCACTGCCCAAATGGTAATGACTCCAAAGGCAAATTATTGGATTTCCTGCTCCCTGTTACCCTCCCAACTAAGTTCACACTCCATGGGTGCATGCCCCTCTCCTTATTGTGGGTCACTGTACCTTGTTCCTATCTACAACTCCATGAACTTACTCTCCACTTCACAGACCTTGCCTAGGTGGACCTCTTACAGCAATACATCACCGTGGACTATTTCCTGTTTCCAAAACTTACGTCATGTTCTTATTGTCTCCAGTCCCTATAACAAGACAACACTGTTGAGCTATGTGACGACTGCAGTTTTTTATGTGGATATGTGTGGCTGCCAATTGCCATGCAATGTAATTGCACATCACAGAGACACATATCCTTCACCATTTCACTAGTATTAGTCAACAGTTGGTGGCACCATGGCCCATGATGTGTTTCTTAACGACTCTGTTGGTTGGCAATGTGTCCACTGCCAGCATGGCCCTGAGCAGTAGGTTTGGTGGCCAGTCTACATATGCCATGCTCCCATTGCTTGTTGGCCATAGTGTGGGGATGCCCCATTTCTTATGGCTGCATGCCCTGCATTGTGTTGCATGACAGAATTGTGATACACATTTTTACTGTAGACGCGTTGCACATGACTCAACATGTCATTTTCTGTCTGTGTGCAGGTGAGGATGCACCAGATGCAGAGGAGGAGGAAGATGATGAAGAAGAGTTTGTGGTGCTTCAGATCACCAGTGGATGGTGTGGCGTGGCAGACTGTGAGAATCCACTGGTGCTCCAGACCATCCTCATCCGTGCTGTACACTCGTCTGACTCTTGGGTCTCAGCTGGCTCTAATGCTGAACCGGATATGCAGTCCTCAATGCTGGTGGAGGTGAGTGCACCAATGGGTGGAGAAGGTGGGGGCCGTGAGTCTGCAGAGGGTCAGGTACCTTCTCAAGGGCAGTTAATGGTGTCCCCCATCAGCAGGGGTTACTGCTGCAAGGCCAACCTGCCATGTATTGGTTTCTGGTCCTGGGACAGATGCCCAAGGTAGGGTTCCACACCGGAAGCCAAGGACAGGGGTATCACATCAAGGACCATGGTCCCTTGCATCAGGAAGACGTGGGCCCCGCACAAGTGAGGGACATGTGCAGGCTGGGCAGATAGAGTGGGAGCAACAGATGTTGCGTTCTGCACACCAACAGGGTGATGTCTTTCAGGGTTTGGCTGAGGGCATGGATAGGGTGGCCACATCCATGATCCCCCAGCAACACAGTTGGTGCAACAGCTGCAGGTTATGTGGTCCACTTGCTGGTCCCACAGACTGTGCATGGAGGTCAACATCAGGGGCTGAAGGGCAGATCTGCAGTGTCTGCAGGCATCCCTGTTTGCAGAGTGTCGGGCACACAGTGATGCCCTGAGGGGTGAGATGTTGTGAAGAACATGCAGTCAGCAGGAACATGAGTGTTGTGAGGAACATGCAGCCAGCAGAACACTATTCCAACTATTCCACTATTCCAACAGGAGGTGTTGACATTGAGGCAGACAATCTCTGAGGGACTCTGTGCCACCCGGGAGGTTGTACATAGAGACCTTACAACCTCACAACCTTTAGTCTGCTAATGCATTCATCAGTGTCATGCCTGGCGTCTGCCACTGAAGACAAGGCCAGGGCACTGTGTGGTTAGCCGCCAGCACCACTTCCACCTGCAGATTCATTTGAGCATGCGGTGGCAGCACAGACATGCCTCCTGGTCCACCGTTGCCATGAGGTCCATGAGCCCATAGAGTTTATTTTCTTTTTACTGGACGTCAAGTGGTATTCTTGTCACTGTCTTCTTCCCTCAGTCAACTCAGCTGTGCCCTCACCTATGGTGGTCTAGTGCACATCCCTGGCTATCTCCTTTCCAGGCAGTGTACTCCTTGATGTTGTTTTCACTTGGCCTTCACTCTCTCTCTCTGTTGTGCTATGCTGCACTCATGGGCAGATCACAATCTATGTCCTGTCATCCTCTTCTGCTGTTGGTGGTTTCTGCATATTTTCGTTATTCATTCATCTGTTGTCATGGATGTGCAGTTTCTTTCTGTTGTTACTATGCATGTCTTTACATTTAGGGCATGTATACCCTAGTGGGTTGCATTGTATTCAAGACAGGTGGGTACCCTATGCAGGTAAGTGAAGGTCATTTGCAGATATCTGTGTGGTGTTTGGCTGGGGGTCTTGCACTGTGTGCCATCACTTTAGATTGACTTTTCTTGTGCAGAAAGAGTACTACTTCATGGGTGCATGAGCCACATGGTGTGGTTCTGGTCATAAGTCTGGGTGTGGTGTAGTTTCTATGGATTCATGTCGCCATAGGCTGCAGCTCCAGAATGTGGATGTTCCAGCTGTGTGGGGGTTTCTTTGGTGGTTGTGAGCGGGTGGCAGGTCCAGCTGTTTGTGGCCTGTGGCAGGTGTTGATGGTTGTACTGGTGTGTGTTTCATTGCACTTTCACATGTGTACGGAGTGACACTTTGCATTCCATGCAATGTTTGTGGGTTAATACTTCAACAGCCTATGTGCTCTCTCTTGTTCAGGATTCCCCATTGATGATGTGCAGCCCCAGTTATGATCCACAAACATGGGACGATTGATTCACATTTTTGGGATGGTATGTTGTGAACAGGCACACTAAGTTGTGCAGTGTTGGTGTTGTTGCATGCCTGGCCCATGCATGCTGCGCCATGGTGTTTGCAGCTTCAGGTTGACAGCAGCTGGGTGCATGTTGCTGATGCATTCAATTGAATGCACAATTGAATGCTGTCAGAATGAAGTCTGCATTGGCCTTGCACTTTTTTCTTGCATCCTACCTTTTGTTTGCATTTATCCTTGTTTGCAGTTTCACATTGCTTTATTTTGTCTGCTTATGTCTTCCATGCCAGTTGCCTCGGTGGCCAGCCTTCCAGTCTAACATCAGCCTCTGTGAAATGCTGTCTCCTGCCTTTATTGCAAGAGGACCAGAGGTGAGTATTTGTATACTGGTGTTCTTGTGATTTGCATCATGCGCTCCCATGACTGTGTTCACTGCACTGTCCCACTACTATGCTGGCAATGGCATGCCTTTTCATGTCATTGCTTATCTTCCAGGGTGGTCACTGCTTTTTGGGGGTCATAATTATCTGCATTTCTGATATATTCTCATTTGCATACAGGATGTTGACTGATGTGTGTGTTGTGTATGTCAGCAGGTCTAAAAATATGTGTAAATTTAAATTACAGGTCGAGCTAGATCCATTTTGTGCTCAGTTTTCAAAGAGAAAAACTCCTGCTCTAGTCAGGATCCTACCTCCTAAAGATTGTATCCACAGACTGGACCAGTAATTTATATTCCAGGCCCAGTATAAGATACAATTACATTATTTCGAAGAATTTGAGAAATTATAGCTTACCCCTACTTCTCTTTAGTTTTTTTATCAACAGTCACATCTCCAAACACAGATCGATGTTTTTTCACTGTCAACAAGAGTTGTAATTGTTTTCAACCATAGCCATTGTAGCCTGTCTTGTTTTTATTGTAATACTAATTGTATAGTGACATATCTCCTGAAGAAAGTTCCAAGAAAAACGTATGAGAACTGAAACATGTTGAGTTCCCCCACCCTGGTATGAAGGAACCATAAAGAAGTATATATCCCAATAAAAGGGCTCTGACTATACTAAGACGGCAAATGCCCCTACAATAGTCAGTAATTAAATGATGTTAATAATATATACATTACCTTACTTGATCTAGGTCTTTCTGTCACAATCTAATTGTCTGTTTTTAAACACTGTTTTAATATTTAATACCCTGTGTGACAACAGATAGTCTCTGATACCCCTTTCTTTTGAAATTTTGAATATTGTTGAATAAATGATCTATTTGTGTAACAAAACAGTATCGATTTAATGTGTAATTACTGTGACTGTTGATAAGAGCTATCTACCTTCTGTTTACATGAATCACATCCCATAAAAAAAAAAGGTAGAGCTACCACTGTAGTGGTTCTTTTGGGTTTCCCACCTTATATTTTAGTGTGTTGTGTATGTACCATCGGCTTGGAAATGGAGATATGGGACATGCACATATGCACATCGAAGCTAGACACTCTTGTGTACAGGCACATTCTAAATGCCATATCATATCATATCACATTCGCTGCATGGCATTCAGGGGGTCAGGCAGTTTGGGGGTCTTGGTTGTTTGTCAGTGTGTGTGTTTTGTGTGTTTGAATTGCATGCAGTGTGCAGGTGTTGCTGCATGCATGTTGGGACACATGTTGGTGGTTATCTTGTGAGTTTTTGTCACTGAGGGGGGCTCATGTGTCTGTACTGTTTGGGTGCATGTATATGTTTTCTGCACTCAGTTTGAGTTTTTACATTGTCTGCAGATCCTTCCATCAGGGAATGATGGTAATTTCATGGGATGAATTTTAACTGTCGACTGCATGCCCAGCGGACAGTAAGATGTGCATTTATCTTGAACAGTATGGAATGGCTACATTAGCTGCTGCATGTGTGATTGTGGCCATTCTGGTGTGTCACCTTCTTTGTCACAATTGTCAATTACCTCTTGTTCAGTGGTTCATTTGAGATGGGGTGCATTGTGGTGTTCTTGCCAGAATCTATGTCACGTGTGTATCCTTACTGCAATGTTTTTCTACACACCACAATAGGGACATGTTTGTGCACATCATGCACATTCTTGAACAGATGTGCAGCAATATGACATTTGTGCTTCTGAGATTTTGGAGGCATGTTACTTTTGGATGCCACGTATGGCTCGCAGCTCAGATATGATGGTTGATGTGTTTATGGAATTATCGATGGTTACACTTTTGACAGGTATGTTAGTCATATGGAAGGTTTCTGTGCCTTAGGGGTGATTTCATTCTATGGTTGCCATGGTGGTTCCAAGGGGCTCATTGCTTGGGAGCACATGTTGGGTGATGTGAGGTCATCGTCCCACCCCCAGACCAGGTCTAGGATGATGTGATGGGGTGCGGAGGGTCTAACCTTCCATAGACATGGTCATCAGACATCCCAAAAAGGCTGCTCCATGGTTGGAAGATCTGGGACATGGCCATCCTCCCCCTCCTGCGGTGTCCCAGGATGATTGCTGCAACAAATAGTGCATTCATCTGTATGGCTGTCTCTGTTCGTTTGGTGTGCTTTATAGGCATGTGTTTGAGTTCGTGTTGACATGTATGCCTGCTATCATGTGGCATAGCTAGGCCGGGATTTGCACAGGCTTTTTCGTGAACAGACTCTCCCAATTCAATTCCATGAATACGTTTAATTTGCGTGCGTGTGGGGGTGTGATTGCTTGACGGTGGAATGTCCCTCGTAATGCCATAATTTTCGCTTGTTTTTCCTCATTCCACATGTTCCACCCCCTTTTTAGGTGGCTGCGCAGGCCCAGCCCACCCTCTTCTTTAAGTCTCGCGCAAAGCATTCATCGAGTCGCAGTGACGTGGCAGACCAGCGCAGATTGCTTGCAAGTGCTCTGCGCATTGCTTTCCATAAATCAACGAACGTGGATTTGCACGTGATTTCGGGCGCAAGTATCATTTTACGCCGCAGAATATTTTATGAATCAGGCCCATTATCTTTAAAGTAAGTGAGGATTGATTATTCTCGTGGGAGAAGTAGCAGTGAATTAAGGAAGGGTTTACCATGCCCCAAAATATCCCAAACTCTGCCCTGGTCAACTCGGTGGATGCAATGTGGATTGCCATGTCCAGTGACGTCATGCTGACCCTGTAACGATCATTTGTATGGATGAGCCAACTCCCCCAAAAGTGACATGCATAATTTCACAGGATTACCGGTTCAGAATCTAGGTAACCTGTGAAATTTCAAATGTCACTTTTGGTGCTATGAACCTGCCCCTTTTACCTGTCTACATGGCCTCCGTCCGCCTAACTCCTGCACCCACACTGTTAACCCTTGTGCCACCAACATACCAAAAACAGTTTAAACGTTATTTCTAGTCCCAGCATAGGAAGTGCTACAATAAGAAAACACATTTAACATAATCCCACAGCTTGCTAGGTCTTGTAGCGTGTCAGTGGGGTTATGGGGAAGAGTACATGGTGGCGTGGGTGGTGGCGGTAGCCTGATGTCCCTTGAAACGCCTTCACCCTTGACCTCTGTGTTACCTAAAACTTCTCTCCGTAAATCTCTGAAAAAGTTTAAAACCACTCACAATTCTAGCTGTCCAGGAATTTCAAGAACCAGTTTGCCCGTACCTAGTTTTTTCATTACCATTGAAGCTGAGAAGCAGAATACCCACCTCAAAAACCTGATGGGGAACTGGTCACTTATCCTGGCAAAGTCACCAGGTAGGCCTTTCTTCTACATCATGTTTTTAAGATGTCTTCATTTCTTTGGCAGATAGATTTGAAACCATGAATCGCTATATTTCCACTAACCACAGGCAAGTGACATTCTTAAAAAAAATAAAAAATCTGTCATGCAAGCGTGGCTGTTGAACACTTATTTTGGGGCGTGCTATATTCCGACCTGACAGATTCTTAGAGATCTATTTCGGGTCTTACTTATCCGGGCTCTGATGTTGATTGGTTTGCTGATCACGTCATACCTGCGGAACTACGTCTCCTAGAATGCTTAGGGAAAGAAACCACTAGCGTGTATAGTTGCCCTTCGCCTGGTGGGACCGTTTGAGAGATCTACACTTCTTCTAAATGTAAATCCGTGTCCTCCAACAACTTGGTTGTGCTCCATGAAGATACACGCTCTTTAACTGCTAATAGAATTGTCATTATTGTTTTGTGCTTACAACTAGAAATTATTAATTGAGCGGTGGTTTTAAATTATTTACATATCAGTGTGCGCACAGCTACCGTTTTACAGAAATAACAAAACGAAGACTTGACTTTGACACTTTCATAAGTGCCAATTAACTTTGTGCTAATTTTCTCTTTTATTGTATAGCGGGGGCAACCTATACATAACTTATGAGCCTTGCATATTTTACGGCGTTACTACTGTACTGCGGGGTGTGTCTACTCTCAATCAATTATCAAAATACGTGCCCAAACAAACCATCTCCTGGCCAACCCTATGGGACCTCATTAAAATATAAAGCTCGCAAACGCTTTTGTAGAGGGCAGCGAGGGTAATGTGTGACTTTATTTAACTGCTGCTGGCGCAAGGCTACAATTCGTTTCTGTGCCTAGTTTGATAGATAGATAGATAGATAGATAGATAGATAGATAGATAGATAGTTAGATAGATAGATAGATAGATAGATAGATAGATAGATAGATAGATAGATAGATAGATAGATAGATAGATAGATAGATCGATAGATAGATTGATTTGTTTTGTAGGATCTTGTCCAGTGGATAGTAAACCACAAAGGGCAGTAGTCTTCATACAGTGGCTTTTTGACCTCCACAGGCTGGGCTGAGCTCCAATGAACTACTGAAGCAAGTCAGCACATGGCGGCAGAGCTTAAAGACAGAATGTACATATCAATGTGGCCCACTGCTAGTGTTCGGTGCGAAAGTACAGTGAATGCTTAATGACTCCACAGAGCAGAGTGGCATTTCTCCTCCACGGGTTGCCAATGAAATTGTTGCAATAGTGCAAGCTGTGTATTCTTCAGAAGTTGGTGTATTAAAGGCATGGTGCGTTAAAGTGTAGCATTTTATTGTCCTTCTACACAATATAACTAGACAAAGGTAGACCATTCAGCTTATGAGGAACGTGCAGTGCATGCATGATTGCTGATTTCCCGTTTCCATAGAAATCTTTGTAAATGGATCATTTCAGTTGTATGCCTATGAAAAGTGGCAGACGATTATAGACACGTGACAAGTGCGTGCAGGATATATCCCCATTTTTAAGGAACAAGCTATTCAAAAAATCCACTTATGTTCCTCCCATTTCACTACATGTCTAAATGCGTGTCATATGAAAACAGTCCGTAATTTGCTCCAGGACAACGTATGAGCACATTTTGTGCTGCTGTTCTGCCAACCTGCCAACTCGCCTGCCATGCCCCTTGTAAGCCCATCCACATCAATGGGCACAAACCCGGCAAAAGCAAATTTTGCTTTTTTCATCGGCCTTAGGGTCAAAGATGTTTGAGAGTTATGTGGTTTAGGAGTAGGCATGCTTAAACTTTCATTCAGGAGGCTCGATTCTTCACTCTGCAGATCTTCCAACCAAATCATAGGGCTTGCATTTCCACAAGGAAGCTCGAGAGCATAAAATGCCCTAATTGCAGGTGATACGCTCCATTACACCTTCTTCTGTTCCTCGTTGTTAGGCGGAAACCTGTGCAGTTCCCTCTGGGACCACTGAAAAAGATTTAGGACTACAGGTGTTTGGCAGTAAACCCACTTGGTAGCAGTCTGTACCACACAGATTCACTTGGTAGCTGTAGCTGAGCAGTCAGACTTCCCTCAAGAAGAGTTAGGCAGTATGTGGAGTATACAAAATAGGGCAATTTACACAGTCGAACAAGCAAACACGGAACAAGGCTTCGGTGTAAAGATATATAGTTATTTATTTATAAAACACATCTAATACGGTAAACACTTCAAGCACAATTACTATAAGAAAATCAATCCCCCTAACAATAGTTTGACAAGTCTAGGTTCAACGGCACCACTTATTTGCAGACAGAGGTGAATGCTTTAACCTATATGGCACTCTAGTATTCGTTAGGACGGGAGAGAAATGCAGGGTAAGAAATGAACTCGGTACCAACACTTTTACGAACAAATGCAAGGCAAGTAAGGCAGGGGTCACTTTAGATCACAAAGTTCAGAGGCCAGGCCCACTCGGAGAGAGGCGAGGCGATATGTTCCAGAAAGTATCACAGTGGAAATGCACTTCGAGTCTTTGTCGCAAATTGTTATAGAAAGATTGGACCAGTTCAGAACAGAGAGATGAGAACGCTAGGAGGCGACCCAATGGAGAGGCGAGGATTCAGACACCTCACGCTAACCGACACAAGGGAAGCCAGGCGGACACGGTACCTTGTTTGTGGAGAGACAGCTCCGGCGGGGGCAGTTGTTTCTGGTGGTAGATGCACGTCGGGTCTTTGCCAAGAGAAGAGATGATCTCGTCGTCGAAGGAAAGTGGAAGATCGTTGCACCACCAGGGAAGAGACCAGCCGCGGATTGCTCTGTCACAAGGCACCACCTTTTGGTCGCGGTACAGGGGTAGTGGCTATCCGGTTGCCGGGGTGCTCTGCATGGGCAATTCAACCACTACGTCCTGGAACGAAGAAAAAGCAAAGGGGACAGGTTGTTCCCACCAGTCAGGGGAAGAGACTCTCCGGCGGGGAGATCTCCTCTGTCGTCGGGAAGTGGTGAGTCGGTTCAGCAGGGCTCCACCGGAGGTGTCGTCATTGCAGGTCGGCTCAGCTTTACCCTCGTCGGATTCTTAGGTCCTGTGGCGACTTCTGAAGATCCAGTCCCAAAAGCCCTGCTTTTATGCAGAAAACCCCCATTCATTCAGCCTAGCTGTCACTCAAAACACGCTAAGTGGTGAGCCGGGTGGCTCACCACTTGGGCCAATCACACCAGAGTGCGACTTGAGTTGGCAAGGCAACTCAGTCCAGGGTGCCTAAACCCACTCCCACACCCCAGACAGAATGGCACTACTTTGGAGGGCCTCTGTGTAGAGGCCTGCCAAAAGTGGAACAAAGGGCTCAAGCTTTGGTTTAGGAGTCACAGAGACAAACACAGACGCCATTTTAAAAACCGAGTTCTGGCAGAAAATACCAACCGATAGATTTATTTAAGATAAATAAACCGGTGGTATGTTAGAGATTAACGAGGAAAAGTATTAACCTCCAACAATGGGAAGAATCCCATAGAGTTACATTTGGGGTCAAATGTAACAAGTAGTTTCCACTGCCACCAGCCAAAACTCGACGAGGGGGGACGGGACAGTGCCCCCTCAAATAACAGACCTAGGAGTAATCGAATTACCCCTACTAGTACGTCCACAATAGGATGGTGTGTACTAGTTCTGTTAGTAAATTTAGGTCTAGTAAAGCCAAGATGTCAAAGATGTTGACTTTACATGCCCGGGGAGACAGTAGTCAGTCCCCGGGTATGGAGTCTATGACGGAGGTCCGCTAGGATGCCCCAGTGCTACGGCACGGAGGGTGCGGTGTAACACACATAGAAAAATATATGAGACCCTATGGAGTAAAAGACCCCATAGCCGATAGAACACATTGACATTCAAAGGAATTACACATATTCACGTCCAAGAGTGGGAGAAAAAGAGTCTCACTCTTGGCAGGTTGGAAAAAAAACAAACTCCAGAAATCCAGCAAAGCTGCTGGGGGACTCACTAGGTTAGGAAATTCAGCCTAAACAGAGAATTCTCCCTAACACTCGTCACCTTCTTTGCATCATGAAGCATACCTAAGTGCCATTCAAACGAGCCTCTGCCAATCAATAGCTCACAAAAATAACACCAATGCACACAGGCATTGATGCAACACACACATATATTCACAAAGCCTGAAAAGCAACGGTGGGCAAGACAGTCAACCTGGAGGGGATTCTTAAAGTCCTGGTGATAGAACCCACCACCCTGAAGGAAGGCACACAGTGCCCTCCAATCCACATGTTGTAAAGCGATGGAAGGTGTGGCAAGGCCATTTTGACCACCTACGCACATCCTCCATTGGGAATCCCTAAGTCTCTTCCCAAGATGGTGTCATCCATCTGCAAGGCCTGCCCTGCACCAAGGTGGGGAGAGCCACCACCGCTCTTGTGTTTCTTTCTTGGTGAGGAACGGTGTGACCCCCTACCTGCTATCCAAAAGGCCGCCAAAAGTGATTTGCATCACCTAAAAAATGATACACAAAAAAAGCTGCAGACAGACATTTACAGACTGTGGTTGATGGTTATAAAAATGTAAGGCAGAGAAACGCTTGTAGAACTGGTGATACTTCTCCAATGAATGCTATCCAGCTGCACTGATTAGATGGGAATGTTGAGTAGAAGCCTCATTGGATGCAGTGAGATCTGCAGTTAAATGAGGTGGTGACATTTGAGCATTAGGAGTGGTAGCAGTAATCTTCCAAGAAATTATGTTTTAATATCTGTTGGGATTCTGTCTTTCTTCTTCTCTTGTGATTTTAGTGATATTAATCAAGTGTTTTTGTGTAGTTTCTGGTTTGTATGTGATTACATGTAAGATTTTATATATGTAGTATATTTGATATTATTATGAAATATTATTTGTTGAATGTTCTGAATGCCTTCTTAATGTTTTGTGTAAAGTTTTATACTGAAACACAATAAATAAAAGAGGATACCCTTCTCAAGGGGTTTAGTACTGCTCTAAAGACTTCTAACATTTGTAGATAAGATTGTTTCCTCTGATGAAGGCTTAGGAAAGAATTCTGGCAGGCAGTTATCTTGGTTTACATGAAACGCTGAAACATCCCCAGGGACAAAGGAAGGCCCTGTGCAGACTATCCTGCTGGTAGGACCTGTAAATAAGGCAGGTAAGCCAAAAGGGACTGTATTTCTCCCAAGCGCCTTACTGATGTAATGTTAATTTAAAAAAAAAAAATGACATTCCAAGTAATTAATTTACAATGAAGATCCTCCAGTGGTTCATACGGGTACAGCTGGAGTTCCCTGATCAGAAGAGGGATATCCCAAGGAGGCAAAATCATCTTCACTGGCGCCTGGGATGATCAAAACTATGGAGCAACCTAGAGGCTTAAGTACTGATCGGGGAGAGATCACTCCATAGTTGCCTGAATGCCTGAATGACTACCCACTGCACTCCAAGGTTTAATACCGATAATCCCATTAAAAAGCCCTTATGCAGGAAATTCTCAGTATGAAAGGGATCTCTTTTTTAATGGATATGGGCCTCATTGTGAGTTTGCTAGTCGTTTGGCAGTGCGTTTGTTGACACCAAGTGTGGGAGGACTGGAAAAGTTCGATTGCAACTATGGGACCTCCTCACTTGTGTCCCTCCTTTTGCCAGAATGTCCATAATGTTGTCCATCTACTTAGGGAATACCTCGGGCACATGGGGTGTAGGTGACCTGTGTCTGGTTTTCATGTGCCATTTACCTCCCATATTCATTAAAATACCATTAACTGTAGTGCAGAACAAATGCCCTATATAAATGTGTGAAACTCACACATTGGCTTCACTTTCCTTCTCCTGTTTTAATGTGGCACTCATGCCTGGACAATGTCGGCCTGCCTTCTTCCCAGGGAGGGAACACCGGGTCTGGGCCAGCCCACCAGCTCTGGATGCGGGACTCTCTCGCCTCTACGTGCAGTATCTCTATGGAAGAAGTCCTCCCTACTTCCAAATTTTAACGTGTGCCACCCTTCTCAGGTTTAGCCCTGCTGATGGCAGAGACCCAGGGAGAGGTCTTGTCACACGGTTATGCTGCTGCTGGCCCTGCCAGAGAAACTTCCAGTTGGTCCTGCGGAGTTACCACAGGATTACAAGTGGTGATAAGGCTGTGTAATTTCCCATTACCTAGGTTCATAGGAATGCAGTAAAGGGGAAAAATCAGCATTGCAGGGCGTGTACACATATCAATTATGTGACTGGTGAGGGGCGCAGCGTGGAAGGGGAGAGGGCACTCCTGGGGCTAAGAACATAATTGACAGATGCACTGAGTAAATTATGTGTAGGCGCAGCTGGAGAAGTTCAACCCGCGATAAGATTGCCACCACCTTCACACCAACCACCCCTTCCTCTGTTGATTGGGCTATGGAAGCACCTATATAAGCGCCCGACCGAAGCTGGGAGGCAAAGCTAACTCCCAAATGATGTGACCCAAGGCCAGGTAGTCTCTCTGCAGCTCTCTACTGCTCAAAGAGCGACATGCTGGAGATGTCCTGCGCGATGCACCCGGTGCAATCCCAATCGGATGACCTGACTGGAAGCCCCCATTCGGCCTGCACCATGAACTGTTCCATTAAGAAAGATGCCGACTTCAACAAAGACATCGCCACCGACAAGACTAAATCCTCGCACACACAACAAGGTAAGCGTTCCCATCTCCAGAATGCCACTACCAATGTCCATGCGCTCGCCAGTCGAGCTCTAAACCGACTATTGATGCATGTCTTTACCTGACAGTGCACAATCCGCTTATAACCATGGCTGAGCCAGCTAACAATATCCACTCACTGCATGACACAGTTCACTCTGCTTCGCTTAAGACCACCCAAGTCATACCACCAACTGCCCATTGTTCTGCAACTCTCCATCCTGTTAATCCCACCTCCTGCTCCCCCACTCCTTGAGCTGTTATGCCACAGGCCTAAAAAAAAAAGGCTCTGGTCTAGACTCAGCATTTTTCCACCCACCGCTTCACCAGCTATCGATATCAGGAATGGTAGACTAGCAAGCCTTATCTCTGCCGATGTACTAACAGCCTCATAAGGCACCTACCCACCGATTTATGGATCACTTGCCCGCCTCATGTGCCAACACCACTACCATCTGAGCCATCCCAGAGAGCATCACTTGCCATACTTGCTTCTGCCCTAACCCCCACCAATTGCCCTGACACACAGCAGGCACCGCTTAAAGCTGCACCTATCAATGCAAGATTGGTGCATGCCGATGCCTTGGACATCCACAATCCTATCATAGCCCACATTATAGTTCTACTAGCCCTTACTAAAACATGGCTTCATCCTGCTTCTGGCCCTGCATTCACACTAGCTATCCCATTGCGATTTAACATCTTTTGAGTGGACAGGCAGAATGCCAAGGGATGTGGGGTTGCCTTGATTTACAGAGACAACATTAATATCAAAGAATCTCCTCACAATCTAGAGGGAACTTGTGACCTGCTCTCCCTCAAAATCACCACATCCCATACTAGCTCCATTCTACTGAACCTACTATACCAACCTCCAGGCCACATTGGAATTTTTGAGGATGATCTACTACACCACATTAATACTAACCTTAAACCTTCAACTAGATTGATCCTGCGAGGAGACATGAATTTGGGACTGAATGACCCTACAGACAGTAACGCCTCCTCACTAGCTAATACCCTTAAGGAACTTGGTTTTGCACTCAGGATAAACTGCCCAACCCACAACAAAGGCTGCACCCTGGACTGGCTGGGAGAAATCAACTGTGAGATAGCCATCACTGACATCTACCATTGCCAGTGGTCTGACCACTTCATCATTAACTTTATTATACCGCTAGCTCAAGTTGACCGCAATATTGTTATCCCATTACCACCTACCTGGATGCAAAGCTCCCGCGAAATCACCAAACATAGCATTTCACCCCGTCTCTCTGACATCCACCCTGAACACTAGTGACACAGGCCTATAACTCAGATGCACTGGCAGATCTCTATAATAAAACTATGGAAAAAGCTGTAAATATGCCTGCACTACTAGTACTTCGCAAAGCCAAGTCTATCTCCCATACCAATTCTTGATTCACTGAGCACCTCCAGAAACTAAGAGCTATCAAGTGTCAATCTGAAGGAAACTGGATAAAACACCCAACTGAAGCCCATAAAGAGATGTTCAAATCTGCGGCTAAAACCTACAAACTTGCCATCACCCAAGGCAAGGTCACGTGCTACAACGACAGAATCATAAATGCTAAATCAAACACTAAGAAACTCTTCATGATCCTTAAAGAGCTTGAAGCACCAGCGTCACTGTCCATTATCAAAGATAACACCGTCTGCCTGAGTCATGGAATTATTTGCATGAAAAACGCAAATTTGCGTGCCTTTCTGCCCAAAAATCCCCATACTTCAAACAAGGATTTTCGGGCAGAAAGACGCGCAAATCTGCATTTTTCACGCAAATAATTCCATAAATCAGGCTCCTTGTGTGCAAATATCCATGAAGCGCGGTTAAATAAAATCACTACCCTGCAAACTAAAATCCTTGCTAAACAAACATAACTCAAAGCCCCCTCGCCTTACCTGCCACTACCTACCGCTCAAGCCCAAGTACCCTTCCATTTCCGCCCTGTCACTGAAATGGAAGCATGACAAATATTAAATAACCTAAAACCCTGCAGATGTAAAAAGGGACATCTGCCCTGTGTCAGTCATTAAAGACTGTGCCGAAACCCTATCCCATTCATCACCACCTTCATCAATGCCTCTTTTGCCTCCAGTAGGGAGTCCGAAATCGCTGAAAGAAGCGTGGATCCTACCACTTCTAAAAAAATCTTCATTTGGCGCGACCTCGCCTAATAACTATCGACCCATTACAAAAGTGCCACTCCTGCTAATAATACTTCATAGAGCATTTTATATAAAAATACAGCACTACTTAGAATTTAATCAAATCCTAGGCCTGTGCCAATCTGGCTTTAGACCAGGTCATGGAACAGAGTCAGAACTGTTAGACCTAAAAACACAGATGGACGTCCTCAGAGACCAAGGCAAGCCTGTTCTTTTTCTCCTTCTAGACCTCTTAGCTGGTCTGGTGGGCCACAAAATCCTCTGCAGTCACTTCACCTCCGCAGCCAACTTCTCTGAGCGAGCCTCGGCTTGGTCTACTTCCTTCCTGTTTGAGAGATCCATAAGAGTCTGAAGTTGCCTCTGCTCCACCTCACCGATCACTTGTGGTGTCCCCCAAGGCTCATGCGTCTCCCACATTCTACATAACATTTTCACCAAACCCCTTTTCGACCTCCTAGACTCAATTGACGTCTCTTATACAAACTACGCTAATGAAACGCGGATCCTATTACCCCTCTCAGGCAACCACACAGAAGACTCACTCACCCTGAACACAATCTACTCAACTATCCAATCCTGGATGGCTTCAAATTGTCTGTGTCTAAATGATGAAAAACCTGGGATCCTACTGGTTGGTCCCCCTCCAACCCTAAAAAATCTCAGTCCTCTCTATACTAAATTCAGCATCGACAATCTTAGCATCAGTGGCTCAGTGAAGATCTTAAGTGTCTACTTGGACTCTTCACTCTCCATGACACTCCAGGTGAACACTATTGCAACCTAGCCACCTACACCACAAAGCTTATTAATGCTGCCAGAACTTTCCTAACCCTAGCTAACTGCCTCACTATTGCCAGAGCAATAGTCGGGGTAAGACTTGACTATTGTAATGCCCTCTTTGCAGGCACCTCCACTCGCAATATACACAAATGACAAGTGATCCAAAACAATGCCATCAGAGAGGCCCTCAAAATCCCAAAATGAGAACATATATTGGAAGCAAGAGAAACACACACTAGCTGCCAATCAAAGAAAGGATCATCTTTAAAACACTTGCATTTACCCATAAATGTCTCTCCAAGACTGAACCACCCTATCTGTCTCAAAGTCTTGTCAACGCTCAATCCTCCAGACCAGTAAGGAATGCCTATGTGCACAGACTCGTTATCCCGAAAACCAAGAGCAAAAGGCGGAAGCTCGAGCTTTCCCTCAGTTGCTTCTTTCCACTGGCACTCCTTCCCTTCACACTTGAGAGCACAACAATCTTACAGGATCTTTAGGCTCTGAAAACGTTGCTCTTCAGCTAAGTACTGTCTAACTTTTCTCCTCTTTGGTTCTTCCCTTTCTCTGTCATGTTACCCAACTTGGCTGTAACAGCGCCTAGATGCCTGAGGGTTTTGCACGCTTAATAAATGTAAAAATAAATAAATATGGTTATGCTGCAGCAGATAGAGGAAAGCCATTGAGAGAAGAGATATTAACATAGCAGATAACTCAGAAGGATGAGGAGGAAGATGATGGCTGGAACGACAAGCACATATCTCTCTATTAAAGATTAACATTGTACCAAGGACATCTCAACCCATGACAGTACACCAACGTTCATGGTTTAAGAAGTAAATCAGCTTGCTAGAGCAGACTTCTTGTATGGAGGACAAATTCATTTTGAAATACAACGATTGCAAACATTATTTTTTGTTCTCTTAGTGATGTGTTTTTCTCCTACACTGAAAACGTGTTTTGGCATCACTGTGATTTTAATGCTCGACTCCAACTAAAGCTCATGTGCCTCTCAATGATTTATGTTTCTCTTCCGACTAACAGTCACACATTATTTCAGTTATTTTTTGTTTTTCTCCACCTAAAATTCACAGGAGCCTCTCTGTGGTATGGTGTTCTCCTCTGCCAAAAAATCATGTCTGCCTCAGTGATATTACTTTGCTTCTTTCACACATCTTTACCACTCAGTTGTTGGCTGTCTCACAGTATTTGTTTGTTCTACACAACTAAAAAAATCACAGTTGCCTCACTGGTTTGCTATTCTCCTCCACAAAAAATCCCCTTTGCCTCTCAGTGGTTTCGTTTTCGCCTTTGCTTAAAAATAGCAAAATTGTTTGAGTGATTCTTACATCTATTTCACCTAACTGTGATGAACTGCCATCTGACGAGTGTGTAGAAGCCCTGGCTTTAAAAAAAGAAATGAATTAATAAAATGATATGGGTAAATCCATCTCTGCAAGGGAAATCTGCTGACCAGACTCACCTTTCATATACTCCATACTGAAAGCATAGTCTGTACCTGTATCCTGCTGCATCATATACTCCATACTGAAAGCATAGTCTGTACCTGTATCCTGCTGCATCATATACTCCATACTGAAAGCATAGTCTGTACCTGTATCCTGCTGCATCTGTATCCTTCTCAGCATAGTCTGCTCTACCTATTGCACATAGCAGGTTCAGAGGTCACAGCTGTCACCCTAACATATGCAGTGAAGTATCTGCAGCGCTGGGGCTGCATTTAATATATGCACCCAGATGCGCTTCTGCTCTCTGTCTTTGCACCTCACGAGCAGTGGGCGGGGTGAGGCCTCTCAGGACTCTTATTCAGACTTGAGTGCTCAAGCCAGCATGTTACAGGTATGGCTACTGGCTTAGTTCTTTTGTTTTAGTTTGCTTTTACATTCAGTTGACTTATTTCTGTTTAGCACGCTTGCAGAGCAGGCGGGTGACTGGACGGCACATTATCTTTTTCATTTGCTGCATTTTATTTCAGTTTACTTAGCATTTGTTTCCTTGTAGACGCTACTCCGTCGAAGTTGCCTGGCTTCCTGGTCTAACTTCCCCCGGGACGAGACATGCTTCTGTGTTCTGTGTTTGCTCTTCATGAGCAATGGGTGGGGTGAGGCACCGCAGGAGCCTTATTCAAATTTGAGTGCTATGGCAGCATGGTGCAGGTACGGCTACTGGCTTGGTACATTTTGTTGCTTTGCCTTTACATTGCTTTTGCATTCAGTTTAATCATTTCCTTTTAGCTAGCTAGCCGAGCAGGCGTGTAACATGAACAGTGGGCTGGGTCAAGCTAGGTCAACACCATGTGTAGATATATAACCACATCCACCCGGATGCTCAGTTGATTAGTGCAGCGGGCGCAATCCTTGCACACCAAAGTCGCTCCAAACTCAACCCAGTCTATGATCATCAATGCTGCAGGAGGGCTGGGGAGTGCAAAATTCTGGCACATGCAGTCCAAAAGCGTTTTCTGTCGCGTGACCAATTAATTGGTCTTGCTCCAGAAAATACGGTTTGGCCGGCAGGGTTCTTGGAGGCTAAGCCATATGAGATCACTCTGCCACACCCTGACAGTCTACTGTGCTTACTGCTGAATACCGGGTCACTGGTTGCTCGTTCTTTAGCATGTCATGATTTGCTGAGCAATCATGCCCCCGCTATAGCCTTTTTTACTGAAACGTGGCTTAGTGAATATTCTGGACCTACGTTAGTACAGGTGCTTCCCCTGAATTACTGTATCCTCTGTCTTGATCGTCCCTCACTGAATGCTGGCACGGGCTCGCCTTGGTCCATACATTTCATTTGGCAGCAAGTATAGTTCTGTGTGACTTTGAGGCTAAAATAGAGGCTATGCAGGTCTGTTTATTAATTACTCACAATTTTCTATTTTTTCATTTGTATATGGTTTTACAAAAACCTTTACAAAACAGAGCCAACACACATTCATGAACAATAAATCATTTAGCACCAACAACATGAAAGAATATATCATTGTCAATCACAATCTTAACATAAATAACTGCTGCATTTGAACCATTATATTTTTCTACCTCTAACTCAATAATCACACTTAAGAAGAAGGCAATGAGCAGTGAGCAGAACTTAATGGACAACCCCACATTCTTTTAGTAGCTCTCTTACAGTAAATGTCAAGGTTGTTTCATGACCGGAGATGATTCTGTTCCAAAAGAGTTCAGAAATCAACCCTTCCTCATCCCTTACATGCCTTCTAAATAGGGCCAGTCTCATGCTCTAGGTTCCTTCACACTCCATTAACAGGTGTCTCACCGTTTTGTTTGAGGGAGTCTCACATATTCTACACAGTTTATATGCTTGTTTACGTTTGGCCAAAACTTCCCCAGTAGGTCATAAGTTCAGCCCTGTTCTCAGAAGGTTGTTTCTAACCTGTCTATCCATGGATTTTATCAACTATTTCGAGAGATACCCCAGTTCTTTGTCCACAGATTGGAACGGGTTGGGTGGAATCACATTTCTCACTTTTGCGGTTGTATTAATCCAATCCCCCAACTGCCCAGCAGTTTTTTTTACTGAGGGATATTGACCAAGGTCTCAAGATTTGAGTCTAACTTTCTTAGAAGTTCCTTAACTCTTGATTCTAGTTTAACCAAGAACTTAGACCTCAAGAGTTCAAGATGGACCTTGACATCACCGTACAGTGTGTTGAGCTTTGCTGTAATAATCAGCCGGTAGAGTGATATTAACTTCCAGCTTGCAAGGAAGTCCAGTGAATTCAAGCCCAGTTTGAATGTCAGGTTCCATGATGGTGTGCTCATTGGAAGACCAAAGACTTTCTTCCATATGAGGGCCACAGGTTTGTCCCAATTTTTACTCCAGAGCAGAGGCTTAGCCTCTAGGCCATAGAGGATTACTGCCAATTGTTCATATCATGTACTAGTGGTTAATTGTCCTACATATGATTCCTCTTTTTGTGATGGTTTCACAAATTTTGTGGACGATTTAAGGCTCACTTATAACAATTTGATTATTGTAGGTGATTTTAATTTTAAAGTGAATTGTGCTGCTGATCACACTACCTCTCAGTTTTTGTCAGGGATGGAAGACCTAGATTTACCTAGTAACACTCTCAATCTGATCTTTGCCCAGCCTTCGTTTGTTGACGGTCTTTCCTGCCCATTTTCTGCTCCCTTTTAGTTTGAAGGTTGCAGCTCCCCGTCCTTCTGGTATCTTGTCTTCAGTACTGAAATGTCGATGGACATCGGTTGGCACTGTTTTTGTTAGGAGATTTTAGATTGCTGTCTCAGCTCCTCAGAGCTGAATCTGCTAAAACTCACATGGATTTTCACTAACACTGTTGTCCTCTTGCACCAGTCAAACGGGTGAGGCAGCATACCCAGCCATCTGATTCCTGGTTTGATGGTACTCTGAAACAGCTATATCTTAAAAAGCGACAGATGGAAGGTAAATGGAGGAATTTGTATACCCAGTCTGATTGTCTATTGTTACGACAAGCACCACTTTTTAACAACAAAGCAGTGGTTGCCGCTAAAAGTAAATACTAGTCAGAGAAAGTGGAGGTTGCCTTGAATCAATCTAGAGAGTTTTTCGGGCTGGTGCGGTCACTGTCTTCTCCTGCGGCTGCACATGCGATGTTGCATCATCTCAGGAGGTGTGTGACTCCCTCCCAACATTTTTTGTGGAGAAGATTACAACTATTTGCAATTCTATTTCACTTTCAGCTATGGGTAATGGTGGCATGTTTCCCACCATTACGGGTTCTCCTTCTATGGAACAGTGGTCTCTTTTTCCCCTCTTTTCTGTTGAGGACATTAGTAAAGCTACTCTTAGGCTGACGTCTGCCTCAGCTTTAGATCCTATTCCTCTGATTGTTTGTAAGGTGATTCTACCTGTGATTTCCCCTTTGTTAACTCTGGCCATTAATTGTTTGTGCCATTCTGGTATCATTCCTTCTCATCTAAAGCACGCTCTGGTGACTCCACTGTTAAAAAAAGCCTTTGTTGGACCTATCTTGTACTTCTTCCTTTCTTTATGAAACTTCTGAAGTCCCTGGTTAACTTTTGATTGGTTCTTTTTTGGAAATGTCTCCTTTCATTGACCATTTCCAGTCTGATTTCCGTCCAGCCATGTTACCAAGTGTCTATTGGTCTTTCTCATTGATGGCCTGGCTCGACTCTCAGATCAGGGTGGGTCGGGAGCTCTGGTGCTTTTAGTTTTCTCAGCAGCTTTCAATACAGTCGATCATCCAACCCTGTTGGTTCGACCGGCTGGAGCGGGGATCACTGGTCAGGTGTTATCTTGATTCTCTTCTTTTCTTGAGGGATGTTCACAGAGTCTTTCTCTTCCACATTTTTGCTCAGCTTCTGTGTCCCTCACTTGAGGGGTGCCTCAGGGCTTGGCTCTCTCCCCAATTCTGTTTAATGTTTACATACATCCCCTGGTCAAGCTCAATCACTCCCACAGCCTGCCTCCAGTGTTAATCCCATGCTGATGATACACAAATGATTGTGCAACTCGATCAGCTACACCTCTATCCCGCTACTCAGCTTAGGAGTTGCCTGGAGGATATGGGGAGGTGGATGGGCCGAAACTGGCTTAACATGAATGGGGATAAGACCAAGATATTGATGGTGGGTTCTCCTTCTGCTCCCTCCCTATGGACTTCTTATTTTGGCCTAGCTCCTTTGGGGCCTGTCCTAGTCCAGCTTTGGTTGTTAAGAATCTTGGGATGAAAATATTCTGTCCTCTGTCACTGGATGCACAAGTGGAATCAGCCTGTCAAACTGGTCATTTTAAATTGAGGTTCATGCAGAAAGTCCAAGCCTTTATTCCCTCACAGTTCCATGCGCCAGTTGAGGTGGCACTTGTTTTGAGTGCAATTGCAACGCCCTCTTTTTAGCACAACCTCTGCATTTGATTCACCATTTGCAAGTTCTGCAAAATTCTGCAGCAAGGTTGCTGGATTGCGCTCATATCATACACCTATGGCCCCTGTCCTTCGCCAGCTTCACTGGCTATGCTGATACAAAGGGTTCAGTTCAAATCCTGTGTATCGTTCACCGGACCTTTTGCTGGCTAGGCCATGAATACTTAAGGCATAAATTCTGCATCTATGTCCCCAATCGGTCTTTAAGGTCTCTGATGTCATGTTGGCTGTGCTTCTCTCGTGTTGGAGGGCATGCCTTTTCAGTGGCCGTTGCTGAATTGTGGATTTGCTTCTGCTCCATCTTTGGGGCACCTCTGATCACCTTTCTTTTCATAGATATTTCAAAACATATCTCTTCCAATAAAGATCTTGATTTGGGTTTGTACTCTGTTGGTGGTGGTTCTTACATTAGCACCACGATGCCTTTCAGAGAATGAGCGCTTCATAAATTCACTATCATCATCATCAACCCTGTTAAAAAATAGTATGATTATGAGCAGCCCATGCTGGTGGCAGATACACTCTAAATATGAGCCATGCCCGAGTTATGGCATGGTGCTTGGCATTTCTGATAATCTATTCAACCAATTACAATTTAATATCACACGTTTCAGCTCCACTGAGCCAGTGCAAGTGTGGAAGGTGGTGTGATCTAGCAAGACCGGCTTGTCCTGACAAGTGACAGGACAGGAACCGTTGATCTCTTTGTGAGAGTAGGTAACACCCTCACCCAAAGACAGCCACTTGACCGAAAGCTCTCCTGGGATCAGGAATGAAAGGTGCACACCTATTCAAAAGCAGTATCATCACCACAGGACCATACTAAAGGGGCCTTCGATCCAATTGAGAAGGGAAGGGGCTGGGTTAGTGTAGACATGAAAGTTCTGTACAGTTGTGGGAAGGAATAACCTTTTTTTTTTATCTGCCTCAACCTCTCCTTTCTTCCTGTCCCCTCCACTTCCTGTAACTGACTTTGGGTGTAATGTCAAGAGGAAAAGTCCACTTCTTTCAAAAACGAGGATTTTTCACCAATGGCAGGCTAGCCTTAGGTCAACCGCCTATGGCCATTTACCTTTTCACCTCTTGTTCTCTGATCTTCTCTTCAGAAACTTGAACGCTGTTGACAAAGTCTCTGTCTCCTCATGATCTGGAACCTCTTTCATCTGTCCATTCTTCTTATGACTCTCTTCTTCTTGTTAGGAAAAAGCAATATTTGTCTTCACTGACATTATCCTTGTCCTTGTCTCATCACCCACTTCATATGTATAAGCTTCTTCTTAAAAAAGTTCTCTCCGTCCGCCTGAACCCTCCCATTCTTATTCACTTTCTGCAACTGATCTTGTTGACTATTTTACTTCTAAAATATCCAACCTTTGTGTTTCCTTTTTTTTCTTCATCTCTGTCTGTTGCTCCCCCCTACTTTTTCTTTCTTCAACCCCTACCTTTTTTGGTCTTCCCCCTCTCTCACAGACTCTGATACTGCCTACTTCCTTGCTTGACCCCATCCTACTGCATCTCCTTCTGACCCTATTCCATCTACGCTTATCCCCCAGTTTACCCTCAAATCATCTCCTATCTTACTACTCTTCTCAACTTCTCCCTTCCTTCTTCCTTCTTTCCCAACTCATTCAAACATGCTACTGTTATTCCTATCCTAAAAAGAACATTCACTTGACCCTTCTCTGCCCTCTTTCTGTCTAAGCTCTTGAAGCGTATTGTCTACTTTCAAATCTCATCCTATCTTCTTCTTCACTCTGTTCTTCCCCCACTCCAATCTGGTTTTAGGCCTGCTAACTCTATAGAAACGACCCTCTTGCATGTTTCTGATTTGATTCTTTCTGCACAGCACAATGAGCTTTCTTCTAGACCAATATTGGCACCAACTTTGTCATGCAGCTGTTACTGCACCCCTATTCCACACCATCATTACCCCCATGCACTCTTATCCAACTCTCCAGGCAGACCGGCTCAATGGTGTGTTGTCAAATGCATTTTATCCTGTGCCATGTGATGTTCTCATCAATCCCTTTTTGGTAACATTTGTTTAAGAATATCAGCTCTTGTTCTTTTCGTTCTTTTCTGTTGTTTTTATCAGCAATAAATGCCTTTAGTTCTCAATAGTTTATATAGAACTGCCCATTTTAAATCTTCACATCCATATTCTTTTCTTGTGAAATGTTCAACCAATGGTGTTTTAATTAGCATGTTACGGATACACTTGCATTCACTGATACACACTTTCACTTTTCTTATGGTTTTACCAAAATACAGAAGGGGGCATGCACACAACGAAACATAAATGACCATCTCTGTATTACAGTTTGTAAAGGCTGTCTGTTGCTACATCGTATTGAAACCTATGTCCACCTCTTTAGATCTTTGGTGGTGGTACAGCATTTGCATTTACCACATGGAGCATGCCCTCTCAAGGGATCCATACCCTACGTCTCTGTCAAAGTGGTTTGCTTGTTTTATTTTGGACGGATATCTTTTCGCATCACCAGATCTTTTAAATTGCTGCTCCTTTTGAATGCCATCAAATAGCGTCCCAATGGCGACTTCCCCTCTTTTAGGATGTTCCTATGTATCTTGATAGATTTCGATATTTTGTTAGAGAGATCAGAGTGTAGGTGCTCACAAAAACTATATTATCTTTATTCTTATCTTTTTGACCACCATATTTCAGGATGGCCTCGCTACTGTTGTTTCTAGCTATTTTACAGGATTATTTTAGAAGGGGTTTGGGGACACCTCTACCCATTAGGTTTTTCATTAATGTTTTTGCCTCTGTTTCACAATCCAACTTAACAGAGCAGTTTTTTCTTAGATGGAAGAATTGACCACAGGGAATATTTGCCCATATCTGCCTTGGATGAAAGATGTCACATTTTAATAACACATTTTAATTGGTTTTCTTGTAGTATGGTTTGACCACAAGAGTCTTTTTCTCTGATTCTGCAAAAAAAAAATGATTTCACAAAAATTAATCTGCAATTTATTGCATCTCATGCTGGATTGGAAGCACCTATCTTGGTTATTTCCTCAATTTACAAAGTCTTGAATCTACTCCTCATTGTTTCTCACCCAAATCAGCAAGACATGGTCAATGTCCCTTTTTTGCTATTTTTATTTTGCTCTTATAAGGATTAGTGTCAAAGTAGACCTTCAATTATTTCTACGTATATATTTGCTACACTCGGAGCCACTGTGACCCCCATTGCGGTGTCCTGGATTTGTCAATAAAATGTGTCTAAGAAATAAAATAATTCTCAGTCAGGGTCATTTCGACGCACCATAAAACAAATGAGTTAGGTGTGCCATTAGGGGTGCATTTTAGATATAGCAACTCCTGAAACATATCTAGAGTATTCCCCTGTGGAATCATTGTATATAATGAAACAATGTCCAGGCTAACAATCAGATCTTTTGTCAAAATCCAGACCTTCCGTGAGTCTGATGATTGCTGTGGTATCTTGTACATTTAATTTGACTGACCAAGGTTCTTAAATACACATCAGCAAACTTGGACAGCTCAAGGACTGAATTAATGCCCAAAACTATTGGTCTCCCAGGTGGATGCTCTTTTATTTATCATTGGGAGAATATAAAATATGTTTTTCGTGGTTCCTCACTAACTGTGCCTGTTTTACCCTCATGATTATGTTGGGTCTTGATTTGTAGCAGTGTGAGGGCAGAGTAGGCTTTAGCCTCTGCGAATTCTTGTACTGCAGGGAAGAAGTCAATTTGTCACACTGGTGGGCAGTTGGTGGGATTTTCCTGCAGCCTAGGTAGCCACAATAGAGTGTAGATTTAACATTAGATTCATTGTCAAGTGAAATTTTAATTTCAGAATGGAAAATGGAGACTAATGGAAATGTCTGAATGACTTCAAGTTCTGGGGCCCTCTGTGGGCATCCAGTAACTAATGCTAAACACATAAATAGGCATTATGGACCTCATTATGAGTTTGATGATAATGTGTTGCTGAATCTGTGGAATTACAGACAAACTTGTTAACAGTTACTTGCACTCAGTCCTGTGAATTTACCATGGGTTTTTGCATGGTTGTTGAGACTTGAGTGTCGTGTAGGCAGTAGAGGCCTCCGTCCACCAAATGCCGCACAGGGAGAACTTAAAGCAACTCTCTGTGCAGCCGTTGAGGTCACAGGCGAAGATGTTCAAATGTCCAAGTCCGGGAACGCGAACCTCTGGGACCCCACACTGCTGCAAGAAAATGCGGATTAAGTACCAAGCAAGAAACAGTAACTACAGTATTAGAATAACCGGAAAGGTCTTACCAATCAGGGTCAAGGAGGGGATGAGGAACCTAGTGGAGAGGTCCGGGACCCACGTGGACGGCAGTACCCCAAGAGGAGTAGGCTCAGTTGTTCGCCTGTCAGCAGGAGCTGTGGAGCTGTGGAACTGTGAGGCAAGGAGTTCAAAGAACCAGGGTGCAAAAGGGTGATCCAGGAGGCAGTCCAATAACAGTCCGTGGTCGAGAGCCGTGTATCACTGTGCAAACAAATCCGAAGGGGTAAATCCAAGAAGAGTCCAGTAAAGCAGGCCAGGTCGATTCCGTGAGTGATCCAAAGATGATTCAAAGTCCGTAGCGCCAAACAGAATGCAGAGCACAGCTGAGAAGCAACGAATACCCAGGTTTCCGGGTTTATGTACTCGCGCTTCTGGTCACGTGATGCGTGGCATGGTCACGTGATCGGGCAAGAGCATCACGTGACCTCACAGTCCCGCGATGCGGAAGCTCAGGGTTAGCCCTTCGCGATCCTATGCGCCAAGGCAATTGCCAATGTAGAAACGGCCGTAGTCTGACAGCCGTCCTATTACGGACCAGGCGCGGGTGTGCCCGCAAGACGTGTGTGAGTCCACGTGAGTCCCGGGGAAGGGGGGAAGTGAGAGAAGGGCGGGACTGGGGATGAGGGAGTGCCCTGGGGACCGCATGATGAGGGATCGTGACAGAACCCCCTCCCAAAGGCCCACGACCCCGTGGGCAGGAAGGGTGATCCCGGTGGAAGCGAGCCACCAACCGGGGAGCGTGGACATCAATAGCAGGAACCCAAGAGCGCTCCTCCGGTCCATAACCGACCCAATCAACCAGGTATTGCAAGCGCCCCCTGCAGACCCGGGAGCCCAGAATTGAGGAAACCTCATACTCGTCTGGGGAAGCCAAGGACACCGGGGCAGCAGAGGCGCGCAAGCGGGACGGGGCCGGACACGGTTTGAGAAGGGAGACATGAAATACAGGGTGTACCCTCCAAGAACCCGGGAGAACCAGTCGGTATGTGACAGGGTTGATAACCCGGGAAACCACATAGGGACCCACAAAACGGGGCAACAACTTCCTACAACCCACTAGCCTCAAGTGACGAGTGGAAAGCCATACCCGGGAACCCACCGAGAAAGACGGAGCCAACAGCCGTTTCTTATCTGCCTGGACCTTCATGGAAGACTGAGCCTCACGGAGATGTAAAGCAGTCTGGTCGTGGATAGAGGACAAATCCCTAAGACAGGCGCTGGCGGCCGGATTGGTGGAGGCCGCAAGGTCAGGGATCGGTAATGTGCGGGGATGTTGGCCATAGAGAACATAGAAGGGGGAGAACCCAGTGGATGCATGAACCGCATTGTTATAAGCGAATTCAGCGTGTCGGAGGGCACGCAACCAAGAGCACTGTTGTTGCAGGATCAGACAGCGGAGATATTGTTCCATTGTTTGATTAGTCCTTTCGGTCTGACCATCCGTCTCCGGGTGGTAGGCCGAAGAGAACCGGACATCGATACCCAACAACCTAGTTAGAGCGCGCCAGAAGCGAGAAGTGAATTGCGATCCCCGGTCTGATATAAGGACAGAGGGTAACCCAAAAAGACAAAAGACGGTATCAAAGAACAGGGTGGCCAGGATGGAAGCAGAGGGGATACCCTTGCAGGGGATGAAGCGTGCCATCTTTGAGAAGGAAACCACCACCACCCAAACAGTGTCGTAACCCTGTACCCGAGGGAGTTCCGTGACAAAATCCATGGTTACCGTATGCCATGGTTTCGGGGGCACTGGTAAAGGGAGAAGCAGGCCTAACGGGCGACCCCTACGGGTTTTGCATTGTGTACAAATGGTGCATGTATTGACGTAACAATCCACGTCCCTCTTCATGCCTGGCCACCAACACCAACGCTTCAGGAGGGATAACGTACGGCGTTGGCCAGGATGACCATTCACAGGGGCATCGTGCGACCATTCCATTGCCATGTTGCGTGTGTCGGCAGTGGGCAAGAATAGGCGGTTCAGCACAAACGGGAGGCCATCCTGGAACACCGGATCCCACTCAGATAGTTGGTCGGGATGTAAGGACACCCACTTGCGTACTGCGTCCACTAAGGGCATCGAGGGAGTACATAGACAAACGACCTTAGTGTCGTCCAACATTGTGTTAGGGTATACGGGAAGAGAGACCCCCCCGGGAGAGCGGGACAGCGCATCGGCCTTGCCGTGTGCGGAACCAGCCCGATGCCGAATTTGGAAATCGAATGCTGCGAAGAAAAGGTGCCACCTCACCTGACGGCTGTTAAGGCACTTCAGGGAAGCCAAGTCCTGCAGGTTCTGGTGATCAGAAAACACCGTGACTCGATACTTGGCGCCCAAGAGATGGTGTCGCCACACGCGGAAAGCGTCCATAACCGCCAACAACTCCTTCTCGGTCACGGTGTAGTGTGACTCGGGGGTGGTAAACTTGCGGGAATGAAATGCAACAGGGTGCAGACGACCCGTGGCCTGACAAGCTTGGGATAAGACAGCACCAAGAGCGAAGGAGGAGGCGTCAGCTTCCACGATAAAAGGGAGTTCAGAGTCGGGATGCTGAAGAACAGGGGCTGTGGTGAAAGCAGTCTTCAGTGAATCAAAGGCCTTCTGTTGTGTATCAGACCAAAGGAAGGGAACTCTAGGACTGGTTAATGCAGTGAGGGGAGACACGATAGAAGAAAACCCAGAGATGAATCTCCTGTAGAAATTCGCAAAACCCAAAAAGGACTGAAGGGCTTTCAGGTTCGCAGGAATAGGCCAGTCCAAAACCGCTTTAACCTTGGAGTGGTTCATGGACAACCCCCCGGGAGTGATACAGAACCCGAGGAAATCAACATTACCAACGTGGAACAGGCACTTTTCCGGTTTGGCATATAGTGAGTGTTTCTGTAAGCGTGTTAATACCTCACGAACGTGTCGCACATGCTCTTCCAGGGATTGAGAAAAGATTAAGATGTCATCGAGGTAAACCACGACCCAAACATCTAAGATATCGCTCAGGATATCATTCATAAACCTCTGGAAGGTCGCCGGGGCATTACACAGCCCAAAGGGCATGACTGTATATTCGTATAGGCCGTACCGGGTACAGAAAGCGGTTTTCCATTCGTCCCCGGAACGGACGCGGACCAGGTTGTAGGCTCCGCGGAGGTCCAGTTTTGTAAAAATGGTAGCGTGTGTGAGTCGGTCCAGCAAGGGCGTGATGAGGGGAATAGGGTACCGATCTTTCCTCGTGATAGCATTCAGGCGTCTATAATCAACACATGGGCGTAGATCGCCTTCCTTTTTCGGCACAAAAAAGATAGGGCTGGCTGCAGGCGAGGTGGATGGTCGTATGTGCCCTAAGCTCAAGGACTTCCTAATGTACTCCTTGAGAGTCGTTTCCTCGGATGGCGAGAGGGAATAGATCCGCCCCGTGGGAACCACTGTATCAGGGAGTAGATCGATGGGGCAATCGTACGGGCGATGTGGAGGCAGTGTTTCAGAGGAGCCACGATCAAAGACAGCTGCGAAATCTTGATAGACCTGGGGAACGTCTAGTGCCACTAACCCAACTACGTGTTCTGATGGTGTATCTTGCGGATCCTGTACTGTAAGATGAGCTATAGCCTGGGCAGGATTGTCGCTGTGTGCGTCTGTGGGAAGACAGAAATGCTGGCAGACAGCCGACTCAAAATGAACCAAACCCAATTTCCAATCAATGAGGGGGTTATGTTCCTGAAGCCAAGGGATTCCCAGGATGAGCCCAAACTGTGGCGTGGTGATAAGGTCAAAACTAATGGTCTCCCTATGTCTGGATTGTATTGTTAATAGCAAAGGGGCTGTTTGTTGTTTGACTGGGCCTGAAATCAAGGACGAGCCATCTACAGCCTGTACCGGTTCAGGCCTGGTCTTGGTCAAGAGGGGCAGGTTTAACAAACGGGCCAAGGAAATGTCGATAAAGTTTCCCGTGGCCCCAGAGTCAATTATCAGAGTAACAGGATGTGAAACGGACGCTGTGGGCTGTAGAGTGGCTTGTACATGAATGGGCCGGATACGCCCGAAAGAGGGTGTAGGGTTCGGGGTGTCTGTGGTATAGCTCGATCCCGTCCCCGGTACTATGATCGAGCTATCTGAAAACCCTGTGGCTTGTTTTTGGGACGACGTGGGCATTCCTTAACAAAATGACCTAGGGTGCCGCAGTAGTAGCAAGCGTTATCCGCCCTCCTACGTTCCCTTTCTAAAGGAGATATCGGACTCCTGACCCCCCCGATCTGCATGGGTTCTTGGGAGGAGTCAGAAGAAGGAACTGTCATGGGAGAAGTGGAGGAGTGAGTGAAACCTGCTTCCGCTCTTCTTTCGGACCTACGTGCGTCCACCTGGAGTGACAAGTCAACCAGATCTTGGAATGCAGTGGGTAATGAGGGTACTACTGATAAGGCGTCCTTCATAGGGTTACTGAGGCCCCTATAGAAGATGACTGCTTTCTTGCCCTCTGGCCAAGAGGTTTCAGCGGATAGCTGGTTAAAACGGGTTATGTGTTCAATGAGAGAACCCCTACCCTGGCACAAATCCAGAAGTTCCAGATCTCGAGATTGGGCCTTGTGTCTAGTATCAAAAACCCTGGACATCTCGGTGACGAGGAGATCGAAATCATATAAGGCCGGGTTATCGTTCTCCAATAAGGGGTTGGCCCATGCAGCGGCAATCCCAGCCAAATGGGAAAGGGTAAATGCCGCTTTCGTGGTGGAATCTGGAAAAGCCTGAGGCCGGCACAGGAAATGCAACTTGCATTGGTTTAGGAAGGTCCTAAATTTCTTGGGATCCCCGTGGTATCTCTCAGGGGCCGCCAATGGGAATGGAGTAGGTAGCATCATGGGAACGGGATTCTGGGGAAGAATCGGAGGTGGAACAATCGGAGGTGGAACAGGTCGAGAAACAGAGGGTGTGTCTCCGAATTCTACATCTGGGGGTAAAGGGTGTCTGACACTTTGTATGTGGTCGAGACGTTGATGGATAGCCGTGTTGGCTGCTGCCATATCGGCTCGTAGCACTGTAATGGCTTGGACTATAGCAGACATGGGGTCTTCAGCGTTCCCCTCCATTGCCTACACGACAATAGGCTTCTCAGTCTGTTGAGACTTGAGTGTCGTGTAGGCAGTAGAGGCCTCCGTCCCCAAATGCCGCACAGGGAGAACTTAAAGCAACTCTCTGTGCAGCCGTTGAGGTCACAGGCGAAGATGTTCAAATGTCCAAGTCCGGGAACGCGAACCTCTGGGACCCCACACTGCTGCAAGAAAATGCGGATTAAGTACCAAGCAAGAAACAGTAACTACAGTATTAGAATAACCGGAAAGGTCTTACCAATCAGGGTCAAGGAGGGGATGAGGAACCTAGTGGAGAGGTCCGGGACCCACGTGGACGGCAGTACCCCAAGAGGAGTAGGCTCAGTTGTTCGCCTGTCAGCAGGAGCTGTGGAGCTGTGGAACTGTGAGGCAAGGAGTTCAAAGAACCAGGGTGCAAAAGGGTGATCCAGGAGGCAGTCCAATAACAGTCCGTGGTCGAGAGCCGTGTATCACTGTGCAAACAAATCCGAAGGGGTAAATCCAAGAAGAGTCCAGTAAAGCAGGCCAGGTCGATTCCGTGAGTGATCCAAAGATGATTCAAAGTCCGTAGCGCCAAACAGAATGCAGAGCACAGCTGAGAAGCAACGAATACCCAGGTTTCCGGGTTTATGTACTCGCGCTTCTGGTCACGTGATGCGTGGCATGGTCATGTGATCGGGCAAGAGCATCACGTGACCTCACAGTCCCGCGATGCGGAAGCTCAGGGTTAGCCCTTCGCGATCCTATGCGCCAAGGCAATTGCCAATGTAGAAACGGCCGTAGTCTGACAGCCGTCCTATTACGGACCAGGCGCGGGTGTGCCCGCAAGACGTGTGTGAGTCCACGTGAGTCCCGGGGAAGGGGGGAAGTGAGAGAAGGGCGGGACTGGGGATGAGGGAGTGCCCTGGGGACCGCATGAT